>NC_134700.1:89641249-90260999 GCF_043290135.1 Rhipicephalus microplus
TCTGCCACGGAAGTTACAGTGAAAATATATACAAAAAAAACTACAAAAAAAATCTATGGACAATCTCCCCGTAGTGAACCCTGATGGGATGCGAACACGGTGTAAGATATGTATGGATGCAAAGCAGCAGTGCCGCGCACGGTGTTGAAACGGGCTTCGACACCAGTGCTGGTGCTGCAAGAACGTTTTGAAATGAAACTCATGGTAGCGTTTATTCGAGTAAACGTTTGTTTGAAATGCAGACACAGGAGGCGGGACGCGTGGAAGACGCTTGCGCTTGACTTAGTTGGCCCGTGCCTAGTCGGTGTTAGCGTCGCCATTCGCGAACTCGATCGACTTCGCTAACTATCGAAACACCAGTGACCGCCGGGAAAGATACGCGCATACTAGTTGGAAGCTTCCCACGACGGCGTCCCGCCCGTCAGTGCGATCGCACGGCAGGAAGGGGCGCGCTGTACACATTCTAGACGCGCAGAGCGCGCACCCACCGGCTCGCGTGATCTCGCCGACAGATGAAAGAAGTGGCGCCGGCGAAATCATGCACACGTGAGGAGTGGGCTCGTGCGTTGGGAGCAGTGGAGAGGGTGAAGAAAGAAAGAGCAGACACGCGGCGAGCGCGCAGCAGGCGAGGTAGAGACGTCACCGCGCGCTGGTAGGAAAGCGTGGCTATTTGGCACCCCTCCAATATTTGCAGCGAGTGGAGCAGTGCGTACGCAGGCACAGCGCTACACACGGTGGTCATAGAGCTGCTTCGCATGTAAAAAAAAAAAAGCTATAAGGCTAGCATTTGTCACGCAGAAACGAAACAGAAACCTCTTCATGCTGCGCGCGCGGCGATAACCACTACGCCACGAAACGTATGTCTCGAGTGTTTACGGTAAGCCATACACCATACATCGTTTGGCAGTCCTCGAAGTTTCGGAATATTAGGGTGTTTTTGTTGTCAATGGTGAAATGGCGTGACGGACGCGCTGTACAGGTCATCGCCTCCACGAAGTGCGTCCTCCACTTAGCGTGGTCTCTCCGGCGCGCGCGCTTATCAGACTCGTAATTCGGGATAGGATGAAGGTCGCTTGATGATGATGATGATGAGTAGTTTTTAGTGGCGCAAGGGCCAATTGATGGCCAAAGAGCGCCATTTCAATTGACTACAGATATGAACAATGGTATGGAGCGTGGCTGTAAAGGGGCCTTAAAATTCCTCGCTTTAACGCGGGTTAAAACATGGAAATAATAAAATCATGACAGTGGCGTGACATATGTGTGGCGATAGCTGATGGCAAAATGTCATGATAATAAAACCATGATGAAGATGTAGTCACCGCAGCCACGACCACTCTATAGAGGTCGTGCTACGGATGACCTCGAAATATCGGGTGAAAGCTTTGCACATCTTTTAAAAACGTAAAAATTGTTTGCAGTTTAAAAAGCGGATCCCTACCGATGAGCATCCCAGGGTGTAGAGGGAGCTGCTGTCGGTTGGGCAGTAAAAAGTGCTTTTTTCTTAGAGCAACTAGCTCATTGCACTGGACGAGAATGTGGAGAACCATAAGGGGCTCTCCACATCTCTCACAATATGGTGGATCACCGGTAGACAGAAGAAATGAATGTGTGGAATGTGTGTGTCCTGTTCTAAGCCTTGTTAGTATTACTTCTGTGTGTCGTGACTTTGATAGTGGCGGCCAATAACCTAGTTGCGGCTTAATAGCATGGAGTTTATTATCTGTGTGTTTATCCCACATGCTCTGCCAATACCCCCTGAGCTTTCGTTTTATAAAAGGTTTTAGGTCAAGTGCAGGGACTGATGTAAATGCATTGGCAGTAGTGAGATTGGCGCAAGCAGCCAGATTGTCGGCCAAAACGTTCCCTTGTATTTCACGGTGCCCTGGAACCCAGCAGACAACGACATGCTGTTTTGATGTGCAGAGTGTGCACAGAAGTGAGTAGAGTGACACCAGCACGGGGTTCTTGTGTTTTTTGGGAGTTTTCAGGGCTTTGACCACGCTTAGGGAGTCTGTGTATATTACGGCCTTTTGTAATTTTATCTGTTTAATGTGTTTTACGACCGCCAGTATTGCGTAAGCTTCTCCTGTGAAGATGCTTGCATTAGGGTGAAGAACGCCGTACTCGGTAAAGGATTGGCCTACCGCTGCATATGACACAGAAGTGTTTGACTTTGACGCATCAGTAAAGAACTCAGGGCATGTGTATTTATGTTGTAGTTCTAAAAAGTATGTATGTATGTGTGCAAGTGGTGCGTGCTTTGTGACATCAACAAAAGAAACATCACAGTCTATAAGCTGCCACTGCCATGGTGGCAGATATGTTGCAGGAGCCATCAAACTGGGTTCAAGAAGAGGCACACCTGTTTCTTCGGCCAGGCTCCTTACACGCAGCGCGTAGGGCTGCCTAAACGAAAGACGGTTCTCGAACAAGCCAGAACAAGACAAATCAATAATTGTGGAATGGGAGGGATGTTTCTTGTCTGCCTTCACCTTCAAAAAGTACAGAAAGGACAAGGAACATCTTTGTAGGTGGAGCGACCATTCATTCGAATGCACGTACAGGCTCTCCACAGGGCTGGTGCGGAAAGCACCCGTAGAGAGGCGAATGCCTAGATGGTGGACAGTGTCAAGAATTTTCAAGGCTGATGGTGTTGCCGACTGATAGATTATAGCACCGTAATCTAGGCGTGTGCGTACGAGGCTTTTATATAAGGTAATTAAACATTTCCTGTCACTACCCCATGTAGTGTGTGACAACACTTTAAAAATGTTCATTGTTTTTAAGCACCTGTCCCTTAAATACTCGATGTGTGGGTTGAAGGTTAGCTTAGTGTCTAATATGAGACCAAGAAACTTGTGCTCGGTCTTCACTGACAGAGGTTGACCATGCAGGTCAATGTCGGGGTCAGGATGGAGGCCCCTCTTTCGGCTGAACAAGACACAAGTGCTCTTTTGCGCGTTGAGTATAAAACCATTCTCGTTTGCACATTGAGATACCTTGTTCAACCCCAGTTGAACTTGACGTTGGCACATTGAGATGTTGCACGATTTGTAACCAATCTGCACATCATCGACATATATGCAGTAAAAAATATTTCGTGGGAGAGACAGGTGCAAGGAATTCATTTTAACTATGAAAAGTGTGCAGCTCAATATACCTTTTTGTGGCACTCCTGTTTCTTGGACAAATACTCGAGATAAAACATTGCCAACTTGGACACGGAATGTACGGTTGGACAGGTAGCTTTCGATAACTGTCAGCATTCTACCCCGCACACCTAAATGTGAGAGGTCTCGCAATATGCCGAAGCACAATGCAGTGTCATAAGCCTTTTCCATATCGAGGAACACGGAAAGAAAAAATTGCTTATGAACAAAAGCGTCGCGAATTTGTGCTTCGATACGGACAAGGTGGTCAGTGGTGGACCGAGCCTCTCGAAACCCACACTGGTATGGGTCAAGTAGGCCACTAATTTCAAGAAAGTGCATCAGGCGCCTGTTAATCATTTTTTCAAAGACTTTGCAAATACAGCTGGTTAATGCTATTAGCCTGTAGCTGGAAACTGAGGCCGGGTCCTTGCCTTGTTTTAGGATTGGGATAATGATAGCTTCCTTCCAGGCTGAGGGTAGCTCACCAGAAGACCATATCGCAATTTACAGAAAGAGGAGAGCTTTCTGGGTTTCAGTGTACAGGTGTTTTAACATTTCATATGCCACACGGTTCGGGCCTGGGGCAGATTTATTACAGCCGGCAAGTGAGGCCTGCAGTTCAGCCAAACAGAAAGGTTCGTTGTATGCCTCATGTGTTCTGGGCTTGCGCTCTAATCTCTGTTTTTCTATTGCGGTTTTGTATCGTCGGAACACTTCACTATAGTGTGTTGAGCTGGAGACCTGTTCAAAGTGCGCTCCGAGAGTGTTTGCCTGGTCTTCCAATCTCTCCCCTTGTGTGTTCACTAGAGGAAGCGAATGTGCTCCTCGTCCTGCCACCTTACCAACCATGCACCAGACTCTCGACTCATCTGTGTATGAGTTAATGCCCGATACAAATTTGTGCCAACTTTCTTTTCTCGCCTGTCGACGCGTCCTCCTTGCTTGCGACTTGACGTTCTTAAAGTTTGAAAGATTCTCGGCTGTGGGCGAGTCTCTAAGCAACCTCCATGCCTTATTTTGTTTTTTCCAGGCCTCATGGCACTCATTATTTTACCATGGTGCTTGTCGGTTGCTTGACGGTGCACATGTTTGGGGAATACATTTCGTTGCTGCATCAACCAGGAAAGCTGTAAAGTAGCATACAGCATCCTCCATGCTCAATGCCGCCATGTCAGTCCAAGATAATAAAGTCATTTTTCGAAACTTTTCCCAATCAGCTTTGTCGGTGAGTCATTTGAGAATTTGTGCAGGACATGTTTTTGTTATTGATGTGCTGATAACGATAGGAAAATGGTCACTACCATATGGATCATTAATGACTTCCCATTTAAGTAGAGGCAGGAGTGATGGGGATATTATGCTGAGGTCTATTGCTGAGTACGTATTGTTAGCAATGTTGTAACATGTTGGCTCTTTCCGATTCAGCAGGCACGCACCGGAAGAAAAAAGGAGCTGTTCAATCAGGCGACCTCGAGCATCGAAGCGAGAGTCACCCCATAGATTGCTATGTGCATTGAAATCTCCCAGGAGAATATAAGGTTCTGGAAGTTCCTCTATGAGGGACTCGAATTCATGCTTTTCAAGACGGTGTTGTGGAGGTATGTAGAGAGAGCAGATGGTGACGAGCTTATTCAAAAGAACTGCTCGAACAGCCACCGCCTCAAGGGATGTTTGTAGTGGTAGGTGTGTGCATGCAATCCCTTGATTGACTGTAATGGCAACACCACCGGATGGCACAAAGGCATCATTCCGGTCTTTTCGAAAGATAACGTAATGACGTAAAAAGTTGGTGTGTTTAGGTTTCAGGTGTGTCTCTTATACGCACAGCACCTTAAGTGTATGTTTGTGTAAAAGTTCATGGATATCGTCGAGGTTTCTCAACAGTCCTCTGACGTTCCACTGTAGAAGTTGCGTCATTTTAATGTAGTGTGGTGCTTTGTGTACAGAGGTGTTGCGTTAATTTACAGGGCCTTTGGAGGGCCCCGTGATTCGAGGTTTTTCTTTTTTGGCGCGCTCCAAGAAGTTGCGCCTATCCTTCGGCGTCTGAGGCGCCGGAGGAGTGGGACTTGTATCCATCACCTCTTGTGAGGTGGTGGATGGTGCCTGCTGGGCAGGCACATTCACTGAACTTTTGGACCTAACTGCGCCTGCAGTGGTCCCAGGTTCGGCAGACACCGGGGTCTGCCGGCCCTGTTTGTCAGGTGGCGGAGAAGTGCAGGCTGCTCCAGCCGGGGGCGCTGGCAGCACGACCGCGGCCACACACTGTGTGACATTCGCGGGTGCCCAGGCATGTGGCGCGGCGCCCCGGCGCGTCACATCTGCAAAGAAGGGATAAGATTGGTTGTGTATTGCAAAACGTTGGCGCGCTTCTTGGAATGTGAGATTGAATTTAACCTTGAGTTCTACTATTTGTTTCTCTTTTTTTCATGCGGGGCATGATCGTGAGTAGGCAGCGTGATCTCCTTCACAGTTCGAACAATGAGTTGTTTCTGAGGTGCAGTTGTCCGATATGTGTTGAATGGATGCGCACTTTGCGCAAGTGGCACGCCCTCTGCAACTCTGCGATCCATGACCGAAACGTTGGCACTTGAAACATCGACGAGGGTTGGGAATGTATGGTCTTACACGAAGCTTACAATAGCCGGTTTCGATTGATTCTGGTAGGTCACTTGTTCCGAAGGTAATTATTACGTGTTTTGTAGGGGTCAGTTTGTCGTTGCGCCTTATTGTTATTCGTTGGACTTTGACCACGTTCTGGTCCTGCCAACCTTCGAGCAGCTCACTTTCAGAAAGCTCAGTAAGATCATCATCAGAAATTACGCCACGGACAGTGTTCATGGACCTGTGTGGGCCCACCGAAACAGGGATTTCCCCAAAGGCTACACGCTTAGACAGCTTTTCATACTGAGCTTTGTCTCGAACCTCCAAAAGAAGATCGCCACTTCCCATCTTTGTCACTTTATAACCTGGGCCTATTGCTTCTGTGAGAGTTTTGGAAACGAGGAAAGGTGAAATGGCTCGGACTGTCTTGTTTTCAATTGACTGTGGATTACATGGTACTTTGGGAATGTTGGCTTTGGTGTGTTAGCAGGAAAGTACCATCGGTGCGCCACCTTTTTAGGGAGCGATCAGGAAGGAGGGGAAAAGCATTTGCGATAAAAATACTATAAAGTTCGGCGGCGATGGTGGCCACCCACCACCGAGCCCAACAAGGGGACGCTACAAGGTTGACTAGTGAACACTTGGAGACGCCAGCCATGCATCGCTGCTATAACCGAATATAACTACCCAAGGTTGGGCAACTACACAGGGTTAACCCTCGCCGCCAGGAAGTTCGGAAGTAAACGGAAAAGATAAGATGACAGGACATACAAAAAGAGAGAGATAAAGACGAAGATGTAGGAAGAGAGTGATAGGGAAAGGCGACTGCCGATTTCCCCTGGGTGGGTCAGCCCAGGGGTACCGTCTACGTGAAGCCGGGGCCAAAGGGGTGTGTTGCCGCCGCTGGGGGGCCTTAAAGGTCCAATCACCCAGCATTAGCTCAACCCCCAGGATCACTTTTTCCCCGGACACGGCAAAGCCACGCACGGCTAGGCGTGGGAGGGAGTCGAACCCCCCCCCCCCCGTTAGCTCGGGTCCGTGGTGTCGCTACACACCAAACGCCTGCTTGCGCAGGCGCCCCTGTGGGGGATGAAGGTCGCTTCTCACGCCACCGCGGCTGCGTTTACGAAAGGAGCACGCTGCTGACACACGACACAGGAAGAATTGCGAGTTGTTCGCGCTTGTCCTGTGTACTTGTGTGCTTGTTTCGTGCTTCTTACCCTTCGATCAGCGCGCTTTAGGTGTCGATCAGTGGCAGTTCGTCAGTGCTCGTCCTGCGCTCGCTGATCTCATGCGTACTTTCTGCTTGAGGCGTGCGCTGCAAGTTTCGAGCCGCTTGCCGTTTTTAACGTGACTTTGCAATTCGTTGCTGTTTCTAAAACAATGACCAATAAACGCTTAACTACCTCTATAAAGACACGTTTCACTTTTGTGTTGTACCAGAGTCCTTCAATTTTACTGGTCACGAAACTGCTCCGTAACTCAATGGGAGAGCTTCATATGATGCGTTGGGTTGCCGCGCGGTGGCGCCACCATCTCACTGAGGGGATTCGTCGGGCTGGTCGGGCGGCGTTGCGCTGGCTCGAACGACGCTGCGAGTTGTTTGCTTTGTGTGGGAAACGTGCATATCGTGCTGTTGCTGTTGTGATGCGGCGTTAGTGCAGCGACGATGCCGAACACGTGTAGCGTCCCGGGATGTCGTTCCGGGTACAAGGGCAAAACAGAAAAAGTTTCCTTGTTCTGTTTACCCAGCGACGGCGTGCTGCGCGAGAAATGGAAGCGCTTAATTCCAAGGCAAGAAACGGGTGACTTTTGCTTCGACTCTAAGTATGTGAGAGTGTGCGAGAAGCATTTCGATGGCAGTGACATCGTCCGCGCAGATGAATTTGTGGTGAATGGCGAAAAAGTGTCACTTCCGCGCGACAAGCCCCTTCCGAAGCCTTGTGCCATTCCAAGGAAGTTTGACGGCTTGCCAGCGTATTTGACGAAGCCGAAGCAGCGGTCACGGACCCTGACAAGAAGGTCCCCAGCGAAGCGACGTCGTGAGTCATCCTCATGTGTCCGTAAAACAGAAGTTCACGCCAAACTAGGCACATCGGGTGGCGCGTCGTGTGATGCAGGTGAGTTTAGGTCCAATGTTGTTTTAACTTTCTTGCCCGTGCAGTGATTATATCGGTGAAATTTCGAAGGAGTGTGTGAGCTGAAAATGCGCTATTTGAAACGATTTTTGAAATTGTTTTGCAGATCTTGCCCTGCCCACAGGTCTTGTCGGCGAGGGGCCAACGCGCACTTCGGACTTGGCGTGCCAGACAGATGAATTTACCAGCCCTCTCGCCGAGGTTAAACTGCTGAAGTGCCAACTTCGGGCAACGAAACAACAGCTGACCTTGTGTCAGACGAAATTGGCCAAGATGAGAGTGCAAGCGAGCAAGCACAAAAAACACAATAAACTTTTGTAAGCTGCACCACGCTCTTTTGTCTCTCTTCATAATATTGAAATTTATTTTTGTAGCATGTGATAAAAGTTTGCGCTTCCTTTTTTGCAAGGATTGAAAAGCGGGTTCGCGGAAAGACACACAGTGCAACATACATCATTTCGTATTTTGATCCTTTCCCTTCATGCAGCGCTTTTAAATGTTACTGTACCACCTCATCGAAAAGAGAATATTTCTGGGGTATCTGGGTGCTCAGCCCATTCCAGAGCACTCAACAGATTCATTAAAAGCCTACTCTGAAAGACGCGTACCTGCTTCTTTTCAGTTTTTTTTTCGTTGCATTATTGATAGGCCCGCAGTAGTCCGCAGCTACGGAGCTACCGTATGTATTGCGGTTACAAAGTTTTCTTGAAGGAAACAAACAAAAGATATTTTAAAATCGGTAAACACGGCGAATCGCTTGCGCCCAAAGACGCGAAAGCAGTTGCCGTTCGTGGCCGAGGTCTGCGGCGATTTATTCGAAAAAATAAAACCCCAGTGGAGGCAGGTAGTATACACAATAATTGGGTGATTCATCGCTAACAACTACGAAAAAAAAAAAGAAACCCAGCGCGCAGAGACCAGAAAGCGCGAGCGTTTTCATGCCAAAAGCTGGCAAATATGCCGCACGCGCGGCGGCTGGATCCCCTCAGAGCGACGGTGGCGCCAGTAGTGGCGCCCGCGGACCCTATATGAAACTAGCGCCGAAGTTTCGTGACCAGTAAAGCATTGAAGGACTCTGGTTATACCGATATCTATATGAATGGAATCGGCCAGTTTTTTTTTTATTTCTTGCTCTCTGCCTACTTCTTAGAGACGAAATCACAGTCATCCATTGCTTTTTTTTATCGAAGACTTCTTTACTTTTCCAATGTTGTCCCTGAAATTCAAATCTTCATGTAAGTTACTGAATATGCATAGCTGTTGTTTGTTTTGTTAGACCCCACACGCATGTACAGCAAAGGGGAAAGGCATTTCTTCTTCAGCTAGTCTCTATCTAAAACTATGCCTTTTAAGTAGACCCAACCTCCCTTTAAACAGCTAAGCGCTTTCCCTTCAATGATCATACAATATATTTTCGCTTTTTTGTGCTTACCCTCACTGTAGTTACACAGAAACAATTGTTTTCTACAGCTACCATCCAGTTTAATTTCTGCTTCTATGACGATTCGCTTAAAGGTGCCTAAAGCACCTCCACTCATTTCTGATATTTCATGCAAACGTGCGCATCGTGTGCAGAATTCCGCTACGATCAACAATGCCAAACTGCAGCGCGACGAGCCGTTCGTGTTCCAGAAGTTTCAATAAATAATCCCTCCTCCTCTCTGCTCCTTTCGGCACTTTTAATTCTCTCATATGATGGCAGTGTCGTCAGCATGTCATCGGACAGCCCTCAGTTTGTCCGCTCACAGGCACTATCAGCGTCAAATGAAACCAAAACTGCGGCAAGCGTTTCGCAATGGTAAGGAGCACGCCGTCCACTTATCACCATGCACAGGCACACATATATTCGCAGAGCCGCCGAACAAGATGCGTGCGCGTTTCAATGGTGATGACTGGTTGGTGCGCACAATGCCATCGCGAAAACTTGCTGCTGTTCGGGTTTCATTTGACGATCATTGCACGTGCGCCTGCCGCTCTTCCTCCTCGCAAGAAACACTTGGTCAGGAGGAGAGGCGAGCCGACGAACGAAGAAAAGGACGAAACGAGCTAGAGTCTACTTTGTATGATCAAAAGGCGCGTGCTACGTCTTCATTGTAGACTCATGCTGAATCTATGGGTTGTTTAGGGGCCCTTTAACAAACCTTGTTACCCTGTCGTTTACACTGCCAGACACATAATTGCTGATGAGTCACCCATTTTTTGCTCAAACTTCACTCAACTTTCTTGCCATACAAATACGGGAACGCCTCTTCCTCCTATCTGCTCCCTTATATGTTCTGTAATCTTTCATCGAAACTAATTTTCAAACCAGTGGAGTCACTACCGACTCCACCATTATTATGCGTCTGCAGGTCACGCAGTGAAGCCTGGACGATATCGGTGTTATTTGGTGCTATTTGGAGGTGTAAGTGGATAAACGTAGGGTAATAAAAAGTTGTGTATAAAGGGTAAAGTATTATAATGTTTAATTTGGCGTACGATAGTTTTCAAAAAGTCGATTGGCAAACGTGACTGATTACCACACGCTGCAATGAGGTTATAATATTGTTTACCAATTGCTATTTCTCGAGCAATTTAAGAAGGCATGTTACCTGATTACAGATATCTTGTATAAGCGGCACATCACGAGGCGGTCTTTCTTCGTATGCCTGCAATGTGCTGGTGATTCACTACCTCCAAAATAATGAGCCACCATTAATACCAGTCCTCCGGTAGGTAAGCTAAGTGCCTTTTCAGTTTCTGCAGCTGCTCAATGGGGTTTTAATGTTGCTGTGAACGCAGGAAATAGTTCCGAAAGTAGCAGAAACTGAGGTGCATGAATGTTTTTGTGTCGTGAAGCCAGACAAAGCGCAGACAGAACAAGCCATGGTTTTAACCAAAACGCGAAGATAAACGACAAAGTAGAGAGTAAAAATAGTTCAAAACTACTTTCACGAAAAAAATAGCGATTGATGACATTTTGCCCACATTTATTAAACTTTTCAGTGCTATTTCTGCATTTGAAATTGATGAGCACATAGTGTTTTCTTTAGTCTGCCTAATCTTTGCCTGTATTGCGTTTGTATTTTTCTCTAAATGTTGCTTTTGCATCAAATGGTTAGCTTTTCTTACGCATATGTTCACGTGATTTACTGTTCGCTTAGTGCTGTGGGCAAAATCTACAGGGTAGGGTATTTCTAGGTGTTATATGCTTGTGACAGTCACTGAGCGCCATTTCATGTCTGTCGGACATGATGAAGATAGATTCTCGATGTGTATTGGGGTTGTTTTGCACAATAAGCCGACAGTCAAGTGCAGCGGAGAAATTCGAACCTAATTACAGCTTGATGATTCAAAAGACCTGAAAAAAAAGAGCGATCATAAACCTCGAGGTTTTGCTTTTTCGGTAATACAATTTTGTTAGCTCGTTTTCTAATACAACCTTTAGATTTTGATAACAAGGTTATTGAATTGTTGATGACAACTTTTAATACTTTTGAAATAAATGGATCGAGACATCCAGGTCACACGCCTAGGTTCTCTGATGCCCATGGCGTTGTGCTATGCGCCACATAGTGCAATTGTGGTCACCATTAAGCTCAATCAACGTGACATCTTTCAACAGTGATTAGCTTCCTGCCGGAACTACTGCAAAGGTGCCAATCACGTTCTGAAAATTCCATTCGAATAAAGCCCGACCCAGGTCTGAAGTGACCACATGACATCAATACTACAGATGTGCAAGCTTTATATAATATTCTTTCTACTATAATGCAGATATTTGGTGGTCGGGTTGTTGACGCTACAAATTGTCTATCTTGCACTCACCGCTTGCTCTGTCTTGTTCTTTCTTTTGTGTTTTGCCACCAAGATATGCAGTGCTGGGTTGTGTGACGTTCTAGTGCGAGTAACTTGTGCATTGCAGTTAAGTCGACAGGAGCCAAAACTCGTCGATGGGTGCAACGTCTATTTTTTTGAAACATATATGAATTGGTAAGTGTCCTGATATCCCGGAGTTGACCAAACCATTCGTGAATTTTCAAACGATGCAGTTGCTTCCTCCATTATTCTGCGGCCTGTGTGGTGCTGTAAAGACGGGTACTTTCGGAGCATGTTTTTAAAGGAGTACTGACGTCATTTTGAGGCACAACCGAAGGGACAACTTTCGTTTTTATGGTGTGCACTATCAGTGTTCTCCCCACACCGGAGGCAGACAACACATAGAAAATATTGCACTTTGATTTTAAAGCTCGTCGCACAGCACCGTGAAGCCAGCCCCATCACAATGAACGTTATCACAAGTCAACAGAGTTCATTGAGTTTGTCCTGCCTATCTATTGTACAACTGTGGTTATGGTTAGCTTCAATTACTGTACCTGTAGCGCATGGAGAGAATCAACCGTGAAGACTTCGCATCCGGCTGATGTCAACGCTCCAATATGAATATTCCAGTGTGTTTGTGGTCCTCCTACCTGATCGCGTCTAGAGTAAATACGTATAGACCACTTGTTTGAAGACCCTTTCCTAATCGAGACCAAAAATTACCATCGTGTCTCCGCAGACAGGAAACGGAGAAAATAAAACCTAAGGATGTCTTGAAGCCCTTCGATTGGTTATTCACCTGAACATTTTGGTTCAATATTGTTGCTTTCTATGCAATAGGAACTTGGCAATCGAGCGTCAAAAACGGGCTAGATTGCCTACTCCATTTTTAGATGACGCAAGCAACCGCACTGCAAACGGTCGTACCAGCTGCCTGATTTCTTGATATCGAGAACGGTTTGTGAAAGAGTATTTCGCTTTATTTACTTACACTATTAGTTAACGCTATTTATTAAGCTATTAGTTAACTGAATAGTGTGCATATCTGTGACGTGAAAAACTGGATTTTATCATGGTTCAGCCAGTCCTAATCTAAGATCGTATTTTGGTTGAATTTTCTCCCACGAATAAGGGAAGTGGTGCCAAGTGTACCACGTGCATGTTAATTTAAAGGCTTATGCTCCAGTTGGTTAATGTTGTTGTACCGTGGGCCATGTGGCATTACTATCCCATGCATACTTATGCAATACCTCAAGCGCCTAAGATATGGGTTTACTCTGAGCGCAGGTCAGCAAGTCAGAGAGAACTAAAAGGTGAAAGATGAATAGGGTGCGTTGTTCAACTTCCCGCACCCACCCAACCAAGTTTGAATGCTTGTTTGGTGGCAGCTTTTGTAATCTGGTTTACTTAATTATCCAACATGCGCCGTACAGCATAGCTGAGTAAAGAAATATTTTGAGAGGGAGAGCCATCGGTTCCTAGTTTTTCGTTATATTCTGTAAAATTATTGAGCTAATGGCCGAGCAGTCAATTCACCAGTGCAATTTGTTCTTAAAAAAGGTGGAGCTGTACTAGGTCGAGGTTAGAATGCAGAATCCCAATAGAAAATCATGCAATCGGTGTGAAGCTAACGAGAGTACTTGTTTATTGACACTGCAGATAAACGAAGCAAAAACGCTCTTCAGTATGAATTACCAACTAGACCAGTAAGCTGAATTATAAGTAGACCCGTAGGCCGCGGGATCACATCCCGGCTGTGGCAGCTGCAATTCCAATGTATTCGGAAATATTGTAGGCCCGTGTGCTCAGATTTATGTGCACGTTAAAGAACCCAGGAGTCGAATTTCCGGAGTCCTTCACTACAGTGTTTCTCGTAATCACGTGGTGCTTTTGGGGCGTTAAACTTTACATACCAACCAAATCAATCTGAATTATAAGTATGCGACACTGCATTTGTAAAAATCTCTCTATTCCCCTCTGATGAACAAAACATGAAGGAACTTCATATAACTGGAATGTTGGGTGAAGCAAGGTAGGCATAGCCATATAGTTTCCGTTTACCATTCAGGGGGAACTCGGGCTTTATGTTCATTGTTGAGTACATAGAACAATATAGAAAAACTGTCTTTTGAACGCGTTGCAAAAATTGTTTCTTGGCTTAGAAAATAGGACGAACATTTGTGTAGGCAGGCTGTGGCATAACTGCTATACAGTAAACTGAATCAATTAAATAACAATATGATGCCTCCAGCTCCACTCTTTAGCCAGTGCTCGTGACGTCAAGCAATTGCAGCTGTTTGAATCCATTTTCCCGTTGCAGGAATCAGTCTGGAGTGGCAAAGGACAAAAGCATCAGCCAGTCGGGGAGCCGTGGGTTGGCCTCCTACGTTATTATGCAGACTTTGACATAAAAAAGTATGTTGTGAGTATTACAGCGAAGACACCTGTGACAAGACTGCAGAAGAGGTGGGAATCGGAGTTCATGGCTATCGAAGGTAGGCTCTCACTCAGTGAGACCGCAAAAAGCGTTGAGTCAGCATGTCGTTTTTAGTTTCAATTAGGGGCTCAGTGATTATTGCCACATAAAACCAGACAAGTGCTCGAAGCTATATCTTGGAGCTACCTACAGTGTGTGAGATAACGGAAGACGTGGCATTGTCGCTTCCACGTCATTTTAATATAGAGGATGTCCCACGTAGCTTTAGCCAGAGTTCAAAAATATGCCAGAAAACGTAATTGCGACGCGATCAAATGCATGTTACTCACCGTTGCCTGGAGTTCGACAATTTTTTGTGTTTTCAAGTATTGCATAATGAGATCTGTTTAATAAACGTACTTCTGAAAGAACGTAAATCGATAAAGAATATCAATGAGAAAGTTGTAGATCAGTTTGCAAAACGCCCAAATAGATAGTTCTGTGCTTCGTATATGTTAGGTATTGGTGTTTTTCTGCTAATTGCAAATGCTCACAAAATACAAAAATACCACGTGACAAACCCTCGTGCGCCAGTGCGAACAATGATTTCAGTGCTCTGTAACGTTCCGTGTACGAACGACCATAGCATTCGCCCCATTTTGCTGTCCTGGCAGGGCCGCAACGATGGTGGTGGCTTTGCGATGAACACGTTTTGCTACGGGCCACAAAAACAATAACCGCTGTGAATGCTTATCGCTGTAATGAACCGGTTCAAGCGAAACGTGTCGTGATGCATAGGCCTGTGAATGGAGGGAAGTTGGACCGACCAGGCGAAGCTGTTTTAACCCCCCCCCCCTCTTTCCTCTTCAAATAATGTGAATAGCGGCGCCAACTCTGTCCGACTCCATTACTCGGTTGGATGTTCGGTGGCATACTGAAGGCGCAAACGTATGGCTACGCACTGTTTTTCAGGGTAACGGCCATCGGGAACCTGAATTTTGAAAAATGCGCGCCTCCCATATTCACTCCTGAAAATACCGTTACGGAAAACACTTAATTGCTTTCTTTTTGCATTCATGACAGAGCTTCTTTTCCTTCGAACTCGACTAGCAGCAAATGCATGGGCGTGTTCTGCAGGGAAGTTTCGGAGAACAGTGCGCTAACAAACATTGATTTGATATGTGGGGTTTAACGTCCCAAAACCACTATATGATTATGAGAGACGCCGTAGTGGAGGGCTCCGGAAGTTTAGACCAATGCGCTAACAAACAACAAACTGCGCTTCGTCAGAATTTTGTGAAGCTGATGACACTGTACGTGACCCTTGCGTTTTGATGGTCGGCTTGTGACGACGCCAAGATAGCTCTTGAGGTTTCCTATCTTCTAATGATGCTCATAGCAGTCTTGAACGGGTCACCGGTAGAGGAGGTGCACGTTAGATCAGTTTGAGAGCGCGATTGATCGCATGGCTGGTTGTTGCTGAAATGTAGTCTTGTCGCCTATTTTGTTTGCAGATCCTTTTGACATAGAAATTGATCTCGGACAACACGTGACGAAGAACAGTAAGTGTTTTAGTAAAGTGAATGTATAGTCCTTTCATGGATAGGATACCTGAAGCGGTGCGTAGTAGTGCTCGCGTCGTAGCGAAGATTACGGCGCGTTGGACGTTAGATACAAAAAATAAAACTCTGGTTTTGCAATGAAATCAAGCACAGGCTTTCATTCTGTGGGGGATTAAAGATGCACTATGACAGAACCAAGCCGGTGCTTGAACGTGCTTTTGAAAGAGATCCTGTACAGTGATGACAGATAACAATTTCAAGAACAGTTCAAGTATTAGCTAAAACTGTTGATTGAGCAAGTGCATGTATATTTGCGACACGTTTTAACGCCAAAGATTGAACACCTACGAATAAAAACGCACACATATTGCACCACAGAAACGTATAATGAAACCAGGAGTCGATCGTGTGAATTGCCGATACTGGGCACTTACAGGCAATGATTTCAAGGAAAATATAGGGGATGTTATTTAGTGATTGTAGTGTACATGTGCAGAAACTTTGCAGGGGTGGAACAGTTGCGCAATGGCACCGATTTCAGCCATTGTGCGCCTACGCTGAACCACCTGTGCAGCTTCAAACTTGTTTATGAGTGCCAAACAGCGCCGTGGTCACAAGCCCCGGGACGGAAAACATGGCTAAAATATAATGTTTTTGGTTTCATCGAAACGATAATAGTTTTGGTTCCGTCAAGAATGTGATTTTACCAACAGTGATTCTGAGGGCATGGCCGTGATCGCTCGCGCGCGTGCAACCTAGGCAGGTATTAGCACTAATGACTCGGAAACCCGTCTACTTGCGGCGCTCTCAACGCGAGGAGACAGTGCGAAAGGAGCATTGCACAACAGCGCATTGAAGAGCTAAGCAATATCGTACCAAAAAGAGTTAACTGCCAGCCTTCGTATATATAATTTTTTCGCTGTCGTATTCATTGCTTCTCCCTTGCCGTGAAACTGATTTTTTCTTTGTAACTGGGTGGCAGCGTTTCTCTTTACTTCATATACGAAATAGTTGGCATCACTTAGTACTGCCTGAGTCAGATAGGAATGGATCAGCTTCGCTGTGCCTTGAGCTTAGTTCAAGCTACGCTTGTTTTTTTTGTTTCTTTGTTGTATATTGTAATTTTGTGAAATCAAATCCTTTTCACTATTCGCTAAGAAAGCCCTTCAAATCCTTCAAAATCTATATTTTCAATATTTAATTATTCTTATATATTATATATTCTAATAATAAAAGTAGAAGTAAGAAAAGAGAATGGCTAGACATTACTTCAACATAAAGAATGATTTACCTATTAAGCTAAAGAAAAAAGCAAAACAGAATAAATGCCTTGAGTATGCTACGACATTACTGTGAGTCTCATAACAAAAAGAATTCGTGTGGTTAAGGATAATTGGTCTGAACGTTTATTTGTATTATTTCATGTGCGACATCACGTTCGGTTTACCGAGATATGGCACTCTCGTCTAACAGCCAATTCCGTTTTTTTACACAAATAGTTTTATATGAATACACGACACTATGTCTGTTACGGGTTAATTAGAGCAAAACTTTGGTTTTCTGATCCAGAGCCAAGCGCTGACTTCGGTTGCATGTCAATGCAGATGCTTAAAGAGCTGTGCGTGATGCCTTTCTGTTTATAATAGGCGTTCGTTTCCATCAATAACATACTATTTATCATGCACCTTGTTTGCAGAGGGTGAGTTTATCATCAGCTCCCTCAAAAAACGGGATGATGCGTTGCGAGAAACCCATTCCACAACCAGCTGACCAGTATGTGACGCTAGTCGTAAATACTGCAGACTTTGATACTGCTCGAAAGCTTTTCCATGGCCTTATTGAGGAAAAAGTGTGGCTACAGGCACGAGTGTTCTTACGATAACAGTGACTGCAATAAGATGCTGCCATGATGAGCTATGATAAAATCCATCTAAAATTTTCAGGATCGATGTTTTTATGTTTCGGCATTAAATCCATTGAAAACCGTACTTTCTTTCCTAGGTAATTGAAGCAACTTAGTGCGGTAGTTTAAAATTATTACTGTGGTATTGCATATCTGCAGTTCTGTATAGGCTTTCATGAAACCATGTTATTCGGCCCTTCATGATTCGGGCGCGCCATCTGGTCCCGTCCTACATTCTCTTAAGCATCTCGTACAGAAATATTGTATAAGGGGCTGAATACACTGGTCAGATGGGGTGATTAGATCCTTCTTTAAATGGTGAGAGTGTGAGAGAGTGCGGGATATTGAAGCACGCTTTTCGTGATATGAGTATAATTTATATCTTGCAATCGCATGAATGCAGGTCCCGAAAACCCTGTATGTCACATAGCCTTAAAGGAGTGCCTTGAAGCTATATTACGGAGTTGTCAACTTTGCTATATGTAGTCTGATGTTTTCGTGTACACCGTCATTAGGACACAAAATTTTTGTTTTACTACAATATTAACGCAAATGCTTTATTCTTGGGTTTATCAAAAGTTTTATAATGGACATACATCCGCAAAATAAACGCAATCAGATAGGAAGGAAGAAGATTAAATAGGACTCGATCTCGCCATCAATGAGCCAATGGCGATGGCTGACGGAATTATAACTAATTGCGCTACCATTAAAAGTGTGAAGGAGACTACAAGAACGCGTTTTTTTTCTCCCACAATGCTATCAGACTGCTCTAGGCTCGTGGGGAGGTGTCTCAGGATAGAAGCAGTAGAGTAAGCAACCTTCTGATTCCGTGATTAGCTCAGGCAACGCGCCATTGCGGTGACCATCCTGTTTGACATGTTTCTAATAGAATAGTAATTTTTGTCAGCGTTATAGCAAATTTGAAATAGTTGTAGTGTAGAGCATTTATTCTGACAAAAAAAAAGAAATAGCAGCGAGATAGAGGGAGAGGCTAGCCTCACACGGGGTCTGCTCATGCTGAGTGGTGTCTCTACTTCGAGACTGCATTGATCTAAAATGCCCGTCTGGCTCTACGGATCAAGGCTTTTTGGGCCTGTATGGCCTGAGCACTTTGTCAGAGCCGCCTCCCTGTCCTCTTAGATTAGGGTCAGGAAGAGAGCTTAGGGCTGAATTGTGCTGACGGCTTCAGATTATCTGACAGGCATTGGCTACTTACTCCCTGTAACAGCACGTGACATTGACCGTTGGGTCGAAACGTTTCACGATAGCAGGGCCGAGCATCGTATTAGTAAAACGTCTCAAAAAGACGCATTTGCTCCCCCTACGATACCTTTAGCGGAAATTATCAAATGTGCAATTTCTGACGTAAGAAGGATATTCCGGCCCCTTCGTCTAGAAGGTTGCCGGAAAGTATGGTGGAAATGAGTGCGTCAGCAGACGCATTAGGGGCGTCGTTACCGCTAAAGGTTTGCATGAACAAACACGAAACATGTACGAAATAATAACAGCTAATGTAACCTAGAACACACTTGTTATCAAATCAAAAATGCACGTCTTGGCATCACACGCGAGACGCGCCTTTGGTTTTTATGTAAAACACCAATCGCCACATAAATGGAGTGTTCTCATTTTTCAATAAACGTTGAAGGCATATATATATATATATATATATATATATATATATATATATATATATGTATATATATATATAGGTATATATAAGGGAAGGAAAGAAGTGTTTACCTAAGGGCTCGTTTTTCCGTGCTTTGACACAATAATATTAGATCCAATCTAATCTAAATAACAAGAAAGATAAGTGGGTGAAAAGATAACTTGCCGTGAGCACGATTCGAACCTGGGACCTTCGAATAACGCTTTCGATGCTCTACCACTGAGCTACCACAGCAGCTATCCTCCCAGCCAGTTTACTTGGTATATATGTGAATATTCAGCATGGGAATGTCAGTCAGCGCCATCCTTAGCCATTATTGAAATCTATCGGACAACAATGCCAAGGAATGTATAGAGGAATTTATTAAACCGAATTGTAAGGTAAGTATGAAGACCGAAAAGTGGGTGAGAAGTGGGTCAAAACATGAAAAAATGAGCATTTAAGTATACACTTCTTTCTCTTATTTATTAACGAGGGTCTCCTACTGTCAGATATGGTGCCTTAGGTTGTATACGAGGGTCTATTGTTCAGCTGCCAGTTCGTAATAAGTTCACATGCTATGTGACGCCACACAGTCTCATGAAGAGTGTGCCACACTCGCCGCCATGGCTACAGATGGTGTTGACTGACACTCCCACAATAAATATCCACATACATACCCAATAAAGTGGCTGGGAGGATAGCCGCCGGGGTAGCTGAGTGATAGAGCATCGAACGCGTTATTCTAAGGTCGCAGGTTCGGTTCCTGCCCACGGCAAGTTGTCTTTTCACCCACTTTTCTTTCTTCACATTTACCTTACAACTCGGTTTAATAACCTCCACTATACTTTCCTTGGCAATATTGTGTGTTAGTTTTCATCAATACTCTGTCAAAACATGGAAATACAAGCCCTTAGGTAGGCACTTTATAAATAAATATATATATATATAAGACCACGTCCGGTATGACAGTGACCATGTTTTATTTTGAATCCAATGCAGAAGCCAAAGAGCCACAGCCCGCTAAGATACGATGATCACTACAACGGTTTAGTCATACAGATGAAGATGAAGTACATAGTGAGCGCTCCCACTTTTCCCCCCTTCGCAAAAGAAGGCAGCAAGTTAGAAAGCGTTGGAACGCCAAATATATGGTTTCAGTCGAGAGACGTGGGTGATCTCGGTGCGGCGGCGACGACGGTCAGGAGCAACGTTGACAGGAACAGCGTGATAGATGACCTCATATGTTCGTTACAGGACGGTGGTTGGACCGAGCGGTGAAGGAATTTTTCGCAGAGCCCAGGTGCACGAACAGGTATCCACAAAAGGACTTCGTCGCCTGAGCTGAACTGAACAACTCGACGCTTTGCATCAATGTCCATTTTCTCTTGTCCTGAATGGTTGCAGTGTTGGCGCGGGCGATTTCACGGCAGCGGGCGACGCGAGCGGTGAACACTTCCGGGAGAGATGGAGACGGAACGGAAGGTATAGACAAAAAGGGGGTGTCCAGAACAAAAGTTGGTACACCGCCATACACGAGAAAAAAGGGGCTGTAATTTGTCGTACGCTGTATGGAAGTATTATATGCGAACGAGAAGAAGTAGAGTGTCCCAGTTTTTGTGATCCGGTAGAACGTACATAGAGATCATGTCGGACAAAGTGTGGTGAAAACGCTCACTCACACAATTAGTTTCTCGTTGATACGCTGATGTGGTCTTGTGGATTGTGTTAGAGGCCTGGAGGACTTCAGCAAGGACATGTGAAAGAAATGTCTTGCCATGGTCCCTAATAAGCACACGCGGTGCGCCATGTCGTAGAATAAGGGTGTGAAGGAAAAAATTGGCGACATCAGGGGTTGCACCAGACGTAAGAGCTGCCGTGTCTGCGTAGCGAGTAAGGTGGTCCATGGCAGTAACGATCCAACGGTGACCGGCTGGCGTAAGCGGGAGAGATCCGTATAAGTCTATGCCCACAAATTCACAGGGTGGTGGATGGGCACGGCAGTCGTCGCAATGGTCCCGCGGGAAGAGACGTGGTACATTTTCGGTGCTGGCATGACGCACAAAAAGTGACGTACTTAGCGACAGAAGTAGAGAGTCCAGGCCAAAAGCAGGGAGTTCTGAGGCGATTGTACGTCTTGTGGAGCCCTAAGTGGCCAGCTGTCACGTCATCATGAAACGCTTGTAAAGCTTCCTGAAGAAGTGAGCAAGGAATGACGGGAATCCATTGGTTACAGAGGGGATGGTAAATTGGCCGATATTATGTTTCATCTTGAAGCTTGAAATGGGCTAGCTGTAGTATCGGGTGGCTGATTGGAGCACGCGATAAGCCAATGAGCCGATCGATGATTGTGCGGCAGTAGGTATCGGCATGTTGGAGCGAGGCGAGATCCGTAGACGAAAGAAGGTCCGCTGAGGCAATGAACTCTTCCGAATCAGCGGCTGTCTGCTTGGTCACTTTAGTGGGCGGTGACGAACACATAGAAGGTGACACTTCGGCGTTTTGCAAGAGCGGGTAAAGTGACAAAGCATCGGCATCTCGGTGCTCTCGACCCGATCTATATGTGACGCTGTAGTCATACTCCTGCAATCCTAGTACCCAACGGCAAAGGCGTGCCGACAAATCTTTTAAAGACAATAACCAACACAGAGCATGATGGTCAGTCGCTGTTTGTGAAATGCCCGCCATATAAATGATGATGATGATATATGGTGTTTTTGCCGCAAGGGCCATTTGATGGCCAAAGAGCACCAGTTCATGGGACAAGGAATGTGGACAATGATTGTGATTAGAGGCTGTATAAGGGCCATAAAATTCCTCGCAGAAAGGCGGGTAAAAACATACAGGTAATAAAATCATCACCATGCCAAGAAAGGTGTGTGTGGTGTGAACAGGTGACAAAAGTTGGTGATAATGAAAAACGATGGTGGATATGTATGGAATTAGCACAAGTGCCTTACTCGTTCATACCCTTGCGTCCAAGGGCCGCTAGGCAAGTGCCTTCGTGTGTGGCGATCGCAGCAAAAACCTCTCTGGAGAGATCGTGCTAAGGAACGCCCGGGTATACGATATGAAAACTATGAATTTCTTTTAAAAACGCTAACAATGATTAATGAATGAAAAGCGGTTCCCTACCGACGAACATTGCAGGGTGTAAAGGTATATGTTGTCGGTAGGGTGATGGAAAGTGTTGTTTTCTTAGAGTGTCCAATTGTTTGCACTGAATCAAAATGTGAAGAACTGTTAGTGCTTCACCACATCTGTCACACGATGGTGGATCGCCACCGGAAAAAAGATATGAGTGTGTCGTGTATGAGTGTCCTATCCTGAGCCTCGTTAATGTTACCTCTGTATGACATGATTTTGATACTGGTGGCCAATGGCCAAGGTGTGGCTTGATAACGTGTAGTTTGTTTTCTGTGTGTGTATCCCGCTTGCTCTGCCAGTAGTCCCCGAGGCTTCGTTTGAGAGACGGCTTAAGATCAAGGGCCGGAATTGATATGGGTGTAGAGGCAGTGCTTTTGTTTACGAATGCCGCGAGCTGATCCGCTCTCACGTTGCCTTGAATCTCACGGTACCCTTGCACCCAGCACATTACAGCATGTTGTTTGAGTGTGTAGAGTGTGCATAAAGTGATCTAAAGTGAGACGAGGACTGGGTTTTTTTGTTTTTTAAGTGTACAGAGCCGTTACCACACTGAGGGAGACCGTATAAATTACTGCTTTTTGTATTTGTAATTGTTTGATGTGTTTAGCCGCCACAAGAATCGCATAAGCTTCCGCTGTGAAGATACTTGCGTCTGATTGTATAGGGCCAGCATCCGAAAAGGATGGGGTGACAGCAGCGTAGAAAACAGAGGAGTTAGACTTTGAGGCATCTGTAAAGAACTCAGGATGTGTGTATTTGTGTTGAAGTTCCAGGAAGTATGTTCGGATATGGGAAATAGGCGCATGTTTTGAAACTTCTAGATAAGACACATCGCAGTCTATAGCCTGCCACAGCCATGGTGGCGGGTATGCTACAGGAGCCAGTAGACTGTGTTCGAGTAACACTCCAGTTTCCTCAGCTAGACACTTCAGGCGAACTGAGAAGGGCTGCCTCATCGAAGGCCTGTTTTGAAACGGAATGTAGCTCGACAGATCATTAATAGTAGAGTATGAGGGGTGCTTCTTGTCTGCTTTCACCTTAAGAAAATATACAAAGGACGTGTAAGTTCTCTGTAGATGAAGCGACCATTCATTTGACTCAACGTAAAGGCTTTCTACAGGGCTGGTGCGAAAAGCACCCGTAGAAAGGCGGATGCCTATTGGTGCACGGGGTCCAGCATCTTCGAAGCACTTAGAGTCGCAGACTGATAAACGACGGCCCCGTAATCTAAGTGGGTGCGAATGAGGCTTCTATACAGGTTCATGAGACATTGCCTGTCACTACCCCACGTAGTACGTGACAACACGTTTAAAACATTCATGGCTTTTAAACAATTTATTTTCAAATACTTGATGTGCGGTATGAAGGTCAACTTGTTGTCCACGATTAATCCTAGGAATTTATGTTCCGCAGTAACAGACAGACGGTAACCGTTCAGCTCGATGTCGGGTTCTGAGTGCATGCCTCTCTTTCGAGAGAACAAGGCACACGTGCTTTTTTCTGGGTTTAGCCGGAATCCGTTTTCCTCTGCCCATTTGGAGACCTTGTTTAAACCTAACTGAACCTGCCGCTCACACATTGCTAGATTGCATGACTTAATGCCAATCTGGACGTCGTCGACATATGTGGAGTACAACAGGTTGCTGGGGATGGACAGGTGCAAGGAAATAATTTGGATAATAAAAAGTGTACAACTAAGTACACCACCTTGTGGTACTACCGTGTCTTGCACAAATGTTTGGGAGAGAACACCGCTCACACGGACGCGGAATTTCCGATTGGACAAGTAACTCTCGATTAAGGAAAGCATTCTAACGCGCACACCCAGGTGAGACAAGTCTCTTAATATGCCAAAATGCCATGTTCTGTCGTAAGCCTTCTCGATATCGAGAAACACTGAGAGGAAGTATTGCTTTTGGACAAAAGCGCCTCGGATCTGTGCCTCAATACGCACAAGATGTTCGGTGGTGGATCTACCCTTTTGAAACCCACACTGGAACTGGTCCAGCAGATTGTGTGTTTCAAGAAAATATAAAAGTCGGCGGTTTATCATTTTTTCAAAAAGTTTACAACGGCACCTGGTTAGTGCAATGGGCCTATAACTTCAAACTGAGGAAGGGTCCTTGCCCTATTTCAAAATAGGGATAACAATAGCCTCTTTTCAGATAGCAGGGATGGTGCCAGAAAGCCAGATAACATTTTATAGAGAGTAAAGTTTTTCGTGTTTTGAGGGGCAGGTTTTTCAACTTTTCATACGTGACACGGTCGTAGCCTGGGGCAGAATCACTGCAAGAGTTTAGTGAAGTTTGTAGCTCAGCTAGGTTGAAAGGTTGGTTGTATGCCTCATGATGTGTGCACTTGTATTCTAGTTTCTGCTTTTCTATCCTTGCTTTATATATTTGGAAAGCTTCCGTATAGTGTGACGAGCTAGACACTTGCTCGTAGTGTGCACCGAGGAAGTTCGCCTGATCTTCCAGGCTGTCACACTGTGTGTTTAAGAGTGGGAGTAACTGTACTTGTCTTCCTACTACCCTACGAACCATGTTACAGACTTTAGCCTCTTGTGTATATGAATTTATCTCTGATGAAAACTCGTGCCAGCTTTCTCTTCTGGCCTGCCGACGCGTTCTCCTGCCTCAAGATTTTATTTTTTGTGTTGGTGTTTATTCGTTTTAAGTGTGTCTCTTGTACACACAGCACTCTAGGATTGTGTTCATGGAGAAGTTCTTGTAAGTCAACGAGGTTTCGAAAAAGGCCTCGGATGTTCCGCTGTAATATTTCTGTCTGCATATTGAAGGAAGAGATGCTGTTGTGTGTACAGAGAGTATCCTGTGTTAGAGTGAGCTTGTTAATTCAGGTGGCAGGACGGTCGTCCAGCCCCGTTATTGGTTTTTTATTTTTCTAGCCGCGCTCTAAGGAGCCGCGCCGCAGTTTTGGTACCAAGGGTACCGTTGTATTCCTTCCGTCCTCAGAGGCACTGGATGCCCGCACATGCGAGCTGGTGGTTTGGATTTTAGCCCTCGTCTGTTGAGGTGAGGCCTTGAGACCAGAGGACCCTGGAGTTTCTGGCCTCATTTTGCTTGGAGGCGGAGTAGACTGAACTACTGCCGCCTTGGGGGCAGGCGCCACAGCCGATGGCTCACTCTGCGCTGGCCGAAGGGGTGGCGAGGGCTGGTGCGGCGTTGCCCCCTGACGCGCCGCATCAGCATATGTTATGCCGTAAAATGGCGACACTCTTCAATTGCTTCTTTTATTGTGACATTTTCTTTGACTTTAAGAGTGAATATTTCTTTTTCTTTCTTCCAGTTAGGACACGAACGTGAATATGCGGCGTGTTCCCCGTCCCAATTCACGCAGTGCGGCATAGTAACACAGTTATCAGTTGGGTGGCCGTGGCTACCACATCTTGCACAAGTTTCCTGACCCCGGCAGTTCTGCGAGGCATGACCAAATCGTTGACATTCATAACACCGTCTTGGATTGGGAATGTAGGGACGGACATAACGTTTGTTCTAGCCTTTGTCTATAGATGAAGGCAGTGTGCTAGATGCGAAAGGGGGTATTAAATGTTTGGTAGGTATTTCTTTGTTCTCGCGTCTGATGACAATTCGTTTCACATCCGCGACATTTTGCTCTTTCCACCCTTCAAGCAGTTCCGGTTCAGATATTTCAAGAAGGTGTGCTTCTGAAACAACTCCGCGTGTGGTGTTAATTGATCTATGAGGTGAAACAGATACTGGGATACTACCAAATGCTACGAGACTGCCAAGTTTTTCATAGTGATGTTTTTCATGCAGCTCAAGAAGAATGTCTCCACTAGTCATCTTTGTGACCTTGTATCTTGGGCCGAAGACCTCAGTCAGAGACTTCACAACAAAAATTGGAGGTATGGCTCTGGCTTGTTTTATTGAATTTTCGCTGTGCACAACATGGAATTTCGGAAAGCATTGTCTGGGTTGGCTGAAAATTGATATTTCCTCGGTGGATCTCCTTTTAAGCGGAAGACGATCGAGGAGACGGGGAAATGCAGGTGTTCCCATAGTAGTGTACCTTTTTTTCGGCAGCAATGGCGACCACCCACCATGGAGCCCAACCAGGGGACGCTGAAGCACTTAATAGCATAAGGCTGCAGACGCCAGCCGTACATTGCCACTATAACGAAATATAACTACTCAAGGTTGAGTAATTACTCAAGGTTAACCCTTGCCACGAGAAAAATTGGAAATAAACAGAAGAGAGTAGTAGACAGGACAGACTAAAAAAGAGAGACATAAACACGATGTTGTAGCGGAGAGAGATAGGAAAAGGTGACTGCCGATTTCCCCTGGGTTAGTCAGCCCAGGGGTGCCGTCTACGTGAAGCCGGGGCCAAAGGGTTGTGTTGCCTCTTCCGGGGGGCCTTAAAGGTCCAATCACCCAGCGTCGGCTCAACCCCCAGGATCTCCTTATCCACGGACATGGCTCAGCCACGCACGGCTAGGCGTGGGAGGGAGTCAAAACTCCCCCATTAGCACGGGTCCGCGGTGTCGCAACACACCAAACGCCTACTTGCGCAGGCGCCCTTGCGGGGCGGTGGTTCGCTCCTTGCCCAGGGCAAGTTATCTTTCCGTCCACTTTTCATTCTTCACATTTACATTACGATTGCGTCTAATCGCATTCTCTACACTTTCCTTTGCCTTATTGTCAGTTAGATCCTAATAATATTGTGTCTAACAAAGAAAACGAGCCATTCATGGTACGGTTTTTTCCTAGCAAGAAAATGTATTTGCAGCCATATTTTCTAAGTCTGTTCCAGTGTTTTACCTGCTTTTATTGAATAGTTTATATTTCGAGCCTTCATCCTCCCCTGAATTATGTTAATTGAGTATTTGATCGACAATAGGGTCGTTGGAGTATAATAGACATAGCCTTGAAAGTCCTTGAAAAATCGAAATTTTTTCACGTAAACAAGCATCAACCCTGTTTAGTCTGATGCTGAGAAATGACTGTAGACAGCAATGTAAACATATGACTGCAGCTCTTCACGTGTCAAGCCACCGGATCTACACGGTGATGGCGCTATGGAGTCTCTGTGAGATCCTTCATTTACAACGAAAGCACAAAAGGGCATCTATCTATCTATCTACCTGTCTGTCTGTGTCTGTCTATCTATCTATCTATCTATCTATCTATCTGTCTATCTATCAATCTATCAATCTATCAATCTATCTATCTATCTATGTATCTATCTATATATTTGTTTATCTATCAATTTATTTATTTTTATTTGTTCAATACTTATTTATTTATCTATATTTATATATATATATATCTATATATCTATCTAGATATCTATCCATCTATATATCTATCTATCAAGCTGTTTACGACTTTTTGCTCTCCTTGCCGTTTCGATAATGAAGTCACGAACTGCATCATTCACCTCCACCTCGTAACGGTGTTCTGATTTTGAAGTGTCATTTGACCATTTCTCATCCGTGCTTCGCATATCATCGATTACAATGGTAGTAGGGACCTGCCTAATTTTTTATTGACCGAGATGGTACGGAATGGAGCTGCTGATATGAACAAATTTTGCACGCAATGACTTATGCAGTTATGATTGATATGTGAGGTTTTAACGTCCCAAAACCACTATATGATTATGAGAGACACCGTAGTGGAGGGCGCCGGAAATTTAGACCACCTGGGGTTCTTTAACGTATGACTTATGCAGAACTGTCTCATATGTTTTATACCACCAGTTCTCTACACTTCTGTATCAATGCAACAAAGACATGCTTACTACCAACACCCGAAGCGGTAAGCATCATGTAGTGCTTATGTTTGCGACTCTTGTAGTTTCTCTAGGAACCAACTTTAGTGGATAAAGTTTAAGTCTACAATTGACGCAACCAGAAGTGACGCCTGAATCAAAGGGGCGCATATTCAACGTTTGTGAAATAGATAGCCCGAACTGCTGCTGCAATTGACCTTTCATTAACATTACGATGGCAACTTCCAGTAAAACCTAGGAAGCAATCACTTTATCCTCTTAGTCATGCAGGGAATCCGGGCCGCTCCACTTAAAGAGTACAGGTTGACGGAATGGGTGGAGTTTAGAAAGCGCCGCAAGGCTCATCAGGCAGAATAACACATTCTGGAAACCCTTCTCGAGATCAGTGGAGGATGCGTTTCTCTCAACCGAGACTGTTCATTCTGATATACGTGTGGATGCAATGGATTCACGTCTCGCACGCAGTAGAGGCCTAAAAATTGCTGGCTGAGGGACGGTACACACAGCTCAACAGCCGATTGTGTAAGCACCATGCACTCCTCAATTAAGAAGCTGAGGACTATAGACAGGAGCTGTCTGCGCAGCAGTGAAATTAAGTTTGCTCTAAAGTAGTTGAACAAATGTGCACCAGAGACAAATGTAATTTTGTCTAGACGATACTAACTAGAAAAGTAATCAGATGTTGGCAATATACTGATAAGTCCAAGTGCAGAGGAACAGTGGGGCAGACTATACAACTGCACTTAAAAAATCTTCACAGCAGTACCTTCCACTTGGCCACTCCGGGGACTGGGATTCCACCCAGACTTCCAGGCAGGGCCACTGTAGGAAATCGCCTCGCCCTTCACGAACCTTGAGATAGAACAGGTGCTTCATATGTTAAACGCGCTTATACGCTATTACCCACCATTAGTAAGCCCTCGGCAAGATGCCGCGTGCCGCAAGCCTGGAGGACGGCCTCGGTGACTCATTCCATGTCCAAGCAAGGCACTCACCAAAAAGAACCTCCGTCCCAACTCACTCGCATAATGCGTGGGGAGGGGATGGGGCATGGGATACACAACTCGACTTCTTGGTATATCGAGGATGATGATGATGTGTGGTGTTTTATGGCGCAAGGGCCAATTGATGGCCAAAGAGCGCCATTGCAACGAGTATAGCGATGCGGACAATGCTACGTTGCGTAGCTGTATAGGGGCCTTAAAATTCCTCGCGATAATGCGGGTAAAAACATAAGTATTAAAGACATGTCAGTGGCGTGATATGCATATTAAAAAGGGTGACAATGGTTTTGATAATAAAAACATGTCAAAGTATTTGGCACTAGCACACTTGCCTCATCAGTGCCCTTGTGTCCAAGGGCTGCGAGGCAAGTGCTTTTAAATGTAATCACAGCAGCAGCGACCTCTCCTGATAGTTCACGCTACGCAATGCCTGGGTATAATACATGGTAAAAATTAACATCTCTTAAAAAAGCTAACAATGATTTGTGGGTGAAAAGTGGTTCTCTACCGACAAACATTGCAGGGTGTAAAGGTATATGTTGTCGGTTGGGTAATGGGAAGTGTTGTCTTCTTAGAGTGTCTAACTGTTTACATTGGATTAAAACGTGAAAAACTGTTAAAGCCTCACCACATTTATCACACAATGGTGGATCACCACCGGATAAAAGATGTGTGTGTGTCGTGTATGTGTGCCCTATCCTGAGTCTTGTTAGTGTTACCTCTGTTAGACGTGATTTTGATACTGGTGGCCAATGGCCAAGGTGTGGCTTGATAACGTGTAGTTTGTTTTGTGCGTGTGTATCCCACTTGCTCGGCCAGTAGTCCCTGAAGTTTAGTTTGAGAGACGGCTTAAGATCAAGGGCCGGGATTGATATGGATGTAATGGCGGCGCTCTCAAGGACGGATGCAGCGAGTTGATCCGCCCTCACGTTGCCTTGGATCTCACGGTGCCCTGGCACCCAGCACACTACAACATGTTTGTGCGTGTAGAGTGTGCACAAAATGGAGTAAAGTGAGACAAGGACTGGGTTTTTTTGTTTTTTAGGACTGTGCAGAGCCGTTACCACACTGAGGGAGTCTGTATAAATTACTGCTTTTTGTATTTGTAATTGTTTGATGTGTTTAGCTGCCACCAGTATCGCGTAAGCTTCCGCTGTGAAGATACTTGTGCGTGGATGTAGAGGGCCAGCATCCGAAAGGGATGGGCCGACAGCAGCGTAGGACACAGAGGAGTTAGTCTTCGAGGCATCTGTGAAGAACTCAGGACATGTGTGTTTGTGTTGAAGTTCCAGAAAGTATGTTCGGATATGGGCAATAGGTGCATGTTTTGTAACCTCTAGGAAAGACACATCGCAGTCTATAGTCTGCCACTGCCAAGGTGGCGGGTATGCTACAGGAGCCATTAAACTGTGTTCAAGTGACACTTCAGTTTCTTCAGCTAGACACTTCAGGCGAACTGAGAAGGGCTGCCTCATCGAAGGCCTGTTTTGAAACAGAGTTGAGCTCGACAAATCATTAATTGTAGAGTATGAGGGGTGCTTCTTGTCTGCTTTCACCTTAAGGAAATAAACAAAGGACATGTAAGTTCTCCACAGATGAAGCGACCACTCATTTGACTCAACATAAAGGCTTTCTACGGGGCTGGTGCGAAAAGCACCCGTAGAAAAGCGGATGCCCAAATGGTGCACGGGGTCAAGCATCTTCAAGGCACTTTGAGTGGCAGACTGATAGACAACGGCCCTATTATCTAAGCGGGTACGAATAAGGCTTCTATAGAGGTTCATGGGCATTGCCTATCACTACCCCACGTAGTACGTGACAACACTTTTATAACATTCATGGCTTTTCAACATTTTGTTTTTAAATACTTGATGTGCGGTACGAAGGTCAACTTGTTGTCCAAGATTAAGCCTAAGAATTTATGCTCGGCTTTGACGGACAGACGTTGCCCGTTCAGCCGAATGTCAGGTTCTTAGTGCATGCTTCTCTTTCGAGAGAACAAGACACACGTGCTTTTTTGTGGGTTAAGTCGAAATCCTTTTCGTCTGCCCATTTGGCGACCTTATTTAAACCCAGCTGAACCTGCCGCTCACACATGACCAAAGTTTCATGACTTCAAGCCAAGCTGAACGTCGTCGACATATGTACAATAGAACATCATGCGGGGAATGGACAAGTGCAAAGAATTCATTTTGATGATAAAAAGTGTGCAACTAAGCACACCACCTTGTGGCACGCCTGTTTCCTGGACAAATGTTTGGGAGAGCACACTGCCTAGACGGACACGGAATGTCCGGTTTGACAGGTAACTTTCAATTATATGAAACATTCTTCCGCGCACACCAAGGTGGGACAGGTCTCTTAGAATTCCGAAATGCCATGTTGTATCATACGCCTTTTCTATATCGTGGAACACAAAGAGAAATTATTGTTTATGGACGAAGGCGTCTCTTATCTGTGCCTCGATACGAACGAGGTGGTCTGTGGTGGATCTGCTTTCTCGAAACCCGCACTGAAATGGGTCGAGCAAATTGTTTGTTTCAAGAATATGTAGAAGTCGGTAGTTTATCATTTTTTCGAATACTTTGCACAAGCAGCTTGTAAGTGCAGTAGGCCAATAACTTGAAGCTAAAGAAGGGTTGATGATGATATATGGCGTTTTTGGTGCAAGGGGCATTTGATGGCCAAAGAGCGCCAGTTCATGGGACAAGGAATGTGGACGATGATTGTGATTAGCGGCTGTATAAGGGCCATAAAATTCCTCGCGGTAAGGCGGGTAAAAACATACAAGTAGTAAAATCATGACCATGCCGTGAAAGGTGTGTGGTGCGAATAGGTGATGAAAGTTGGTGATAATAAAAGACGATGGTGGATATTTATGGCATTAGCACAAGTGCCTCACCCGTTCATGCCCTTGTGTCCAAGGGCCGTGAGGCAAGTGCTTTCTTGTGTAGCCACCCAGCGAAAACCTCTCAGGAGAGGTCGTGCTACGGAATGCCGGGGAATATGATATGAAAACTATGAATTTCTCTTAAAAACGCGAATAATGACTTATGACTAAAAAGCGGTTCCCTGCCGACGAACATTGCAGGGTGTAAAGGTATATGTTGTCGGTAGGGTAATGGAAAGTGTTGTTTTCTTAGAGCGTCCATTTGTTTGCACTGAATTAAAATGTGAAGGACTGTTAATCCTTCACCACATCTGTCAAACAATGGTGGATCCCCACCGGACAAAAGATGTGTGTGTGTCGTGTATGTGTGTCCTATCCTGAGTCTTGTAAGTATTACCTCTGTATGACGCGATTTCGATACGGGCAGCCAATGACCAAGGTGTGGCTTAACAATGTGTAGTTTGTTTTGTGTGTGTGTATCCGACTTGCTCTGCCAGTAGTCCCTGAGGTTTAGTTTGAGAGACGGCTTAAGATCAAGGGCCGGGATTGATATGGATGTAATGGCGGTGCTCTCATGGACGGATGCAGCGAGCTGATCCGCCCTCACGTTGCCTTGGATCTCACGGTGCCCTCGCACCCAGCACACTACAACATGTTGTTTGAGTGTGTATAGTGTGCATAAAATAGAGTAAAGTGAGACAAGGACTGGGTTTTTGTGTTTTTTAAGAGTGTGCAGAGCCGTTACTACACTGAGGGAGTCTGTATAAATTACTGCTTTTTGTATTTGTAATTGCTTGATGTTTTTAGCCGCCACAAGTATCGCGTAGTCTTCGGCTGTGAAGATACTTGTGCCTGGATGTAGAGGGCCAGCATCCGAAAAGGATGGGCCGACAGTAGCGTAGGACACAGAGGAGTTAGACTTGGATGCATCTGTAAAAAAATCAGGACGTGTGTATTTGTGTTGAAGTTCCAGGAAGTATGTTTGGATATGGGCAATAAGCGCATGTTTTGTAACTTCAAGAAAGGACACATCACAGTCTATAGTCTGCCATTGCCACGGTGGCAGATATGCTACAGGAGCCATTAAACTATGTTCAAGTGAGACTCCAGTTTCCTCAGCTAAACTTTTCATTCGAATTGAGAAGGGCTGCCTCATCGAAGGCCTGTTTTGAAACAGAATGGATCTCGACAAATCAATAATAGTGGAGTATGAGGGGTGCTTCTTATCTGCTTTCACCTTAAGGAAATAAACAAAGGACATGTAAGTTCTCTGCAGATGAAGCGACCACTCATTCGACTCAACATAAAGGCGTTCTACGGGGCTGGTGCGAAAAGCACCCGTAGAAAGGCGGATGCCCAAATGGTGCACGGGGTCAAGCATCTTCAAGGCACTTTGAGTGGCAGACTGATAGACAACGGCCCCATAATCTAAGCGGGTACGAATAAGGCTTCTATAGAGGTTCATGAGGCATTGCCTATCACTACCCCACGTAGTACGTGACAACACTTTTATAACATTCATGGCTTTTAAACATTTTGTTTTTAAATACTTGATATGCGGTACGAAGGTCAACTTGTTGTCCAAGATTAAGCCTAAGAATTTATGCTCGGCTTTGACGGACAGACGTTGCCCGTTCAGCCGAATGTCAGGTTCTGAGTGCATGCCTCTCTTTCGAGAGAACAAGACACACGTGCTTTTTTGTGGGTTAAGTCGAAATCCTTTTCGTCTGCCCATTTGGAGACCTTATTTAAACCCAGCTGAACCTGCCGCTCACACATGACCAAAGTTTCATGACTTGAAGCCAAGCTGAACGTCGTCGACATTTGTACAATAGAACATCATGCGGGGAATGGACAAGTGCAAAGAATTCATTTTGATGATAAAAAGTGTGCAACTAAGCACACCACCTTGTGGCACGCCTGTTTCCTGGACAAATGTTTGGGAGAGCACACTGCCTAGACGGACACGGAATGTCCGGTTTGACAGGTAACATTCAATTATATGAAACATTCTTCCGCGCACACCAAGGTGGGACAGGTCTCTTAGAATTCCGAAATGCCATGTTGTATCATACGCCTTTTCGATATCGAGGAACACAAAGAGAAATTATTGTTTATGGACGAAGGCGTCTCTTATCTGTGCCTCGATACGAACGAGGTGGTCTGTGGTGGATCTACTTTCTCGAAACCCGCACTGAAATGGGTCGAGCAAATTGTTTGTTTCAAGAATATGTAGAAGTCGGCAGTTTATCATTTTTTCGAATACTTTGCACAAGCAGCTTGTAAGTGCAATAGGCCTATAACTTGAAGCTAAAGAAGGGTCCTTGCCCTCTTTCAAAATGGGAATAATAATCGCCTCTTTCCAGGAGGTAGGAATAGTGCCAGAAAACTAGATAGCATTGTATAAACAAAGTAAGGTTTTTCGTGTTTCGGCTGGTAGGTTTTTTAACATTTAAACACCACACGGTCAGAACCTGGGGCAGAAGTTTTGCAGGAGTTTAGAGATGTTCGGAACTCAGCTAGACTGAAAGCTTGGTTATATGCCTCGTATCTAGTGGATTTATGTTCTAGTTTCTGCTTTTCTATTCTTGTTCTGTATTTTTGGAAAGTGTCAGTATAGTGGAACGAGCTGGATACCCGTTCAAAGTGTGCCCCGAGGAAGTTTGCCTGATCTTCCATGGTATCACCTTGAGTGTTTACGAGGGGAAGTGTGTGTACTTGTTTCCCTGCTATCCTACCGACCATGTTCCAGACTTTTGCCTCCTGTGTGTATGAATTGATCCCCGACAAAAACTTCTGCCAGCTTTCTCTTCTGGCCTGCCGACGCGTTCTCCTTCCTTGAGACTTTATTTTCTTAAAGCTCTCAAGGTGTTCCGCTGTCGGCGAGTTGCGCAGCAACCTCCATGCCCTGTTCTGTTCCTTTCGCGGATTACGACACTCTGTGTTCCACCATGGGACGTGTCGCTTGCCGGGCTGTCCAGATGTTTGTGGGATGCATTTGGCTGCTGTGTTAATAAGGAGATCTGTGAAGTACTGCACAACTTCATCTATGCTTAGCGTACATATGTCAGTCCAAGATAAGTGAGCTTTGTTATGAAACTGTTCCCAGTCAGCTTTGTGTATAAGCCATTTGGGAACTCGTGGAGGATATTCGTATGATGTTTGTGTACTCCAAACGACAGGAAATTGTCGCTTCCGTAGGGATTATTTAGAAATTTCCATTGGAGTAATGGTACAAGTGATGGAGATGCGATGCTGAGATCTATGGAAGAGTAGGTTTTGTTGGCAAGGTTATAATATGTTGCCTCTTTCCTATTCAACAGACAGGCGCCGGAGGAAAAAAGGAACTGTTCAATGAGACGACCTCGCGCGTCGCAGCGAGAATCACCCCATAGACTGCTATGAGCATTCAGGTCACCAAGAACCAGATAAGGTTCGGGTAGTTCGTCTATTAAGGACTCGAATTCTCGTTTTCCAAGACGGTGGTGTGGGGGTATGTACAGAGAGCAGATGGTGACGAGCTTGTTGAAAAGAACTGCTCGAACAGCCACTGCCTCTAGTGTTGTTTGCAGTGGTAAATGTGTGCATGCTACTTTTTGATTAACAATAATGGCTACACCGCCGGATGATGCCGCAGCATCATCTCTGTCATTTCGGAAGAGAACATACCGACGCAAAAAATTCGTGTTTTTAGATTTTAAATGAGTTTCCTGTACACACAGCACTTTTGGCGAATGTTTGCAAAAGAGCTCTTGAACATCATCGAGGTTTCTGAGGAGTTCTCTGACGTTCCAATGTATTATTTGTGTTGCCATATTGGAGGTAACGTAGTGCTGTGTGTAAGGAACAATGGGTGTGTCTGCTTCTTAAGCTAAGCGTTAGACTCAAAGAACAGGGCCGTCGCCGGGCCCCGTTATTGGCTTTTTATTTCATTTGGCGCGCTCCAGGGAGCTACGCCGACCTTTCTGCACCAGGGGTGCCGTGGTGTCCATTGCCTCCTCAGAGGCACTGCATGCCCGCATTTGCGAGCTGATGTTTTGGGCTTGGCACCTCGCCTGGTGAGACGAGGCCTTCATATCGGCCGACCCTGGGGTCTCCTTCACCTCGGGGGGTGAAACCTTCGGTCCTCTTGGCCTAGAGGTCGAAGGAACCTCCTTTGGTGCTGGGATACCCTGGCCGCTCCAAGAGCTTGCCGCGGCCTTGGTTGTCGCTGTGGGGACGAGTGGCAGGGCAGCCTTGGCTGTTCCCGCCGTGGGTGGGGGCATTGGCGACCGCCTGGGCACACTGTGCCTGGCGTGGGCAGTTGCCGCAGGCCGTTGTAGTGCTGCCCCCTGTTGCACTACATCGGAAAACGATGGTTTGTTTGTGAAAAGCCCAGATACTTGTTGACGGGCTTCTCGGAAAGTAATGTTTTGTGTGATTTTGATTGTAACAATTTCTTTTTCCTTTTTCCATGTTGGACAGGTTCGGGAGTATGCAAGAAGGGCACCATCGCAGTTTGCGCAGTGGGCCCCATGCTCCACCTTACACTCGTCTGTAGCGTGTCCTGTGGTGGCACACTTTCCGCAGGTGAGTTGGCCTCGGCAACTCTGAGAGCCGTGACCTAAACGCTGGCATTTGAAGCAACGTCGTGGGTTGGGAATGTAAGGTCTCACATTCAACTTCAAGTATCCTGTTTCGAGATGTTCAGGCAGGGTGCTGGTGCAAAATGTCACAATTATGTGTTTTGTTGGGATTTCCTTCTTATCACGCCTAATTTTGATTCTTTGTACTTGTGTCCCCTGCTGGTCCTTCCAGCCCTCGAGGAGCTCACCTTCAGTCAGGTGAAGCAAGTCTTGATCAGATACAACGCCTCGGGAAGTGTTGAGTGAGCAGTGTGGTGTAATTGAGATAGGTATGTTTCCAAACGATTCTAGTTTTGAGAGGTTTTCCTACTGGCTCTGACTTTTTACCTCGAGGAGGAGATCCCCACTGGCCATTCTTGTAGCCTGGTAACCTGGTCTAAGTGTAGTGGTGAGGCATTTGGAAACAACGAAAGGCGGAATAGTTCTGGCGTTCTTTTCAGCGGTTTCACAATAGATTACATGGTAGCGGGGAAAGGTTTCTTTCGGTTCTGAAATACTTGCAAAAGTCTTCGGTGCGCCCTCTCTTCGGGAGAGGACGATCATGCAATGGAGGGAGAGAAGAAAAAGCCATAAACTAAATGTGAGTTCGGCAGCCATGCCAGCCGCCCACCATGGAGCCCAACACGGGGACGTGACAAGTCCTAAATATATATGAGGCATGTCAACGTCAGCTGTACACAGCCGCTATAACCAAATGTATTGTGCCCAAGACAGAGCACATACACAAGGTTAACCCTTGCCGCCAGGAAAAATCGGAAGTAAATGGAAGAGAGAACAAGACAGAATAGATTTAAAGACGAGAAAAGACTAAGATGTAGAGAGAGAGAGAGATATGAAAAGGCGACTACCGATTTCCCCTGGGTGGGTCAGCCCAGGGGTGCCGTCTACGTGAAGCCGGGGCCAAAGGGGTGTGTTGCCTCTGCCGGGGGGCCTTAAAGGTCCAATCACCCAGCGTCAGCTCAACCCCCAGGATCCCCTTTTCCCCGGACACGGCAAAGCCACGCACGGCTAGGCGTGGGAGGGAGTAGAAACTCCCCCGTTAGCTCGGGTTCGTGGTGTCGCTACACACCAAACGCCTGCTTTAACAGGCGCCCCAGCGGGGTGGTATATCGAGGATAAAGAGCCCTTTCCACACAGCATAATCAAGCCGTCCTCTGGAACTTTAGAGGTACTATAAAGATTGGGGATGGACATCGGGAACCTTCACCCTGGGTGCGAGGGGTGCACCTCAGTGAGTGGTCATTTCACCTCTATTTTTCAACATAGGCATGAAAGGCCTCGAGGAGCGTCATTCCCCTGCAGCCAATACCAACCACGTTCTATATACTGGCAACATTACTGTTTAGTGCATGGGACGCACGGATGATATGTGAAACAAGTGACAGTTCTATCACAGAAAGTTCTTTGTAGAGTACAGCTCTCCCCCTCTAAATAAGAGTCGCTTTTCTACAGAGCGGTTCGACTGGGGCAGAGACCTCACTCACCGCTTCATCAGGTACAAATTATGCTAACCATAGTGGATGGGTAGTCATTTCTCAGTCAATTGCATTCGGCTGATTGGCTTCCTTTTACAATTTAATGGCAGGAACTAGCAGGTTTTGCCTGACATCACCTCTAAAACTTAGAGAATGCTTAAGATATCAAGGCTGTGAAAACGCAGAGAAGAGCTGAGGCAAAGCAAGCTCCATTGGCTACGCCATTCGTTTCTCATGAGCCGCTACAGTTAAGTAGCGTCATCAATAAATTCGTTTACACGCGAGGAGGATGAACTCGACACTTTAATGCAGAATAGTATAAACGCGCTACGTTTTTCTATGAGTCTTACATGCCTAGCATACATAACAACCTCTCGCAAGTGAGTGAGGCACAGACCCTAGCTCAGCTCGTGCGGCTCTATTCTACGAAAGCTGGTCAGCGTCTCCTACAGTCGTCAGGATGCAATCGTATGGGCAATTTCGAACAGAATATCTTGTCACAAACACTGACAGGTACGTACGAGGTGGCACATATTCCTTCATAACGTTCATGCACAGGAAAATGTTCGTAGGTGAATGGTATGGGCGAAGTTTCTGCTTGATCTTGTAGCTAAATTGATAGTTTCTTCCTATGTATGCCGTGCACACAGATCCTCCACTCGCAGGCAACGCGACTGCCCGCACCACGGCTCGAGGCCTTGAACACTGAGCTGTGGCACCTGCCAGTAACACCGATGTCTCGCAGACATTGAGAACAGTGCAGGAGTGGAAGGGAGGGAATCGCATGACAACTTTCAGAGACATTACCCAACACTACAGACTGAACATGTGCAAATATTCACGACTGCACAAAAAAACTAAACCAGAAAGAGGAGGTTGCCTGGAGAGAATTTGACTCGCACGTACCCGAACCCAGTGATCCTACGCCTCTGCTATCCAGACATTTATACATCCGATGACTGTAAAGGTTGGGGCGCAAGAGTGACGCTGCAGTGCATGCTTTGGGAATGCACCAGAAGCATGAACCGGGTAGACATGGCAGTCTAGAACCACGAGGCCTGATAGGAGGCGACTCTGCTCAGTCGCGACCGCACCGATCAACCTTGGGCAGTCCGGCACGCCCAGGAAGCCGCCAATGGCCAAGGACTCGAGGCCGTTACCTAGGCTGAAGGGCTTGTAGCCCCACTTCGCGAAATACGCAACTGAATGTGGCAGACCCCACCTAAAGCGTCGCACACCAACACACAAGAATACGTTCAAAAAAAAGACGTCCGTTTTATTTTTCACTGTTATGACTGGAATTTCTCGCCCTTTTCTCGCCTTGCTACATTGTCTACAAACCCTATCTGAGCACCACAATCTCGAATCCCTAAAGTCTGCATATTCTGGTAAATACCCCATGGTACACAAAAACTGTAATGAATGTCTCTCACGATAAGCGGAAACCAGCAAGAAATAGCAACATCTCAACCTAACACCATTCCGTCCATTTACTCTTTTTCTTGAATTAAGGTTCTTTCCGCACACTACAGAGGAGACCCTAAAGCTTCGCCTTTAAGAGTTTAACGTGGAAGCGACATTTTGTTCCTAGTGCGTATTTAAGACTCTTAAAGCATGAAACCTTTTTCGATTTGCATTGCACCCACTCTACTTGGCCTTAATAAAATAGGTGCAGTAGCGTGTGTACCTTTTGTAGTGGTGTACTGAACTTCAACCGCAGAGCCATTACAATAATCACATATTCTGACACCCATTGGCAATGGATGCTTGTACCACGCTTTATTACTGCAACATTACATGCTGCATTGTGAAGCATGTTTACAGGACGTGTGGGTTTGTGGAGCATAAAAGCTTTTACACTGCATTTCGAAGCAGGGGAGGTGCTTTTCGCTGTTTTGACAAGCAGAGGTATGGCCGATTAGTAGAACATCTGCTTTCCATGCAAATGACTCTGGTTTGGTACGCACTCTTCTCCAGAATTTTTTCATCATTTATTCATTTTATTTGCATCGTTCTCATTTTTTCGGTCACGCAAAAAATGATCTTTTGCTCACAACCAAAGACGCTGGCACCGACACCAAAATTTCTGCGAAGCGAGCTCTTTTACGCTATCGGTTTGAAGTGGACCGCTTCACCTCAGTCATCTTGATTATTGCCTTTCAGACAATCTTTGAAAGAATGTAGAGTTTTATTCTTGTTTGCTCGTTAGTTTTACTGTATTTTACATGTACTGCACTGTTTTTCGTTTGTGTTCCAATGTAGAGGAAACCGACTTCTGCAATACCACCAACTAGGCTGCAGTATGTGAAAACAACCATAAGACATTTAATACGTGTTGTCTGACTATTGTGTATGGAGAGCGCCGAAACTACATGCCAAAGAAATGAAAAAGTAATTCTTTCGTTGACTTCAAATTGCGTCAGTACTCCTTCATTATGATCAAGAGGAACGTCATGACCTGTTATCATACACGACTCTTCAGCTGTAGTAGCTGGTTGTTGACACATGGTAACAGTACTTTTGTGCCACTAAAAGCAACTAGCCGGTCCTCTTAAGTTTTTGGAAGTGCTTTGCTGAATGAACTGACTAGCTTTCTCTTCGGAGTGGTGGCCCTAAGAAACGCCGAGAATCAGCCGGAGCATCCGCGTCAGTTTACCCAGTCCACAAAATAAAAGTTTATCCAATCCAATCCAATCCGCGTCAGCAGAACCTAGACGGCAATTAGATGGTTCTGGAGCGGCGACAGAATCAGGAGAACCTCGAGAAGCAGCTGGTGAACCAGGAAGAGCAGCACGTCATGTTTCACAGGCGAGCACGAGCCGGAGTGCTGCCACAATAGCCGATCGGTGATGGCACGCCAGAAGACCAGCGGCATACGTCACTCTACCAGCACCAGAGCGCACAAGCTGAAGGTAAAGTTCCTGGCTGCAGGCGATCTCTGCTAAGGCCTGCGAAAGTGCGAGAACCATAAATGTAGAGCTTTTTAAAGGTACTATTAGAGGATTTTAGTCTGTCTCGTAGTCCGGCAATGTAAAGACAGGGTGGGTTGTATTACCAAATAGCGTATCTCATAGCTATCACGCCAAGCGGCGCCATTTATAGAAGATAGAACGAAACTTACTAAATTGTAATTGATCACCTTCGATATTCGGCAGCGCCACTCACTAAGCCTACAGAATTGATTTTATGAGCAAGCCTCTCGAAAACTCATATCCGTAAGCTTCTACAGCACAGAGATCTATTCGAAACTAGCAACCTACAGAGCGCACGACCATCGCTTGATAGATTGGAGGTGCCTGGCAAGTGCTTTCAGCGCCGCGGCCATATTTTACGGCCACGCGCATGCGCCGTTCACATCCATTACTCCTCTGCACGTAATGTTGTTTGCGTGTAGTGATGAATTGGATATACTAATAACATCAAATAAGGTTAACACTGGTAAATAATCTCTGTGTAGATATGTGGTCTTATATTGGAAAGATGTTCTAGGAAGTGTGGCTAGTCTGTCATTCCTTGAAAAAACTCTGCGATGGTCCTTCAACAACTATATATACGATCGTGGTCAACGAAAACAATATCTTCGTTGGGCTTGTGTTGGTATGCTTGCTTCGCGACGTCAATCGCTCTTACCTTCTTCAAAAACACCGCATTCGAACAATGCAAACTTGAAGGCGCAGTGTTTCCCAAAGCTACGACTTACAAATAAACCTAACTTGTGCCACTTTTGTTAGCGATAAAGGCCAACTCCGGTGATTTTTCGAGGTCAATGGATCTCGGTGAAATTTGATGCGTAAGTTTATTTGCACATTACTGTAATTTATGCCAAAACAAAGGCCTGAGAGAGGCTTTCATTGTTTGCAAATAAATTTTAAAAATCACTTTGAAACAGCTCGTCTGGCTTGCCAGGATTATTGGCAACACTGTCTGTGTGTAGTCAAGTTTGGCATGTCAACGGAAGTAACTGTCGTGTTCCAGGGCTTGCGGGCAATGAAGACGCCGCCAGTACTCAAACATGCTTTATTCCCATGCCAGCAACACAGCGATAACCAAGAGTGCCGAAGGAAAGTGCCCCCGGCCCACCGCGCGCCAAGTGCTTTTATTCACATCGTGGGCGAGGGTGTTGCGATATGGGCCGCGTGACAGTGTATCGCACAAGCACGCGTGTACAGGTTTGTGACATCCCCCCACACTTATTTGGATCCCAAAGCATTGTCCAAGAAGTTGTAATGGACTGCAACAAATGCTACTCCGCAGGGCTTCACGGGTTCATTTGTGTAGGTTCTCAAGGTAAGACTTGTCCTGCGCAAATGAGCTCTGGGAAAAAGAGAACGGAACTGTGAGACAGACATCACGGATACAGCAGCCCCTGCATCGAGTTCCATGTTCACTGGTACGCCGTCAATAGCGACCTCGACCATGATTGGTTTTTGTCTTGCCTCTCCAGCACGTTTTACACTTTTCAAATTGTTTCGTGGCAGTTTCAAGGTACTAACATGCCGTTTATTTTTACTTTTCGATTCTTTTAGCTGTTTGCTCCGGCAAGCATTCTTGATGTGGCCCTTTTTTTTGCAATGAAAACATTTGGCATTCGCATACGGACAAGAGCTGGCGGTGTGTTTCACCGATCCGCAGCGATAACATGAGGTAGAAGCTTCCTCAGTGCTTTTAACTTTGTGCACTGGAAATTCTTGCTGTGCTGTTGAGCACGTAGCAGATGCGCTTTGAATCGCAGCTTCAATGGCTATCGCACAATCAACTGCTGTCTGAAACTTTAACCGATTGTCTTCGGCAAATGAACTTCGTTGTATGTCAGCCCGGAGCAAGCCACAAACAAGTCTGTCCCTTAACGCTTGATCAAGAAAAGTACCGAACTCACAAGTTTGCGCGAGTCTACGCAGTGCTGCGGCATACTGAGTAATAGTCTCTTGTGGCAGTTGTGAGCGGCGACGAAATGTGGCCCTTTCGCTGATATTGGACAGTTTAGGAAAAAAGTGGTTTCGCAGTAAGCTTAGAAGTTCTTCAAAAGACTTCTTTGCGGGTGTCTCAGGAGACGTTAACGACTTCCAACAATTCGAACATCTTCGGTCCTTCTAGGCTTATCAAGGTATTAGCCTTCTGATCCTCTGAGACTTTGTTAGCACGCGAAAATGCTTGGAGGCGTTCTTCATAACTAGCCCAATCTGCTGAAGAGTCATCGAATAGTTCTACTTGCTCCAAGTGCACCGCCATCGTTTCGCTGACTTGTCTTCTTGTGGCAGTCCCCCAGGGTCCCAAGATCCTCGTCACCAAGAACTATGTCGTGTTCCAGGGCTTCCGGGTTTGAAGACGCCGCCGGTACTCAAATATGCTTTATTCGCATGCCAGCAACATAACGATAACCAAGAGTGCCGAAGGAAAGTGCCCCAGCCCACCGCGCGCCAAGCGCTTTTATTCACATCGTGGGCGAGGGTGTTGCGATATGAGCCGCGTGACAGTCTATCGCACAAGCGCGCGTGTACAATATGCGACAGTAACACAGGTGGTTGCATCGCTAACTTTGGCTTCTGCAGCGTTTACTGTGCTGGCAACAAGGTTATGGCGCGGTGTTCGGCGGTGTTCTTCGTTTCTACATGGTGTTCAGTTGGCCTTTCGTTAGTTTGGCGAGCGATTTTCTGTTCACAGTGGATGGGTGTGCCACAGGTAGTAGTTAGTGTTGCTTTGTGGACTGCGCAAAGCAACACTCACACAAGACGCAGAGTGTTTGCTATCAAGGCGTTCCACGAGGCAGTGCCTTCCTGCAGAAGTGGATCAGTGTTCAGGAGAGACAACTGGTTACCGAGGAAAACGGTGCGCGTGTGTACCGGTCACTTTTCGCCGGAGTCATATCTGGAGATCATTTGGCCAGCATCTGTCAGTCAGCCCGTCTGATCGTGCGACCGTGAGTCAGCCGGCCTGATGATGTGACCGTGAGTCAGCCCGTGCGACCGTCAGCCGGCCCGTGCGACCGTGAGTCAGCCCGCGTGACCGTCAGTCAGCCCATGCGACCGTGAGTCAGCTCGTGCGACCGTCAGTCAGCCCGTGCGACCGTGCGTCTGTTCACGCGTCAATCCGTCTGTTCAGTGAAAACTCCAAGTACCACCATCTCGAATCTCTTCATCATATACTCATCATATACAAGTACCACCATCCAGCGAACATTCTAAGGAATAAAGGAGGGGTGGTACCTGCTACTATTACATACAACGTGGACGCACGGCCCTTGACACAGAGCTGACGTCTCTAAAACGGCGAGTTAACAGCGTCATTAGCGTCAGTCATTGCTGTCGGACGGTTCTAATACACTGTCAATCTCGTACATGTTAGTTCACGCTCGGCGCGTTCCCCTCTGCTGTGAGCTAAACTGCCAGCGTCTGCGGCCCCTTATTCACAGTTTTCATGCACCACGCTGGCAGGACCAGTATGCCTTGTATGACATCTGATTCTAGGTTCCTACCAAACGTTACGTCATACATACACTGTGTGCTCGGTTGGAATTTGGTTTCGGTATCGCTCCTTCTTGATCACTGAAATTTCTTAAATTTCATGAGCGTTTTAGCTATTGGACGCGTGAGAAAAGTGTCTCAGAAATGCAGAGCCACTATCACACTGACACTGCTATCAAGGTCGAAGCGTTTCAATGACATTTGCTTTCTATATACTATCTTAAAAAGTGTCATGACCAGAAGTGTCGCCTTCTCCTCACTTATCCACTCATCTGGTGCCTCGTTAATTGCATTAACATAAACGTGGCCCATTGATTGCATTTCAGAGAACATGCTATTCTGAGAGTCGTTTTAGTATTTTTGCGATGTGACAGGATAGGCAGAAAGGGTGATTGTGGTGGTATAGCGATTGAACAAAGACTGTTTGCTGCTCCATTTATGCTGCCTATTTTTTTGAGTGTTTGTCAAATTTCTTCAAGTGTAGTAATACGGAAATTATTGTCGGTGTATTGTACCATACCCCGAATTTGTGTCACTGGTTTGCTCACAAAATTTATTGACAAGTTGCTGATGTGCGTACACGTTTGTCGAATTTCGTTCTCATTATTTTCAGTAATTTGTCTATCAAGTACCAATTGGAATACTCTATCTGTATCGGCAAGCGACAAGAGTGCAAATCCCTTTCTGCAGGCTTGCCTTGATTTTCACTTAACCCAAATTATCAAAGAGCCCACGCGATCCACGCACACTACTGCCAACAGTCTTGATCTGATTTTAACAAGTAATCCTGAGGCTCTTTTTCAAACACTCATCATCGTGGTAGTACTGGCTATGGTATTACTGGCTGCGTTAATAACTGTGTTCTTGAAAGGAAAAGTTTGTCTAAGATGGTCAGGTGTTACAACAAGGCAAACTTCGATGAAATGAATCTTGAATCAAATTCCTTTCCGAACAGTTCATAGATTAATCTGCTTTCCGTTCTATTGAACGGAACTGGACGCTGTTCAAATCGACCCTCATTAACGTTAATGCAAGAAACATACCAACTATTTCAAATAAGTCCAGCAAAACTTGACGTGCGCTAGCCAAGGGCCTATAATAAGAAAAAGCGTTTGTACAGGCTGGTAGTTGCTAACAACCTACTAACTACATGGGAAACCTACAAAGAAAGTGGTTGAAATTATTACCGAACGCTGAAATGTACACGGCGTTAGTTTTACAGCAACGTCTTACCCACCGTGCTTACTGACAACTCTTGTAAATTTTAAAAGTAATAAATCCACATATTCACATCCTGAATAACCCTTAACAGATTTTAAGGGCAACCGAATCAATTATTCTTATTCTGCTGTAATTACTTTTTACTTGAGAAGTCTTCCCTTTTTCCCTAGTTCCCAGACCAGTCTATAATTACTGTAAGCGTCCAATTGACATTTGTGCAGATGGTGTTCTTTACTTATTAACTAACCTAGAAGACTCATCTATATGATGTTGGAACGTGTCATATATTTTCGTTGTGTATTCACATCACGAGATACCAAATTTGGTATATGTGAAGTTGTCGAAACAGCCGCAAGTGCATCACAAGGGTCGTATGTAGTCGTGTTTTTACATGACATGCATATCAAGATTAATATGTTTGCACTAGTCGCATACCTTCGTCATCCAATTACGTCATGTAATACCAAAATTGGTATATGTGAAGCTAGCGAACCGGCCCCGCTGTGGTGGCCGAGTGGCTAAGGTACTCAGTTGCTGACTCGAAGGTCGCGGGATCGGATCCCGGCTGTGGCAGCTGTATTTTCGATGGAGGCGAAAATGCTGTAGGCCCGTTTGCTCAAATTTGGGTGGAAGTTAAAGAACCCTAGGTAGTCAACATTTCTGGAGCTGTCCACTACGTCGTCTCTGATAATGATATGCTGGTTTTCGGACGATAAATTCCACATATCAATTAAGCTAGCGAAACGACCACAAATGCCTTATGAGCATGGCATGTAGTCATGTTCTTACATTACACGCATGTCATGATTTCCACGTGAGGGCCTGTAGCATAGATTTAAGACCTTCTCTCCTCTCGGATTCAATTCACCTCCGTAAACGGTTCGAACACTTCAACGGGCAGTTCACATCCGGCGTAGGAGTGTTTTATGCTGTCTGCTCTTTCTCAAATTTATCAATAATTTAGCGAACGGCATTTCTTCCCACATTAGATTATTTGCTGATGAATTCATTTTGTATCGTGCCATCACAGGTGGCGAGGACCACTGGGCCCTGCAATCTGATGTCGAATCCCTCAATTCGTGGTGTTCATGATGGCAAATGAAGCTAAATCACTCCAAGACTAAACTCTTCCCTTTTCAACGAAATTCTAGCCGCCTCCCGACCATATATACACCTATTCACACATTCGCAAACTCTGTAACGTCATAAAATGTCTAGGACTTCACATCTAATCCGATCTCTCCTGGAACCATCACATCGATCACATTCTTGCAGCTGCTTACCACTCCCTCGGGATGTTAAACGTAATCTGAGTCGTGCCCCTACACATGAGCGCAGACTGGCGTATAATAACCCTTATGTGCCCAAAAATTGAGTACGCTTCAGCCATATGGGATCCGGATCAAGCATATATTATTGATAACATAAAATCCCTGCAGAACTATGCTGCTGGTTTCATTTGTTCGGACTCGCGTTTGACAAGCGTTACTGCTTTCAAAGCTCGTACTGGTCTCGTTAATCTTTTCCATCGTCTGAAACTTGCTCACTCAACTGTTTTTATAAAATATATCATCAATCACTGTTTCATTACGATTCTTGCAGTCAGCCTTAGCACTCTTTCCTCGCTGCGATCACCCTCTGAAGGTCAGACGCAAGATGATGATATATGGTATTTTTTGGCGCAAGGGCCATTTGATGACCAAAGAGCGCCAGTTCATGGGACAAAAACGTGGACAGTGATTTTGCTTAGCGGCTGTATAAGGGCCATAAAATTCCTCGCAGTAAGGCGGGTAAAAACATACAAGTAATAAAATCATGACCATGCCGTGAAAGGTGTGTGTGGTGTGAATAGGTGACAAAAGTTGGTGATAATGAAAAACGATTGTGAACATGTATGGCATTAGCACAAGTACCTCACTCGTTCATACCCTTGCGTCCAAGGGCCGTGAGGCACGTGGTTTTCTGTGTAGCCACCACAGCAAACACCTCTCTGAAGAGGTCGTGCTACGGAATGCCTGAGTATATGATATGAAAATTAGGAATTTCTTTTAAAAACGCTAACAATGAATTATGACTAAAAAGCGGTTCCCTACCAACGAACATTGCAGGGTGTAAAGGTATATGTTGTCGGTAGGGTAATGAAAAATGCTGTTTTCTTAGAGATTCTAAGTGTTTGCACTGAATAAACTAAAGAAGGTCTGTCAATGCTTCACCACATCTGTCACACAATGGTGGATCGCCACCGGACAAAAGATATGTGTGTGTCGTGTATGTGTGTCCTATCCTGAGTCTCGTTAGTATTACCTCTGTATGACGCGATTTTGATACTGGCAGCCAATGACCAAGGTGTGGCTTAATAATATGTAGTTTGTTTTGTGTATGTGTATCCCACTTGCTCTGCCAGTATACTCTGAGGTTTCGTTTGAGAGACGGCTAAAGATCAAGGGCCGGGATTGATATGGGTGTAGGGGCAGTGCTTTTGTGGACGGATGCAGCGAGCTGATCCGCCCTCACGTTGCCTTGAATCTCTCGATGCCCTGGCACCCAGCACACTACAGCATGTTGATTGAGTGTGTAGAGTGTGCATGCAATGGAGTAAAGTGAGACGAGGACCGGGTTTTTTTTTGTTTTTTAAGACTGTGCAGAGCCATTACCACACTGAGGGAGTCTGTATAAGTTACTGCTTGTTGTATTTGTAATTGTTTGATGTGTTTAGCTGCCACAAGCATCGCGTAAGCTTCCGCTGTGGAGATACTTGTGCCTGGATGTAGAGGGTCAGCATCCGAAAAGGATGGGCTGACAACAGCGTAGGACACAGAGCAGTTGGACTTGGAAGCATCTGTAAAGAACTCAGGACGTGTGTATTTATGTTGAAGTTCCAGGAAGTATGTTCGGATATGGGCAATAGGCGCATGTTTTGTAACTTCAAGAAAGGACACATTGCAGTCTATAGACTGCCATTGCCACGGTGGAGGATATGCTACAGGAGCCATTAAACTGTGTTCAAGTGAGACTCCAGTTTCCTCAGCTAGACTTTTCAGGCGAACTGAGAAGGGCTGCCTCATCGAAGGCCTGTTTTGAAACAGAATGAAGCTCGAAAAATCATTAATATTAGAGTATTAGGGGTGCTTCTTATCGGCTTTCATTTTAAGGAAATAAACAAAGGACATGTAAGTTCTCTGCAGATGAAGCGACCACTCATTTGACTCAACATAAAGGCTTTCTAGGGGGCTGGTGCGAAAAGCACCCGTAGAAAGGCGGATGCCCAAATGGTGCACGGGGTCCAGCATCTTCAAAGCACTTTGAGTTGCAGACTGATAAACAACGGCCCCATAATCTAAGCGGGTGCGAATGAGGCTCCGACACAGATTCATGAGACATTGCCTCTCACTACCCCACGTAGTACGTGACAACACTTTTAAAACATTCATGGCTTTTAAGCATTTTGTTTTTAAATACTTGATGTGCGGTACGAAGGTCAACTTGTTGTCCAATATTATTCCTAAGAATTTATGCTCCGCATTAACAGACAAACGTTGACCGTTCATTTCAATGTCGGGTTCGAAGTGCATGCCTCTCTTTCGAGAGAACAAGACACACGTGCTTTTTTGTGGGTTCAGTCGAAATCCGTTGTTCTCTACCCACTTGGAGACCTTGTTTAAACTTAACTGAACCTGCCACTCACACATTGCTCGATTGCATGACTTAAAGCCAATCTGGACGTCATCGACATATGTGGAATACAACATGTTGCTAGGGATGGACAGGTGCAAGGAATTCATTTGGATAATAAAAATTGTACAACTAAGTACACCACCTTGTGGTACTCCCGTTTCTTGCATAAATGTTTGGGAGAGAATACCGCCCACACGGACACGGAATGTCCGGTTTGACAGGTAACTTTCGATTAGGTGAATCATTCTTCCGCGCACGCCAAGGTGGGACAGGTCTCTTAGAATTCCAAAACGCCATGTTGTATCATAAGCCTTTTCGATATCGAGGAACACAGAGAGAAAATATTTTTATGGACGAAGGCGTCTCTGCTCTGTGCCTCGATACAAACAAGGTGGTCTGTGGTGGATCTACTTTCTCGAAACCCGCACTGAAATGGGTCTAGCAAATTGTTTGTTTCAAGAAAATGTACAAGTCGGCAGTTTATCATTTGCACAAGCAGCTTGTAAGTGCTATAGGCCTATACCTCGAGGGTAAAAAAGGGTCCTTGCCCTCTTTCAAAATGGAAATATTAATAGCCTCTTTCCAGTAGTAGGAATAGCGCCAGAAAACAAGATAGCATTGTACAAACAATGTAAGGTTTTTCGTGTTTCGATTGGCAGGTTTTTTAACATTTCATACACCACACGGTCAGAACCTGGGGCAGAAGTACTGCAGGATTTTAAAAACATTCGCAGCTCAGCTAGACTGAAGGCTTGGTTATATGCCTCGGATCTAGTGCATTTGTGTTCGAGTTTCTGCTTTTCTATTCTTGTTCTGTATTTTTGGAAAGTGTCAGTATAGTGGGATGAGCTTGACACCTGTTCGAAGTGTGCACCGAGGAAGTTTGCCTGATCTTCCAAAGTATCACGCTGAGTGTCCACGAGTGGAAGTGTGTGTACTTGTTTTCCTGCTATCCTACCGACCATGTTCCAGATTTTAGCCTCCTGTGTGTATGAATTGATCCCTGATAAAAACTTCTGCCAGCTTTTTCTTCTTGCCTGCTGACGCGTTCTCCTGCCTTGAGACTTTATTTTCTTGAAGGTGTCAAGATTTTCGGCTGTCGGTGAGTTCCGAAGCAGCCTCCAAGCTCTTTTTTGCGGTTTGCGCGCGTTTCAGCATTCAGAGTTCCACCATGGCACACGCCGTTTTCCAGGGTGTCCATTTGTTTGTGGGATGCATTTTGTTGCAGCATCAATCAAAAACGCTGTGAAGTAGTTGATGGCAACATCAATGTTCAAAGTACATATGTCATTTTAACCTAGACAAGCGATGGTATAAAACTGTTCCCAGTCAGCTCTATTTATGAGCCACTTGGGAACACGTGGTATGCGTTCAGTTACTGTAGTTGTGCTCAAAACTACGAGGAAGTGGTCACTTCCGTACAGATTACTGACGACTTTCCACTGGAGTAGAGGCATACTATGCTTAGGTCTATGGAGGAGTAGGTGTTATTAGCGAGATTAAAATAGGTTGGTTCTTGTCGCTTTAGGAGACACGCGCTCGACGAGAGAAGGAACTGTTCGATCAGTCGACCTCGCGCGTCATACCGAGAGTTACCCCATAGCCTGCTATGCGCATTAAGGTCTCCAAGGAGAACATAAGGCTCCGGAAGCTCATCAATTAAAGAGTGTAAATCACGTTTTTGCAGCTGATAGCTAGGAGGAATGTAAATAGTGCACATTGTGGTCAGTTAATCAAAAAGAACCACTGGAACAGCCACTGCCTCAAGGGATGTTTGGAGTTGTAAGTGTGTGCATGCAATTCCTAGATTCACTATGATGGCAACGCCTCCAGATGATGTCATGGTATCATCACGGTCCTTTCGGAAAATAACGTATTTACCAAGAAATTTTGTGTGTTTTGAATTAAGGTGTGTTTCTTGTACACACAGCACTTTTGGTGAGTGTTCGTGTAAGAGTTCTTGGATGTCGTCAAGGTTTCTGAGAAGGCTCCTGACGTTCTATTGTATAATTTGAGTGTTCACGGTGAATGTAAAATAGTGCTGTGTGTACGAAAAGCGAGTGGCTGTTTAGACGGGGAATTTGAGTTCACTTAACAGGGCCGTCACCAGGCCCTGTTATTTGATTTTTTGTTTTTCTTGGCGCGCTCCGAGGAGCCACGCCACTCTTTCGGCACCAAGGGTACCGACGTATCCATTGCCTCCTCGGAGGCACTGGATGCCCGCACAAGCGGGCTGTTAGTTTGGATTTCGGGCCTCGCCTGGTGAGGCGAGGCCTCAAGACCCGGGGACTCTGAAGTCTCCGGTCTCTGTTTGAGAATAGGCGGTGTAGCCTGGGCTACAGCCGCCTCGGGGGCAGGTGCCACAACTGCCGGCTCCGTATGCGCGGGCCGAAGGCGTGGCGAAGGCTGATGCGGCGGTGCCCCCTGACGCGCTGCATCAGCGTATGTAGGTCCATAGAATGGAGCGACTCTTCGCCGTGCTTCCTTAAATGATATGTTCTCCTTCACCTTTAATGTAATCATTTCTTTTTCTTTTTTTCCATATGTGCAGGAACGTGAATATGCGGCATGGTTTCCTTCGCAGTTTACACAGTGTGGCGGTTGTTTGCAGTTCTCAGACACGTGGCCTAGGACTCCACATTGTGCACAAGTCTGGCGACCACGACAGGTTTTAGAGCCATGGCCATACCTCTGGCATTGGAAGCAACGACGAGGGTTTGGTATGTACGGCCTGATAGATGTTTTCGTGTACGCTGTTTGAATGGAATCTGGTAGTTTACTTGATGCAAACGTGAGTATGAAGTGTTTCGTTGGTATTTCCTTATTATCTCTTCTGATGATAATTCTCTGTACATTATTGACATTTTGGCTGTTCCACTCTACCAAAAGTTCAGTTTCGGTCAAGTCAAGTAAGTCTGCGTCAGATACCACTCCGCGAGTTATGTTCATATATCTGTGTGGTGTTACGGTGATCGGTACGTCACCAAACGTTGAGAGGCTGTCTAGCTTTACAAATTGTGTTTGGTCCCGAATTTCTAGAAGAAGGTCTCAGCTAGCCATTTTGGTTACTTTGTATCCAGCCCCGAGAGTTTCAGTAAGACACCTGGCAACTACGAAAGGAGATACGGTCCTGGCTTGTTTTACGGTTTTTTCACAGTGAATGACGTGGAAGTGCGGAAAAGTTTCTATTGGCTGGTTGAAAAAATTGATGTCGTCGGTGCGTACCCGCTTTAGGCCGGTACGATCAGACAGTAGAGGGAATGCGCCATGCATGCCGGTCTTATTTTTGTTCAGCAGCGTTGGCGGCCACCCACCATGGAGCCCAACAAGGGGACGCTGCAAGTTTGCAGGTGCTGAAAACTTGCAGACGTCAGCCGTACAACACTGCCATAACCCAATGCGCCTAGACCAAGGTAGGCTATTTGCACAGGGTTAACCCTTGCCGCCAGGAAAATTGGAGGTAAACAGAAGAGAGTAAAGACAGGACAGATAGATAGTGAGAGATAAAGGCGAAGATGCAGGCAGAGAGAGATAGGAAAAGGCGACTGCCGATTTCCCCTGGCTGGGTCAGCCCAGGGGTGCCGTCTACGTGAAGCCGGGGCCAAAGGGGTGTGTTGCCTCTGCCGGGGGGCCTTAAAGGTCCAATCAACCAGCATTGGCTCAACCCCCAGGATCCCCTTTTCTCCGGACACGGCAAAGCTCCGTTAGCTCGGGTCCGTGGTGTCGCTACACACCAAACGCCAACTTGCGCAGGCGCCCCTGCGGGGGTGCTTTGAGGTTTACATTGTATTTAGTTTAGAACAGGGTTTGGAATAAAATATGTCGAACTCGTTCTCAATGTTCAGGGCATCAGTTACGTACTCTGTAGCCATGCACATGTAAACGTTAGCTGCCAGGAGGTGGTCGAGCAAGTGTCACTATTTATATGCGCGAAATATTGCTGTGGCGCTGCACTTGTGCACGAGCCTGCAACAAACACATCTGTAGGCTCGTCTGTCAACCACTCCGAGTGGCCATCCTCAACGAACAGATTCTAGAAAAATACTGTCTAGTGTGCTGAGTGCGCGCACTTCCTACGAGAGAGGGTGGCCGCTCATGTGATGACTGCACTCAGATGCCACAAGTGGTGCTGCGTATCGAGAGGGTGCACGAACGCGCGAAATTCCTCTCGTCCTGTTGCTGCCGGAGGCTCGCAACGTTTAAAATCAGTGTGTGACAGCTGCCATCTGATTTACTGTGAAGTTCGACGGTGCCATATGTACACTGCAACACCCTGAAATTTTGAAACCTAAGCGGCAATGCAAAGAAAGGACGTGTATTGTGCCGCTGTGTCCAGGAAGTTATCGGTCGAACAAGGAAAAGGTGTGTTGTTCCCCGCAACAACATATCCATTACGGTTCTCTGAATGAAAAAGTGAAATCAAAAGGGCAGAATCCGAACACTGTCGTGTGAGAAAAGCATTCTGAGAGTGACTTCACCGAACTATCTTTTCGGATTAGGGTAAACGGTGTCGGGAATGAAATCGCTGTTTAGGCAAAATCTCAAACGTTATTATTTATCTGAAAAAATTAAAATACCCGTTCGAATGTCATTCACACAGTTTTTCTCCCATGTCATCGTCGGAATCCCTTTCAACAAAGTTTTAAGTATCATATGCAGCGAGTGTCAGAATATTCATTGGCATGTTATCATTCTTTGTTTTCACTCGAATCCTAATGAGGTGCAGGCTAAGAGGTGAAGGTTTAAGGGTCTTCTGTGATAATTCTTGCTCTCAAGAACAAAGCACATTAAAAAAAATCTCTGGTGGTTATACTGTCAATGTTCTTAAAATAATTTCTTTGCGTACTGCAACCACTTTGAGCATCTATCTTTTTATATATCTATCTATCCATTCGTTTGTCCGTGCATCCGTCTGTCCGTCTGTCCATCTGTCTCTCCGTCCGCCTGTCCGTCCGCTTATCTGTCCATCCATCCATCCGTCTGTCTGTCCATCCATTTGTCTGTCTGTCTGTCTGTCCATCTGCCTGTACGTCCGTCCGTCTGTCTATCCGTGCGTCTATTCGTCCGCCCGTCTGTCCATCTGTCTGTCTGTCTGCCTGTCCATCCATCTGTCTGTCGGTCCATCTGTCCATCTGTCTGTCTGTCCGTCCGTTCGTCTGTCTCTCTGTTTGTCTGTCTGTCTGTGCGTCCGTCCGTCCGTCCGCCTGTCTATCTATCTATCTATCTATCTATCTATCTATCTATCTATCTATCTATCTATCTATCTATCTATCTATCTATCTATATATCTATCTATCTATCTATCTATCTATCTATCGAATCGCCTACGTCTGAGTGCCCTCATGATCACCCTCTTAACTTAGGGTCTTCGAAATACTTTGTGAGAAGGACCAAATGTTCGTGAAACCCCAATGCTGTTCTAGTGTTGACTATCCAATTGCTGGTATATATTTAGCGCCACTTCCTAATTTTTCACTTAATAAAAAATTACAACAGAGTCACCTTGCATAGCATTGATTCCCAAAATACGTCGGATCTGCGTCTTTTTTTGCGGGTAGTAGCGGATGGCGAAATGTATGCCACGAAATAATCTTTATTTGGTATTGCAAAGCACCGGTACTCTGAAAGCAATCGAGTAGTTTTTATACAATAAACAATATCTGAAAAAACACTCCGAAAATGTAGGAAAACATTAGTTGGCCTCGCGCGGCTCGGCCTCCTGCGGGCTTCGCTGCACTTGCGGAGCATGACGATTGAACGCAAATGCACCCACTCACACAGCAGCGCCCCCTGCGGGTGATGCCGGCAGTCATCAGCTGCGGGGCCATCTCCTAGCACACGCTCAGCACACTAGGCAGCATATTTCCAGACGCTAAATAAACGATGACCATAGTTAGAGCGCGAGAACAAAACGACGTCGTTTGGTTCTCGCACTATACTATCGTCATGTCCTTCTTCTCTCTGTGTCGTCGTTTTGTTCTCGCGCTATAACTATCGTCATGCCATACCACCTAGACCAAGCTGCCACACACTAAATCAACGTTCGAGGTGAAGACACAAGGAGAGCGCGCATCTGCCAGCAGTGGAACAGACAAGCTCGAGCGCTTGTTAGTTTGGTAGTTTAAGGACCTAACGTTTCTCGCGTAGACTGTGGCATTGTCTTTAGAAGCTGGTGAAACGATGGTAGTGAGTGCGCGCAGTACGACACGTTTGACTGACCATATATTGCTCGATTGGCAAACTGTGCTTAGGTTACGAGAGCAAGCATGCACTACCGAGTAAACATTTTCTTTTCGCCTGAATAACCAGGAGTAGCGCAGCCGTTTTTTATGCCTACTAGATTGAGAATGCTTGCTGAAGAGCGACAAAGGATATGTATTTATAACAGTGGATGGACTGCTCTTCTCAATATGTCAACACCACCATGTGGTTAACACAATATGCCACTTTGTCCTGGGAGGAAGAAGACGAAGTTTTTCCTTAGTGGATCGCTGGTTGCAGTCTCTGTTATTTTTTCGCGTTTTTTATTGATGCTTGAGGAAGACGCCGTTTTTCTGCCTGAGAAAATGGACGTAGAATCACCAGAGCCTCCACCCACATCTTCCACGTCGTCTGTGGCCCCTCTAAGAAAGCGCTCCTTCCACCCAAGTGACGTCAACAATGAGGGCACGCTGATATGCTCTACGGCCAGTGATGAGAGCTCCGATGAAAGTGAGTTTGTGCACGTGGCAAGACGCATGGCGAAAAGGAGGCTACTTAAAACTTTTCCTTCCCAAAGTAATGCCACCCCGAATATTCAAGAGCCACCGGTTCACACTATTTCGTTTGTCCCGCTGAATGCCGCTGACAGCATGAACCGACTTAATCGCCATGTCACATCTATGTCACTTGAAGCGCTCGTTCCGGGACAAATACCAGACGTGAGAATCAATGGCCACAAGAAAGTTCTGGCGATAGACACTACGCAACGTACTGCTCTCGAGATATTAACCAAGGTGAATGTGCTGGGGAACATCAACGTACGTTCTTTCATACCAGATGACAAGGACTCTCGGGCAGGCGTTATCTACGACGTCGACACTTCTGTAAGCGTTATTGATTTTCCCAATGTAATAAAAACAGTGATGGAACCTAGTATAATCTTTCAAGCCCGCCGTCTCGAGAACTCACGATGCGTGAAACTAGTTTTCAAGGGTGACAGTATCCCAACTCAAGTAAGAGTTGGTCATTTTCTACACACAGTACGGCCGTTCGTGCCGAAAGCTATTCAGTGTCATAAGTGCTGTAAAATAGGACACGCGATGCTGTTTGCACAAGTTCTGCTGTGTTCTCTCGATGCTCGGAGTCACACAACACAGAAGCCAGTCAAGCAGAACATCGCAAAAGCGGCAATTGCCAAGGTCCTCACGAGGCGTCATCAAAGCAGTGCCCAAATGTGAAGGAGATGCAAGTGCTGAGTCAGATGGCCAGATACGGTTCCACCCAGAGGGAGGCTGCTGACAAAGTGCGCCGTCGGCGTTCACGCTACATGAAAACTCCCAGGGTACCATCTGCCAAGGCCAGGGACACACCGCTACCCCATATCACGCACTCACCACCACAAGCCTACAAGTGCCACCAACAAGCATTCTCATAAAGACGCAAGAAACATTGACCCTGATGCGTGGCCAGCGCTGCCGTCAGTGACACCGCCAGTAGCGCCGCAGCATCGCCCGCTGAAAGCTATTTGAGTGCGAGTAAGCCATGACAGTCAAGATAACGAAATATTAGACGTGATTAAGACACTCGTGAAGACAATTCAAGTACTTCTGAATAATATTCAGACTCCGGCTGCCCACAGTGCTCTTCAAATATTGGACGCTTTGAATCCAGTGCTATCAAATCTAGATAAGCACCAAGGCTCTTTCTTTGCAGCCCTTCGGTAAACAAGTGAAAGAGGCATCAATTTTTCAATGGAATGCCGCGGTCTTATACCCCACATTTCGGATTTTCGACCACATGTTTTCAAGAATAAGTTTCCAATTATCGTAATTTGTGAACCACGTCTTCACAATGCTGTATGACTTTCTAAATACGAGGCTTTCAGATCTGCAACCCGTAACGGAAACAGTAAGCTTATTGTTTACATCAGGTGCGAACTCACATCACATATATTGAGCATCCAGTAATCCGGACGATAGCAACCAATACGTGTGCCTGACAGTTAAGCGGAAGAACGTGAACTTCACGCGAATGGCAGTATATATTTCGCCTTCAGGCCGCTTCGACCCAGCTAAACTAAGTGCCATTATATCAGCGACACCTGGGCCATGGATTATTACTGGTGATTTTAACGCTCAACACCCGCTTTGGGAAAGCCAGAAGGTGGACCGTCGGGGATGAAATGTGTCCTCCTTTGCATCTGGCTACCAACTATATTGTTTAAATGATGGCACTTGCACGTTTTCACCGGGTCTGAGATATAGTAGCTGTCTCGACCTAACTTTTGTGTCAAGTAGCCTAATTTTCAAAGTGCAGTGGTTTTCAAACAATGAAACGCATGGCATGAGCACATTCTCACCTATATAAACATCAAGGGGCTAATCAAGTCGCAGATGGCGTCCGCTTCACGGATAGACTGGTCAAAATACAGATCATCCACAGAGAAGCAATTTGAGAGAAACCAAGAAGGCTCTCTTAAAAGCCTAGAAGGTATATTGAAGGCCGCTATCCAAGAGGCAACGTTCAATTGTGGACCTTTGCCAGATTTTCGCAAAAATGAGGTGGAGTTGGGGCGACTTCGAGAAATCCGTCGTCGCGCCGAACGACGTTATAGGCGCATGAAATCCATCTACGATTTGAGGGAAGCGAGACGTCTACAAAAGAAGATTCAACGTCGAATCAATGCACTACAGTCACTACAATGGAAGTTACTATGTGAGTCGCTCGATCTACACAAACCTCTTTCGCAAATATGGAGAATAATTTGCGGCTTACGAACATTGCCACAACAGCATCGCCCGTTCAAAGGCCTATCTCTCCACCAAAGCCGACGTGAAATATATCTATCAGAAGACTTCAGTACCAGGGTTGCAAACAAGGGGTTCGGGATCAACATGAGTAACCTACGAAACGCACCGGTGTCCAGAGACACTCGGATGAACAATATGATTTCTCTAGAGGAGCTTCAGGCGGAATTGGCAGCATGCAAGCGCTCTTCATTTTCTGGACCCGATGGAGCCACTTACATGGCCCGACAGTCGCTGCATACTCAGCAGCGACTGTCGCAATCGCTCATGAACACCTTATCACAGCCTATATTCGTGTTGATACTTTAGGAACGCACATAAGACATGCCACCTGGATTCAATCGCATCACCTCTCCTCCCTTCCAACTTCCAGGCCATGTTCTGCGTTCTGCTCTAGTATTGCCCCACATCACATGGTGACTCCCACGAACTTCACGCACGCAGCAAGACCGTCGTTACCGTTGTGGTGTCTACATCCACTGGAAGCCCTGATAACCATCCCCGGAATGCAAAAAAAGAAAAAACTTGTCAAATTTGGCCCTAAAACAAACAACATTACTGTTTCTGCATTCACATTTACACGGAGTGGTCTGTCACTTCAACAAGGTCAACAGGCGCAGTGGTAATGCCGGGGAAAACCATCCCGATCAAGTGCAGGACCTCACATCTGACATCATCCATGGCGGCAGAACTCGCCGCCATTCGTGCCGCTCTGGAGTTCCTATGTAAGAACCGCAGCAGACATGGTCAATCTTCTCCGACTCCAAAGCAGCCCCCTTAGGGCATCGCCTCGCCATATCGTCATGGACCAAACGAACAACTAATTGCGGAAATACGACTGCTTAATCATCGGGCTATAGAGAAACAACATGACATAGCGTGCCAATCGATACCAGGCCACTGCAGCATTGATGGAAACGACCGTGCAGATGAAGTAGCTCGATCTGCTCATGATGATGCCCCTTGTGCAGCTACACCATTATCAAAAACGGACGCCGCTTCAAAGCTTGGATCACTTGCACGAGAGCTGACACTCAGTGGAACTCACCGGCATTCACCAACGTCCGCCTTCATAATTTGGACCCACACCAACACCTCGGTCTTCCACCAGGAATAACCACAGCTGAGGAGACACTTTTGTGCCATCTGTGGATTGGGGTGGCCTTTACGAATGCTTACTTGTTTCGAATCGGAATGACCACCAGCCCGAATTGTGACAACTGCGGCTACGCGCAGACTTTCTACCATCTTCTCTGCGAGGGTCCTCGCTTCAGTGTGCCAAGAAAAGAACTATCGAAAGTTATAGATGGACTAGACAATCGCCAATTATCGGAAGAAAGGGTATTTGGACACTCGCCGAGACCGTCCTCTGCACGCAAGGCATTGAGAGCGTTGTTGCGCTTTCTGCGGGGAGTGGTCTTAGAGACAGACGGCAAGCAGCGTCGTGGATCGTCTGATGACCTTCTCCTCTTTTTTTCAACGTCTCTTTTCTCTCATCTTTTATCCCCCTTACCCCCTTCCCCAGTACAGGGTAGCCAGCTGGTCTTAGAACTGGCTAACCTCCCTGCCCTTTCTCTTTCAATCCTCCTCCTCCTCCTCCTTGTCCTGGCACATGCCGGAACTCCCTAATAAATTGATTAGTTGGCATTGCTGAATGAAGGCACATGAAAGGCAAGAAACAGTTTATGACAGAGTGAGAAGTAAGACCTTGAAACTTCTAAAGCTTCAATATTTTGCACAACACTTCACTACTAGAGAAATGGAATGCAGTACATGATTCATCTCACAGCAATTTAGAAGGCACACCTGATGACGTAGCAGAGCTTGGTTTTGATTGTTTTTTGGTTCTTTAAAAACGTGGGCTGTCATGCAAGTTTGATCTTCATCATAAATACTAACGTGCTGAAACTACGCATGACAGAATAGAAGCATTTTATTGCAAAACAATGTGAAATAAAATCCTTGCATTTCTTTCTCAGTCTTGTCAAAAAGAAGTTGAGAACTACGCAAATTTTTTTTTTCGCAGGGGTACGTAGCACCAAGCCTTCTTGCTTCGTTGCGTCATCTAAGCGGTGCTGCTACCGTTAAAAAAGAAAAACTTTTTTTCGGTGTGGACTATCTGAACTGCGCCGATGGGATGCCGACTACTATAAAGTGTCTTCTCTTAAAACAAAGCATTTTTTTAGCACGAAACAAGCAGTGCGAGGTTTCTTGGAATATATGTTAAGTATACACGTCGAGTAAATTGCCTTTAGCGTAACTTCAAGAGGTGGATTCACTTTTTACAGAGCATAGAGCCACAGTTGTATCATTTGGAGCAGGGTTTATTGATTTTCCTGAAAATTTTAGTCAAGGTTTTTCACATGACATTGTGGGAAACCTTGATAGCAAAAAAATGTGCAGGGTAGATCCAAACAGGCCATGAAGCTCTAGTTTTTCAGTCAATCAATCAATGTTTTTTTATTAGCATCAGAAGTGTACATTGTGAGTAAGTATGCAGGAGGAGGTCCCAAGGTAGTAAACCGCAGTTGAACCGCGGTAGTTGAAAGGCGATTGAAAACCAATTGCCAGTGACATCGACAATGAATGTAATGAGTGCAGGCATCGAAGTGTGATTATGAAAAAAATGCCAAAAGCGGGAAGCAAGGTTTGTTTTTAGAGCAAATATATTTCGTGTTTTACGAATTACATTATTTTTAGAACAGTATTACGTACTTGCGATGCACCAATAGGTCGTCACGGTGCTCGATTTTTACAAAAACACATTTTCTTAGCGCCTTCAAGGATAGGAGCATGTAATATATATTCAGTGCAGCCTTTGCGGAACGTGTACAAGCGCACTCGTAAAGTTCATCGCGACGACAGGTCCTCCAGATGCTTTCTGGTATCCCGTGCTGCATACGTTTTTGTAATTACGGCGGTGAGATTTTAATTTTTGCTGTGCGTGGTGTGGTGGTGTGTTTCGTCATCATGAGGTGTGTTTCATAAACATATACGACTTTTCAATGTATGTCTGTGTGTGTGAGAAGGACGACGAAGAAGTTTTATCGTTCGGTTGTCAGTTTTCTTGGCTGGTGAAATTTTTTCCTATTTCTAGATGGTCCTGAAAGAGAAAAGTAAAAACACAGCACCACGAGAAAAGACACCTAGCCATTGCACCCGTCAAGTAGCGGGCAACGGCACAACTGAATATGCACCTGTAAGTCCAAAGAATAGTACAGTCACAAAGAATCGAAGCGCCGAACAGAGGCGCAATTTAAGCATTTAGGCCACATAGTGGCCGGCGCTACCATCAAAGCCATCAGACATAACCTCCTCAAAGGTCACGCCTCATAAAGTTTCAGAACCTGCTTCCACCAAGGCCATGCCTGCAGTAGAACATACTGTAATTACGGCACCAGAAACGGCTCCAGCCAACAATGGGGCCAAACTGGTAACCATGCTTAAGATCCTTGTTAACGTCGTCAGATCTCTCATAGCGGGTCGTCAAACGCCAGCAGCATTAGCCGCACAACAGCTCTTGCAGGCTCTCGTTCCAGTTCTCGACAGTGGAACGACACGTTTCTGCGACAGCACCATTCTGATCTCGTTCTTAGGCTCCTTGGAATGAAGAATACGCCGGATGCCATAGCTCTCCTAGAAACCAATGTGAGAAGTGACGAGCTCACACTTCCAAGTTACGTGGACGTTCACAGCAATACGCGATGCACGGTAATGCCGCGCGCATCTTTCCAGTGTACAGACTCCACGCATCTACGAAATGCTTCGAAAGCGCCATTGTACGTACGATCTGATGTTTCTTTCGCAGTTATCGACGCATGTGGCCTCTGCGACGCCGACTTTGAATGTGTAGCAGTTGCTATTATTCCAAGGAACAACACTATGACTGTGGCAAGCATATATTTTCGGCCAACGCGATCTTCGGATATCACATTGCTGGAGTGCCTGCTATCTCTGTGGCTCATCATTTCTGCTGTGTGGAGATTTCAGTGCCCATCATCCTTGTTGGTGTTGTCACCCACAAGACAATCGTGAAGTGGAAATAAATAAGCTTATTGTTAAACATGATCTGCAGACCCTTAATGATGACTCATCTACAATTGTCGGCAGAGGAAAGGAACAATCCACCATTTATCGTGCCATGTCAACGAGAGATGTGCGTCTTGCTTGGTCAAGCGAGGCTGACCCATGGCGTTAAAACGATCTGCTCATTTGGCTGGTTCCAGAAAACACTCCTAGCAGCAACAGAACTGCTACAAAGTGACAAAGTGGGACAAGTTCTGTCAGCTGATTGCGGCGGTGCCATCACAAGATAACGTGTTCAAACTAGTGGGTGGATGACTGCAGCAAGCAACAGTACGACAGCTGCGAAGCATAGACAAGCCAAACCCTGACCAAAAGCTCTTCAGACTACGTGCTTGTCGACGACGTGCTTACAGAGAGGCACAGCGTTCCAAAAGAAGCTTTGATTGTACACTTTATAGCCATTTAGATGCAGCCATTAGGCGGCACAAAAAACAACTTCGTCGAAGAAGCCAGGCCGCATTGTGTCGTTCGTTGCATATGACGAGTGGTTTCGGGAATGTATGGCGCATATTGAAGGCTCCTCGAACACCTGAGGTCTGCAAGAACCCAACTACAGCTTTGTGCATCATGACTGGACGGTCTCCGAAAATTCTCGCGGAAGATTTTGTCAATAATTTCGCCGGTCCTGTGTAAAAAGACAACGCCAGTCATCGTTCCGTACCAATTTTATATGGACTTCCACGTGGGTTTGATTAGGCAGAGTTTACCGTGGCAGAGCTACGTCATGCACTTAGCCTCTGTTACCGTCGCACCACCACAGGCGAAGATTGTGTTACGTACCAAGCCTTGCGAAACATTGATGAGGTCTTTCATCGAGGTATCCTGGACAAATACAACAATGTGTGGCAAACGAGTCTTATTCCTGCTGAATAGAAATCGTCTGTGGTGAAGCCAGTTTTTAAATCTGGTTGCCCTGCACAACTCCTCAAGTCATACCGGCCAATAACACTAATTTCTAATGTTATGAAGCTGATGGAATGTAATGTGCTGTTTCGTCTGGACGCCAGATTACAGGAGCTCACTTTCTTTCCTGATGTCATGAGTAGATTTTGTCGCCACTGTTCAGCCCTCGAAAGCATAGCAGATCTTGTGTCATCGCTTGAATCTGCTCGAGGAATCAGACATTCAGCGTATGTTCTAATTCTTGACATACAGCAAGCGTTTCACTTGGTGCCACATAAGGCGATTATCGGTGCACTGATAAATAGAGGGATTTCATGTCGTTTGTTATACTTTCTCCATTATTTTCCGTGATACAGTAAACTCAATCAAATAAATAACAATATGATGCCACCAGCTCCACTGTTTAGCCAGTGCTCGTGACGTCAAGCAAGTGCAGCTGTTTAAATTCATTTTCCTGTTGCAGGAATCTATCTGGAGTGACAAAGGACAAAACCATCAGTCAGTCGGGGGGCTGTGTTATGGCCTCCTACACTATTACGCTGAGTTCGATATAAAAAAGTATTTTGTGAGTATTAGAGCGAAGACATCTCTGACGAGACTGCAGAAGAGGTAAGAATCGGAGTTTATGGCTATCGAAGGTAAGCTCTCACTCAGTGAGACAGCAAGGAAGTGTTGAGTCAGCATGTTATTTTTATTTTCAAACAGGGGCTCAGTGATTATTGCCACATAAAGCCACACTGGTGCTCGCAGGTATATCTTGGAGCTACCTACAGCGTGCGAGATAACGGAGCACGCGGCAACACCGCTTCCACGTCATATTTAATATACAGACTTTCCCACGTAACTTTAGCCAGAGTTTGAAAATATGCTGCAACACGTAATTACGACGTGACCAAATGCGTGTTGCTCACCGTTCTCTGGAGTTAGACAATTTTTTGTGTTTTCAAATATTGTATAATTAACTAGATCTGTTTAATTAACTAACTTCTGAAAGAACGAAGATCGATAAAGAATTTCAATGAGAAAGTTGTAGATGGGTTTGCAAAATGCACAAATAGATAATTCTGAACTACATATCTGTTAGGTATTAATGTTTTCCTGCTAATTGCGAATGCCCGCGAAATACAAAAAATACCACGTGACAAACCCGCTCGTGCGCCAGTGTGCACAATGATTCTAGTGATTTCTAACGTCCCGCGTACTAACGACCATAGCATTCGCCTCATTGCGCTGTCTAGGCAGGGCCACAACGATGGTGCTGGCTTTACGATGAACACGTTTTGCTACAAAAACAATAACCGCTGTGACTGCTTATCTCTTTCATGAAGCGGTGCGAAAGAAACGTGTCCTGACGCATAGGCCTGCGAACGTAGGGAAGTGGGGCCAACCAGGCGATGCTGCCTCAACCCCCCCCCCCCCTTTCCACTTCAAATAATGTGAACGGCGGCGCCAACTCTGTCCGACTCTGTCACTGAACTGGATCTTCGGTGGCATATTTCAGGCGCAAAGTTATGGCTACACACTGTTTTTCACAGTAACGGCCACCGGGAACCTGAATTTAAAAAAGTGGCTGCCTCACTTATTCACACCTGGAAATACCGTTACGGGAAACACCTAATTGCTTTATTTTTGCATTCATGACAGAGCTCCTTTTCCTTCAAACTCGACTAGAGGCAAAGGCATGGGCGTGTCCTGTATAGAAGTTTCGGAGAACAATGCGCCAACAAACAACAAACTGGGCTCCGTCGGAATTTCATGAAGCCGATGACTCTGTACGTTACCCTTCAGTTTTGATGGTAGGCTTTTGACGACGCCAAGATAGCTTTTGCGGTTTCGTATCCTACAATGATGCTCATAGCAGTCTTGGACTGGTCACGTTAAATCAGTTTGAGAGCACAAGTGATCGCATGGCTGGTTGTTGCTGAAATGTAATCTTGTCGCCTATTTTGTTACATAGAAAGGGATCTTGGACATTACGTGACGAAGAACAGTAAGTGTTCTAGTAATGTAAAGGTTTAGTCCTTTCATAAATAGGATACCTGAAGCGGTGCGTTCTAGTGCCCGCGTCGTAGCGAAGATTACGGCGAGTGCTACGTTGGATACAAAAAATTAAACAACGGTTTTGCAATGAAATCAAGCGCAGGCCTTCATTCTTTGTGGAATTAAAAATATTCTATGACAGAACCAAGCTGGTACTTGAACATTGTTTTGAAAGAGATCCTATACAGTGATGAAAAATAAGGAGTCCCTAGAACTGTTCAAGTATTAGCTATGACTGTTGATTGGGCCAGTGCGTGTATATTTACGACACGTTTTAGCGCCAAAAGACTGAACACCTAGGAATCGACAAACACACACATTGCGCGGCAGAAACGTATAATTAAACCAGGAGTCGATCGTGTGAATTGCCAATAATGAGCACTAACAGGCAATGATTTCAAGGAAAATTTGGGGGATGTTATTCAGTGATTTGAAAGGAAAATTTGGGGGATGTTATTTAGTGATTTTAGTGTAAATGTGCAGAAACTTGGCAGAGGTGGACCAGTTGCGCAATGGCACCGATGTCAGTCATTGTGCGCCTACGCTGAACCACCCTTGCAGCTTCAAACTTGTTTTTGAGTGCCGAACAGTGCTGCACTCACCAAGCTTGGGCCGGAAAACGTGGCTTAAATATCGTGTTTGTAGTTTCATCGAAACGATAATAGTTTTGGTTCCGTCAAGAATGTGACTTTTCGGAGAATGATTCTGAGGGCAAGGTCGTGACCGCTCGCGCGCGTGCAATCTAGGCAGGTATTAGCACTAATGCAGGTAAACCAATCTAGGCAGGTATTAGCACTAATGTCTCGTAAACCAATCTAGGCAGGTATTAGCACTAATGTCTCGTAAACTAATCTAGGCAGATATTAGCACTAATGTCTCGTAAACCAATCTAGGCAGGTATTAGCGCTAATGACTCGTAAACCAATCTAGGCAGGTATTAGCACTAATGCCTCGTAAACCACTCTAGGCAGGTATTAACACTATTGTCTCGTAAACCAATTTAGGCAGGTATTAGCACTAATATCTCGTAAACCAATCTAGGCAGGTATTAGCACTAATGTCTCGTAAACTAATATAGGCAGATATTAGCACTAATGTCTCGTAAACCAATCTAGGCAGGTATTAGCGCTAATGACTCATAAACCAATCTAGGCAGGTATTAGCAGTAATGTCTCGTAAACCAATCTAGGCAGGTATTACTATTATTGTCTCGTAAACCAATGTAGGCAGGTATTAGCACTAATGTCTCGTAAACCAATTTAGGCAGGTATTAGCACTAATGTCTTGTAAACTAATCTAGGCAGGTATTACCACTAATTTCTTGTAAACCAATCTAGGCAGGTATTAGCGCTGATGACTCGTAAACCAATCAAGGCAGGTATGAGCACTAATGTCTCGTAAACCAATCTAGGCAAGTATTAGCACTAATGTCTCGTAAACCAATCTAGGCAGGTATTAGCACCAATGTCTCGTAAACAATCTAGGCAGGTATTATCACTATTTTATCGTAAACGAATATAGGCAGGTATTAGCGCTAATGACTCGTCAACCAATCCAGGCAGGTATTAGCACTAAAATCTCGTGAACCAATCTAGGCACGTATTAGCACTAATGTCTCGTAGACCAGACTAGGCAGGTATTAGCGCTAATGACTCGTAAGCTGGTCTACTTGCTGCGCTCTCAACGCGAGAAGACAGTGCGAAAAGAGCATTGCACAACAGCGCATCGAAGAGCTTAGCAATATCGTACCCAAAAGAGTTAACTGCCAGCCTTCGTTTATACAATTTTGTATCTGTCGCAATCATTGCTTCTCCCTTGCCGTGAAACTGATTTTTTTGTAACTCTGTGGCAGTGTTTCGCTTTACTTCATGTAACTCAACAGTTGGCATCACATAGCATGGCTCGAGTCAGATAGGAATGGATCAGCTTCGCTGTGCCTTGAGCTTCGTTAAGCAACACCTATTTTTGTTTGTTTGTTGAAGTTTAGAATTTTGTGAAATCAGATCCTTTTCTTTCATCGCTAAGAGAGCTTTTCAAATCCTTTAAAATTTCTATTTTCTATAATTTATTTCTTTTACTGTAAATGAACTAAAAGTAGAAATAAAAAAGAGAATGGCTAGACATAACTTCAACATAAAGAGTGATTTCCGTAATAAGGTCAACAAAAATCAAAACAGAATAAATGCCTTGTGTATGCTACAAAATTACTACGAGTCTCAAGAGAAAGAGAATTGGTGTCGGGAAGGATAATTGGTCAGAACCTTTATATGTATTATTTCAAGTGCAACATCACGTTCAGTTTACCGTCATGCAGCACTCTCTTCTAAGAGCCAATTCCGGTTTTCACACAGACTTTCTCTATAAATGCAAGGCACTATGTCTGTTATGGGTTAATTATAGCAAAACTTTGGTTTTCTGATCCAGAATCAAGGGCTGACTTCAGCTGCGTGTCAACTCAGATGCTTTAGGAGCTGTACGTGATGCCTTTCTGTTTATGGTTGGCATTCGTTTCCATCAATGGGAGACTCTTGATCATGCACCTTGTTTGCAGAGGCCGAGTTCATCGTCAACTCTCTGAAAAAAGGGTTGATGCATTGCGAGAAACTCATTCCACAACCGGCTGGCCACTATGTGACGCTAGTTGTAAGTGTTGCAGACTTTGATACTGCTCGAAAGCTTTACCATGACCTTATTGACGAAAAAGCCTGGCTCCAGGCACGAGTGTTTTTACAGTAACAGTGACTACAGTAAGACGCTGCTATGATGAGCTATGATGATATCCAACTCAATTTGTCAGGATTGATGTTTTCATTTCTCGGTATTAAATCCATTGAAAACCGTACTTTTTTCCTAGGTAATTAAGCAGCTTAGTGCAGTAGTTTTGAATTATTCTTGTGCATTTGCATACCTGCAGTTCTGTATAGGTTTTTATGAAACCACGTTATTCGACCTTTATTAGTTTGGGCGCAACATTTCGTCCCGTCCTACATTCTCGAAAGCATCTGGTACAGAAATATAGTATAAGAGGCTGAGTACACTGGTCAGATGGTGTGATCAGATCCTTGTCTAAATGAAGAGACTGTGTAAGAGAGGGCGATATTGAAGCACGCTCTTCGTGATATGAGTATAATTTATATATTTAAATCGCATGTATGCAGGTCCCGAAAACCATGTATGTCACATAGCCTTGCAGGAGTGCGCAGAAGCTATATTACGGGGTCGTCAAATTTGCTATATGTAGTCTGATGTTTTCATGGAAACCATCATTAGGAGTCAATTTTTTTATTTGTAGTACATATTAACGCAAATGTTTTATTCTGTGGTTTACCAAAAATGTTATAACGGACATACATCCGCAAAATAAACGCAATCAGATAAGAAGGAAGAAAAAAAACAGGACTCGAACTCGCCATCAGTGACCCCACGACGATAGCTGGCGGAAGTAAAACTAACTGCGCTACCATGAAAAATGTAAAGGAGACTACAAGAACGCGTTTTTTTTCTCCCACACTGCTATCAGACTGCTCTTGGCTCGTGGGGTGGTGTCTCGGAATGGAAGCAGTAGAGTGACCAACCTTCGGCTTCCGTGATTAGCTCAGGCAACGCGCCATTGCTGTGACCATCCGGTTTGACGTGTTTATAATAGAATAGTAAATTTCGTCAGCTCTATAACAAATTCGAAGTAGTGGTGGTGTAGAGCATTTATTCGAACGAGAAAAAGGAATAGAAGCAAGATAGAGGGAGAGGTTAGCCTCACACTGGGTCCGCTCATGCTGGGTGGTGTCTCTACTTCGAGACACCGTTTATCGAAAATGCCAGTCTGGCTCTCCAGATCGAGGCTTTTTGGGCTTGTATGGTCTGAGCACCTTGTCAGAGCCACCCCCCTGTCCTCTTGAAATAGGGTTAGGAAGCGCACTTAGGACTGAATTGGTTTGACGGGCCCAGATCATCTGGCAGGCATCGGCTACTTACTCCCTGTACCGGCACGTGACATTGACTGCCGGGTCGAAACGTTTCCCGGTAGCAGGGCAGAGCATCGTATTAATACAAAGTCTCAAAAGGATGCCTTTTCTAACTCTTACCAAATCTTTAGCGGAAGTTATGAAATTTGCAATCTCTGATGTAAGAAGGACGCTTCCGGCCTTTTCGTCCAGAAGGTTGCCGGAAGGTATGGTGGAAGTGAGCGTGTCAGCAAACGCATTAGGGGCGTCGTTCCCGCTGAAGATTTGTGTGGACAAACATGCATGTACGAAATAACAGATAATGTAACCTAGAACACACTTGTTATCAATTCGAAAACGCACGTCTCGGCATCAAACGCGAGACGCGCCTTTGTTTTTTATGTAAACAACCAGCCGCCAAATAAAGGCAGCGTTTTTCATTTACCGATAAACGTTGAGGACGTATATATATATAAAAATAAGGGAAAGAAGTGTATACCTAAGGGCTCGTTTTTTCTGTGTTTTAACACAATATTAAACGAGATATAACAGAAAGTATAGCCAAGGAATGTACAGGGGAAGTTAGTAAAACCAATGGAATGTAAATAAGAAGAAAGAAAAGTGGATGAAAAAATTACCAACTGTGAGCAGGAACAGTTGGTAATTTTTTCATCCACTTTTCTTTGTTCTTATTTACAATCCATTGGTTTTATAATATATATATATATATATATATATATATATATATATATATATATATATATATATATATATATATATATATATATATGTAAAGGGAAAGAAGTGTATACTTACGGGCTTCTTTTTCCATTACAATTTACATTACAATCACCTGGCATAACATCTCTCAAACTTCACTTGGCGTGATTGTCTGTTTGATTTAATTACCATTGGGTCTATCGAAGAAAATGAACCCCTAATTGAAGTATTCCTTCATTCATAGCGAGAGTCTTGTTCTGGCAGACCTGAAACCTTAAGATGCTGTGGGAGAGATTATTCGTCAATTCTCATCTAATAATATCACGTGCTGCGGGACGCCAAACAGGCAACAAGAGCGCTCCACAGTCGGTGCCATGGCAACCGGTGGAACTGACAGACAATCCCAAGTTTATTTCTCATACATATCTACCCAATCAAGTGGATGGGGAGATAGCCATCGTGGTAGCTAAGTTGAAGAGCATATGACGCGTTATGCGAAGGTCGAAGGTTCAGTCCTTGCCAAGGGCAAGTTATCTTTCCTTCCTCATTTCTTTCTTCGCATTTACATTACGATTGCTTCTAATAACATCCTCCACACTTTCCTTGGCGTTATTTTCGGTTGGATGTTATTATTATTGTGTCTAACAAAGAAAACGAGTCCCTCTTGGTACGCTTTTTTTCCTAGCAAGAAAATGTAATTGCAGCCATATTTTCCAGGTCTGTTCTAGTCTTTTACCTGGTTTTACTTAATAGTAAGTATTTCGCGCCTTCATCCTCCCATGAAATATGTTATTTGGGTTTTTGATCGACAACAGGGTCCTTGGACTATATTAGGCATAGCCTTGATAGTCCTTGAAAAATGCAAATTTTCGTCACGTAAACAAACAATAACCCTGTTAAGTCTGATGCTGAGAAATGACTGTAGACAGGAGTATAAAGCTATGACTGCAGTTGATGATATATGGTGTTTTTTGGCGCAAGGGCCATTTGATGGCCAAAGAGCGCCAGTTCATGGGACAAGGAATGTGAACGATGATTGTGATTAGCGGTTGTATAAGGGCCATAAAATTCCTCACGGTAAGGCGGGTAAAAACATTAAACTAATAAAATCATGACCATGCCGTGAAAGGTGTGTGTGGTGCGAATAGCTGAACAAAGTTGGTGATAAAAAAAGACGATGGTGGATATGTATGGCATTAGCACAAGTGCCTCACTCGTTCATACCCTTGCGTCCAAGGGCCGTGAGGCAAGTGCTTTCTTGTGTAGCCACCACAGCGAAAACCTCTCAGGAGAGGTCATGCTATGGAATGCCCGGGTATAAGATATGAAAACTATGAATTTCTTAAAAAACGCTAGCAATGACTTATAACTAAAAAGCGGTTCCCTGCCAACGAACATTGCAGGGTGTAGAGGTATATGTTGTCGGTAGGATATTGGAAAGTGCCGTCTTCTTAGAGTGTCTAACTGTTTACATTCAATTGAAATGTGAAGAACTGTTAATGCCTCACCACATTTATCACACAATGGTGGATCACCACCGGACAAAAGATGTGTGTGTGTCGTGTATGTGTGTCCTATCCTGAGTCTTGTTAGTGTTACCTCTGTTAGACGTGATTTTGATACTGGTGGCCAATGGCCAAGGTGTGGCTTGATAACGTGTAGTTTGTTTTGTGTGTGTGTATCCCACTTGCTCTGCCAGTAGTCCCTGACGTTTCGTTTGAGAGACGGCTTAAGATCAAGGGCCGGGATTGATATGGATGTAATGGCGGTGCTCTCATGGACGGATGCAGCGAGCTGATCCGCCCTCACGTTGCCTTGGATCTCACGGTGCCCTGGCACCCAGCACACTACAACATGTTGTTTGAGTGTGTAGAGTGTGCACAAAATGGAGTAAAGTGAGACAAGGACCGGGTGTTTTTGTTTTTTAAAACGGTGCAGAGCCGTTACCACACTGAGGGAGTCTGTATAAATTACTGCTTTTTGTATTTGTAATTGTTTGATGTGTATAGCTGCCACAAGTATCGCGTAAGCTTCCGCTGTGAAGATACTTGTGCGTGGATGAAGAGGGCCAGCATCCGAAAAGGATGGGCCGACAGCAGCGTAGGACACAGAGGAGTTAGTCTTGGAGACATCTGTGAAGAACTCAGGACGTGTGTATTTGTGATGAAGTTCCAAAAAGTATGTTCGGATATGGGCAATAGGTGCATGTTTTGTAACTTCTAAGAAAGACACATCGCAGTCTATAGTCTGCCACTGCCACGGTGGCGGGTATGCTACAGGAGCCATTAAACTGTGTTCAAGTGACACTGCAGTTTCTTCAGCTAGACACTTCAGGTGAACTGAGAAGGGCTGCCTCATCGAAGGCCTGTTTTGAAACAGAGTTGAGCTCGACAAATCATTAATTGTAGAGTATGAGGGGTGCTCCTTTTCTGCTTTCACCTTAAAAAAATAAACAAAAGACATGTAAGTTATCTGCAGATGAAGCGACCACTCATTTGACTCAACATAAAGGCTTTCTACGGGGCTGGTGCGAAAAGCACCCGTATAAAGGCGGATGCCCAAATGGTGCACGGGGTCCAGCATTTTCAAGGCACTTTGAGTCGCAGACTGATAGACAACGGCCCCATAATCTAAGTGGGTGCGAATGAGGCTTCTATAGAGGTTCATGAGGCATAGCCTATCACTACCCCACGTAGTACGTGACAACAATTTGAAAACATTCATGGTTTCAAACATTTTGTTTTTAAATACTTCATGTGCGGTACGGAAGTCAACTTGTTGTCCATGATTAGGCCTAAGAATATATGCTCCGCATTTACAGACAGACGTTGACCATTCAGTTCAATGTCGGGTTCTGAGTGCATGCCTCTCTTTCGAGAGAACAAAACACATGTGCTTTTTTGTGGGTTAAGTCGAAATCCGTTTTCATCTGCTCATTTGAAGACCTTATTTAAACCCAGCTGAACCTGCCGCTCACACATGACCAAAGTTTAATGACTTGAAGCCAAGCTGAACGTCGTCGACATATGTAGAATAGAACATATTGCGGGGAATGGACAAGTGCAAAGAATTCATTTTGATAATAAAAAGTGTGCAACTAAGCACGCCACCTTGTGGCACACCTGTTTCCTGGACAAATGTTTGGGAGAGCACACTGCCCAGACGGACACGGAATGGCCAGTTTGATAGGTAACTTTCGATTATATGAAACATTCTTCCGCGCACACCAAGGTGGGACAGGTCTCTTAGAATTCGGAAGCGCCATGTTGTATCATACGCCTTTTCGATATCGAGGAACACAGAAAGAAAATATTGTTTATGGACTAAGGCGTCTCTGATCTGTGCCTCGATACGAACAAGGTGGTCTGTGGTGGACCTACTTTCTCGAAACCCGCACTGAAATGGGTCGAGCAAATTGTTTGTTTGAAGGATATGTACAAGTCGGCAGTTTATCATTTTTTCGAATACTTTGCACAAGCAGCTTGTAAGTGCAATATGCCTATAAATTGAAGCTAAAAAAGGGTCCTTGCCCTCTTTAAAAATGGGAATAATAATAGCCTCTTTCCAGGAGGTAGGGATAGTGCCAGAAAACCAGATAGCATTGTACAAACAAAGTATGGTTTTTCGTGTTTCGGGTGGTAGGTTTTTTAACATTTCATACACCACACGGTCAGAACCTGGGGCAGAAGTACTGCAGGAGTTTAGAGATGTTCGGAGCTCCGCTAGACTGAAAGCTTGGTTATATGCCTCGTATCTAGTGGATTGGTGTTCGAGTGTCTGCTTTTCTATTCTTGTTCTGTAATTTTAGAAAGTGTCAGTATAGTGGGACGAGCTGGATACCCGTTCAAAATGTGCCCCGAAGAAGTTTGCCTGATCTTCTAAGGCATCGCCTTGAGTGTTTACGAGTTGAAGTGTGTGTACTTGTTTCCCTGCTATCCTACCGACCATGTTCCAGACTTTGGCCTCTTGTGTGTATGAATTGATCCCTGACAAAAACTTCTGCCAGCTTTCTCTTCTGGCCTGCCGACGCGTTCTCCTAGCTTGAGACTTTATTTTCTTGAAGGTTTCAAGATTTTCGGCTGTCGGTGAGTTTTGAAACAGCCTCCAAGCTCTGTTTTGCTGCTTGCGCGCGTTTTGGCATTCAGAGTTCCACCATGGCACACGCCGTTTTCCAGGTTGTCCATTTGTTTGTGGGATGCATTTCGTTGCACCATCAATCAAGAACGCTGTGAAGAAGTTGACAGCAACATCAATTTTCAAAGCACATATGTCATTCCAACCTAGACGAGCGATGGTATAAAACTGTTCCTAGTCGGCTCTGTTTATGAGCCACTTGGGAACACGTAATGGACACTCAGTTACTGTATTTGTGCTCAAAACTACGGGGGAGTGGTCACTTCCGTACAGATTACTGATAACTTTCCACTGGAGTAGAGACACAAGGGATGGAGATACTATGCTTAGGTCTATGAAAGAGTAGGTGTTATTGGCAAGATTATAATAGGTTGGTTCTTTTCGGTTTAGGAGACACGCGCTCGACGAGAGAAGGAACTGTTCGATCAGTCGACCTCGCGCGTCATACCGAGAGTCACCCCATAGCCTGCTGGGCACATTAAAGTCTCCAAGGAGAACATAGGGTTCCGGAACCTCCGGAACATAAGGTTCCGGAGGTTCCGGAATTAAAGAGTGTAAATCACGCTTTTGCAGCTGATAGCTAGGAGGATTGTAAATAGTGCAGATTGTGATCAGTTTATCGAAAAGAACCGCTCGAACAGCCACTGCCTCAAGGGATGTTTGGAGTTGTAAGTGTGTACATGCAATTCCATGATTTACTATGATGGCAACACCTCCGGTTGATGTCATGGCATCATCACGGTCCTTTCAAAAAATAACGTATTTACGAAGAAAATTTGTGTGTTTTGAATAAAGGTGTGTTTCTTGTACACACAGCACTTTTGGTGAGTGTTCGTGTAAGAGTTCTTGGATGTCGTCAAGGTTTCTGAGAAGGCCCCTGACGTTCCATTGTATAAATTGAGTGTTCATGGTGAATGTAAAATAATGCTGTGTGTACGAAAAGCGAGTGGCTGTTTAGACGGGGAGATTGAGTTCACTTAACAGCGCCGTCACCAGGCCCTGTTATTTGCTTTTTTCTTTTCTTGGCGCGCTCCAAGGAGCCACGCCGCTCTCTTTCGGCACCAAGGGTGCCGACGTATCCATTGCCTCCTCGGAGGCACTGGATGCCCGCACGTGCGGGCTGTTAGTTCGGATTTTGGGCCTCGCCTGGTGAGGGGAGGCCTTGAGACCCGAAGACTCTGGAGTCTCCGGTCTCTGTTTGGGAGTAGGCGGTGTAGCCTGGGCTACAGCCGCCTTGGGGGCAGGTTCCACAGCCGACGGCTCGCTCTGCGCGGGCCGAAGGGGTGGCGAGGGCTGGTGCGGCGGTTCCCCCTGACGCGCCGCATCAGCGTATGTAGGTCCATAGAATGGAGCGATTCTTTGCCATGCTTCCTTAAACGTAATGTTCTCCTTCACCTTCAATGTAATTATTTCTTTTTCTTTTTTCCAGTATGTCCAGGTGCGTGAATATGCGGCATGGTTTTCTTCGTAGTTTACACATTGTGGCGGTTGTTTGCAGTTCTCAGACACGTGGCCTAGGACTCCACATTGTGCACAAGTCTGGCGACCACGACAGGTTTTAGAGCTATGGCCATACCTCTGGCATTGGAAGCAACGACGAGGGTTTGGTATATACGGCCTGATAAATGTCTTTGTGTACCCTGTTTGAATGGAATCTGGTAGTTTACTGAATGCAAACGTGAGTATCAAGTGTTTCGTTGGTATTTCCTTATTATCTCTTCTGATGATAATTTTCTGTACATTTTTGACATTTTGGCTCTTCCACCCTTCAAAAGTTCAGTTTTGGTGAGTTCAAGTAAGTCTGCATCAGATACCACTCCGCGAGTGATGTTCATGAATCTGTGTGGTGTTACGGTGATCGGTACGTCACCAAACGTTGAGAGGCTGTCTAGCTTTACAAATTGTGCTTTGTCCCGAATTTCGAGAAGAAGGTCTCCGCTAGCCATTTTGGTTACATTGTATCCAGCCCCGAGAGTTTCAGTAGGACACCTGGCAACTACGAAAGGAGATATGGTCCTGGCTTGCTTTCCAGTTTTTTCACAGTGAATGACGTGGTAGTGGGGAATAGTTTCTATTGGCTGGTTGAAGAAATTTATGTCGTCGGTGCGTACCCGCTTTAGGCCGGTACGATCAGACAGTTGAGGGAATGCTCCATGCATGCCGTTCTTATTTTTGTTCAGCAGCGTTGGCGGCCACCCACCACGGAGCCCAACAAGGGGACGCTGCAAGTTTGCAGGTGCTGAAAGCTTGCAGACGTCAGCCGTACAACTCTGCTATAACCCAATGCGCCTAGGCCAAGGTTAACCCTTGCCGCCAAGAAAATTGGAAGTAAGCTGAAGAGAGAAGTAGACAGGAAAGCTAGAAAAGTAAGAAAGACGATGATGTAGGGAGAGTGAGATAGGAAAAGGCGACTGCCGATTTTCCCTGGGTGGGTCAGCCCAGGGGTGCCCTCTACGTGAAGCCGGGGCCAAAGGGGCTTGTTGCCTTTGCCGGGGGGCCTTAATCGTCCAATCACCCAGCGTCAGCTCAACCCCAAGGATCCCCTTTTCCCCGGACACGGCAAAGCCACGCACGGCTAGGCGTGGGAGGGAGTCAAAACTTCCCCGTTTATGACTGCAGTTCTTCACGTGGCAAGCCAACGGATCTACACGGTGATGACGCAATGTAATCTCGGTGAAATCCTTTATTTACAACGAAAGCACAAAAGGGCATTGCTCTCTTCTGAAAACAAAGTGAGCATAAATTCTGCTTCATTGGATTCCCAATAACAGGGCAGAAAGAAAAAAATTCTTTTGGGAATAAAGAAAATGCACTTTGTTTCGCTGAGAAGCTGACAACCCGTTATCGTGGTGCAGTGGCTGCTACGTTTTGGACTGCCGACTGGTTGGTTTGAAACTGGTTGAAGGCTTGACACCCAACTATTGTAAATGCTTTTCGATGAAGTTAAAAATGCACAAGCTAATAGAAGTATCATTTAGATTTCGTGCAGTGTGACTTCACTTTGTTCAATATTAAGGTCTGCCTAAGCAGATGCAGCCGCTGTAGCAATGTTGCACTACATTCAATGATCCGCTATTGCTGCAGGCGTACTTCTTCGATGCCAAGAACTTTGAAGAAGGGTCACCGCCAAAAGGTCGCCACCGCTCCGGATCATGCCACATGTGTGGAAAGATGGGGCATTACATCAGAAATTGCTCGCACAAGGACAAAATCTTCGTTGTCAAAAGACAAGTTCGGAACCCATGGTACTGTGCAAATCCTTGTTATCCGAATAATACGGAAAGAAGGCGATGCCGGTGTCCTATTTTAAACACAAATGCATTGCTTAGTAGGGCTATGTCAGGCGTCCGTCGAGATCCGTCCACCACCCTCACTCATAGCAACAGCTGTGGGTGCGGGCGCTTACCCTCACCCCTTCTGAGTGCTACAGACACTGGTGAGCATTCCAATAAACATGCACTAAGAATTTGGCATCGGATTATGTGGACTCCGGGCCACATGGGACTGGAGGGGAATCAGGCGGCGGATAGGGTAGTTCGAGGGTATGCGAGCCGAGAACCTTCCAACTCCACCCTTGAGGTACTCGTTCTGCTCCCTTGCGAGTAATCGGCCATCCTAAACCATTACAGCGGACTTATGAAAGCTTATTTGCTACCACACCGAACACTAAATAAAGATGAATCGGTCAGCTGGAGGCAAATTCAAACCGGCACGTTTCCAAATTTGCACATCATGAGTAAATTGCACACTTCGGCATACTCTCCTCTTTGCCCATGGTGTTCAGCTAAAGCCACTCTGTACCACGTCAAGTGGGAGTGTCAGGCCATTACAGCCTCACAACCAGTATAAAATCCGACAGGGGTGCGATGGAAGGAGCTGCTGGCCAGCGAGAACCTGGAAGATCAGTTGAGTCTGATCAACTGGGCCCGCAGAGCGGCTGCTGCAAGCGGAGCCCTGGACTAAGGCTCGCCCCCTCCCCCCTTTATGATAATGATATATGGTGTCTTTTGGCGCAAGGGCCATTTGTTGGCCAAAGAGCGCCAGTTCATCTTACTAAAAGTATGGACAATGATTGTGGTAAGCGGCTGTATAAGGGCCATAAAATTCCTCGCGATAAGGCGGGTAAGAACATACAAGTAATAAAATGATGACCATGCCTTGAAAGACGTGTGTGGTGTGAATTGATGACAAAAGTTGGTGATAATAAAGACGATGGTGGATATGTATGGCATTAGCACAAGTGCCTCACTCGTTCATACCCTTGCGTCCAAGGGCCGTGAAGCAAGTGCTTTCTTGTGTAGCCACCGCAGCAAAAAACCTCTCTAGAGAGGTCGTGCTACGGAATGCCTGGATATATGATATGAAAATTATGAATTTGTTTTAAAAACGCTAACAATTATTTATGACTAAAAAGTGGTTCCCTACCGACGAACATTGCAGGGTGTAAAGGTATATGTTGTCGGTAGGGTAATGAAAAATGTCGTTTTCTTACAGTTTCTAAGTGTTTGCACTGGATTAACTTGTGATGGACTGTTAATGCTTCCCCACATCTGTCACAAAATGGTGGATCGCCACCAGACAAAAGATATGTGTGTGTCGTGTATGTGTGTCCTATCCTGAGTTTCGTTAGTATTACCTCTGTATGACGCGATTTCGATACGGGCAGCCAATGACCAAGGTGTGGCTTAATAACGTGCAGTTTGTTTTGTGTGTGTGTATCCCACTTGCTCTGCCAGTATACCCTGAGGTTTCGTTTGAGAGACGGCTTAAGATCAAGGGCCGGGTTTGATATGGGTGTAGGGGCAGTGCTTTTGTGGATGGATGCAGCGAGCTGATCCGCCCTCACGTTGCCTTGAATCTGTCGATGCCCTGGCACCCAGCACACTACAGCATGTTGATTGAGTGTGTAGAGTGTGCATACAATGGAGTAAAGTGAGACGAAGACCGGGTTTTTTTGTTTTTTAAGACTTTGCAGAGCCGTTACCACACTGAGGAAGTCTGTATAAGTTACTGCTTTTTGTATTTGTAATTGTTTATGTGTTTAGCTGCCACAAGTATCGCGTAAGCTTCGGCTGTGGAGATACTTGTGCCTGGATGCAGAGGGCCAGCACCCGAAATGGATGGGCTGACAACAGCGTGGGACACAGAGCAGTTGGACTTGGAAGCATCTGTAAAAAACTCAGGACGTGTGTATTTGTGTTGAAGTTCCAGGAAGTATGTTCGGATATGGGCAATAGGCGCATGTTTAGTAATTTCTAGGAAAGACACATCGCAATCTATTGTCTGCCACTGCCACGGTGGAAGGTATGCTACAGGAGCCATTAAACTGTGTTCGAGTGACACTCCAGTGTCCTCAGCTAGACCCTTCAGGCGAACTGAGAAGGGCTGCCTCATTGAAGGCCTGTTTTGAAACAGAATGGAGCTCGACAAATCATTATTAGTAGAGTATGAGGGGTGCCTCTTGTCTGCTTTCCCCTTAAGGAAATATACAAAGGACATGTAAGTTCTTTGCAGATGAAGCGACCACTCATTTGACTCAACGTAAAGGCTCTCTACGGGGCTGGTGCGAAAAGCACCCGTAGAAAGGCGGATGCTTAAATGGTGCACGGGATCCAGCATCTTCAAAGCGCTTTGAGTCGCAGGCTGATAAACAATGGACCCATAATTTAAGCGGGTGCGAATGAGGCTTCTATACAGGTTCATGAGGCATTTCCTGTCACTACCCCACGTGGTACGTGACGACACTTTTATAACATTCATGGCTTTTAAACATTTCGTTTTTAAATACTTTATGTGTGGTACGAAGGTCAACTTCAGTAAAACTTGCGGTCAACTTGTTGTCCAAGATTAAGCCTAAGAATTTATGCTCCGCATTCACAGACAGACATTGGCCGTTCAGTTCAATGTTGTGTTCTGAGTGCAGGCCTCTCTTTCGGGAGAACAAGACACACGTGCTTTTTCCTGGGTTCAGCCGGAATCCAGTTTCCTCTGGCCATTTGGAGACCTTGTTTAAACCTAACTGAACCTGCCGCTCACACAATGCTAGGTTGCATGACATAAAGCCAAGCTGGACGTCATCGACATATGTGGAATAGAACATGTTGCGGGGGATCGACAGGTGCAAGGAATGCATTTTAATAATAAAAAGTGTACAACTAAGTACACCACTTTGCGGTACTCCCGTTTCTTGCACAAATGTTTGCGAAAAAATACTGCCCACACGGACACGGAATTTCCGATTGGACAAGTAACTCTCGATTATGGAAAGCATTCTACCGCGCACACTCAGGTGAGACAAGTCTCTTAGCATGCAAAAACGCCAAGTTGTGTCGTAGGCCTTCTCGATATCGAGAAACACTGAGAGGAATTATTGTTTGTGGACAAAAGCGTCTCGGATCTGTGCCTCGATACGCACCAGATGGTCTGTGGTGGATCTATCTTCTCGAAACCTACACTGAAATTGGTCGAGCAGATTGCGTGTTTCAAGGAAATGTAAAAGTTGGCGGTTTATCATTTTTTCAAAAAGTTTACAAAGGCAGTTGGTTAGTGCAATGGGCCTATAACTTGAAACTGAGGAAGGGTCCTTGCCCTGTTTCAAAAAAGGAATAACAATAGCCTCTTTCCAGGAAGCAGGGTTGGTGCCTGAAAGCCAGATAGCACTGTATAGATTGAATAAAGGTTTTCGCGTTTTGAGCGGCAGGTTTTTCAACATTTCATATGTGACACGGTCGTAGCTTGGAGCGGAGTTATTGCAAGAGTTTAGTGATGTTTGTAGCTCAGCTAAGTTGAAAGGTTGGTTGTATGCCTCGTAATTTGTGCACTTGAATTCTAGTTTTTGCTTTTCTATCTCTGCTTTGTGTCTTTCGAAAGCTTCAGTGTAGTGTGACGAGCTAGACACCTGCTCGTAGTGTGCACCGAGGAAGTTCGCTTGATCTTCCAGGCTATCACCCTGTGTGTTTACGACTGGGAGTGAGTGTATTTGTCTTCCTGCTACACTACAAACTATGTTCCAGACTTTAGCTTTCTGTGTATATGAATTTATCTCTGATAAAAACTTTTGCCAGCTTTCTTTTCTGGCCTGCCGACGCGTTCTCCTGCCTCGAGATTTTATTTTCTTAAAGCTCTCAAGGTTTTCCGCTGTCGGCGAGTACCGCAGCAACGTCCATGCCTTCTTCTTTTCCTTTCGCGCATTCTGACACTCAGTGTTCCACCATGGAACGTGTCGTTTGCCGGGCAGTCCAGATGTTTGTGAAATGCACTTGGTTGCTGCGTCAGTAAGAAAAGCCGTGGAGTACTGCACAGCTTCATCTATGCCTATTCCGCATATGCCAGTCTAATTTAGGTGAGTAAGCTTTTGAAATTGTTCCCAGTCGGCTTTGTTCACCAGCCATTTGGGAACATGTGGAGGACATTCATTTATTATTGGCATACTCAAAACTAAAGCGAAATGATTACTTCCGTGTGGATTATTTATGACTTTACACTGAAGTAATGGTACAAGTGAAGGAGATGCGATACTGAGGTCTATGGAAGAGTAAGTTTTGTTGGCAAGGTTATAGTATGTTGCCTCTTTCCTATTCAACAGACAAGCACCCAATGAAATGAGGAATTGTTTAATGAGACGACCTCGTGCATCACAGCGAGAGTCACCCCACAGTCCATTATGTGCATTCAGGTCCCCAAGGACCAGATAAGGTTCAGGTAGTTCGTCTAATAAAGACTGGAATTGAAGTTTTTCAAGACGGTACTGCAAAGGTATGTACAAAGAGCAGACTGTGACAAGTTTGTTTAGAATAACTGCTCGGACAGCCACCGCCTCGAGAGAAGTTTGAAGGGGTAATTGTGTACATGCTATACCTTGACTAACTATAACCGCTACACCACCAGATGGTCCAATGGCATCATCTCTATCCTTTCGGAAGATTACGTAGTTACGTAAAAAGTTTGTGTTTGCTCGTTTTGAGTGTGTCTCTTGGACACACAGCACTCTTGAATTGTGTTCATGGAGAAGTTCTTGTAAGTCATCGAGGTTTCGAAGAAGGCCTTGGATATTCCACTGTAATATTTCTGTCTGGATATTTAAACAAGAGAGATGCTGCTGTGTGTACAAAGAGTATCCTTTGTTAGAGTGAGCTTGTTATTTCAGGTGGCAGGACGGTCGTCCGGCCCTGTTATTGGTTTTTTATTTTTCTTGGCGCGCTCCAAGGAGGCGCGCCGCTCTTTCGGTACCAAGGGTACCGTTGTATCCATTGCATCCTCAGAGGCACTGGATGCTCGCACATGCTAGCTGGTGGTTCGGATTTTAGGCCTCGCCTGGTGAGGTGAGGCCTTCAGACCAGAGGACCCTAAAGTCTCCGGCCTTAATTTGCTTGGAGGCGGAGTAGACTGAACTACTGCCGCCTTAGGGACAGGCGCCACAGCCGATGGCTCGCTCTGCGCTGGCCGAAGGGGTGGCGAGGGCTGGTGCGGCGTTGCCCCCTGACGCGCCGCATCAGCATATGTTGCGCCGTAAAATGGCGACACTCTTCGTCTTGCTTCTTTGATTGTGATGTTTTCTTTTACTTTAAGAGTGATTATTTTTTTCTTTCTTCTGGTTACGACGCGAACGCGAATACGCGGCGTGTTCCCCGTCACAATTCCCGCAGTGAGGCGTAGTAACACAGTTATCAGACGGGTGGCCGTGGCTACCACATCTTGCACAAGTTTCCTGACCCCGGCAGTTCTGCGAGCCATGACCAAATGGTTGACATTTATAACACCGTCTTGGATTGGGAATGTAGGGACGGACAGATAGTTTGATGTAGCCTGTGTCTATGATGATGATGATATATGGCGTTTTTTGGCGCAAGGGCCATTTGATGGCCAAAGAGCGCCAGTTCATGGGACAAGGAATGTGGACGATGATTGTGATTAGCGGCTGTATAAGGGCCATAAAATTCCTCGCGGTAAGGCGGGTAAAAACATACAAGTAGTAAAATCATGACCATGCCGTGAAAGGTGTGTGGTGTGAATAGGTGATGAAAGTTGGTGATAATAAAAGACGATGGTGGATATGTATGGCATTAGCACAAGTGCCTCACCCGTTCATGCCCTTGCGTCCAAGGGCGGTGAGGCAAGTGCTTTCTTGTGTAGCCACCGCAGCGAAAACCTCTCAGGAGAGGTCGTGCTACGGAATGCCGGGGAATATGATATGAAAACTATGAATTTCTCTTAAAAACGCGAATAATGACTTATGACTAAAAAGCGGTTCCCTACCGACGAACATTGCAGGGTGTAAAGGTATATGTTGTCGGTAGGGTAACGGAAAGTGTTGTTTTCTTAGAGCGTCCAATTGTTTGCACTGAATTAAAATGTGAAGGACTGTTAATCCTTCACCACATCTGTCACACAATGGTGGATCCCCACCGGACAAAAGATGTGTGTGTGTCGTGTATGTGTGTCCTATCCTGAGTCTTGTAAGTATTACCTCTGTATGACGCGATTTCGATACGGGCAGCCAATGACCAAGGTGTGGCTTAACAATGTGTAGTTTGTTTTGTGTTTGTGTATCCCACTTGCTCTGCCAGTAGTCCCTGAGGTTTAGTTTGAGAGACGGCTTAAGATCACAGGCCGGGATTGATATGGATGTAATGGCGGTGCTCTCATGGACGGATGCAGCGAGCTGATCCGCCCTCACGTTGCCTTGGATCTCACGGTGCCCTGGCACCCAGCACACTACAACATGTTGTTTGAGTGTGTATAGTGTGCATAAAATGGAGTAAAGTGAGACAAGGACTGGGTTTTTGTGTTTTTTAAGAGTGTGCAGAGCCGTTACTACACTGAGGGAGTCTGTATAAATTACTGCTTTTTGTATTTGTAATTGCTTGATGTGTTTAGCCGCCACAAGTATCGCGTAGGCTTCCGCTGTGAAGATACTTGTGCCTGGATGTAGAGGGCCAGCATCCGAAAAGGATGGGCCGACAGCAGCGTAGGACACAGAGGAGTTAGACTTGGAGGCATCTGTAAAGAACTCAGGACGTGTGTATTTGTGTTGAAGTTCCAGGAAGTATGTTCGGATATGGGCAATAGGCGCATGTTTTGTAACTTCAAGAAAGGACACATCACAGTCTATAGTCTGCCATTGCCACGGTGGCAGATATGCTACAGGAGCCATTAAACTATGTTCAAGTGAGACTCCAGTTTCCTCAGCTAAACTTTTCAGGCGAACTGCGAAGGGCTGCCTCATCGAAGGCCTGTTTTGGAAAAGAATGGAGCTCGACAAGTCATTAATAGTAGAGTATGAGGGGTGCCTCTTGTCTGCCTTCACCTTAAGGAAATATACAAAGGACATGTAGGTTCTTTGCAGATGAAGCGACCACTCATTTGACTCAACGTAAAGGCTTTCTACGGGGCTGGTGCGAAAAGCACCCGTAGAAAGGCGGATGCCCGAATGGTGCACGGGATCCAGCATCTTCAAAGCACTTTGAGTCGCAGACTGATAAACAATGGCCCCATAATCTAAGCGGGTGCGAATTAGGCTTCTATACAGGTTCATGAGGCATTTCCTGTCACTACCCCACGTAGTATGCGACAACACTTTTATAACATTCATGGCTTTTAAACATTTTGTTTTTAAATACTTTATGTGGGGTACGAAGGTCAACTTGTTGTCCACGATTAAGCCTAAGAATTTATGCTCGGCTTTGACGGACAGACGTTGCCCGTTCAGCCGAATGTCGGGTTCCGAGTGCATGCCTCTCTTTCGAGAAAACAAGACACACGTGCTTTTTTGTGGGTTAAGCCGAAATCCGTTTTCATCTGCCCATTTGGAGACCTTATTTAAACCCAGCTGAACCTGCCGCTCACACATGGCCAAGTTGCATGACTTGAAGCCAAGCTGAGCGTCGTCGACATATGTACAATAGAACATATTGCGGGGAATGGACAAGTGCAAAGAATTCATTTTAATAATAAAAAGTGTGCAACTAAGCACACCACCTTGTGGCACGCCTGTTTCCTGGATAAATGTTTGAGAGAGCACACTGCCCAGACGGACACGGAATGTCCGGTTTGACAGGTAACTTTCGATTATATGAAACATTCTTCCGCGCACGCCAAGGTGTGACAGGTCTCTTAGAATTCCGAAACGCCATGTTGTATCATAAGCCTTTTCGATATCGAGGAACACAGAGAGAAAATATTGTTTATGAACGAAGGCGTCTCTGATCTGTGCCTCGATTCGAACAAGGTGGTCTGTGGTGGATCTACTTTCTCGAAACCCGCACTGAAATGGGTCGAGCAAATTATTTGTTTCAAGAAAATGTACAAGTCGGCAGTTTATCATTTTTTCGAAGACTTTGCACAAGCAGCTTGTAAGTGCTATAGGCCTATAACTCGAGGGTAAAGAAGGGTCCTTGCCCTCTTTCAAAATGGGAATAACAATGGCCTCTTTCCAGGCGGTAGGAATAGTGCCAGAAGACCAAATAGCATTGTACAAACAAAGCAAGGTTTTTCGGGTTTCGTTTGGTAGGTTTTTTAACATTTCATACATCACACGGTCAGAGCCTGGGGCAGAAGTACTGCAGGAGTTTAGAGATGTTCGGAGCTCAGCTAGACTGAAAGATTGGTTATATGCCTCGTATCTAGTGGATTTGTGTTCGAGTTTCTGCTTTTCTATTCTTGTTCTGTATTTTTGGAAAGTGTCAGTATAGTGGGACGAGCTGGATACCTGTTCGAAGTGTGCACCGAGGAAGTTTGCCTGATCTTCCAAGGTATCACCCTGAGTGTTTACGAGTGGAAGTGCATGTACTTGTTTTCCTGCTATCCTACTGACCATGTTCCATACTTTAGCCTCCTGTGTGTATGAATTAACCCCTGATAAAAACTTTTGCCAGCTTTCTCTTCTGGCCTGCCGACGCGTTCTCCTGCCTTGAGACTTTATTTTCTTGAAGGTTTCAAGATTTTCGGCTGTCGGTGAGTTACGAAGAAGCCTCCAAGCTCTGTTTTGCTGTTTGCGCGCGTTTCGGCATTCATCGTTCCACCATGGCACACATCGTTTTCCAGGGTGTCCATTTGTTTGTGGGATGCATTTTGTTGCAGCATCAATCAAAAACGCTGTGAAGTAGTTCACAGCAACATCAATGTTCAAAGTACAGATGTCATTCCAACCTAGACAAGCGATAGTATAAAACTGTTCCCAGTCGGCTCTGTTTATGAGCCACTTGGGAACGCGTGGTGGACACTCAGTTACTGTCGTTGTGCTCAAAACTACGGGGAAGTGGTCACTTCCGTACAGATTACTGACGACTTTCCACTGTAGTAAAGGCACAAGAGATGGAGATACTATGGTCAGGTCTATAGAGGAGTAGGTGTTATTAGCGAGGTTATAATAGGTTGGTTCTTTTCGATTTAGGAGACACGCGCTTGATGAGATAAGGAACTGTTCGATCAGCCGACCTCGCGCGTCATACCGAGAGTCACCCCATAGCCTGCTATGCGCATTAAAGTCTCCAAGGAGAACATAAGGTTCCGGAAGTTGATCAATTAAAGAGTGTAAATCACGTTTTTGCAGCTGATAGCTAGGAGGAATGTAGATAGTGCAGATTGTGAACAGTTTATCAAAAAGAACCGCTCGAACAGCCACTGCCTCAAGGGATGTTTGTAGTTGTAAGTGTGTGCATGCAGTTCCTTGTTTCACTATGATGGCAACACCTCCGGATGATGTCATGGCATCATCACGGTCCTTTCGAAAAATAACGTGTTTGCGAAGAAAATTTGTGTGTTTTGAATTAAGGTGTGTTTCTTGTACACACAGCACTTTTGGTGTGTGTTCGTGTAAGAGTTCTTGGATGTCGTCAAGGTTTCTAAGAAGGCCCCTGACGTTCCATTGTATAATTTGAGTGTTCATGGTGAATGTAAAATAATGCTGTGTGTACGAAGAGCGAGTGGCTGTTTAGACGGGGAGTTGGGTTCACTTAACAGGGCCATCACCAGGCCCTGTTATTTGCTTTTTTGTTTTCTTGGCGCGCTCCAAGGAGCCGCGCCGCTCTTTCGGCACCAAGGGTGCCGACGTATCCATTGCCTCCTCGGAGGCACTGGATGCCCGCACGTGCGGGCTGTTAGTTCGGATTTTAGGCCTCGCCTGGTGAGGGGAGGCCTTGAGACCCGAAGACTCTGGAGTCTCCGGCCTCTGTTTGGGAGCAGGCGGTGTAGCCTGGGCTACAGCCGCCTTGGGGGCAGGTGCCACAACCGCCGGCTCGGTATGCGCGGGCCGAAGGTGTGGCGAGGGCTGGTGCGGCGGTGCCCCCTGACGCGCCGCATCAGCGTATGTAGGTCCATAGAATGGAGCGACTCTTCGCCGTGCTTCCTTAAACGTAATGTTCTCCTTCACCTTCAATGTAATTATTTCTTTTTCTTTTTTCCAGTACGTGCAGGAGCGTGAATATGCGGCATGGTTTCCTTCGCAGTTTACACAGTGTGGCGGTTGTTTGCAGTTCTCAGACACGTGGCCTAGGACTCCACATTGTGCACAAGTCTGGCGACCACGACAGGTTTTAGAGCCATGGCCATACCTCTGGCATTGGAAGCAACGACGAGGGTTTGGTATATACGGTCTGATAGATGTCTTTGTGTACCCTGTTTGTATGGAATCTGGTAGTTTACTGGATGCAAACGTGAGTATCAAGTGTTTCGTTGGTATTTCCTTATTATCTCTTCTGATTATAATTCTCTGTACATTATTGACATTTTGGCTCTTCCACCCTTCCAAAAGTTCAGTTTCGGTGAGTTCAAGTAAGTCTGCATCAGATACTACTCCGCGAGTGATGTTCATGGATCTGTGTGGTGTTACGGTGATCGGCACGTCACCAAACGTTGAGAGGCTGTCTAGCTTTACAAATTGTGCTTTGTCCCGAATTTCGAGAAGAAGGTCTCCGCTAGCCATTTTGGTTACTTTGTATCCAGCCCCGAGAGTTTCATTAAGACACCTGGCAACTACGAAAGGAGATACGGTCCTGGCTTGCTTTCCGGTTTTTTCGCAGTGAATGACGTGGAAGTGGGGAAAAGTTTCTACTGGCTGGTTGAAGAAGTTTATGTCGTCGGTGCGTACCCGCTTTAGGCCGGTACGATCAGACAGTTGAGGGAATGCTCCATGCATGCCGGTCTTATTTTTGTTCGGCAGCGTTGGCGGCCACCCACCACGGAGCCCAACGAGGGGACGCTACAAGTTTACAGATGCTGAAAACTGCAGACGCCAGCCGTACAACGCCACTATAACCCAATGCGCCTAGACCAAGGTAGGCTATTTGCACAGGGTTAACCCTTGCCGCCAGGAAAATTGGAAGTAAACAGAAGAGAGAAGTAGACAGGAAAGGTAAAAAAGTAAGAAAGACGAAGATGTAGGGAGAGAGAGATAGGAAAAGGCGACTGCCGATTTCCCCTGGGTGGGTCAGCCCAGGGGTGCCGTCTACGTGAAGCCGGGGCCAAAGAGGTGTGTTGCCTCTGCTGGGGGGCCTTAAAGGTCCAATCACCCAGCGTCAGCTCAACCCCCAGGATCCCCTTTTCCCCGGGCACGGCAAAGCCACGCACGGCTAGGCGTGGGAGGGAGTAGAAACTCCCCCGTTAGCTCGGGTCCGTGGTGTCGCTACAGCCTGTGTCTATAGATGAAGGCAGTGTGCTAGATGCGAAGGTGAGTATTAAGTGTTTGGTAGGTATTTCTTTGTTGTCTCGTCTGATGACGATTAGTTTCACATCAGTGACATTTTGCTCTTTCCACCCTTCAAGCAGTTCCTGTTCAGACATTTGAAGAAGGTATGCTTCTGAAACAACTCCGCGTGAAGTGTTCATTGATCTATGAGGTGAAACAGATACTGGTATATTACCAAATGCTACGAGATTGCCAAGTTTTTCATAGTGGTGTTTTTCAGGCAGCTCAAGGAGAAGGTCTCCGCTAGCCATCTTTGTAACCTAGTATCCTGGGCCAAAGACCACAGTCAGAGATTTAGCAACAAGAAATGGAGATATGGCTCTGGCTTGTTTTGTGGGGTTTTCGCTGTGCACAACATGGAATTTGGGAAAGCATTGTCTGGGTTGGCTGAAAATTGATATGTCATCGGTGCGTCCCCTCTTAGGCGGAAGACGATCTAGGAGACGGGGAAATGCAGGTATTCCCATAGTAGTGTACTTTTTTTCGGCAGCAATGGCGACCACCCACCATGGAGTCCAACCAGGGGACGCTGAAGCACTTAATAGCATAAGGCTGCAGATGCCAGCCGTACATTGCCACTATAACAAAATATAACTACTCAAGGTTGAGTATTTACATAATGTTAACCCTTGCCGCCAGGAAAAATTGGAAGTAAATGGAAGAGAGAAAAAGACAGGACAGACTTAAAGACGAGAAAAGACTAAGATCTAGGAACAGAAAGATAGGGAAAGGCGACTGCCGATTTCCCCTGGGTGGTTCAGCCCAGGGGTGCCGTCTACATGAAGCCGGGGCCAAAGGGGTGTGTTGCCTCCGTCGGGGGGCCTTAAAGGTCCTATCACCCAGCATTGGCTCAACTCCCAGGATCCCCTTTTCCCCGGACACGGCAAAGCCACGCACGGATGGCGTAAGAGGGAGTAGAAACTCCCCCGTTAGCTCGGGTCCGTGGTGTCGCTACACACCAAACGCCTACTTGCGCAGGCGCCCCTGCGGGGCCCCCCTCCTTACCGCAAGCCAAACATCTCCGACTACTCGGAGCTTCTGCGCAAAAAATCTCTGTAAATAAATAAATGAATACGTTTTCACCACCTATCCTCACCCCTAGCAACCGAAGCTCCTACCTCCTTGACTTGGACGTGACCTGTTACCGCCTCAATGCAAGGCGTTGGAAACGCATTTCTTGTGTTTGTTCTGCTAGCGTTTGGGTAACATATGCGTACAAACGTGCACGCTATAGCTACTAGAGCTGTCAAAGCATGCCACAATTCTCGCGACAGAAAAACGCCACGTGCGGTGAAAGGCTCTATTGACTTCAAGGTTAGATAAAAAAACATTATTCTTCTAACACGAGGAGAAGGCCCACTGGTCGCCGAAGAGAGCGGACGCGCATCACGTCGGTTCTGTCTTTCAATAACTATTTACCAGTGATTTTTGGTCATTCAGCCCATGAATTTTACAACAACGCGTGCGGAAAGTCACCAGGATTCCACTGACACCAAAATTCAAGGTTGGAAAAGACGTTTTGCCAGATTCGAGAGGTTTTCAACCCGCGCCCCTTTGGCTCGACACTCACGCAAGCCGGCCACCCGACGAGACGCGCAGAGCGTCTCCTCTGACGCGGGCGCTTTCTTCGTTCACCAACGATGGAAGTCCAAGTGAACGGGGTAGATATCTCCCCAGAAACGTTTCTGGAGGGTACGTATTCGTGCACCATTGTATCTAAGACCAAGGTTAACCGCGCAAATGCGAAGAGAAACACCCAGAACAGGGCCCTCTCCTGCACCGGCGAGGGAGCGGACTGCAACCGACAGCGTTCTTGTCGACAACTGCGTACCATCAAGCAGCAAGTCATCAGAAACAGCAAAATGGCACTACTCCCACGGAGCGATTTCAAGATCGTTCTATGACCACGAGGAAGGCCTCAACGTGGCCACCACTGAAACCTTTCACCTCGCACGGCCAACGTACCGGCGCATGAAGCAGAGGAGGACACGGTGTGCTCCAACAACCATCAAAACATCACCGTCGTGAGCACACCCCATGCCTCTCACGCCTATAAGTACAGACAGCATCAAGCCATCACCATCGGTGACCGCCACCACGAGGTTAGTCCGTACGAGACGGCCCTCGACAACAAGGTGAAGGGAATAATCAAGGGCATCCCGTTAGAAGAAGACGCCCAGTCCATTCACACCAGCATCTTTCACACACGTAATCATAGACCCCTGGCAGCCAAACGGCTCAGTAACACCACGACCGTCATAGTGGCGTTTGAAGGACCGCGAGTGCCCACTTACATCAGGTACAGCGGTGCTGTTCTTCGCTGCACCTTGTATCGCAAGCAAGTCGACATGTGTCACTGCTGCGGGAAACTTGGTCACCACATAGAAGTCTGCCCAAAACCCAAGGACAAAGTGTGTCGTGGTTGTGACGCCCCTTAACCAGGCCCCAACCACCAGGGTTCACCCCATTGCAAGCTGTGCGGGGGCGCAGACATGACGGCGGACCGCAACTGCTGTGCAAGGTACAAAACACCCTACATCGTGACGAAGAGACAATGGGAACGACGCAGGGCCAACGAGGAGGCAGAGGCCACTGTGACCAACTATTCTACCAGCAAGCCCCGCTCAAGATCCAGGACACTCAGTCGAAGCCACTCCCGATCTCGTAGGCGCACACCGGGACCCCGAAAGTAGCAGAAACGCCGAGCTCGCTGCCAAACACCTGGACGGACCCCAATGAGGGACGCCATGGCAACTGATTCGGTGAGCTTTACAGATGCGGTCAAAGGAAAACGCGCTACAAACGCGGAAGATGGCGGCACAACACACACTAAGGTAGAGGCGGAGATAGCTCGGTTAACACAGACGATACAAACTATGCAAAAGCAAATGGAATGCAGGCACAGATTCACGCAAAAGACAAACTCATACAAAAGCTCCAGTCTGCCGCTCACAGCGAGACTAATCAACTGGCAATGCAGCAAACACAAGAAGAACTCATAAAGGACGGTGAGGTCGAAGGCCCTGATACTAAACGCGGACCGGCTATCTCCCTTAAAAGGTCAGTACGTTCCAAGCGTATGCGCTCAGCAACAGGCGACCCCCTAGTCAAAGCACTCGAGGCTTGCATGAGCAGTCTCGAGGAAACTATCACCGCGACTATCACGCGTATGATTCAACAGAGCTTGGAGAGCATTTATCTCAGATTGTCCAGATTAGAAGCTGCCAACAGCGCGCCGGCGTCGCATAGCGAAGCGGCGCCACACATGTAGCACCACATAACCATGGCAAGACACTCTTAGAAACAAAAACATACAATATGACACTGGAACTTCAGAAGTTACAAAAACAAACAACCGCACCTACAACAATACCCGAAAACGATCCCCGAACACCCAGACGTCATCATACTGCAGAAAACAAACGGCCCCGCCAAACTTTCAGGGTACCAGTTTATAACAGGCAAGGCAGAGAATCGAAACGCCACCATACTGGTCAAGCGAGAGCTCAAGGTTATCGAATACGACACTCAAGTCAAGGATATTGAAAACATCCTCGTAGAGCTGATTCCACGGCGTAAGACGCCCGACAGCCTCGTCGTACTTAATGTCTATAGCAGTCCGAGATGCCGCAAACACCGCTTTCACGTTTTCTTCAATACAGCACTCGATATCGACCAGGGGCAACAACTCTTCATTGGAGGCAACTTCAACGTGGTGCATACGGCGTGGGGTTACAAACTCGATCAGCCGAAAGGCAGGCATTTGTGGGAAACGGCGCAACTCGCCGGCCTAGAGCTGGTCAATGAACCAGCGGCACCAACTAGGCAGGGCTACAGCGTCAGCACTGACACCACGCCGGTCCTTACCTTTACGTGCAATACACTAAATGTGACTTGAAGAAACACCATGCAAGACTTGGGCAGTGACCATTACATTATCTCTATAGAAGCAGGAGGTGGCCCACAGGAACACAATGCCGGTCGCCTAATGGAGACCACCAATTGGGAACTACTACGAAAAAATCGAGACAAGCAACAGATTGAAGACATGAAAGACATTCAGCAATGAACTGACCAACTTCGGCGGGACATCGAGAGGGTGACGCAAATGATGCCGTCATTAGCTGGGCGTAGTGAATAGACACCCGGTTACAGCTCATGTGGCAAGTCAAGACCCAACTGCATCGTCGCTGGGAACGACAACATAATAGGAGACTGCGAAAACGAATAGCACAGCTTAACAAAGAAATAGAAAACCACGCACTTGGATGGTCATCTCACTACGAGTCGCACAGGGCAGATACTGCGGTACCTCATAGATCCCGCGAACACCAAGACCTCACAGAGGCAAGGCATATGCAAAGTCATACACGCTTACGGGGGAACGGAGCAAGATTTTCTACTGGAAGCGGACCTCCATTACATATCCCAAACGCCCCCGCAAGTACATCGGGACGACAGGGGAGAAGGCAACGCCATCCTAGACGCCAAGTTCTCAATTTCCGAAATCGAGGCGGCCCTCGTCAAACTCAATACCACGTCATCCCGAGGTCTACATCGAATATCGAACAGGGCCCTGCGCAACCTCGATTACAGATCGCTAGAGAAACTCACAGATTATATTAACGAGTCTTGGGTGCGTGTAAAGTCACCCCAGCTATGGAAACAAGCACAAATCCTACTTATAACGAAACCCGGCAAGAAATTGCAGCTGCAGAACCTGCGCCCTCTCTCTCTACCATAATGTGTAGGTAAACTGATGAAGCATGCGCTCCTCAATAGACTAACAGATTACCTCGAGGACAACAACCTATTACCACACACAATAATTGGGTTCAGAAGACATCTCTCCACACAGGACGCTCTTCTGCAACTAAAACATCAAATCATAGAAGATGGGTGCTCAACGAGAGCCATCTTTGACCTGGACCTGAAGAAGGCCTCCGATAACGTTCATCACAACGCCATATTGCGACAAATAGACAGATTGAACCTCGGAATGCGAGTGCATAACTTTGTCCGAGACTTCCTCACGGGAAGAACTGCAAGCATGCGAGTGGGACAACTAAAATCAAATCAAGCGAAGCGATCACCGAGCCCTGCGGCGAGATCACCGCAGGGCTCGGTGATCTCGCCGATGCTCTTCAACCTCGTCCTGCTGGGGTTACCCGAGCAATTACATCAAATTGATGGACTGCACCACACGCTATACGTGGATGATATTACGATCTGGACGACAACTTGCTGTGACAGAGTGATCGAGGATCGCTTACAGGCGGCTATAGAATGCGTAGAACGTTACCTCGTAGGCACGGGATTCACCTGCTTGGCCGAGAAATCCGATTTACTGCTATATAGACCGGTGAAAAAGAAACGCCCGCCCAAAGACTTTGTACCTTCAGAAAAACAAGAAATCAAATTAACATTATCAAATGGCTCACCAATCTTACTGGTAAAGAAGATCTGGGTACTGGGGTTGATGACTGAGCAGAACGGTGGCAATGGTGAAGCACTGCGCAAGATAATGACAAAGGCCACCAGCACGACGCAACTCATCCGACGCATCACGAACAAACATGCGGGCATGCGCGAAGGCAGCGTCATACGACTCATATAAGCCTTTGTTATTCCACAACTAACGTACACGGCACCGTTTCACAAATGGACAGTTGCGGGAAAAGACAAGCTTAACGCCCTCATACGCAAGACCTACAAGTTCGCGTTGGGACTGGCGCCCGGAGTTAGCACCAGCAAACTCCTAGAGCTGGGGTTGCATAACACCCTCGAGGAACTCGCAGAGGCGCAACAAGTTCCCAGCTCGAGCGCCGATCCAAGACCCGCCCAGGCCGACACCTACTCGAAAAACTCGGCATCACGTACCATATGCAGCACGACATCAAAGTCTAAATTCCAAGATCGGTACGCAAGCAAGTATACGTACTCCCATAGCCTCGCAACATGCACCCCCAACACCATACGGGGCGCCGTAAAGCCAGGGCACAACGCATTACTCAAAGCTACTCCAACGACACTGAAGTGATTTTCACTGATGCCGCGCGTTATACCAATCAAAATAGTTTCGTGGCGGTAGTAATGGCCATCGCGGCAAATACATCACAAGCCTCACTGTGAACACGGCACACGCTGAAGCGGCAGAGGAAGCGGCTATAGCACTGGCCCTCACACAGACGAATGCCACATACGTGATTAGTGATTCGCAAACAGTAATTCGAAATTTTGCCAACGGACGCATCTCGCAAGGGGCGTTTCGCATACTCCAATGACATCCCACACATCCAGGAGAAGTCGACTTCGATAACCGAGGGCACCTGTAATGGATCCCGGTACACACCGGACCGAGCACCCCCAATGAAGCGACTCACCGCGTTGCTCGAGGCCTCACTCACCAAGCATCGCCGGAGGACGACGAGCCCCCGCGGGGAACTGCAGACATCTGGGCATGGGAGGATCGTATGACCAGGTTTCACGACATCACCATACATTACCAGTTACAAAGACGCATATACCCGTCCCCTCACGAAAGGCTAAATAGAACGCAAGCGGGACACTTCAGACAATTACAAACAGATTCATACAGAAACCCCAGACTCATGCACGCCATGTACCCACACAGTTTAGTTTGGTGTAAACTATGTTTAAATAAACTGTCAATAATTGTTGGTGTATGCTATCGTGCACCAGGTTCTTCCTTAGAATATCTACAAAGGCTTAGCACATTTGTGCACAAACGTGACTTCGGTGCCTCAGAATTTGTCTTTGTGGGGGACTTTGTTGCACCGGGTATTGACCGGCAAACAAAACGTTGCACTGGACAAAAATCTCTAGTTGTAGGGAACTCGTATTTATGTCCGTAACCCTGGGCCTCACTCAAATTGTACAATCTCCAACTCGCCACAGCGCTCTCCTAGACCTCGTTTTCCTCAGTTCTCATTTAGTTCAAACAGCATTTCAGTGCGACCTCATTGATGGCATTTCTTACCACAAAGCTGTGCACATATCGCTTCCATCCCGCCTAAGTAAACAGCAGCTTAGCGTTACGCAGTTTCATGATTTCGTTCATGCTGATGACGCCTCTATCACAGATAGATGTGCTAGCTTCTAACTTTGATTCTTTTCAGGCACTTTGTAGCCACAGTCATTTTGACACTTTAGTTTGCGCATTTGAGCATGTCGTGAAGTCATGCATTGATCAATTTGTTCCTCTCATGACCAAAAAAAGAAATCTGCAGATTCCTTGGGTGAATCGCACCTTGCTGCAAACTTCACGTCGCGTTCGTCGTATGCGCCGTTTGAAAAAGACAGGTAATCCAGACGTTGTCAGTCGCTTTAACACTGCTGCGATAGATCTGCATAAGCAAATGGAATGTGCTAGGAACTTTTATTTTAAAAGTGAACTTCCAGCATTATTAAAAACTAACCCACGCAAATTCTGGTCTTCCATTAACCCCACTAGAACCGATACAGTTTCCTTTATATTAGACAGCAAGGCAGTTTCAGACCCCATTAAGATAGCCAATGCGTTCAATACCTATTTTCAGTCAGTAATCATGAACGACAATAATGTTCTCCTTTCGCTTAGAACTTCAAATTCAGAGCTGTCCGTCGACGATCTGGTAATTAGCACAGATGGTATCTTAAACTTTATTCTCAATTTAGATACAAAGAAGTGCACTGGCCCTGATAATATTACGAATAGCTTTCTGGTGCGATATTCTCTGATGTGTTCACGTTATTTTACCATCATTCTGAACAAATCTTTGTCTTCAAGTACAGTTCCCGTGTCCTGGAAGTTAGCCAAGGTCATACCTCTGCATAAATCAGGAAACAGACAACTACTCTCCAACTATAGACCCATATCACTTATCTCTAATGCTGGAAAGCTGCTCGAACACATCATTCATAAACACATAACTGAGTTTCTTGAAACGAATAATCTTCTGTCCTGCACACAACATGGATTTCGTCGCGGCTTCAGCACAATATCGCAACTGGTGGAATTCTCGCATGATAATATTCGTCATTTACACATTGGTAATCAAATTGATGCATTATTTATAGTTTCCTCAAAGCCTTTCGACACCGTCATACACAGCAAGCTTCTAGGTAAACTACAGGCAATTTTAAATAATTCTCAATTGATTGCCTTGTTAGCAAGCTTTCTGAACTCACGCTCTCAATTCGTCTCATTCAATTCCAAGTCGTCCTCAGCCATAAAGGTCACATCTGGTGTCCCCCAGGGCTGTGTTCCAGGTCCACTTTTATTTCTGATTTTTAAAAATTACCTTCCCAGCAATATTAGGTCCCAAGTTCGCCTGTACACCGAAGACTGTGTACTTTACCAGGTAATTAGTTCTCCTAATGATCATGCCATACTTCAGGATTCTTTCTTGCAGTTTTGTTCTTGGTGTTCGGACTGGCAGATGCACATAAACAGTCGTTTTGTTCTTTACTAACAGCCATTCACCATCGCGGTATGCATACTCCTTCAACAACATCGCAGTTCCCCGAGCGCAGACGTACAAATACCTTGGCATTATGCTCACACACAACATGCAATGGTCGCATCACATAGACTACATTACGTCTAAAGCATTAAAAAAGTTAGGTTACTTCAGACATTCATCATCTAAATCGCCAAAATCGACCAAAATACTAATGTACAAAACACTCATCCGCCCTATATTAGAGTACGCTTCGTGTGTGTGGAATCCATACAAAGTGGGTGACGTGAATAAAATTGAATCTGTCCAAAGGAAGTCTGTTCGCTTCATTTTTCATCGCTATGACCATGATTTTTCGCCCTCATCTGCATTAAAATCTTTTAAGTTATCTCCATTGTGCGCTAGGCGTGATATTGATTCTTTGAAACTTTTGCACTCTTATGTTCACTCATCATACCGGCTTTCTAACGATAATTACATCGTGTATGCTAATGCTCCGCCAAATAGACGTGGTCACAATCTTAACATAAGGCCATTCTTCGCGCGAACTAATATGATCAAATACAGTTTCTTTCCGAAAATTATTATCTACTGGAACAAACTACCAGGTTCGGTTCGTGAAATGAATATGTCAGATTTTTTGGAGGCACTGGAATGACATTGTTGTCCTTTTTTTTCTCATTTATGTACCCAGTTGTGCTTAGAATGTGGCGATAACTTTTGTGATTTGTTCTGATGAAGAACTTGTTTTGATGTTACTCATTTTCTTTTCTACTGTATGTACCACACTCCTGCAATAGCCCTGCATTCGGCGGCAGTATTTGAAAATAAATAAAATAAATAAATATACACTACAAAAAGATGCACGTCATGTGGCGAGGTTGCCACCCTTATTCACTTGATGTGGGAGTGTCAGGGCCAAATAAACAATTCGAACAGCGCTGATTCATCTCACTCTTCCACCACCAGCCTCCGCTCGCTTTGGAAGGCCGCACTGCTCAGCTCGAACCTGACAGCACAACTCTGAGCCGTCCAGCGGGCTGAGAAAGCCGGTTTCGAAACAAGGTCTCGGAACCGCATCCGTGGTGGGTGCCTAGGCCCACTAAAAAACGCCGGACTCGAGTCGTCTGGATTCGACAAATAAAGTTTATGTTCTTCTTCTTCTAACGCTGGATTCTCACGTGCGAAACGCCATAACGCTACGCAATGCATTCGCACTTTTTCTCGATTAACTTCGGAGAGGTGGGAGCATTTTTTAAATGTGAAGCATTTGTTAGCGAACTTCGGCCTCTTTGAGCGTATCTCTCTCTCTCTCTTTCTCTATCTATCTATCTATCTATCTATCTGTCTGTCTGTCTGTCTATCTATCTATCTATCTGCCTATCTATATAACTATCTATCTGTCTGTCTGTCTGTCTATCTATCTATCTACCTATGTATTTATCTATCTACCTATCTATCTATCTATCTATCTATCAACCGCCTACGACTTATAGCGCTCCTGGCCGTTTCGATAATGGTATCGATACCAAACTTGATATGGCACAACATGACTGTATTAAGAACATATTTGACTGGTCATAACATGAAAATTATGACATGTATGTCATGAATGTCATGATTTATATTTCATAGCCTTGCTGCTCTTGCTGTAGTTTTGTTCACATGACATGTAGCAAAACTTGTATGGTATGGCATGATTGCATGGCGAACACAAGCGACAGACCCTAAGTTGAAAACAATGACATGCGCGTCATGTAACAAGAATACGTGCCACACTCATGATGCGCTCGGGGCCGCTTCGCAAGCGCCACATATACCAAAGTTAGTATTACAATACGTGAATGGATGACGAAGGCATATGACTAGTGCAAACATGATAATCATGAGATGCGTGCCATGTACCAACATTAGAAAATGCCACACTCCTGATGCACTGGCGGCTGTTTCGCTAGCTTCACTTATACCAAATTGGATATTACGGGGTGTGAATGGATGACGAAGGTATGATGCTGGTGCAAACATGATAAACATGACATGCGTGTCATGTAACGATGAGATTAAGTGTTATGCTCATGGTAAATGACACATCTGACCATAATAATCCCGACATGCGTGTCATGTAACAACATCAACGATGTTTCCGTGATTCCATCCACTTACGTCACAACAAGAGCAGTGCCACCGTGGGCTACAAAAAGAGTACCGGTCATCAACTCTCCGGAATTCGCGGCCAACGGCTCCTACAGCTAAGTTCTGCTCTCGCTAATTTAGATACCATCGCCTCGTGCTGCTGATTGCTGACCGGCCGCTCTCGTCACCGAAAATTGGGGCCGCTTCATCCCGTTCCTGCATCATCGATGTTCCCGTGATTCCATCCACTGACGTCACAACAAGAGCAGCGCCACCGTGGGCTACAAAAGGAGTACCGGCCATGAAATCTCTGGGATTCGCGGCCAACGGCTCCCACGGCTAAGTTCTTCTCTCACTATTTTAGATAGGGATGTAGTTTGGCACACGTTGCTGCTTTATACGTGCACACGTTACTGCTTTATACCCTCGAGTGTATGGCCGCTGATCCCAATCTGTTGTATCCTTTTTGCTTTTTTGGAAGTGTGATGGGTGTTGACATGTGGACCTATCGCGTGAGGATTGGCTCATTTGATCTTTGCCGGCAGCCTAGGAAGTCCCGAAATGCTCGCAATAGCTTTGCGTCCGCTTTTGTTAGATGCCTGTGCCCTAGACCAATCTTCCTTCTTCTAGGTTAGGTTATTTCACTCATCCTGCTCTGCTGTGGTGAAGTGGAATCTCACCCTGGTCCTAAGATTGATGATGTTCTCGCCCTAATGAAAGACTTTCACGATGAAACCACGGCTAATATGACCACGATGAAACAGTCAATCAATAGTAATATTTCAAAAATCTGTGCATTAGAAAAAAACCTGGGCAAAATGTCACAAATTGAAACAATGTGTGAGAATGTAGGTGACTCTGTACGCGAAGGGAAGACAAGCATCGCAAAGGTAAACAATGAATTATTTGACGTAGTTGATGATATCAATAACAGAATGTGAAGCAACAACTTGATTGTCAAGGGCATAGCCGAAACAGAAAAGGAGGGGTACGAAGATTCGGAAAGAATCGTGAAATAATTATTTGCAGTTCACCTAGGCGTACAAATCGGAGACATCGAACGCGCTCACCGATAGGGTCAGCGGCGTGCGAACGTCGACCGGCCCATAATCGTAAAATTTCTCAACATTAAATTAAAAATGGATGTTTTATTGAATGCCCCTAAACTTAAAAAGCTAGAAAGTTCGAAAATCTGGCTCGATGAAGATTTCTCCCCTGAAGTACAATTGGCGCGCAAAAAGCTTGGGGACTTCGTCAAAGCTACTCGTAAAGATAACTAAAGCTATTCACTCCGTGTCAAACTCCTTTACTTCCGTAAAAACTGTTATAGTTATAAATCTAGCACAGATAGTGTCGTCCAAGTACCTGCAAGATACCAAAATTTCGCAAATAATACTACGGGGGAACAGAACAGCGCAGGTGGGGCCACAAACCATAGACCTGTAACGGCTTGACACAACGTATCCGCCAGATCATCATCCGCTAAGAAATCAACTGCGAATAAAAAGCTATCAATAATCGTTGCGAATTTTCGCAGTACATATAGCAAACTACGAACTCAAAGCCCCTATACACACGTGCAATGCCGGTGTTAATCTTGGCACGAAGACGTGGCTAAATTATGACACGGAAAACAGTGAACCTGGCTTCCCTGCGCAGTACACGATACTTCGACAAGACAGAGCCACTTGTCATGGTGGAGGGGTGATTATTGCCATTCGGAAAGAATTTCATCCTTCAGTCATGGTCTACGTCTCGCCCGTTGAAATTACGTGGGTTGCGGAACGCTTGGGGCATGTACCGCGCGTCATAGGCGTGTGCTACAGACCTCCCGATTGTGGCCCAGAGTTCATTGAACACTTGAATGATTTCATTGACCTTGTCTTAAACAAGCACCCAAACTCTGTTGCGATTCTTGGAGGGGACTTCAATTACCCCGACATAGACTGGTCCTCTTCCACTGTTAGCTGTGCTAGCCGTCATCAAGAAAGCCTTCACTTCATACACCTAGCACATTTGCACAACATGTCCCAGCTCGTGATGAAACCAACACGCGGAAACAACATATTGGACCTCATACTCACAAACCAAACCGATGATGCAGTTACTCGTCCTAGAGGAAATCAGCGATCACCGCGCCGTACATTGCTCCTTATTTATCCCACTGCCCGATAAAACCATAACGGACAAGCACATACTCAATTATGCACGCACCAATGTCGAGAAAATTAATCGTATGCTGGAAGAGTTTACACCCCAGTTCGAAGCCAGCTTTGCAAATTGCGCTGCAAATGAAAACTGGAATGAATTTCGTGACATATTAAAACAAATCGAAGATAGCTGCGTACCAGCAATGGCTATTATATCAACCAAAAACGATCCGTGGTTCACACAGCGGGTGAAAAAAAGTTTTAATAATAAGAAGCGTGCATTTAGGAAGGCGTCTCGGACAAAATCGACAGTAGACTGGGAAAACAATAGGAATGTATCGAGAAAAATTGAAGCCATCAATAAAGAAGCCAAACATAAATTTTTTCAATTTCACACTGCCTAACCTCGTCAAAACTGACCCACAAAATTCTAGTAAGTGGTAAACCCTAAAAACACTGAAAAAATTGCTGTTGTCATTGATTACTGCATTAAACCCCCCTCATGTAATGCCTTAGAGGCCCTTAAGGTATATAAAAAATAAATACATACATGAATAAATGAGTACAATGCCACACTGATGATGCGCTCACGGTAGTTTCGCTAGCTTCACGTATGCCATATTTGGTATTATGGGACGCCAATGAATGACGAAGTTATGGGACTGGTGCAAACATGATAATAATGAGATGCGTGTCATGTGGAACATGACTACAGGCCACAACCAAGGTGCTAATACATTTTGACGTGACGCGGTGCGCGTGCTCGCTGGCGTTCATTTCGGCGTGTGACGCTGGCGCTGCCACGCCAGGCGCCAGTCCTGCCATATACTCGCAGGCGCGCGCCACGCTGCGTTTCTTTGACGCATGCGCGTTTCAGCACATCCGGCTTCCCTCCGTCGTGAAAAGAGGGAGACGCAGGGTTGTCTGGGTAACGCATCGGCGCGAAATGCAGCATGTCGCATTTCGCGCCGTTTGCCGTCAGGTTGCACCGACGGACGCTTGTCGCGCCTGGCGTCAGACTATATAATGCTCGTGTTTTGCTAACGTAGCGTCGCTGTTCTCAGCATGCGCGCGCGTAAACGCTACACTGCAGTATATTGGGTCCTTGATGATGCGCTTGCAGCCGTTTTGCAAACTTAACATAAACCGAACTTGGTATTACGTGACGTCGATGGAGGACGAAAGATATGACTGGTGCAAACATGATAATGATTACACGCGTGCAATGTAAGAACATAGACACATACCACGCTGATTGCATGATCGCGGCCGCTCCGTTAGCACAACACCCATATACTAAATTTTGAAGCACATGACGCGAAGAGATGGCGAAGGTAAGCAACACATCCGAACATAATAATGATGACACGGAAGTCATGTACTGCGTAATTTACCTCCACATCGTAACGTAGTGTTGACTTCGAAGTGTCATATTAACAGTTTTCATCCGTGCTTCGCATATCGTCGATTACAACGGTACGTGGGATCTGCAAATTTTTATTGAGCGAGATGGTACGAAATGACGCTGCTGATATGAACAAATATTGAACGCAATGATATATGCAGAACAGCCTCACATGTATTATACCACCAGTTGTTTACACTTCTGTAACAATGCAACAAATACATGCCTGTTACCAACACCCAAAGCGGTAAGCATCACGTAGTGCTTATGTTTGCGAGGCTTGTAGTTTCTCTATGGACCAACTTCAGTGGATGGCGCTTAAGTCTACAATTGACGCAACCGAAAAGGGCGCATATGTAAAGTTTGTAAAATAAAAAGCTAGAACTGCTGCCACAATTTACCTTTCAATAACATTACGATGACAACTTCTAGTAGAACTTAGGAAGCAATCACTTTATCCTCTCAGTCACGTAGGGAACCCGCGCCGCTCCACTTAAAGAGTACTCGTTGACAGATTGGGCCGAGTTTAGAAAGCGCCGCAAGGTGATCGGGCCGAATATGACACAATCCGGGAACTTTACTCGATATCAGAGGAGGATGCGCTTCTCTCAACCAAGACAGTTCATTCTAATATATGTGTGGATGCGATCGATTCACGCCTTGCGCGCATTGAAGGCTGCAAAATTGCTGGCGGAGGGACGGTACACGCAGCTGAACAGCCAATTGCATAAGCACAAAGCACTTCTCAATAAAGAAGCTCAGGACGATAGACAGGAGCTGTCTATGCAGCAGTCGAATAAGGTTTGCTCGAAAGTAGATGGAAAGATGCGCAAAAGACGCAAATGGAAACTCGTCTAGACAATACTAGATAGAAAAGTAATGAGATGTTGACAATAGACTGATTAGTCAAAGTGCAGAGAAACAGTGGTGACGACTTTACAACTGCACTAAAGAATCTACACAACAATAACTTCCACTTCGCCCCTCCGGGGACTTGGATTACCCAGACTTCCGGGAAGGGCAGCTGAAGGAAATCAACTCGCCTTTGACGAACCTTGAGATAGAACAGACGCTTCATACGTTAAATACGCTTATACGCTCCTACCCTTCATATACTATGGGATGCCGCGTGCCGCACGGCTGGAGGATGGCCTCGGTAACTCATTCCATGGCTGGGCAAGGCACTCGCCAAAGAGGACCTCCCTCCAATCTCAATCGCATATTGTGTGGGGCATGTGATGGAGCATGGGATACACTACTCGACATCTTGGTATATCGAGGATGAAGGGCCTTTTCCATAAAGCATGGTGGGCTTCCAGCCGGGCCTCTCTACCCAGGATGTCACGCCCATGATTAAGGTGCAAATACTGAACAAGGAATCCGAGATGTTCGGGGACTATTGGCCCCAAATCTCGCTGAAGCATTTGATATAATTTTAATACGTTCGTAATCTTCTTGAGGTCCAGAGCATGAATATGGGGCCGAAGTTCTACATCTATGTTTGGATCGCCCTCTGGGACTTTAAAGCTACCATAAAGATAGGGGAATGGACATCGGTAGCCTTCACCCTAGGTGTGAGTAGTGCGCCTCAGTGAGTGGTCATTTCATTTCTATTGTTCAACATAGCCAACATAGCCTCTTGGAGCGTCTTTCCTCTGCAGCCAATACCAACCACGCTCTATATACCGACGACATTACTGTCTGGTGCATGGTACGCACGGATGCTATGTGAAAGAAGTGCTACAGTTGGCATTGGCTATTACAGAAAGTTCATTGTCGAGTTCAGCTCCCCCCACTTAATAGGAGTTGCTTCTCCACAGACCGGTTCGACTGGGGCGGAGACGTCACTCACTGCTTGATCAGGTACAGTTTATGCTAACCAGAGTGGATGTCAATTCCCAGTCAATTGCATTTGGCTCCTAGGCTTCTTTCTTGAATTCAATTGCAGAAACTCACAGGCTTTGCCCCACACCACCTCTAAAACTTGGAGAATGCTAAAGATGTCAAGGGTGTCAAAACGCAGAAAGAGCTGAGGTAAAGCAAGATCTTTTGGCATGCCATGCGTTTCTCAAGAGCCTGTAGCGTCTCAATGCGCAGCTCATCAAGGGAGAGGAAGTTGGCATTTGGGTCGCACGGCGTTTGCAACGCGATAATAAAAAAATCAGTTCAAAAACTGAACGCTCTCAGGGCTGGATCTTTCCCGTGTTAGCTGCGACAGTTAATGGTGACCCGATAAAGAACTCACAGCCCCGATCAACCCGCATGGATCCCGCCGGCTCTGCCACCAATCCTACCGGTCCTGACGTCCAAGAAGACGCCGCCAAACCTAGCGGTGCTGCAGTCGCTGCGATTCAACATGTCAACCTGCCACCATTTTGGCCCAACAGCCCCAGCACATGGTTTCAGCAGGTTGAGGCGCACTTCCGTCTACGGCAAATCACCAGCCAACAGACCAGGCACTGACATCTGGTATCCTGCTTACCTCCGGACGTAGCCGACAACTTAGCTGATATTTTAGCGTCGCCACACCTGAGCCATCCCTACGACACGTTGAAGGCAGCTATCATTTCCTGCAAGTCTGAGTCCGAACACAGCAGACTCCAACAGCTCATCACGGCTACAGAGCTCGGTGACCGTCGCCCATCACAGCTCCTGCGACGCATGCGCCAGCTCCTTGGCGGCCCCTCCGCCCCTCAAGAAGAGAAGCTGTTAAGTGAGTTGTTCCTCTAGCGCTTACCGTAGAGCATGGTCCCGATTCTCGTAGCTGCAGGAGATGTCCCACTAGACACACTCGCTGAAATGGCTGACCGAGTGGCGGACTACTCGCGGGCACATGGCCTCAATCAACGCCGTTACCACACCGCCACCGGCCACCGCTGCAGAGCCGGTGCTCGGGAGCATCGAGAACAGTTTGGACGCCCTTGTCAGGCGCCTCGATGACTTTGTACCTGCGCATCGTCGACCGTCATCCAGGTTCCAGATACACAGTCGCTCCTCGATGCCCCCACGTTCTCCGGAACTTCGGCCACCCGACGCGCCGCGGGACGTTTCATCCTCAACCGTGTGCTAGTACCACCGCCGACTTGGTGCCTCTGCTCGCAGATGCACTCGCCCATGCTCCTGGCCGGGAAATGCGACGACCAGCCACTGACGGCGGCAAGTGGTACTGGTCGAAAGTCATGCCGCCTTTTCTATGTTTCTCATAAGATCACTGGCGCTTGCTTCCTAGTCGACACAGGAGCCCAGGTTAGCGTCATCCCGGCCTCGTGTGCAGATCGCCGTCGCAACGAACAGACCTGCCCACTCCAAGCGATCAACAATTCAGCCATTCACACACACGGCCAACGATCTCTTACACTTGACCTTGCACTACGCCGTACGTTCCGTTGGATTTTCATCCTCGCTGACGTCTCGCAAGCTGTTCTTGGAGCTGACTTCCTCAGTTTTTTCAACCTTGCTGTGGACACGCATGCTCATCGCCTCATTGATTTCAACACCCGCCTCTTCATCAACGGTGTACTCTGTACTTCCTGGCCAACGGGACTGCGAGCTCTCACACCTGCTTCGCCGTATGCAAAAATACTCGACGACTTTTCCAGCATCACAAAGCCGCACACCAGAGAGTCACCGGTGAAGCATTCCATCAATCACCACATTGTGACCACTGGACCTCCCGTTTTTACACGACCCCGTCGACTATTTGGAGAACGCCTCGCCATCGCCCGCCGTGAGTTAGAGCACATGCTTGAACTCGGCATTGTGCGGCCTTCCTCCAGCAACTGGGCTTCGCCACTCCACATGGTGCCGAAGAGAGATCCTGGCGACTGGAGACCATGTGGGGATTACCGCGCTCTCAATGCCCACACCTTACCAGACCGCTATCCGCTTCCTCACATACAGAATTTCAGATCAAATTTGGCTGGGTGCACAATCTTCTCTAAGATTGACTTAATGAAGGCTTACCATCAGATTCCTGTAGAAACCGCCGACATTCCGAAGACGGCCATCACCACCCCATTCGGTCTGTTTGAATATGTGAGGATGCCTTTTGAATTGCGCAACTCTGCACAGACACTCAGTGCACTATCAACGAGGTCACGCGAGGTCTCGATTTCGTATTTGCCTACCTTGATGACCTCCTTGTAGCAAGCTCATCCGGCCCTGAGCATGAAGGCCACCTGCGCACCCTGTTCTACCGCCTGGATGATTACGGCTTTGTAATTAATCCCAATAAGTGCTTCTTCGGCGTCGCTACAATAGAGTTCCTAGGCCACCTTGTTACTCCAAAGGGTATCCAACCACTCGCCAACAAAGTGAAGGCTATTCAAGACTTCCCCCCCCAACTTCACTGTAGAGACTCCGAGAATTTCTGGGCCTACTAAACTTCCATCGCCGCTTTCTTCCAAAGTGCGCCACATTCCTTAAGCCCTTTATCGTCCTATTGGCTAAAAAAAGACCTGGCTGCGCCACTGCAGTGGCCCAAGGACGCTGCATCTGCCTTTGACACTGCCAAGAAGGCTCTGGCAGACGCTACCATGCTCATACATCCCGTCCCTGATGCCCCAATTCGTCTCATCACCGATGCATCAAGCGTGGCAGTTGGCGCTGTTCTCGAGCAGCACGTATCCGGTTGGCAGCCCCTTGGGTTTTCCTCGCAAAAACTGAAGCCACCAAAGACAAAATACAGTACATTTGCCCGAGAACTCTTCGCGGTATACCTCACCATCAAACATTTTCGTCATTTATTGGATGGCCGGGACTTATACGTCGTTACAGACCACAAGCCCCTGACGTTTGCCTTCCATCGCAATCACAGCAATTATACAGCACGGGAGATCCGTCAACTATGCTTTATTTCCGAGTTCACTGTGGATCTCAGATACGTACCTGGGCCGTAAAATGCTGCTGCTGATGCACTATCCCGCATCGATGCCTTGTCGACCTAGCCACCACTAGAAATGGAAGAGCTAGCAGCTGCCCGAAGCAACGATCCTGAGCTGCATCGGCTTCGCTCTTCATCCACGTCTCTATCGTTCACGAAGTACCCGCTTCCATTTTCTACCTCATTAATAACGTGCGAAACGTCTACTGGTATCCCTCGGCCCTTCGTGCCTTCAGCTTTTCGTCGTGCAATTTTTGATCAATTGCACAACATGGGCCATCCTGGTATTCGTGCAACCCAGAAGCTAGTCACATCTCGTTTCCTTTGGCCAAGCATCAATGCTGATGTCCGACGCTGGGGGCGAACCTGCCTTGAGTGCCAGCGCGCTAAAGTTCACCGTCACACTGTCACGGCAACAACCCCGTTTCGGCCTCCAGACGCAAGGTTTTCTCACGTCCATCTCGACATCGTCGGTCCTCTTCCGTCATCGCAAGGAGCCTGTTAGCTGCTGACATGTGTGGATCGCTTCACCCGATGGCCGGAAGCGTTCCCCATTTCCGACATTACAGCACCAACAGTTGCCAAGGCTTTCACAAACGGCTGGGTGTCGCGCTTTGGATGCCCTTTTGTCGTCGCCACTGATCGCGGTCATCAGTTTCAATCGGCCCTTTTCACCGCACTTGCCAATATCCTGGGAATTCGACACATCCACACAACTGCCTACCATCCTTCCGCCAATGGAATGGTCGAACGGCTTCATCGACAACTGAAAGCTGCCCTCACTGCTCACCAGCCAAGGGAACGTTGGCTCGACCACCTCCCCTTCGTACTTCTGGACATCCAATCAGCATTGAAAGTGAATCTCGGCTGCTCATCAGCCGAAATAGTCTATGATAATGATGATGATATATGGTGTTTTTTGGCGCAAGGGCCATTTGTTGGCCAAAGAGCGCCATTTCATCTTACTAAAAATATGGACAATGATTGTGATAAGCGGCTGTATAAGGGCCATAAAATTCCTCGCGATAAGGCGGGTAAGAACATACAAGTAATAAAATGATGATCATGCCGTGAAAGATGTGTGTGGTGTGAATGATGACAAAAGTTGGTGATAATAGGACGATGGTGGATATGTATGGCATTAGCACAAGTGCCTCACTCGTTCATACCCTTGCGTCCAAGGGCCGTGAGGCACGTGCTTTCCTGTGTAGCCACCGCAGCAAAAACCTCTCAAGAGAGGTCGTGCTACGGTATGCCCGGGTATATGATATGAAAATTATGAATTTCCTTTAAAAACGCTAATAGTGATTTGTGACTAAAAAGCGGTTCCCTACCGACGAACATTGCGGGGTGTAAAGGTATATGTTGTCGGTAGGATAGTGGGAAGCGGTGTCTTCTTAGACTGTCTAAATGTTTACATTGAAATAAAACGTGAAGAACTGTTAATGTCTCACCACATTTATCACACAATGGTGGATCATCACCGGATAAAAGATGTGTGTGTGTCGTGTATGTGTGTCCTATCCTGAGTCTTGTTAGTGTTACCTCTGTTAGACGTGATTTTGATACTGGTGGCCAATGGCCAAGGTGTGGCTTGATAACGTGTAGTTTGTTTTGTGTGTGTGTATCCCACTTGCTCTGCCAGAAGTCCCTGAGGTTTCGTTTGAGAGACGGCTTAAGATCAAGGGCCGGGATTGATATAGATGTAATGGCGGTGCTCTCATGGACGGATGCAGCGAGCTGATCCGCCCTCACGTTGCCTTGGATCTCACGGTGCCCTGGCACCCAGCACACTACAACATGTTGTTTGAGTGTGTAGAGTGTGCACAAAGTGGAGTAAAGTGAGACAAGGACTGGGTTTTTTTGTTTTTTAAGACTGTGCAGAGCCGTTACCACACTGAGGGAGTCTGTATAAATTACTGCTTTTTGTATTTATGATTGTTTTATGTGTTTAGCTGCCACCAGTATCGCGTAAGCTTCCGCTCTGAAGATACTTGTGCGTGGATGTAGAGGGCCAGCATCCGAAAAGGATGGGCCGACAGCAGCGTAGGACACAGAGGAGTTAGTCTTGGAGGCATCTGTGAAGAACTCAGGACGTGTGTATTTGTGTTGAAGTTCCAGAAAGTGTGTTCGAATATGGGCAATAGGCGCATGTTTAGTAATTTCTAGGAAAGACACATCGCAGTCTATAGTCTGCCACTGCCACGGTGGCGGGTATGCTACAGGAGCCATTAAACTGTGTTCGAGTGACACTCCAGTGTCCTCAGCTAGACCCTTCAGGCGAACTGAGAAGGGCTGCCTCATTGAAGGCCTATTTTGAAAAAGAATGGAGCTCGCCAAGTCATTAATAGTAGAGTATGAGGGGTGCCTCTTGTCTGCTTTCACCTCAAGGAAATATACAAAGGACATGTAGGTTCTTTGCAGATGAAGCGACCACTCATTTGACTCAACGTAAAGGCTTTCTACGGGGCTGGTGCGAAAAGCACCCGTAGAAAGGCGGATGCCCAAATGGTGCACGGGGTCCAGCATTTTCAAGGCACTTTGAGTGGCAGACTGATAGACAACGGCCCCATAATCTAAGCGGGTACGAATAAGGCTTCTATAGAGGTTCATGAGGCATTGCCTATCACTACCCCACGTAGTACGTGACAACACTTTTATAACATTCATGGCTTTTAAACATTTTGTTTTTAAATACTTCATGTGTGGTACGAAGGTCAACTTGTTGTCCAAGATTAAGCCTAGGAATTTATGCTCCGCATTTACAGACAGACGTTGGCCGTTCAGTTCAATGTCGGGTTCTGAGTGCATGCCTCTCTTTCGGGAGAACAAGACACACGTGCTTTTTCCTGGGTTCAGCCGGAATCCGTTTTCCTCTGCCAATTTGGAGACCTTGTTAAAACCTAACTGAACCTGCTGTTCACATATTGCTAGGTTGCATGACTTAAAGCCAAGCTGGACGTCATCGACATATGTACAATAGAAGATGTTGCGGGGGATGGACAGGTGCAAGGAATTCATTTTAATAATGAAAAGTGTACAACTAAGTACACCACCTTGCGGTACTCCCGTTTCTTGCACAAATGTTTGCGAGAGAATACTGCCCACACGGACGCGGAATTTCCGATTGGACAAGTAACTCTCGATTATGGAAAGCATTCTACCGCGCACACCCAGGTGAGACAAGTCTCTTAATATCCCAAAACGCCATGTTGTGTCGTAGGCCTTCTCGATATCGAGAAACACTGAGAGGAAGTATTGTTTGTGGACGAAAGCGTCTCGGATCTGTGCCTCGATACGCACCAGATGGTCGGTGGTGGATCTATGCTCCCGAAACCCACACTGAAATTGGTCGAGCAGATTGTGTGTTTCAAGGAAATGTAAAAGTCGGCGGTTTATCATTTTTTCAAAAAGTTTACAAAGGCAGCTGGTTAGTGCAATGGGCCTATAACTTGAAACTGAGGAAGGGTCCTTGCCCTGTTTCAAAATAGGGATAACAATGGCCTCTTTCCAGGAAGCAGGGATGGTGCCTAAAAGCCAGATAGCATTGTATAGAGAGAGTAAAGTTTTTCGCGTTTTGAGCGGCAGGTTTTTCAACATTTCATATGTGACACGGTCGTAGCCTGGAGCGGAATTATTGCAAGAGTTTAGAGATGTTTGTAGCTCAGCTAAGTTGAAAGGTTGGTTGTATTCCTCGTAATTTGTGCACTTGGATTCTAGTTTCCGCTTTTCCATCTTTGCTTTGTGTCTTTGGAAAGTTTCAGTGTAGTGTGACGAGCTCGAAACCTGCTCGTAGTGTGCACCGAGGAAGTTCGCTTGATCTTCCAGGCTATCACCCAGTGTGTTTACGAGTGGGAGTGAGTGTACTTGTCTTCCTGCTACCCTACGAACCATATTCCAGACTTTAGCCTCTTGTGTATATGAATTTATCCCTGATAAAAACTTGTGCCAGCTTTCTTTTCTGGCCTGCCGACGCGTTCTCCTGCCTCGAGATTTTATTTTCCTAAAGCTCTCAAGGTTTTCCGCTGTCGGCGAGTTCCGCAGCAACCTCCATGCCCTGTTCTGTTCCTTTCGTGCATTCTGACACTCAGTGTTCCACCACGGAACGTGTCGTTTGCCGGGCAATCCAAATGTTTGTGGAATGCACTTGGTTGCTGCGTCAGTAAGAAAAGCCGTGAAGTACTGCACAGCTTCATCTATGCCTAACCCGCATATGTCAGTCCAAATCAAGTGAGTAAGCTTTTGAAATTGTTCCCAGTTGGCTTTGTTTACCAGCCATTTGGGAACATGTGGAGGACATTCATTTATTATTGGTGTACTCAAAACTAAAGGAAATGGTCACTTCCGTATGGATTATTTATGACTTTCCAATGAAGTAATGGTACAAGTGAAGGAGATCCGATCCTGAGGTCTATGGAAGAGTAAGTTTTGTTGGCAAGGTTATAGTATGTTGCTTCTTTCCTATTCAACAGACACGCACCCGATGAAATGAGGAATTGTTCAATGAGACGACCTCGTGCATCACAGCGAGAGTCACCCCACTGACCATTATGTGCGTTCAGGTCCCCAAGGACCAGATAAGGTTCAGGTAGTTCGTCTATTAAAGACTGGAATTGAAGTTTTTCGAGACGGTGGTGCGGAGGTATTTACAAAGAGCAGACAGTGACAAGTTTGTTTAGAATAACTGCTCGGACAGCCACCGCCTCGAGGGAAGTTTGAAGGGGTAATTGTGTGCATGCTATACCTTGACTTACTATAACCGCTACACCACCGGATGGTAGCATGGCATCATCTCTATCCTTTCGGAAGATTATGTAGTTACGTAAAAAGTTTGTGTTAGTTCGTTTTAAGTGTGTCTCTTGTACACACAGCACTCTTGGATTGTGTTCATGGAGGAGTTCTTGTAAGTCATCGAGGTTTCGAAGAAGGCCTCAGATGTTCCACTGTAATATTTCTGTCTGCATATTTAAACAAGAGAGATGCTGCTGTGTGTACAAAGAGTATCCTGTGTTGGAGTGAGCTCATTAATTCAGGTGGCAGGACGGTTGTCCGGCCCCGTTATTGGTTTTTTGTTTTTCTTGGCGCGCTCCAAGGAGGCGCCCCGCTCTTTTGGTACCAAGGGTACCGTTGTATCCATTGCCTCCTCAGAGGCACTGGGTGCCCGCACATGCGAGCTCGTGGTTCGGATTTTAGGCCTCGCCTGGTGAGGGGAGGCCTTGAGACCAGAGGACCCTGGAGTCTCCGGCCTCAATTCGTTAGGAGGCGGAGTAGCCTAAACTACTGCCGCCTTGGGGGCAGGTGCCACAGCCGTCGGCTCGCTCTGCGCTGGCCGAAGGAGTGGCGAGGGCTGGTGCGGCGTTGCCCCCTGACGCGCCGCATCAGCATATGTAGCGCCATAAATTGCGACACTCTTCGTCTTGCTTCCTTGAATGTGATATTTTCTTTATATTTCAATGTGATGATTTCCTTTTCTTTTTTCCAAAATGAGCAAGACCGTGAGTATGCGGCATGATTTCCACCACAGTTCACACAGTGTGATGGTTCTTCGCAATTGTCAGAATTGTGGCCTGACACTCCACATTGTGCACAAGTTTGGTGACCATGACAGCTTTGTGAGCCATGGCCATACTTCTGGCATTTAAAACAACGACGTGGATTAGGTATGTATGGTCTGATCGACGTCTTTGTGTAGCCTGTTTGAATACTTTCTGGGAGATTACTGGAAGCGAACGTGAGTATTAGGTGTTTTGTTGGTGTTGTCTTGTTGTTTCTTCTAATGGTGATCCTTTGTACATTGGTCACATTCTGACTCTTCCACCCCTCCAGAAGTTCCTCTTCAGTCAAGCTGAGCAAATCAGCATCAGATACTACTCCACGGATTGTGTTCATGGATCTGTGTGGCGTTACAGTGATGGGAGTGTCACCAAAAGTTGAAAGATTCTGTAGCTTTTCACACTGTCCTTTTTGTCGAACTTCAAGGAGGAGGTCTCCGCTGGCCATTTTGGTAACTTTGTACCCGGCTCCTAGAGTTTCTGTGAGACATCTGGCTACTACAAAGGGTGATACGGTTCTGGCTTGCTTGCTGCTTATTTCACTATGTATAACATGAAAATGGGGGAAGTTTTCGCTTGATCGGTTGAAAAAGCCTAAGTCTTCGGTGCGTACACGCTTTAAGGCGGTACGATCACTTAATAGGGGATATGCTTTATGCATGCCAGTTTAATTTTCTTCAGAAGCGTTGGCGGCCACCCACCACGGAGCCCAACAAGGGGACGCTACAAGTTTGTGGATGCTAAAACCTGCAGACGCCAGCCGTACAACGCAACTATAACCCAATGCGCCTAGACCAAGGTAGGCTATTTGCACATGGTTAACCCTAGCCGCCAGGAAGTTTGGAAGTATACAGAAGAGAGTAGAAGACAGGAAAGATGTAAAGTGAGAACAAAAGACGAAGATGTAGGGAGAGATAGATAGGAAAAGGCGACTGCCGATTTCCCCTGGGTGGGTCAGCCCAGGGGTGCCGTCTACGTGAAGCCGGGGCCAAAGGGGTGTGTTGCCTCTGCCGGGGGGCCTTAACGGTCCAATCACCCAGCGTCGGCTCAACCCCCAGGATCCCCTTTTCCCTGGACACGGCAAAGCCACGCACGGCTAGGCGTGGGAGGGAGTAGAAACTCCCCCGTTAGCTCGGGTCCGTGGTGTCGCTACACACCAAACGCCTGCTTTAACAGGCGCCCCTGCGGGCAAAATAGTCCATGGCGTTTCCCTGCGTCTTCCAGGAGAATTATTCGAGCCATCATCGCCACCTTCCACTCACGATGCCTCCACGTACATTCGAGAGCTGCGCACGACGTTTCAGGACCTTGCTCCTGTGATTCCTGCCGACCGACACCCCCAGCCTGTCTTTCTCAGTCAGAATCTGCATGACTGCAGTCACGTCTTCGTTCGGCGTGACCAAATACGGCCACCACTAACATCAGCCTATAATGGACCATTCCGCGTACTCCATCGTACACCTAAGACGTTCATGCTGGACATCAATGGCCGTGAAGACGTCGTGGCTTCTGATCAACTGAAACCTGCGTATATCGCCGCTCTCGCGGCCATGGGGTTTCAATCTAATGTCCAAATGCCAACATCCAAGCATGTCCACTGGGCGACTCCTCTGGTGATTCCTACGGCTCTCACACTACGGGAGGGAGCTCTGTAGCGTCTCAATGCGCCACTGGTCAAGGAAAAAGAAGTTGGCATTTGGGCCGCGTGGTGGGTGCAACGCGATAATAAAAAAATCGGTTCGACAACTGAACCCTGTAAGGGCTGTATCTTTCCCGTGTTAGCTCCGACAAGCCGCTATACTTAAGTAACGTCATGAATAAATTCGTTTACATGTGAGGACGATAAAGAAAACACTTTATTGCGAAACAATATACAAGCGTTACGTTTTTCTAGGAGTAGCGGCACGCACAGACTTATGAGCCTAGCATGCACAACCTTTCGCAAGTGAGTGAGGCACAGACCCTAGCTCAGCTCGCGCGGCTCTTTTCCACAAAATTTGGTCAGCGTCTCCTACAGTCGCCAGGGTGCCATCACATGAGCAATCCAGAACAGAATATCTTGTCAGAAACACTGACGATACGTACGAGGTGGTACTATTCCATCATAACATTAATGCGCAGGGAAATGTTGGTAGGTGAATGTACGGGTGAATTTTCTGCTTGATATTGTAGCTAAATTGATAGTTTCCTCGTATGGACGCCGCCCACACAGATCCTACACTCAAGGGCAACGCGACTGCCCACGCCGCGGCTCGAGGCCTTGCACGCTGAGCTGTGGCACCGGCTGGCAGCCCCGATGTCTCGCCGACTTGAAGAACCATGCGGGAGTGGAAGTGGGGGAATCGCAAGACAACTTTCAGAGACATTATCATACACTTCAGACTGAACAGGTGCAAATATCCACCACCACACAAAAAAACTAAACGAGAAACAGGAGGTTGCCTGGAAAGACTTAGGCTCGCGCGTACCCGAATCCAGTGATCCTACGCCTGTGCTACCCAGACATTTATACATCCGATGACTGTGAAGCGTGTGCGTGTGAAGCAAGAGTGACGCTGCAGTGCATGCTGTGGGAGTGCACTGGCAGCGTGAACCGGGTAGACAAGGCATTCTCGAACCACGAGGCGTGATAGGAGGCGGCTCGGCTCAGTCGCGACCTGACCGATCAACTGTGGCCAGTCCGGCACGCCCAGGAAGCCACCCATGTCCAAGGACTGGAGGCCGTCACCTAAAATGGAGTGGTTGTAGCCCCACTTCGCCAAATACCTGCGGACAGTGTCGATAAAGCTATAGCTCACTCACTCCCTGAAAAAGAAGTCTTTAGTTAACGCGGCGCAGTAAGACCACTCCGATAGCTTTGCAGTCGGGGTGGTTGAACACCGTGGCCGCGCACTCAGCACTCTTTTTATGTAGGTGTCTGATTCTGCAGCAGATCAGGTAGCGATAGATCTGACGAAGAAAGACGCTTTGCTTTCTGAGCTACTAAAGGTCCACGGATGCCATGCAAGCGTTCGCCTCAGAAGTGATCTGCAGGGAGGTTGCCGATTTTTTCAGGTTGTAGAAGCCTTTCACACAATTACCTGGTTCCCGCCCACACGAGCTCACGGGTTCATCGAACTGTTCCGATCGTCAATGAAGTTGGCCGTAACTTCGCGCGAGAAATCATTAGTTATGTCGGTGTGAGTGGGTCTGAAGGCGAGTTCGTAGAAACGTTGAGCGATCCACTTGAATAATTTAACGAAGTGACTTAATCCTACCAACTGTAAAAACGGAGGTGTCCGTTTCCGCATTCTAAGCTCACTTCACCACAACTGTCGGCATTCCGGATCCTAAAGGCACGTTCGTTCTTTTCTTGTAGAACGCTTCATCAGTTTACTAATGGCACAAACCGAGAACCCCCTCTGGGGCAGATTACTGCTCACTCGCTCATATGCTCTGGCAGTGCCCGGCGCTACATATCGCAAAGTTCAGCACAGAGCAGGACTGCGAAAGGGCCCTTTAAAGTTCCGAGCTCTCTGACCAGCTCTCGGCAGTCCATGAAGGCTGCGAACGGGTAAATGGCCATGTTCCTCCGGTACTGGTATTAATGATGATGATGATGATGATGATGATATATCTTGTTTAATGACGCAAGGGCTATTGATGGCCAAAGGGCGCCAAGAGATGATATCGGATCGGAGCAATGGTTATGTTAAATGGCTGTAAAAGGGCCTAAGATTCTGCGCTCGAAAGGTGTGTAAGACAAGTATTTATTAAAATCACGAAAGTGAAGTGAAGCATGCCTAGTGAGAATGAGTTATAAGTAATCATGACACCTTATAATAGGAGTGTTGTTTTAGCACCGATGCCAGACTAGCGTCTTTGGTCCCAAGGGCAAGGAGACAGGTGCTCTCTTTGGATGTAGCATCCGCAGCAGCAGCCTCCTTTCAGAGGCCGTGCTACCGATCACTTGAGTGGATAACATTGAAAGTATTTACTTCCTTTAGAAATGCATTCAATGCATTATACTTAAAAAGAGGTTCGCGACCAAGAACATTAACTGGATGAAGGGGTATGTGTTCCTTGAACGCTAGTGGAAAATGTTTTTTCCTGTAAGCCTCTAGCTCAGAGCATTCAAGGAGTATGTAGAGAACGGTAAGTGGACAGCCACATCTGTGAAAGCTGGGTGGGTCACCACCAAACAAAAGGTGTGAGTGCGTGCTGTGTGGGTGTCCTATTCTAAGCCGACAGAGACTGACCTCTGTACGGCGCGTTTTCGACTTGTGTGGTCAATTACCAAGGTATACTTTGATCAAGTGTAACTTGTTATGAGCTTGTAGATCCCATAACTTCTGCCAGTAAGCCCTCAGCTTCTTCCGTTTGTTTGATTTTAGGTCCATTATAGGGACAGCAACTGAAGAGTTGGCAGTGCTTCCGTTGATTGACGTGGCGAGCTGGTCAGACAACACATTCCCTTTGATCTCGCGGTGTCCTGGCACCCAGCGCACGACGATATGTTGCTTGGAAGCATAGGCCGCGCAGAGTATTAAATAGAGGGATATAATTACAGGGTTTCTGAAATTTTTAGATTTTTCAACGCTTTTACGACACTCAGGGAGTCTGTGCATATAACTACCCTTGGCGTACTGAATTCTTTGATGCGTATAACGGCTACGAACAACGCGTAAGCCTCGGCTGTAAAAATGCTTGTGTTGGTGGGTAGAACGCCGGCATCCGAGAAGGATTGGCCGACCGCCACATAAGACACGCCTGTATGGGACTTGGATGCATCAGTATAATATTCTGGACAGTCATATTTATGTTGCAGCTTTAAGAAATACATTCCAATGTGTATGGGGGAGGCATTCTTTGTGACAGCTACGAAAGATGTGTCACAGTCTGTAACCTGCCACTGCCATGGCGGAAGCCGCAGAGAGGGGGGGGGGGGTGCTGAGGTGGTATTAAAGCAGTGGGACATCTGTTTCTGCAGCTAGGTCTCTAACACGCAGCTAGAAAGGGCATGCCATTGCGAGTCGATTGCAAAAAAAAATTTAGAGCTGGACAGGTCGTTGATGGTGAAATATGCGGGTTGCTCGCTGTTCGCATTTTCTTTAAGGAAATGTATGAAGGAAGAATATGTTCTCTTCAGATGAAGTGACCACTCGTCCGATCCTACATAAAGTCTCTCAACTGGGCTTGTTCTAAAGGCGCCTGCGGACAGGCGGATGCCTTGATGATGAACAGGTTCCAACATTTTCAGAGCGCTTGGCGTGGCAGAGTGATAGACTATTGCCTCATACTCAAGGCGTGAGCGTATAAGGCTTCTATAGACTTATGCGGCACTTCCTGTCGCTGCCTCACGTTGTTCGTGACAGCACCTTTAGGATATTCATGGTTTTCAAGCATTCATTTTTAGGATGTTTTATGATCGGTACAAAGGTGAACTTCGCATATAAAATTATACATAGAAACTTATTTTCTGTGTTTATGGGTAGATGCTCACCCTTGACGACCACTTCAGGTTCAGGGTGCAAGCCTCTTTTTCGTGTGAAAAAGGACACAGGTGCTTTTCTGTGGGTTCAGTTTGAACCCGTTTTCATCAGCCCATTCGGATACCTTGTTAAGGGCAAGCTTAAACTGTCACTCACAGATCCCAAGAGAACACGATTGAAAACCTATCTGCACATTGTCGACATAAGCTAAATAAACGATATTACGTGGGATATACAGACGGAGAGAATTCATTTTTATAATAATGAGCGTACAGCTTAGCACCCCACCCTGTGGCAATCCGGTTTGCTCACTTTAACACGGAATGTACGACCAGACAGATAGCTTTCAATGACAGTGAACATATTATCGTGTATACCTACGTGTGAGAGGTCTCTCGATATTCCAAACCTCCACGTAGTATCGTAGGCCTTCGCTATGTCGAGTAACATAGATAAGAAAAACTGATTATGAACAAAAGCCTCACGTACGTGTGCCTCAATACGTATAAGATGGTCAGTGGTAGATCGGCCCTCTCTAAACCCGCACTGGTATGAGTCGAGCAATTTGTTTGTTTCTAGGTAGTGGAGTAAGCGGCAATTATTGATTTTTTCAAATAGTTTGCAGAGGCAGCTTGTTAACGCTATAGGTCTGTAACATGATACAGTAGAGGTATCCTTTCCCTGCTCCAAAATTAGAAATATAACAGCCTCCTTCCAGAAGGAGGGGATCACACCTGAAAGCCATATGCGAATATAAAGAGAGAGGAGGGTTTTTTTTTTCAGTTTCGGAGGGTAGTTCCTTCAGCTTCGCGTACATTACGTTGTTAGAACCGGGGGTGGATGTATTACAGCAGCTGAGTGCTGTTCGCAGTTGTGCTAAGCAGAATGGTTCAATATAAGCCTCATTTCTTACGGATTTTCTTTCTGACTTTTGTTTTTCTGTTCAAGCTTTGTAATTCTGGAATGTTTCGGAGTAGTGTGAGGAGCTCGATATGTGTTCACCAAGAAAAATGGCTTGATCATCCAACCTTTCCCCAAGGCTATTTACTAGCGCCAGGGAATACGTTTGTTGGCCCCTAATTTTCTTTACCTTATTACACACTTTTCCCTCACATGTGTATGAGTTGATACTCGATATAAACTTTGTCCAGCTCTCTGGTCTAGCTTGTCGATGCGTTGTCCTTGCCTGCGACTTGACCTGCTTGAAATTTTCCGGGTTCTCTGCTGTTGGGGATTCACGAAGCAACGCCCATGCTTTGTTATTAGTGGTTCGTGCTTTCCTGCATGCGTCGTTCCACCATGGAACTCGCCGTTTCAAAAACATGCCGCTCGTTTTGGCAATACATTTACATGCGGCATCAAGCATAAAAGCTGTAAAATAAGTGACAGCATCATCTATGGTCAGGGCGAAAAGCTCAGTCCATGTCATGTGTGTAAGAGTTCTATACCCTTCCCAATCAGCTGAGTCAATCTTCCGTCAAGGAACCTGCAGGGGTAGTTGATCTTTGCTCGGCGCACTCAGGATGATTGGGAACTGGTAACTCCCATAAGCGTTCTTAAGAACGTTCCACTTAAGAACTCGTAAAAAGAACGACGATGAAATGCTAAGATCTATGGGGTAGTACGTGTTGTTTGCAAGGCTAAAATACGTGGGCACTTTTATATTTAAAAGACATAAACTAGAAGAGAAAAGGAGCTGTTCAATGAGACGTCCTCGCGCATCACTGTGAGCATCGCCTCACAGGACATTGTGTGCATTAAAATCACCCAGAATCAGAAATGGCTTTTGGAGTTCATCTATTAGTGACTCCAGATCACGTCTGTGTAGCTGTTGATGCGGTGCTATGTACATAGAACATCTGGTAATGAGTTTATTAAAACGTACAGCTCGAATGGCCACTGCCTCAAGGGCCGTTTGGAGCCTCAAATGCTGGCTTGCTATACTTCGATCAGCTATAATGGCCACACCGCCAGATTGTACGACAGCATCCTCCCGGTCTTTTCGGAAAATAATATATTGCCGTAGGAAGTCCTTGTGTTGTGGGAGTTAGGTGCGTTTCTCGCACACATAGCACTTTCGCGTTAAACTCACTCAGAAGCTCTTGGACGTCATCTAAATTTCTAAGTATTCCTCTTACGTTCCACTGTATGTTTTTATCCATAGTGAAAAAAGGAAAAACTGCTGTGTTCAGAGAAGAAGGAAATCAGGTCATTTTAGAGGGCCTTTGTCAGGTCCTGTAATCGGTGTTTTGTCCTTTTTGGGGTGGTCGAGAAAAGCTCGCCACTCCTTCGGCGCTTCCTGCGCAGTTTGGCTTGAACTGGCGTCCATAGCCTCTTGCGCGGCACTAGACACCCACTCTACTGAGTGATCTGTGCGTCGCTTAGACTTCGCCTTGATCGACGTAGTCCCCACCGAGCTGGATGTCGATGAGGCACCCTTGGCTTCGTGAATGCCCTGGCTGCTGCCAGAGCTTGTAGAGGTCACTTGTGTGGACAGAATGAATTTTGGCAGGGCAGCGCTGGCTGCTCCCACCGTAGGGGCTTGTGGCGTTGGCCTCGGCACGCTAGGCGCGGTCCGGGTAATTGCAAAGGACATTTGTGGCGCCACCCCTCGTTGCACCACTTCAGCGAAAGGTGGTTTTAGTGCCAATGATGACGAGATCCGTTGTCTTGCTTCCCTGAACGTGATATTTTCTTAACGGTTATAGTTATTATTTCTGTTTCATTTTTCCAGGCTGGGCGCGCTCTGGAGTATGCGGGGTGACTACCTTCGCAGTTAACACAGAGGACCTTGACATGACTACATTCACCAGCACTGTAGCCGGTTGGGCCACATTAAGCACACATCAGCTGCCCTCGGAATCTCTGCGATGCATGACCAAATCGCTGGCATTTGAAACAACGCCTCGGGTTTGGAATGAAGGGTTGGACATGGAGTTATATATAGCCAGTTTTGAGAGTCTCAGGTAATGTGGCTGAGTTGAAGGTGAGTATCAAGTGCTTTGTTGCTATTTCGTTGTTGTTACGTCTGATTTTGATGCGCTGGACATGTATTACACCTTGCTCCTTCCATCCATCAGGGTGTTCTTCTTCACTCAGTGTCATCAAATCTTCGTCCGATACCACGCCCTTCACTGTATTCATGGTGTGGTGTGCGCTCACAGAGAAGGGGATGTTACCAAAGGCTACAAGGTGCGAGAGTTTATTGTACTGTTTCTTGTCTTTTATTTCGAGAAGCAAATGTCCACTTACCATCTTCGTGGCCTTATAACCGGTTCTAATGGTCTCGCTCAAGCACTTGGCCACAAGGAAGGGTGAGATTGCTCTAGCTTTTGTAGATGAACGTTCGCAGTGGAGGGCATGGTATTTTGGGAAAGTTTCTCTGTTTTGGGGCCAAAGTAGTGAAGTTGCGTTGGTGCGTACCCTTTTCGAGACACGATCAGTTAGAGAGAGGGTCGAGGATTCCATAGAAAAAAGTGAATTTTTCGGCAACGGCGCCTACCACCCACCACGGTGTCCAACGAGAGGACGTGGCAGAGCATGTGGACATGTCTGCGCTACGCCAGCATGTAAAACTACATGTCCAACCCTTCATTCCAAACCTGAGGCGTTGTTTCAAATGCCAGCGATTTGGTCATGCATCCCAGAGCTGCCGAGGACAGCCGATGTGTGCTAAGTGTGACACAACCGGCCACAGTGCTGTAGTCATGACTGTAGTGAATGTAGTCATGACGAGGTCCTCTGTGCTAACTGCCAAGATAGTCACCCCGCATACTCCAGAGCATGCCCAGCCTAGACAAGAGAAAAAGAAATAATAACTAATAAAGTTAAGGAAAATATCACATTCAGGCAAGCAATACAATGAGTCTCGTTATCATTGGCACTAAAACACCTTTTGCCGAAGTGGTGCAACGAGGGTCGGCACCACAAAGGCCCTTGGCAGTTGCCCGGACCGTGCCTAGCGTGCCGAGGCCAATGCCACAAGCCTCTACGGCGGGACCAGCCAGCGCTGCCCTGCCCACATTCAGCCTGTCCACACCAGTGACCTCTACAAGCTCTGGCAGCAGCCAGGGCAATCACGAGGCCAAGAGCGCTTCATCGACCCCCAGCTCGGTAGGGACCAAGACTTCGTCGATCGAGGCGAAGTCTAAGCGACGCACAGATCACTCTCTAGAGCGGGCGTCCAGTGGCTCGCAAGAGGCTATGGACACCAGTTCAAGCCAAACGGCACAGGAAGCGCCGAAGGAGCGGCGAGCTTCTGTCGACCGCCCCAAAAAGGACAAAACGCCGACTACAGGGCCTGACAAATGCCCTATAAATTGAGCTAGCCTCCATCTTCTCTGCATACAGCACTTTTTCTTTTTTTTTCCACTATGGAAAAAAAATTATACAGTGGAACGTAAGGGAAACGCTTAGAAATTTAGATGACGTCCAAGAACTTCTGAGTAAGTTTTACGCGAAAGTGATATGTGTGCAGGAAACGCACTTAACTATGAAGCACAAGGACTTCCTACGGCAATATATTATTTTTCAAAAAGACCGGCAGGATGCTGTCGTACCATCTGGCGGTGTGGCCATTACAGCTGATCGAAGTATAGCATGCCAGCATTTGAAGCTCCAAATGGCTTTTGAGGCAGTGGCCTTTCAAGCTTTACTTCTTAATAAACGCATTACCATATGCTCTATGTACATACCGCCGCATCAACAGCTACACAGACGTGATCTAGAATCATTAATAGATGAACTGGAAGAGCCATTTCTGATTCTAGGTGATTTTAATGCACACATTGTCCTGTGGGGCGATGCACACTGTGATGCGCGACGACGTCTCATTGAACAGCTCCTTTTCTCTTCTAGTTTATGTCTCTTAAATATAAAAGAGCTTACGTATATTATCCATGCAAACAACACGTACTCCTCCAATGATCTTAGCATTTCAGCATCGTCGTTCCTACCTTTTTTTAGGTGGAACGTTTTCAAAAACCGTTATGGGAGTGATCACTTCCCGATCATCCTGAGTGCGCCGAAGAAAGATCAACTACCCCCGCAGGTTCCTCGATGGAAGATTGACTCAGCTGATTGGGAAGGGTATAGAGCTCTTACACACATGACATGAACTTAGCTGTCTGCCCTGACCATAGATGAAGCTCTCACGTATTTTACAGCTTTTATACTTGATGCCGCATCTAAATGTATTGCCAAAACGAGCGGCATGTCTTCTAAACGGCGAGTCCCATGGTGGAAAGACGCATGCAGGAAAGCACGGACCGCTCAGATCAAAGCATGGGCGTTGCTTCGCGATTCCCCTACAGCAGAAAACAAACCTGGAAAATTTTAAGCGGGTCATATCTCAAGCAAGGAGAACGCGTCAACAAGCTAGACGAGAGAGCTTTACAAAGTTTATATCGGGTATCAAGTCATACACAGATGAAGGAAAAGTGTAAAATAAGGTAAAGAAAATTGAGGGCCAACAAATGTATTCCCTTCCACTAGAAAATCGCCTCGGGGAAAGCTTGGAGGAACAAGCCAACTTTCTTGGCACATATTTCGAACATATATCGAGCTCCTCACACAACTCCTAATCCTTTCAGAATTACAAGGCACAAATAGAAAAACAAAAGTTATAAAGAAATTACGCAAGAAATGAGGCTTATAATGCACCATTCTGCTTTGCAGAACTGCGAACAGCACTAAGCTGCTGTAATACATCTACCCCAGGTTCTGACAACGTAATGCACGCGATGCTGAAGGAACTATCCTCCGACTATAAAGAAATCCTCTTCTCTCTTTATAATCGCTTATGGTTTTCAGGTGTGGTCCCCTCCTCCTGGAAGGAGGCTGATGATGATATATGGTGTATTTTGGCGCAAGGGCCATTTGTTGGCCAAAGAGCGCCATTTCATCTTACTAAAAATATGGACAATGATTGTGATAAGCGGCTGTATAAGGGCCATAAATTCCTCTTGATAAGGTGGGTAAGAACATACAAGTAATAAAATGATGACCATGCCGTGAAAGATGTGTGTGGTGTGAATGATGACAAAAGTTGGTGATAATAAGACGATGGTGGATATGTATGGCATTAGCACAAGTGCCTCACTCGTTCATACGCTTGCGTCCAAGGGCCCTGAGGCAAGTGCTTTCCTGTGTAGCCACTGCAGCAAAAACCTCTCTAGAGAGGTCGTGCTACGGTATGCCCGGGTATATGATATGAAAATTATGAATTTCCTTTAAAAACGCTAATAATGATTTGTGACTAAAAAGCGGTTCCCTACCGACGAACATTGCAGGGTGTAAAGGTATATGTTGTCGGTAGGATAGTGGGAAGTGGTGTCTTCTTAGAGTGTCTAAATATTTACATTGAATTAAAACGTGAAGAACTGTTAATGTCTCACCACATTTATCACACAATGGTGGATCATCACCGGATAAAAGATGTGTGTGTGTCGTGTATTTGTGTCCTATCCTGAGTCTTGTTAGTGTTACCTCTGTTAGACGTGATTTTGATACTGGTGGCCAATGGCCAAGGTGTGGCTTGATAACGTGTAGTTTGTTTTGTGTCTGTGTATCCCACTTGCTCTGCCAGTAGTCCCAGAGGTTTCGTTTGAGAGACGGCCTAAGATCAAGGGCCGGGATTGATATAGATGTAATGGCGGTGCTCTCATGGACGGATGCAGCGAGCTGATCCGCCCTCACGTTGCCTTGGATCTCATGGTTCCCTGGCACCCAGCACACTACAACATGTTGTTTGTGTGTGTAGAGTGTGCACAAAATGGAGTAAAGTGAGACAAGGACTGGGTTTTTTTGTTTTTTAAGACTGTGGAGAGCCGTTATCACACTGAGGGAGTCTGTATAAATTACTGCTTTTTGTATTTGTAATTGTTTGATGTGTTTAGCTGGCACCAGTATCGCGTAAGCTTCCGCTGTGAAGATACTTGTGCGTGGATGTAGAGGGCCAGCATCCGAAAAGGATGGGCCGACAGCAGCGTAGGACACAGAAGAGTTAGTCTTGGAGGCATCTGTGAAGAACTCAGGACGTGTGTATTTGTGTTGAAGTTCCAGAAAGTATGTTCGGATATGGGCAATAGGTGCATGTTTTGTAACCTCTAGGAAAGACACATCGCAGTCTATAGTCTGCCAATGCCACGGTGGCGGGTATGCTACAGGAGCCATTAAATTGTGTTCGAGTGACACTCCAGTGTCCTTAGCTAGACCCTTCAGGCGAACTCAGAAGGGCTGCCTCATTGAAGGCCTGTTTTGAAAAAGAATGGAGCTCGCCAAGTCATTTATAGTAGAGTATGAGGGGTGCCTCTTGTCTGCTTTCACCTTAAGGAAATATAAAAAGGACATGTAGGTTCTTTGCAGATGAAGCGACCACTCATTTGACTCAACATAAAGGCTTTCTACGGGGCTGGTGCGAAAAGCACCCGTAGAAAGGCGGATGCCCAAATGGTGCACGGGGTCCAGCATTTTCAAGGCACTTTGAGTGGCAGACCGATAGACAACGGCCCCATAATCTAAGCGGGTACGAATAAGGCTTCTATAGAGGTTCATGAGGCATTGCCTATCACTACCCCACGTAGTACGTGACAACACTTTTATAACATTCATGGCTTTTAAACATTTTGTTTTTAAATACTTTATGTGTGGTACGAAGGTCCACTTGTTGTCCAAGATTAAGCCTAGGAATTTATGCTCCGCATTCACAGACAGACGTTGGCCGTTCAGTTCAATGTCCGGTTCTGAGTGCATGCCTCTCTTTCGGGAGAACAAGACACACGTGCTTTTTTCTCGGTTCAGCCGGAATCCGTTTTCCTCTTCCCATTTGTAGAGCTTGTTTAAACCTAACTGAACCTGCCGCTCACACATTGCTAGGTTGCATGACTTAAAGCCCAGCTTGACGTCATCGACATATGTGGAAAACAACATGTGGCGGGGGATGGACAGGTGCAAGGAATTCATTTTAATAATAAAAAGTGTACAACTAAGTACACCACCTTGCGGTACTCACGTTTCTGGCACAAATGCTTGAGAAAGAGTACTGCCCACACGGACGCGGAATTTCCGATTGGATAAGGAACTCTCGATTATGGAAAGCATTCTACCGCACACACCCACGGTGAGACAAGTCTCTTAATATCCCAAAACGCCATGTTGTGTCGTAAGCCTTCTCGATATCAAGAAACACTGAGAGGAAGTATTGTTTGTGGACAAAAGCGTCTCGGATCTGTCCCTCGATACGCACCAAATGGTCGGTGGTGGATCTACCCTCTCGAAACCCACACTGGAACTGGTCGAGAAGATTGTGTGTTTCAAGGAAAAGTAAAAGTCGGCGGTTTATCTTTTTTTCAAAAAGTTTACAAAGGCAGCTGGTTAGTGCAATGGGCCTATAACTTGAAACTGAGGAAGAGTCCTTGCCCTGTTTCAAAATAGGGATAATAATAGCCTCTTTCTAGCAAGTAGGGATGGTGCCAGAAAGCCAGATAGCATTGTATAGAGATAGTAAAGTTTTTCGCGTTTTAGGCGGCAGGTTTTTCAACATTTCATACGTGACACGGTCGCAACCTGGTGCAGAATTACTGCGAGAGTTTAGTGATGTTTGTAGCTCAGCTAAGTTGAAAAGTTGGTTCTATGCCTCGTGTTTTGTGCACTGATATTCTAGTTTCTGTTTTTCTATCCTTGCTGTATATCTTTGGAAAACTTCAGTATAGTGTGCCGAGCTAGACTCTTGCTCGTAGAGTGCACCGAGGAAGTTGGCTTGATCTTCCAGGCTATCACCTTGTGTGTTTACGAGTGGGAGTGAGTGTACTTGTCTTCCTGCTACCCTACGAACCATGTTCCAGACTTTATACTCTTATGTATATGAGTTTATCCCTGATAAAAACTTGTGCCAGCTTTCTTTTCTGGCCTGCCGACGCGTTCTCCTGCCTCGAGATTTTATTTTCCTAAAGCTCTCAAGGTTTTCCGCTGTCGGCGAGTTCCGCAGCAACCTCCATGCCCTGTTCTGTTCCTTTCGCGCATTCTGGCACTCAGTGTTCCACCACGGGACGTGTCGTTTGCCGGGCAGTCCAGATGTTTGTAGAATGCACTTGGTTGCTGCGTCAGTAAGAAAAACCGTGAAGTACTGCACAGCTTCATCTATGCCTAACCCGCATATGTCAGTCCAATTTAGGTGAGTAAGCTTTTGAAATCGTTCCCAGTTGGCTTTGTTTACCAGCCATTTGGGAACATGTGGAGGACATTCATTTATTATTGGTGTACTCAAAACTAAAGGGAAATGGTCACTTCCGTGTGGATTATTTATGACTTTCCACTGAAGTAATGGTACAAGTGAAGGAGATCCGATCCTGAGGTCTATGGAAGAGTAAGTTTTGTTGGAAAGGTTATAGTATGTTGCCTCTTTCCTATTTAACAGGCAAGCACCCGATGAAATGCGGAATTGTTCAATGAGACGACCTCGGGCATCACAGCGAGAGTCACCCCACAGACCAATATGTGCGTTCAGGTCCCCAAGGACAAGATAAGGTTCAGGTAGTCCGTCGATTAAAGACTGAAATTGAAGTTTTTCGAGACGGTGGTGCGGAGGTATGTACAAAGAGCAAACAGTGACAAGTTTGTTTAGAATAACTGCTCGGACAGCCACCGCCTCGAGGGAAGTTTGAAGGGGTAATTGTGTGCATGCTATACCTTGACTCACTATAACCGCTACACCACCGGATCGTAGCATGGCATCATCTCTACCCTTTCGGAAGATTATGTAGTTACGTAAAAAGTTTGTGTTAGTTCGTTTTAAGTGTGTCTCCTGTACACACAGCACTCTTGGATTGTGTTCATGGAGGAGTTCTTGTAAGTCATCGAGGTTAGGAAGAAGGCCTCGGATGTTCCACTGTAATATTTCTGTCTGCATATTTAAACAAGAGAGATACTGCTGTGTGTACAAAGAGTATCCTGTGTTGGAGTGAGCTCGTTAATTCAGGTGGCAGGACGGTCGTCCGGCCCCGTTATTTTTTTTTATTTTTCTTAACGCGCTCCAAGGAGGCGCGCCGCTCTTTTGGTACCAAGAATACCGTTGTATTCATTGCCTCCCCAGAGGCACTGGTTGCCCGCACATGCGAGCTGGTGGTTCGGATTTTAGGCCTCGCCTGGTGAGGGGAGGCCTTGAGACCAGAGGACCCTGGAGTCTCCGGCCTCAATTCGCTAGGCGGCGGAGTAGACTGAACTACTGCCGCCTTGGAGGCAAGTGCCACAGCCGTCGGCTCGCTCTGCGCTGGCCGAAGGAGTGACGAGGGCTGGTGCGGCGTTGCCCCTGACGCGCCGCATCAGCATATGTAGCGCCATAAAATGGCGACACTCTTCGTCTTGCTTCCTTTAATGTGATATTTTCTTTAATTTTCACTGTGATAATTTCTTTTTCTTTTTTCCAAAATGAGCAAGACCGTGAGTATGCGGCATGATTTCCGCCACAGTTCACACAGTGTGATGGTTCTTCGCAATTTTCAGAGTTGTGGCGTGACACTCCACATTGCGCACAAGTTGGGTCCACGACAGCTTTGTGAGCCGTGGCCATACTTCTGGCATTTGAAACAACGACGTGGGTTAGGTATGTATGGTCTGATCGACGTCTTAGTGTACCCTGTTTGAATACTTTCTGGCAGATTACTGGAAGCGAACGTGAGTATTAGGTGTTTTGTTGGTGTTACCTTGTTGTCTCTTCTAATGGTGATCCTATGTACATTGGTCACATTCTGACTCTTCCACCCCTCCAGAAGTTCCTCTTTGGTCAAGCCGAGCAAATCAGCATCAGATACTACTCCACGGGTTGTGTTCATGGATCTGTGTGGCGTTACAGTGATGGGAGTGTCACCAAAAGTTGAAAGATTCTGTAGCTTTTCACACTGTTCTTTTTGTCGAACTTCAAGGAGGAGGTCTCCGCTGGCCATTTTGGTAACTTTGTACCCGGCTCCTAGAGTTTCTGTGAGACATCTGGCTACTACAAAGGGGGATACAGTTCTGGCTTGCTTGCTGCTTATCTCACTATGTATAACATGAAAATGGGAGAAGTTCTCAGTTGATCGGTTGAAAAATCCCAAGTCTTCGGTGCGTACGCGCTTTAAGACGGTACGATCACTTAATAATGGAAATGCTCTATGCATGACAGTTTAATTTTCTTCAGTAGCGTTGGCGGCCACCCACCACGGAGCCAACGAGGGGACGCTACAAGTTTGCGGGTGCTAAAACCTGCAGACGCCAGCCGTACAACGCTACTATAACCCAATGCACCTAGACCAAGGTAGGCTATTTGCACAGGGTTAACCCTAGCTGCCAGGAAGTTTGGAAGTAAACAGAAGAGAGAAGACAGGACAGATAAAAAGTGAGAGATAAAGACGAAGATGTAGGGAGAGAGAGATAGGAAAAGGCGACTGCCAATTTCCCCTGGGTGGGTCAGCCCAGGGGTGCCGTCTACGTGAAGCCGGGGCCAAAGGGGTGTGTTGCCTCTGCCGGGGGGCCTTAACGGTCCAATCACCCAGCGTCGGCTCAACCCCCAGGATCCCCTTTTCCCCGGACACGGCAAAGCCACGCACGGCTATGCGTGGGAGGGAGTAGAAACTCCCCCGTTAGCTCGGGTCCGTGGTGTCGCTACACACCAAACCTGGAAGGAGGCTGTTATATTTCCAATTTTAAAGCAGGGTAAGGGTCCCTCTACTGTATCAAGTTACAGACCTATAGCGTTAACAAGCTGCCTCTGCAAACTATTTGAAAAAAATGATTAATTGCCGCTTACTCCACTACTTAGAAACAAACAAATTGCTCGATCAATACCAGTGCGCATTTAGAGAGGGCCGATCTACCACCGACCATCTTATACGTATCGAGGCACACATACGTGAGGCTTTTGTTCATAATCAGTTTTTCTTATCTGTGTTCCTCGACATGGAGAAGGCCTACGATACAACAGGGAGGTTTGGAATATTGAGAGACCTCTCACACATAGATGAGAGGTCTCTAACATATTACCGTATACACGGTACTATGTTCAGTGTCATTGAAAGCTATCTCTCTGATCGTAGATTCCGCGTTAGTGTGAGCAATGTTCTGTCCCGAACATTTGTACAGGTAACCTGAGTGCCACAGGGTGGGGTGCTCAGCTGTTCGCTCTTTATTATAAAAATGAATTCTCTCCGTCTGTACATCCCACGGAATATCTTTTATTCAACATATGTCGACGATGTGCAGATAGGTTTTCAATCGTGTTCTCTTGGGATCTGGGAGCGACAGGTTCAGCTTGCCCTTAACAAGGTATCCAAATGAGCTGATGAAAACGGGTTCAAACTGAACCCACAGAAAAGCACCTGTGTCCTTTTTTCACGAAAAAGAGGCTTGCACCCTGATCCTGAACTGGTCGTTAAGGGTGAGCGTGTAACCGTAAACACAGAACATAAGTTCCTAGGTATAATTCTAGATTCGAAGTTAACCTTTGTACCGCACATAAAACATCTTAAAAATAAATGTTTCACAACGAAGAATATTCTAAAGGTGCTGTCACGAACAACGTGGGGCAGCGACAGAAAGTGCCTCATGAATCTGTGTAGAAGCCTTATACGCTCACGCCTTGAGTATGGGGCAATAGTCTATCACTCTGCCACGCCAAGCGCTCTGACAATGTTGGACCCTGTTCATCAACATGGCATTCGCCTGTCCACAGGCGCCTTTAGAACAAGCCCAGTTGAAAGCCTTTATGTGAAATTGGACGAGTGGTCACTCATCTGTAGAGCTTATTCTTCCTTCATATATTTCCTTAAAGTAAATGCGAATAGTTAGAAAGCCGCATATTCCACCATGAACGACCTGTCCAGCTCTCAACTTTTTTTGCAATCGACCCGCAATAGCACGCACTTTCTCGCTGCGTGTTACAGACCTAGCTGAAAAAACAGATGTCCTGTTGCTTTAATACCAGCTCAGCCCCGCCCCCCACTCTGCAGCTCCCGTCATGGCAGTGGCAGGTTATAGACTGTGGCACATCTTTCGTAGCTGTCACAAACATGCCTCCCCCATACACATTCGGATGTATTTCTTAGAGCTGCAGCATAAATATGACTGTCCAGAATATTACACTGATGCATCCAACTCCCATAGTGGCGTGTCCTATGTGGCCGTCGGCCCATCCTTTTTGGATGCCGGCGTTCTGTCCCCCAGCACAAGTATTTTACAGCCGAGGATTACGCGTTATTCGTAGCCGTTAAACACGTCAAAGGATTGAATACGCCAAGAGTAGTTATATACACAGACTCCCTCAGTGTCGTAAAAGCGTTGAAAAATCTAAAAGAACACAGAAACACTATAATTATATCCCTCTATTCAATACTCTGCGCGGCCTATGCTTCCAAGCAACATATCGTCGTGTGCTGGGTGCCAGGACACCACGAGATCGACGGAAATGTGTTGGCCGACCAGATCGCCCGGTCAATTGCCGGAAGCACTGCCAACTCCTCCGTTGCTGTCCCTATAAAGTACCTAAAACCAAACATACGAAAAAAGCTCAGGGCTTACTGGCAGACGTTATGGGATCTACAAACTCATAACAAGTTACACTTGATCAAAACAATCCCTCGGTAACTGGCCACCCATGTCGAGAACGCGCCGTACAGAGGTCAGTCTCTGTCGGCTCAGAATAGGACACACACAAGGCACGCACACACACCTTTTGTCCGGTGGTGACCCACCCAGCTGTCACAGATGTGGCCTTCCACTTACCGTAATCCACATATTCCTTGAATGTTCTGAGCTAGAGGCGCACAGGAAAAAAACATTTTCCACTAGCGTAAAAGGAACACATACCCCTTTCCCCAGCTATGTTTATTGGTCGCGAACCTCTTTTTAAATATAATGCATTGAATGCATTCTTAAAGGAAGTAAATCCTTTCCATGTTATCTACTGAAAGGATCGGTAGCACGGCCTCTGAAAGGAGGCTGCTGCTGCGGATGCTACGTCCAAAAGAGCACCTGTCTCCCGGCCCTTGAGACCAAGGGCGCTGACGAGAAATCGATGCAAATATAACGCTCCTATTTTAGGATGTTATGATAACTAAAGACTCATTCTCACCAAGCATGCTTCACTTCACTTTTATGATTTTAATAAATATATGTCTTACGCACCTTTAGAGCGCAGAATTTTAGGCCCTTTCAAAGCCATTTACCATAACCATTGCTCTTATCCGATATCATTTCCTGGCGCTCTTTGGCCATCAATGGCGCTTGCGCCATTAAACAACATATATCATCATCATCATCCCCGTTAACTCGGTTCCGTGGTGTCGCTACACTCCAAACGCCTGCTTGCACAGACGCCCCTGCAGGGTCCGGTACTGTTATTAGCGTGGCCATTAACTGTACCAGATTTGCGTAAGCAACTGCGTCGGCAACTGCGCGAGAGTCGGTGTATGGATCGGTGGGATGCGATGTCTCGCATTTAAAACGCAACTGAATGTGGCAGACCCCCTGTAAAGCGTCGGACGCCAAAACATTAGAGTGTATTTGGAAAAGAAGACATCTGTTTCATTTTTCTCCGTTATGACTGGAAATTGTCGCCCATTTTTTTCGCCTGTGTACATCATCTACAAACCTTGTCTGAGCACCGCAATCTCGAATACTAAAGTTGCATGCACATTCTGGTTAATACCTCATGGTACACAAAAATTGTAGCGAATGTCTCTCTCACGATAAGCTGAAACCAGCAAGAAATGGCCACAATCTCAACCGAACACCATTCCGTCCACTTACGCTTCTTTTTTTTTAACTCAGGTTATCTGCAAACTACAGAGGGGACCGTAAAACTTCGCCTTTAGGAGTTGATTTCAGTAGCGACATCCTGTTACTAGTGCGTATTTCGGACACTTAGTGCATGAAACCTTTTTGCATTTGCATGGCACCCACTCTACGTGGCTTTATTGAAATAGCCGCAGTAGCGTGTGTGCCTTTATTAGTGGTGTACTGGATTTCAACCGTGGAGCCAATTCAATAATCCCATATTCTGACACCCGTTGGCAATGGATGCTTGTACCACGCTTTACCACTGCAATATTTCATGCTGCATCGTGAAGCATGTATACAGGGCGCGTGGGTTTGTGGAGCATTAAAGCTATTTTCACTGCATTTCCAAGCAGAGGAAGTTCTTTCCACTGTTTTCACAAGCTGAGGCATGGCCGTTTAAGTAGAACATCCGCTTTCCCTGCAAATGACTCTGATTGGGTGCCCACTCTACTCAAGGATTATTTTATCAATTATTTTATTTGCATCGTTCTCAAGTTTTCGGTCACCAAAAAGCTGATTTTTTGCTCACAACAAATGACGCTGGCACCTACCCCAGAATTTCTGCGAAGTGAGATCTTCTACGCTCTTGCTTTAAAGTGGAATACATCACCTCAGTCATCTAGATAATAACATTCCTTGAAAGAATGCAGAGTTCTATTCTCGTTTGTTCGATCGTTTTTTAATGTTTTTTACTTGTACTGCACTTCTTTTCGTTTGTGTTCCGATGTAGAGAGAAACCATTTCTGCAATACCACAAATAAAGCTGCAGTATGTGAAAACAACAATCAAATGTGTATTACGTGTTGTCTGACTACTGTGTACAGGGAGCATCGAAGCTGCATGCCAAAGAAATGAAAAATTCTAATTCTTTCGTAGCCTTTAAATTATGTCAGTACTCCTTCATTATGATCAAGAGGAACGTCATGACTTGTTATTTTGCATGATTTCCAGCAATAGTAGTCGGTTATTGACATATGGCAACAGTACTTCTTTTGTGCTACTAAAAGCAGCAGGTAACTAGCCGGTCCTCTTCAGTTTTTCAAAGTGACTTGTTGATTGAACTGACCGGCTTTCCCTTTGCAGTGGTGGCCCTAGAAACTCCGAAAACCATCCGAAGCATCCACGTCAGGAGAATCTAGATGGCAATGAGATGATTGTGGAGCGGCGGCATAATTGGGAGAATCTCGAGATGCAGCTGGAAAACCAGGAAGAGCCACACGCCATGCTTCCCAGGCAAGCACGAGCCGGAGAGCTGCCACAACAGCCGATCGGTGACGGCGCGCCAGAAGACTAGCGGCATACGTCATTCCACCAGCATTAGGGCGCACAAGCTGATCGTAAGACTCCTGGCTGCGGGTGATCTCTGCTTTTGCCTGCAAAAGTGCGGGAACTAAGAATGTAGAGCTTTTTAAAGGTATTAATAAAGGCTTTTAGTCTGTCCCGTAGTCCGGCAACGCAAACGCAGGGTGCGTTGTATTACCAGATAGTGTCTCTCGTAGCTATCACGTTTAGCGGTGCCATCTATACAAGATAGAAAGAAACTCACTAACTTGAAATCGATGACCTTCGATATTCTGCAGTGCCACTCACTAAGCCTACAGAATTGATTTTTTGAGGAAGTCTCTCGAAAAAAGTGCCGAATCGGCCCAATTACTTTATTTGCTCGAGATTCAAGTCTGTAAGCTGTGACAGCACACACATTTATTCGAAGCTAGCAACCTACAGAGCGCGCGACCATCGCTTGATAGATTCGAGATTCCAGGGAAGCGCTTTCTGCAGCACGGTCATACTTTACGACCGCGTGCATGCACCGTTCACATCCGCTACTCCTGTACACGTAATGCAGTTTGCATATAGGGATGTATTGGATATACTAATAACATCTGATAAGGTTAACACCGGTGAATAATCTCTTTGTAGATATGTTGTCTTCAATAGGAAGGACGTTCTAGTAAGTGTAGCTAGTGTATCATCAATTGAAAAAATTCTGCAAAGCCCCTTCAAATATATATACCATCACGGTCGACAAAAACATTATCTTCGTTGGTTTGCGTTGGTATGCTTTCTCCGCGACGTCCATCACTTTCACCTTCTTCAAAAACACCACATTTGGGCAGTGTAATCTTGAAGGCGCAGTGTTTCCCAAAACTACGATTTACAAATGAACCTTCTCACTTGTGCCACTTTTGTTAGAGTTGCAACAAAAGGTGATTTTTCGAGGTCAGTGGATTTCGGTGAAACTCACTGCGTAAGTTCTTTTGCACATTACCATCACTTATACCAAATCGCAGTCCTGTGAGAGGCATTGATTATTTGCAAATAAATTTTGAAGATCGCCTCGAAATGGCTCGTCTGGCTTGCCAGAAATATTGGCAACAATATCTGTGTGTCGCCACGTTTGGCATGTCAACGGAAGTAACGCAGCCGGTGGCATCACAATCTTTGGCTCCTGCAGTGTTTACTGTGCTGGCCACAAGGCGACGGCGCGGTGTTCGGCGTTGCTCTTCGTTCCTACATGTAGTTTAGTTGGCGTTTCGTTGGTTCACAGAAGACGCAGAGTGTTTGGTTTGGTTCACACTCATAGGTTGGTTCACACTCACAGAAGACGCAGAGTGTTTGCTGTCAAGGCATTTCACAAGGCAGTGCCTTCCTGCGGAATTGGATCAGTGTTCAGGAGAGACAACTGGTTACCGAGAAAAACGATGCGCGTGTGTTCCGATCACCTATCGGTGGAGCCCTATCTGGAGAGCATTTGGCCATCGTACATCAGTCAGCCTATCTGATCGTGCGTCAGCCCGTCTGACCGTGCGCCAGCCCGTCTGATCGTGCACCAGCCCATCTGATCGTGCGTCTGGCTTCTGATCGTGCGTCTCGCCGTCTGTTCGCGCGTCTCTCTCATCCCGCGTCTGTCCCTCCATTCAGTGTACCCTCCGAGTACCACCATCTCGCATCTCTTCATCATATATTCATCATATACAAGTACCACCATCCAGCGAACATTCTAAATAATAAACGAGAGGTGGAACTAACTTCTACTACATACAACGCGGACGCAGGGCACACGACGTAGTTTTTCGTCCTTAAAACGGCGAGTTAACAGCATCATTTGCATCAGTAATTGCTGTCAGACGGCTCTAATATACCGTTAATCTCGTACATGTTAGTTCACGCTCGGCGCGTTCCCCTCTGCTGTGAGCTAAAGTCCGAGCGTCTGCGGCCCGTCATTCACAGTTTTCATGCACCACGCAGGCAGGACCAGCATGCCTTGTACGACATATGGTTCTAGGTTCCTGCCAAACATTACGTCATACATACACTGTGCGCTAGGTCGGACTTCGGTTTCGGTAATGCGCTTTCTTGATTATCGAAAATTCTTAAACTTGATAAGCGTTTCATGCACGTGAAAAGGGTGTCTCAGGAATCCAGAGCCACCATTACACTGACACTGCTGTCCAGCTCGAAGCGTTTCAATGACATTTGCTCTCTATATACTATCATAAAACGTGTTATGGCCAGAAGTGTCGCCTTCTCCTCACTTATCGACTCATCCGGTGCCTTATTAATTGCAACAACAGAAACGTAGCTTAACAATTGCATTTAGGACAACATACTATGTTGCCAGTTACTTTAGAATTTTTTAAATGTAATCGGATAGGCAGGAAGGGTGATCGTGGTGGCGTAGCGACTGAACAAGAACTGTTTGGTGCCCCATTCAATCTGCCATGTTTTTTGAGCGTTCGTCAAATGTTTTAGGTGCAGTAATACGGAAATTATTGTAGGTGTATTGTACCATCCCCCGAATTGGTGTGACTGATTTGCTCACAAATTTTAAAGACTAGTTTCTGATGTGTGTACACGTTTTTCTCGAAGTTTGTTCTGAATATTTTCTGTAATTTAGCTTTCCAAGTATCAATTGGGATACTCTATCTGTATTGGCAAAGGACAAGGGTGCACATCTTTTTCTGCAGGCTTGCCTTGATTCTCACTTAACCCAAATTATCACAGAGCCCACGCGATCTAAACACACTACCGCTAACATTCTTGATCTGTTAAAACAAAAACCCTGCATGAGGCTCTATTTAAAAAAACTCATCATAGTGGTATTACCGACCATGATATTACTGGCTGTGTTAATAACGGTGTTCTCGAAAGAAAAACTTTGTCTAAGAAGATCAGGTGTTACAACAAGGCAAACTTTGATGTGATGAATTTCAAATCAAATTCCTTCTCTGAACAGTTCATAGATGAATGTGCTTCCCGTTTTATTGAACGGAATTGGACGCTGTTCAAATCAACCCTCATTATTCCCATTGCTCGAAACATACCGACTATTTCAAATAGGTGTGCAAAATTTGATGTCTGCTTGTTTAGGGCCTATAATAAGAACAAACGTTTGTATACGCTGGTAGTCGCTAACAACCCTCTAACTACATGGGAAACCTACAAAGGAAGTCGTAGAAATTATCAAGGAATGCTGAAATGTACACGGTGTCACTTTTACAGCAACGTTTTAACGACCATGCTTACCAACGACTCTAGTAAATTTTGGAGCGTAATTGACCCAAATATTCACATCGTGAATCACCCTTAACAAACATTTAATGGTGACCAACACGATGATTCCTGTTCTGCAGAAGTCTGTTATTACTTGAGAAATCATTTTTTTTTCCTAGTTCCCACTCCACTCTATACTTATCGTATGCCTCCAATGACATTTGTGCAGATGCTGTTCTTTACTTATTAACTAACCTAAAACTCATCTATATCTTATTTGGACGTGCATATATCTACGTCGTCTATTCACGTCACGAGATACCAGATTTAAAATATGTGAAGCTAACGAAACAGCTGTGAGTGCATTATGAGCATTGCATGCAGTCGTGTTCTTACTATACATGCATGTCATGATTTCCACGTGAGGGCCTGTAGCATAGATTTAAGACTTTCTTTCCTATCGCATTCAATTCTTTTCCGTAAACGGTTCAAGCTCTTCAACGGGAAGGTCACATCCCGTGTACCACAAAGGAATGTTTTATGTTCTCTGCTTTCCTCACACTTATCAATGATTCACCGAATGGCATTTCTTTCCACATTAGAAATTTTGCTCACGAATTCATTTTGTATCGTGCCATCAGAGGTGGCGAGGTCCACAGAGCTTTCCAATGTGAACACGAATTCCTGAATATACAAAGTTCATGATGGCAAATGAAGCTAAATCACCCCAAGATTAAACTCTTCTCCTTTACACGAAATTCTAGCCGCCTCCCGGCCATATATACACCTATTCACGCATTCGTAATTTCAGTCACGTCATACAAATGTCTAGGACTCCACCTCTAATCTGATCTCTCCTAGAACTGTCACATCAATCACATTCTTGCAGCTGCTTACCATTCCCTTAGGATGTTAAAAGTTATCTCCGTCGTTCTCCTACGCATGTGCGAAAACTGGTGTATATTACACTTATGTGCCCGAAAATCGAGTTTGCTTCAGCCATATGGAATCCGGATCAACAATATATTATTGATAACATAAAATCCCTACAGAACCATGCTGCTGGTTTCAATTGTTCGGACGCTCGTTTCACAAGCGTTACTGCCTTAAAAGCTGGTACCGGTCTCTTTAATCTTTTCCATAGTCTAAAACTTGCTCACTTATTGGTTTTTAATGAATTTTTCATAAAATATGATGTTACGAAGAATAAAGTATACATGATGAATATACTGGCGAGCAAATGCGTACAACGCTGCTGCAGTCCGAGCACGTTCCCCTCAGCACTTTGTCGTCGTCATCTTCAAGCATCTATTTAGCCCGGGACATTACCCGCCGGTAGCAAAAGCACCGTCCCGGTGCGATCAACTCTCAGGGCGTGAGTAGTATGGTATAAGCCGTGAGACGTGCACTATATTGGTCGCGACTGAAGCTGGTACTGACGTAGTATGGAGTGGAGCTATCTCACAGGTTATGCTGGTGACCTTGCGTATGACGCGGTAGGGGCCAACGTAACGGCACATCAGTTTTTTGCAGAGACCAAACACGACGTGATGTTAACCAGAGCAAGACGAGCGACCCCGGGGAGTACTGTACGTCGCAGTGCCGGTGATCGTAAGCACTCTTTTGGTCAACGGTTGAGGCACATAAATGATACCAGGCGATTTCGCGGGCGATGTCAGCTACGGCCATGGCATCACGAGCATAAGCAGTTGATGAGGGGACGTCAGATTGGAGCATGGTGTCAATGGGCAAAGGCGGTTCATAACCAAACAGTAGGTAAAAAGGTGAAAATCCAGCTGTATCATGACGTGAACTGTTGTATGCGAAGGTAACGATTGGATGTCCCAATCTTTGTGATTCTTGGCGACGTACACCGCTAACATATTCGTCAGGGTATGGTTGAGGCGTTCCGTGAGGCAGTTGGTTTGTGGGTGGTACGCTGTAGTGAACTTGTGGTGGTTAGAGCAGGCTCACAGGAGCTCGTCGACTACTTTAGATAGAAAACAGCGGCCGTGGTGGGTGATCAACTGGCGAGGAGCACCACGACGCAGAATGATGTCATGAATAAGAAAATCGGCTACATCAGTAGCGCAGCTAGTGGGGAGGGCGGGTGTAACGGCATACCGCGTTGCGTAGTCGGTAGCAAAAGCAATCCGCTCATTACCAGTGGCCGACACGGAAAAAGGTCCTAAAAGTTCGAGGCTGACTCGAAAAAATGGCGCATCTGGTATTTCAATGGGCTGGAGGGTACCAGCAGGTCCCAGAGTAGGTGTCTTGCGGTGCTGGAAGAGGTCGCATGCCACAACGTACTGTCGCACAGAATGGTAGGGGCCAGGTCAAAAGAATTGGCGGTGAACGCGGTCATACGTGCGTGACACACCTAGGTGTCCAGTAGAGAGGGGCATCATAGAGCTGGGCCAAAACGTCTGAGCGAAGATGCGCAGGAACAATGAGTAAAAGCTCCGCACCATCTGGGCGAGCATTGTAGCGGTGCAAGATGTCGTTGTGGAGAACGAACAGTTGTAAGGAGTGGTCAGGGTGGGGAGAGTGCAGACCATTGATAACAGTACGCAAAGAGAGGTCGCGGCGTTGTTCAGAAGCTATGTCAGTGAAGTCGGTAATTGAAAGAGCGACAGCCTCTTGTCCATCTTCCATCATGTCAGGGGGATCGACTGGGTAACGGGACAAGCAGTCGGCATCCTTGTGAAGTTGTCCGTATATATAGGATACGAAAAAGTGTACTTTTGTAAGCGCAGTACCCAGCGACCCATGCGCCCAGTAGGGTCCTTGAGTGAGGAGAGCCAGCAAAACACATGGTGGTCCGTAATGACTGAGAATGGTCGGCCATACAGGTACGGTCAGAATTTCGCAATGGCCCAGACGAGAGCTAAGCACTCGCGTTCTGTGATCGAATAATTTTGTTCTGAGCGCGACAACAGTCGGCTTGCGTACGCGACGACGTGGTGCATTCCTTGTTGCCGCCGCGCCAGCACTTCGCCTATGATATTATGTCCTTATGAAGCATTTAATAGACTTCTCGTTGTATAATAGCATGCTCCGGGGCTGATACACGACGGTAGGGTCGTCGGCGAATGGGTCGAGTGTCACCGGTGTCGATGCGATGGGTTACCACGGATGTCTGGCCCAAATTACGGTCGCTGAAGTCAAAGATGTCCTGATAAGAAGCAAGCACACGGCAGAGAGCAGACTTGTTCAGAGGTGAGCTTGTCAGATAGCTTTGGCTTGAAAAGGTCGGAACAAGAACGGGATGAGAGCGACGTTGATGAAAAATTGGTGGCGAATCGGTTGTTAGGGCGGAAACTGTGTGGTCGACCAGTAGTGTCAGATGCGCAAGTGACATGCCGCGAGGAATAACTTGCGCTGAGAAGCCAAAATTTAGGACGGCAAATGAAGTTCGATTGTCCCTAATGGTAACCACCGTGTTGGTGAGTGCAACATTACGTGTCATGGCCACGTCAGAAATTAGGGCAGCAACACAATCACCATCGGGTACTGGAGGATATGGCGAAAGTTGGACTTGGACTGCGGCTTGCAGCGGAAGTCTGAGGAAATCGACAGAGCATAGACGAAGTGGACTGGGAGAGACGGTCTCCGAGAAGGATGGTAGTTCGTTCCAAAGAAGACCTTTGGAACAGTCAATGAGCACAGCGTGTGAAGTCAGAAAGTCGAGTCAAAGGATGAGGTCATGAGGGCAACTTTCCAGCACAGCAAACAGAACTTAAGTCTGATGCTCAGAAATAGTTAATCGCGCAGTGCACATTCCAAGCACAGCAGGAGTACTCCCATCCGCTATACGAACGGTAGGTGCAATCGCAGGTGTCAGAACTTTCTGGAGGCTGCGGCGGAGGTCTGATCTCATCAGAGATATTTTTGCACCAGTATCAATAAGAGCAGTTACAGGTAAACCATCAAAGAGAATTGTAAGAAGGTTGCACCGCTGGTCGGGAGTAATTAGAGGATTTGCAGTCCGAGTCGCGTATGCAGCGTCACCTCCGGGGGCTGCACCGGCTAGTTTTTCGAGCGACGGTCGTAGGGAGACCGAGAACGGCGGGGTTTGGGCGAGTGGGACTGACGACGCACGGGCGATGGCGAGTGGCTGGTCTGACGTTCTGGATTATGCTCTGCACCTGTCTCAGCACGGTAGGACGGGGCATGAGGTCCACGTTTCGAGCGAGGTATCCAATCATAGAAGCTCGGTCGAGGTGATGAGATCCGACGGCTGCGGCAATGGCGAGCGATGTGTCCTATCCGATGGCACGTGAAACATATGGGCCGATCATCATGAGTGCGCCATTCAGCTGGGTTTCGTCGTGGTGCGAACGTGCGGTTCAGAATGGCATCCACAACGACTGGAGCTGAGCTGGAAGTAGTAGGGGCATCTTGATAAGGTGGCGAAATGCCTATATTCGCAATCTCTTGGCGAACCACGACCTGTGTCATTTAAACAGCTTCGAGGTTGTGTCCTGGCGCGCTGACACTAGACATAGCGTGTGCCGTAGCCTCAAGTTCCCGACGGACTATTTTAGTGACGTTTTCCGGTGCTGGTGGTTGATCTGTTGTGGGCCAATCTACGCAAGACGACGTAGGCACCGTGTTGGAAGGCGGTCAAATTGGTGAACTATGCACCTACTTTTCGCCTGTTTGAAGCGACGACATGCTTCGATGACCGACTCCACCGTCAAGCAGTCCTTGCTCAGCAGAAAATTGAAGGCGTCCTCGGCAATTCCTTTCAGGTTGTGTCCGACTTTGTCCTTGTCGAGCATGTGCGTGTCGACCTTGCGGCACAAAGCCAACACGTCCTGGATGTACGCAATGTACGGCTCTGTGGATGTCTGGGAACGAGTGGCAAGCTCTTTCTTTGCGGCCACTTGACGTCCGATGGGATTTCCAAATAGATAGCGCAATGTCCCAGCTGGTCAACTCTTCTTGATGTGTCTCGTACCAGAGCATTGCAATGCCATGCAAGTAGAAGACGATGTTCGCCAACATAAGCGTTGGATCCCAATGGTTGCTGCTGCTGACGCGCTCATATAGCACCAGCCATTCATCGACGTCTATGCCACTTGTGCTGTTGAATAGGCCTGGGTCACGAGGTTGCAAAACAACGATCGGTTGCGGGGCTGACGGCTCATGCTGACATGGAGAAGCCTGGTCAGTCATCGTGGTAGCTGCAATGCGCCATCCGCTGCGAAGATCCAGCTCCTGGGGCTGTATGAGGAGAGGTACCCAGCACCTCCACCAATGATGTTACGGGGAATAAAGTATACACGATGAATATACTGGCGAGCAAATGCGTACAACGCTGCGGCAGTCCGAGCACGTTCCCCTCAGCACTTCGTTGTCGTCATTCTCAGGCATCTACTTAGCCCGTGACAATATCATCATTCACTGTTTCATTACAATTCTTGCAGTCACCCTTAGCACTCTTTCCTCGCCGCGATCACCCTCTGAAGGTCAGACGCATCCCATGCTGTACCTTACCATTCGCTAATTCGTTCATACTAAAAACCATGATAGAAACGAACGAGCTGCCACTAACTACCGCAATAGAACGGAACATTTCTAAAACCTAATGAACTTTTAAAAGAAAAAAGCTTAGCCCTTTGTCCTGTTCTCAATAACTGATTTCATTTTCTTTTTGGGGTCTATCTTTATGTAATTCTTTTATCTTTCGTTGCATTTGTAGTTATTCCTATTTCTATATTTTCAAAAGACGTTGGTTTGTGTTGCTCGTTTCTTCAAGCATGTGATATGTTTCTTGTTTGCAAATTTTTTTATTCTCTATGTGTATTCATTGCATTAAAGGTTTACCTCTCACCCATTCGTGATAACCTCATAGCGAGGGCCTTTGTGGGTTTCTTGAAAAAACAAAACTAGTAAAATAAATCACCGCAAATGGCCTTTAACTGACGAGTTCTTGTCTGGTGAGAAAACACAATGTCCGAGTGATATTTCAATAACATGAGCGTCTAGTGCAGATGTATAAATTCCAATCCAGTACGTCACTAAGTCATAATATGGACAAGACATGTTTTGGAGTCTCTTCAAGTAAGCAGCAATGTGGGTGCCACATGGGTGCTTTCCTGTATTCTGCAGGCAATGCTGGTCCATGTGAAGAAAACTTCCCGGAGACGTCACGTCACCAGTCGTCGCACAGAGATATCTGCATAGTTCTCTGCAAGACGAGACAACAGAGTAACTCCAGGTGGAATCCCAGATGGAATCCCTCGGCTACTTCTTAATGGAGCACATGGGTCAACCGCCAGGATTCACCGTTACACTGCCTCTTAAACCGATAATGTTTTCAGGCGGTAACGGCCAGGCACCACACTACAATAATAGGCAGGCCGTGGGGATGAGTGCGCTGCTGCAGCCATCGCAACAAATGCCACCATTCGAGATGGTGTACTATCTATATGACCAGTGGGTAAGTGAACCACCTCGAGTCTGTACTCGAGGAAAACGTTGCGCCCACAGCCAGTGCCGTTCCTCCCACCGAAAGTCCATTGCGTTTATTCATTCTTTTTTTGACGACGAGACTTTGCGATTCTTTCAGATAGTTGACTATCATGCCAACACGCTTTTAGGTCACTAATTTTTGGTCGGATCGTAAATTTGGTCAGGGATTCACACCTCAGTGCAGAGCCAAACGTAATATTTTCTGAAGGGAGATGAACATTTAAGTCTTTATATATATATATATATATATATATATATATATATATATATATATATATATATATATATATATATATATATATATATATATATATATATATATATATATATATATTGTACCGAAGCCTAGTGGCGCCAGCTCTGTGCCAGCGTGAAAGGAGACGTTGACGTCCATGTGTGGCTCGTGCTTGCCGGGTTCCTGCCTGTACCCGCTTGTTGCGGCTTACGTTTCTCGAATAATAACCTGTGTTTTTACGCAACCTTGCTCGTTGCATTTGTTGGAGGTGCTGGGTAACACCACGTTGCAGCATCTCGTTGACGTGTTAAGTGATGACGTCACGCTCAGCCTGCGAGACGCGGTAGGGGCGCTGACAAAGTGGAGTATGATGACCGGTGTCGATATGGTGAGCGACAACTGACGTGCGCCCCAAGGGAGGTTGTCCGTGGTCGAAGGAGGCGCGGAAATGGTAAAGTAGTTGAATGAGCTGATTGTGCTGGTCTTGCGTAAGGCCGGTGTCTACACTGCGCAACAGAACGTTTCCGTGAGGTAGTGAGGGCGCGGTGGCAGCTGTGACAGCATCCACGGACATCGGTGTCGTATCAGTACGGGCATCGAAAGGAAAGATGTCATCATAAGTGTCAAGACTCCCAATACATTCGCCATGCAATAAGGTAGCGCGACAAGGGAGCGGATTGCACACGTACACGGCACTGGAGCCAACGGCAAGTGTTATGACGACAAACAGGACGACAAGGTTCCGGCGACGAGCGCATTGTTGTGGCGGCATAAAAGGGCAGTTGAATTGGAAACAGAGTAGCACAAAAGAGATACCGCGGCGACCGAAAAAGCAGAAATGACGACGTCTGCTGCGAGGATCACCTTTTTGGGTGAGCGTGGGAGATCTATGATTGTCGTGCTGAATGGAAACAAAACGAGTCGAGCACGAGCGCAGTTGACAACCGCATGATTAGCGGAAAGAAAGTTCCATCCCAGGATGATTTCATGAGACGCATGCGGAAGGACGACAAATTCAACGATGTAAAGCACTCCTTGAATCACAACACGAGCAGTCCATGTGGCAGAAGGTTGGACGTGTTGCGAACTCGCTGTGCGTAAAAAAATTTCAACCAGTGGAGTCGTCACTTTGTTCAGTTTGCGGCATAACACTTCACTGATTATACAAATAGCGGCACCTGTGTCGACAAGAGCAGTTGTGATGAAACCGTTCACAAACACGGCAATCTCGTTAGGGGGCGAAAGATGAGGCCTTGGAAATTTCGTCGGTGGCGCAGCTCTTGCCTCAGGAACAGCGACTGTTAGTTTTCCTTTTGGGCGTGGTTGGAACGGCGAAGCATGGGGGAAGAAGACCGAAGACGGGGTGAAGAAGATCGACGTCGGCTGAAGTCTGGTCGACGTGAGCGGGGGTCATGTGATTCAGGTGTCACATGCGATTTTGATTGCCGAGGTATGTTACTGGAGTGCTGAACATCGTTAAAATAGAATCCACGGCGACGACAGTAGCGCGCGACATGTCCTGGAATACCAAAGTTGTAGCAGACGGGCCGGTTATCCGGAGTACGCCAAGAGTTTACAGGTGCTCGAGGTGGTGGAAAGGGCCGATTTACCGGATAAACCGAAACTGGTGACCTGTAGTAGTTGGTGGCTGGACTGTATGAAGAGAGCGGTGGTTGGGCAGGAGGTCGGTGGACGGCTTCTGCATAGGTCAGCGGTGCAGCCATTGATATTGGGGACGCGGGCTAAGGGAGAGCCTCGGCAATTTGCGTCTGAATAGCACGGCGAAGTGAGTGGTCCAGTGTTGTGGGGATCTCGTTGATGGTGGCGACAAGAGGGAGCTGTCGAGCAACTTCCTCCTGGACGTACTGTTGACTTTGAGGCATTAACACACTGTACTTGGGGCCACTGCTTTTGCACTCCAAAGCCAAAATATCAGCTGTTTCCACATTAGCGCGACGTGTAGAAATTCGTTGCTCGTGCAGCTCATCGAAACTTTGACATAGCTGAATCACGGCCGTGACAGTCTGTGGGTCTTTGGCCACAAGCATATGAAAATCGTCGTCATCAATGCCTTTCAATATATTCTTTATTCTGTCAGCCTCTGTCATCCTCGCATCAACTTGCCTACAGAGGCTGATCACATCCTCATTGTGGCTCGTGAAGCTCTCACCATTTCGCTGAAATTGTCCCCGCAGGCCCAGTTCCGCACGAAGCTTACGCATGGCTGGACGACCGAAAAACGAGGTGACGGCCTCTTTGAAAACCGACCAGGTGGGGATGTCGGCTCTATGGTTGGTGAACCATAGGTTGGCCAAATCCGTCAAGTAGAAGATCACGTGAGTCAGCTTCGCAGGGTCATCCCACTTGTTAATCGCGCTGGCATGCTCGTACTCTGCCAGCCATTCCTCGGCATCTTGATCTTCAGTGGCGTTGTATCCTGGTGGGTCACGCAGACGAAGTACACCAGAACACATGGTGGCAGCACGGAAGAGCCTTCTGAAAGATCGACACGCTCGGTCATCGCGGACTGAGATGGTAGCTTACGGCTGCGGAGCTCCAAGACGTTACCCAGCACGTTTCCACCAAATGCAATCAGCAAGGTTGCGTAAAAACACAGGTTATTATTCGAGAAACGAACATCACACGCAAGGATGTTTATCCCCTGCCACGCATTGATGACGCTTTGGATTGCCTTCAAGGTGCGGAGTTTTTCTCTTCAATGGATCTGTGCTCTGGATATTGGCAAGTGACAATGGCTGAACCAGACCATCCAAAAACGGCGTTTGTGACCCCTGACGGCTTATATGAATTTAATGTAATGCCCTTCGGTCTTTGCAATGCGCCTGCGACTTTTGAAAGAATGATGGACAGTGTCCTCAGGGGACTTAAATGGCACATCTGTCTTTGCTATTTAGATGACATAGTTGTATTCTCGGCGAATTTCGAAGCTCATCTTTCCCCTCTGGAACAAGTTCTCCAGTGCCTTACGGCAGCCGGGTTGCAACTAAACGTCAAGAAATGTCGTTTTGGCGCCCGCAAACTCACAATTCTCGGCCACGTCGTTTCAAAAGAAGGAATATTGCCAGACCCTGCAAAACTGCGTGCCTTTGCCGAGTACCCCAAGCCTACTATCCTAAAGAAGCTTCGTAGTTTCGTAGGCTTGTGTTCCTATTTTCGGCGTTTCATTCGCAATTTTGCCTCTATAATTGCCCCTCTGACACAGCTTCTCTCCCGTAGCGCGGACCTCTCTGTCCGCGCTACGGGAAAGAACCTGAGTCACTGCGATAACGCATTCACGGCGCTGCGCCGGCTACTCACGTCTCCGCCAGTTCTCCGCCACTTCAATCCCAAGGCACCCACTGAACTTCACACGGATGCAAGCGGTGTCGGCCTCAGTGCCATTCTCGCTCAACGCAAGGATGGCTGTGACGAGTACGTTGTCGCCTATGCCAGCCGTACCCTAACGAAGGCAGAGTCCAACTATTCCGTCACGAAAAAGGAGTGCTTGTCTATCATTTGGGCTATAGGAAAATTTCGCACTTATCTTTACGAACGACAGTTTCATGTCACAGATCACCATGCCTTATGCTGGTTAGCGTTCATGAAAGATCCTACTGGCCGCCTAACTCGTTGGGCTTTACGCCTTCAGGAATACGACATCCGTGTTGTTTACCGCTCAGGACGCAGACATTCAGATGCCGATGCACTATCCCGTTCTCCACTGCCTCCTGACCTTGCCTGCTTATCAACTGCCATTTGCGATTCGTCATCGTTGAGCATCACTGACATGCCAGCGCAAGGATCCTTGAATCAATTTTTTGCTCGACGTCTTCTCTCACAGTTCGTCAGAAACGACTTCACGCTCCCTATCTCGTCAAGCAAGACACTTTGCTGTCCATGAAGGCTTGTTGTATCGCCACAATTACGTGACGGACGGCCGTAGGTGGCTCCTTGTCATCCCTCGTCATTTGCGTTCGGACATCTGCACTGCCTTTCACGATGACCCCCAGTGTGGCCACACTGGAGTATTTAAGACATACTCTCGCCTTCGTCTAAGATACTACTGGCGCGGCATTTATCGGCACGTTCGGCAGTACGTTTGGTCATGCACCACGTGTCAACGACGCAAGACGCCTTCTCACAGCACTGCTGGCCCTTTGCAACCCTTAACCTGCCCAGCGAGATCATTAGACCGCGACGGAATTGATATTTATGGTCCTCTACCCAACTCTCTTCGAGGCAACCGGTGGATTATCGTCGCCGTCGATCATTTGACACGCTACGCTGAAACATCTGCGCTGCCTGCTACCACTGCAAAAGACGTTGCGTCCTTTCTTCTTCACCATCTCATTTCGCGACACCGTGCACCTCGTGAATTACTGAGTGACCGTGGACGCGTGTTTCTCTCGAGCGCCGTCGACAAGCTGCTCAAGGCATGTCGCACTGTCCATCGGAAATCCTCGGCATACCATCCTCAAACCTATGGCATGACGGAACGCTTTAACCGTACCCTTGGAGATATGCTCGCCATGTACGCCTCTGACGACCACACTAGTTGGGACCAAGTGCTCCCTTTTGTTACGTACGCGTACAACTCAGCGCCACAAACAACCACTGGCTTTTCTCATTTCTTCCTCCTGTACGGACGTGAGCCATCATGCTCCATGGACACCATTCTCCCTTACAGGCCTGATGTTTCCGAAGCGGCGCCTGTTTCCAAAGCAACTGCTTATGCCGAAGAGTGTCGTCAACTCGCTCGCTCATTTACCGCACAAGACCAATGGCGCCAGAAAACTGACCACGATTCCTCTGCGTCTACTGTACACTATAACCCAGGAATGCTGGTTTGGCTCTGGGTCCCGTCTACCTCTCCCGGTCTTTCCTCGAAGCTTTCGTCGAAATACCATGGCCGCTACCGTGCGGTGCGGCAAACATCTCCTGTCAATCATGAAGTTGAGCCCATTGATCCACCTTCGGACCAACGCTGCCGTGGGCGTGAAACAGTACACGTATCACGCCTCAAACCGTGCTGTGACCCCCTTGTCGTATCCTTTCCCTACTAGGTCGCCAGGTTGGCCCCTTTCTGCGCGGGGAGTAATTCTACCAAAGCATAGTGACGCCAGCTCTGTGCCAGCGTGAAAGAAGACGTTGACGTCCGTGTGTGGCTCGTGCTTGCCGGGTTCCTGCTTGTACCTGCTTGTTGCGGCTAACGTTTCTCGAATAATAACCTGTGTTTTTACGCAACCTTGCTCGTTGCAATACATACATACATATATATATATATATATATATATATATATATATATATATATATATATATATATATATATATATTCGTAAGCCAAGAAGAGGTGATGATTTGAACGAAAACCTGCTATCACGACAATCTTCCCTTTGCGGAGAATATGCGCACCACCGTTTTACGGGTTAATTAGTGCTTTCGAAATGCATTGCATTTTAGAGGCTCCGCTTGCTGTCCACCAGTACGTCTCACGTCACGTGATCACGCTCCCAATGAAGTAACCAATGAAAACCTAGAGCGAGGTTGCAAGCAATTCTTAAAGAAGCTGAAAATAAATGAACAAGGCGTAAAACACTATGATGAACAGAAATAACAAAGTAGTAATCTCAAGAATTACTTTGAAATGTCTAAAAACACTTCCGAAACGTGCAGCTGACCCACACACTGCGTAAACACCTGTGCACGCCCAGCCCGCACAGCTGCACTGCACATGATATGTGGGGTTTACCGTCCCAAAACCACCATATGATTATGAGAGACGCCGTAGTGGAGGGCTCCGGAAACTTTGACCACCTGGGGTTCTTTAACGTGCACCCAAATTTGAGCACACGGGCCTACAACATTTCCGCCTCCATTGGAAATGCAGCCGCCGCAGCCAGGATTCGAACCCGCGACCTGCGGGTCAGCAGCCGAGTACCTTAGCCACTAGACCTACGTGGTGGGGAATGTGACAGGGCACCTGCCGCACGCAAGCGGAGGGCGAAAAAGCGTCACCGATTTGCTCTTTTACCTCCAGCTTGCGCGCAAAAGGTGGGGTCCAGCCATCTGTGTTGTGGCTGTGCGGGTAGCGCGTGAAAGGGCCCGTACAGGACAAAAGAGAGGGAGCCCTACCTCATTACGCATGGGATTGCATCTCTTACCATCGCTTCTCCAGCGTCTTAGGAAAAAGAAAATCTGAGAGAAATTGGTGCAGGAGACACGTACAATCGTCCTCAAAAGTTTGCAAGGTCTGCAGTGCATGGCCGAGCGGCAGAAAACTAGATTGCGGTGCCGTATACCGTGATGCGGCAGTATAGTGTTGAGATTATCGACCATGGTTTCCGAATTTACATCCAGGAGCAGCGCATTGTCTTAACGCGCCGTTACTAATCGCGGAGACCGCTTACAATCACTTCAACACCACGTCGTGGAACGATAAGCTGCGCAGCAACGAAGTTTTCCGCCGCTTCGCCTGATACTGCAGATCCCGTAATTTTTTACAACTGACAGCACATCACCAGCCGTATCAAACAGGAATTCAATGAGCGCAGCAAAAAGTAGCTTGCTTGTCACACACCAAGTTTGTGAACCTCTCTAACGTGACGATTCGTGCCGGGGACGTTCATGCTGACGTTTATGCTTACCTCAAGCATGAACATCATCGAGGTTTGGTAAACGAAGCAATAGAAACTTTCCGTGCGGGAATAGCTGGGTGCCCCCACTACGCACTATTTAAAATTTCAAATTTGTTAGTTGAAAGATCTTCAACAACATGAATGGCTTTCCAAGAAATACTTTAGTACTATAATTTCGCTTAGATTGTAATCGAGTATTGTAAACTAGTGTATTGCTAAATCATTCTATGCAATTATATTTTACAAAAATCTTCATCTGACAGGATAGTGATACCTGTCCGCTAATGCACTATATAACTGGTAGACAGACCACAATACTTTTTTGAAGGAATTCAAAAGGAAACACCATGCTTGTAATTGTCCCGTGGTAGTGACGTTGATGGAGGCTGTGATGGTGCGTCTAAAATGAAACTGCCTATTTGGCCGAAATTATGGCCGGGAAAATGGAAAATGGAAACTACAGCAAGCAATGCACGCTGTACACTGATAATGGTGAGAAGAGCGTCCTCTGTTGATAGAACCGCTGGAACACGCTGTCTTATATACATCACGCATAAAATTTGCCGGTGTTATTACTGGTCTTCAGGCAAGCTCTGGAATAAGCTCGAGTGTATGCGCTTCATGCGCATTTTTATCAAAACAATTTACTGTGACAGTTAAGTTTCCAAAACACTGTAGGCGCACTTTGAACTCACCATTTGTGACAGTTTTGTACAGCTAAAGTGAAATAAACCAGCGAGGCAATAGAATAGTATCATGACCTGAAAAACCAGCTTTGGATGAACTGTGGTAGTAGTATTTTTTGACGATTTTTGCGCTTGTTATTACCGCAGTTTCTTCTTGCACGAGCTTTCATTATTTACGTTCCTTGAAACCCTCGTGTGATATCTGTGTAGGGCACATCGTGTTTCTGAGTTTTGCATAGTATTCATTTGAGAATAGGGTTCAGAATTAAATATGTCGAATTTGTTCTCAATATTCAGGGAATCAGTGAAGTACTCTGTTGCCATGCACATGTAAACCTTGGCTGCCAGAAGGTGGTCGAGGAAGTGTCACCGTATATATGCGCGAAATATTGTTGGGGCACTGCACTTGTGCACGAGGGGTTGCGACTCCCTCCCACGCCTAGCCGTGCGTGGCTTTGCCGTGTCCGGGGAAAAGGGGATCCTGGGGGTTGAGCTGACGCCAGGTGATTGGACCTTTAAAGCCCCCTGGCGGAGGCAACACACACCTTTGGCCCCGGCTTCACGTGGACGGCACCCCTGAGCTGACCAATGCAGGAGCAATCGGCCAAGGTGGATCAATGGTCAAGGTGCTCGCCACAGTAAAAGTGGGAGGTGGACAGGCTCACTCTCGTAAGAACTGAAAATGCGTTAACTATCTCTCTCTACATACATCCTCGTCTTTATCTCCCACTTTTTATCTGTCCTGTCATCTTCTCTTTTCCGTTTATTTCCAAATTTTCTGGCGGCGAGGGTTAAACCTCTGTAGTTACCCAACCCTGGGTAGTTATATCCGGTCATAGCGGCGATGCATGGCTGGCGTCTCCAAGTGTTCAGAATTCAAACTTGCAGCGTCCTCTTGTTGGGCTCGGTGGTGGGTGGCCACCATCGCTGCAGAATTCAAGATGCTTCTTATGCAAAACCCTTTTCCCGCACTCCCTAATCGCCACCTGAAAAGGTAGCGCACTGATGACAGCTTCTTTCCTGTACAGCCTAAACAGATTTTTCGCAAGTACCATGTAATCAACAGCCAAATTGAAAAGAAAACAGTTCGATCTATTTCACCATTTATTGTTTCTAAAGCGCTTACAGATGGAATTGGCCCTGGCTATAAAGTAACTAAGATGGGGAATGGCAATGTCCTTCTAGAAGTTCGCGACAAGACTCAGTACGACAAGCTCACAAAACTAGTATCATTTGATAACATCCCAGTATCAGTGGGCCCACATAGGTCGATTAACACAGTGCGTGGTGTCATCTCTAATATGACCTCCTCGAGCTGTCTCAAAGTGAATTGCTCGAAGGCTGGCAGAAACAAAATGTAGTGAAAGTACAAAAAAATAACAATCAAGCGAGATAATAAACTGACCTTACAAAGCACATCATAAATACCTTCGCTACAAGCAACCTTGCTGACTCTATTGAAACTGGTTACTGCAAGCTTCGTGTCAGACCTTATCCTCGCCGATTTTTCAAGTGTCAGCGCTTCAGACCTATATAGATCCCAAACGGACAGCGGGCGCGCTAGGTGCGCGAAGTGTGCATCTTGGGAACATGTATCTGAAAAGTGCACTTCAGAAGCCTGTTGCGCTAATGTGAAGGAGATCATGCTGCCTACTCTTGATCATGCCCTGCATGAAAAAAAATAGAAACAAATATTAGAACTTGAGGTCAAGTTGAACCTGTCATTTCAAGAGGCACGTCAACATTTTTCTACACACAATCATTCTGAACCTTCCTTCGCCAACGTGGCACGTCGAGGCGCCGTACCACGTCTTTCGGCACCCGCGAGATTCACACGAAGTGTGACTGCGGTTGTGCCTGAAGCGCCTCCGGCTGGAGCAGCCTGAACTGCTCCGATTTCTGTTCAAAAGGGCCAGGAGACTTCAGAGTCTGCTGGACGACGGACCACTGCAAGTGCAGTCAGGTCCGAAACTGCCATAAACGTGCCTGCCAAGCAGGCATCATTCACCACCTCAGAAGAGGTGATGGACACAAGCCATACTCCTCCGGCGACCCAGACGCCGAAGGAAAGGCACAGCTCTTTGGAGCGAAGCAGGAAAAAGAAACCCCGTATTACAGGGCCCCAACAGGCCCTGTAGCTTAAGCCAACGTTTCTGTACACAAAGAGGTTAGCCACAATAAAAATGGAGACACAAATGTTACAGTGGAACGCCAGAGGACTCCTGAGAAACCTTGACTATGTTCAAGAACTTTTACATAAACAGTCACCAAAAGTGCTGTGTGTACAAGAAACACACCTAAACCCAAGATCACTAATTTTCTACGCCAGTATATCATTTTTTGAAAGGGCAGGAATGAAGCCGTCACGTCAACTGGTGTTGTGGCCATTATAGTCAATCAAGGGATTGCATGTACTATCTACCACTCGAAACATCTCCTGAAGCAGTGGCTCCTTGTGTAGTTCTCCTGAACAAATTCGGCACCATCTGCTCTGTCTACATACCTCCACACTATCATCTTGAAAAACGTTAATTGCAGTCCCTAATAGATAAACTTCCAAAACCTTATATCCTTCTTGAAGGTTTCAATGCACATAGCAATCTATGGGGTGACTCTCGCTGCAATGCTCGAGGTCGCCTGATAGAACAAGTTCTTTTTGCTTCTGACGCGTGCCTTTTAAATCAAAAAGAGCCCACATACTGCTGCCTCGCCAGCAATACCTACTCGTCAATAGACCTCAGTATTGTCTCAACATCCCGCCTTCTTTTACTGACATGAAAGGTCATCAATAATCCTTACGGAAGTAACCACTTTCCCGTGACGCTAAGCACACCCATATCAAATGAATATCACCCACAGGTCCCCAGATTAATCACTGACAAAGCTGATTGGGAACAGTTCTCGCAGATTACTCACTTAAGTTAGATTGACCTATCTAGATGCAGTTGTACAATAGATGCAGTTGTACAATATGCAGTTGTACAAACATAGATGCAGTTGTACAATACTTTTCTGCTTTTCTGACCGACGCTGCGATGAAATGCATTCCGCAAACTTCTGGACTGCCTGGCAAGCGACGTGTCCCATAGTGGAACACTGAATGTCACAATGCACGCAAACAACAAAACAAAGCGTGGAGATTGCTACGGTGCTCGCCGACAGCAGAGAATCTTGAAAGCATTAAGAAAATCAAGTCCCAAGGTAGGAGAACGCGCCGGTAGGCTAGGAGAGAAAACTTGCATAGGTTTTTATCAGGCATCACTTCATATACACAAGAAACTATAGTCTGGAACATGGTTCGCAAGGTAGCAGGGCGACACGCATCTTCACTACCTCTTGTAGGCACACAAGGGGACACCTGGGAAGACCAGGTGAACTTCTTCGGTGCCCACTTCGAAGAGGTGTCCAGTTCGTCTCTATATACTGAATCTTTTCAACGACACAAACGGAAAATCGAAAAAGAGAAACTACAGCAAAAATCCTGTAAAAATGAGTCGTACAACTCTTTCTGTTTGGCCGAGTTACAAGCATCGCTGCATGTTTGCAATAAATCAGCTCCAGGTACAGACCATAATATACGAAATATGAAAACAACTGCCTTCTTAACACGAAAAAAACCTGCTTTCCCTGTATAACTCTATCTAGTTTTCCGGTGAAATCTCCTCTGCCTAGAAAGAAGCCATTATTTTTCCAATTTTAAAGCAAACCAAGAATCCATCTTCCGTTAGTAGTTACAGGTCAATCGTACTTACAAGTTGCAGGTGTAAACTTTTTGAAAAAATGATAAATTGCAGACTTGTGCCTTACCTTGAAACGTACCACTTGCTCGACCCATTCTAATGCGGGTTTTGAGAGGGTGAATCCACCACCGACCACCCCGTACGTATCGAGGCACAGATCCGAGACGCCTTCGTTCACGAACAATACTTTCTTTCTGTGTTCCTCGACATAGAAAAAGCCTACAATACGACATAGAGATTTGGAATATTAAGAGACTTGTCCAATCTTCGTGTGCGTGGCAGGATGTTTACTATTATTTACAGCTACTTGTCCAATTGTACATACCGTGTCGGAGTCGGCAGCATTCTTTCCCGAACATTTGTCCGAAAAACAGGATTGCCGCAAGGTAGTGTACTTAGCTGTACTCTTTTTATTGTCAAATGAATTCTTTGTGTCATTACATCCCAAAAAATACGTTTACCTGTACATATGTCGATGACGTTCTGCTTGGATTTAAGTCTTGTAACCTAGAAGTTTGTGAGCGGCAGATTCAGCTTGGCTTGAACAAAGGCTCCTATTGCGCGAAGGAAAACGGATTCTGATTAAACCCCCCCAAAACGCGTGTGTCTTGTTCTCTAGAAAGAGAGGCACTCATCCCGACCCTGACCTTCAATTGCATGGTCAACGCCTGTCTGTTAATGCCAAATACAAACTCTTGGGCCTGATTCTGGACACCAAGCTAACCTTCGTACCACACTATAGGTATCTAAAAACAAGTGCATCAGAACCATGAACGTTCTAAAAGTGCTGTCACGCACTACGTGGGGAAGTGAGAAGAAATGTATCATGAGTTTGTAAAGGAGCCTCGTACGCACTCACTTGGATTATGGAGCAATAACCTCTCCATCTGCGACACTTACCGCCCTAAAAATGCTTGACCCTATTCACCACCTAGGCATCCGCCTCTCTACGGGTGCCTTTCATACCAGCGCCGTTTAAAGCCTGTACGTGGAATCAAACAAATGGTCACTCCACCTACAGAGATGCTATAAGTCTTTTCTATATTATCTCAAAGCAAAGGCAGACAAGGACCACCATTCATACTTCACAATTGATGACATGTCTACTTCTGTTTTGTTTGAAAACCGGCCATCTTTGAGACAGCCCTATTCACTTCGTGTGAGGGGCCTTTCTGAGGAAACCAGTGTGTCACTCGAATATCGTTTGATGGCTCCCGCAGCATTTCCGCTACCATGGCTGTGGCAATTGATAGATTGTGATGTGTCTTTTTTAGAGATTACAAAGCACGAACCAATTGAACATATCCGCACATACTTTCAAGAACTACAACAAAAGTACACATACCCTGAATTCTTCACAGATGCCTCAAAGTCCAACACTTCTGTTTCATACGCAGCCATTGGTCCATACTTCTCAGATACTCGCATCCTGCACCCCGATGCAAGCATTTTCACAGGAGAAGCCTACGCAATACTTGCAGCTGTTAAACACATTGCACATAGAAAACTACAAAAAGCGGCAGTGTACACGGATTCTCTGAGTGTGGTGAAAGCCTTGAAAACACTTACAAAATGCAAAACCCCAGTGCTTAAGTCCCTTTATTCACTCTTACGCACAGTCTACCCATCCAAACAGCATGTTGTAATCTGCTGGGTGCCGGGGCACCATGAGATACAGGGAAACGTTTTGGCAGTTCAGCTGGCTGCATCCGCCAGCAACGATGCCGCTAATGCATCAATACCAATCCCTGAACTTGACATGAAACCTTTCCTAAAACAAAAACTCAAAGTTTATTAGCAAAACTTGGGGGATAGACACACAAGTAAAAAACTACAAGTTATTAAGCCACAACTTGGTCATTCGCGGCTCCTATTAAAATCGCGACATACAGAAGTGACACTCACAAGGGTAAGAACAGGGCATACATACTCTACACATTTATATAATCTGCCTGCCGGTGATCCATTATTGTGTGCGAGATGTGGAGAACCACTTACGGTTCTCTACATTCTCGTCCAGTGTGATGAGTTGGACGCTTTAATGAAAAAGCACTTTTTACTGCCCTACCGACAGCAGCTACCACTACACCCTGGAGTGCGTGTCGGTAGGGATCCGATTTTTAAATTCCACTCATTGTTTACGTTTTTAAATGATGCATGCAGTTTTCACTGCATATTTTAAGGTGATCTATAGCAGGACATGTGGTGACTACATCTCCGCCATAGTCTTATTACACTACCTTTTGATATTCATTTTCACTGCACATATTTCATGACACTGTCATAATTTTAATACTTATATTTTACCCACTATAGCGTGAGGAACTTTAAGGCCTCTTTACAGCCACTCATCATTTACAATGTCATTGTCCATATCTCTCGTCTACCTAAATGGCGCTCTCTGGCCATCAATTGGCCTTTGCACCATAAAGCGCCACACATCATCATCATCACTTGCGCACGAGCTTGCAACGAAAACATCTGTAGGCTCGTCTGTCAACCACTCTGAATGACCATCCTCAACGTTTGAGGGGAAAACACAAGGAGCGCATGCATCCGCCAGCAGTGGAACAGACAAGCTCGAGCGCTTGTTAGTTTAGTAGTTTCAGGACTTAACGTTTCTCGCGTAGACTGCGAGAATGTCTTTAGAAACTGGTGAAGCGATGGTTGTAAGTGCGCGCAGTATGAAATGTTTGACTGACCATATATTGCTCGGTTGGCAAACTGTACTTCAGTTACGAGAGCAAGCATTCATTACCGAGTAAACTTTTTTTTTCGCCTGAACAACCAGGAGAAGCGCAGAGGTTTTTTATGCCTACTTGAATGAGAACGCTCGCTGAAGAGCGACGAAGGAATTGTATAACAGTGGACGGACTGCTCTTCTCATTATGTCGACATCATGTGGATAACACAATACGTCACTTTTTCCTGGCACATGCCGGGACTCTCGAATAAACGAATTAGTTGGTATTGCTGAATGAAGGGACATGAAAGGCAAGAAACAGTTTATTAGGGAGTGAGAAGTGAGGCCGTGAAAACGCCTAAAGCTTCAATATTTTGCAAAACAGCACTTCCTTACTGGAGAAAGTAAATGCAGGACATGATTCACCTCACAGCAATTTAGAAGGCACACCTGGTGACTTGGCAGAGCTTGGTTTTGATTGGTTTTTGTGGTTCTTAAAAAACTTGGGCTCTTATGCAAGTTCAATCTTCAGCATAATTACTAACGTGCTGAAACTACCCATGACAGATTAGAAGCATTTTAATGCAAAACAATGTGAAATAAAATCCTTGCAATTCTGTCTTATTCTTGTCAAAAAGAAATTGATAACTACGCAAGTTCTCTTTTCGCAGGACTACGCTGCACTAAGTCTTCTTGCTTCGTTGCGTCATCTGTGCAGTGCTGCTAATGTTAAAAAGGAAAACTTTTTTTCGGTACGGACTATCTGAACTGTGCCAACGAAATTCCGATTACTATTAAGTGTCTTCCCTTCAAACTAAGCATTTTCTTAGCACAAAAGCAGTACGAGGTTTCTTGGACTATATGGTAAATATACACGTCGAGTAGACTGCCTTTAGCGTAACTTGGCTCCTTTTCGACTTGCGCATTGCGCTACTCGGTTTTGGTCAATTACCTTGAAGCGAACGCTATCGGGTGGCGCGCACCATTACGTTGTTCTTGGAAAAGGAAGGCCCCAAGACCAAATGAGGAGGTATCCACCGAAAGAATTGGGGGAAGTCCTGGATCTTACATGACCATACGGTTTGCCGAGCAGACAAGAGCTTTTAAGCTATCGAAAGCTGTGTTCTGAGATGGACCCCAAACCAATTCAGTCTATTTCTGCAAAAGCACCCGTAGTAGGGCAGTGGTTTGCGCTAAGTTCGACAAAAAGTGGCTTAGGTGATTGGCATTGCCGAGAACACTGCGCAATTGTGAAATATTCGAGGGCGGATTCAGCTCTTTATTAGCTCAGAGTTTAGCCGTATCAGGCTGTACGCCTTCTTCACTTAGAAAGGGACCCAAAAAGCTCATGCTTCGTGCTCCAAATACACACTTGCTTTGTTAAGCGTAACATTAGACTTGACCAACCTAGCTAAGACATTTGATAGCCTAGAATCATGTTGCCCATTGCTGTCGCCAAATATGAGAATATCGTCCATCAGGTTAACGACACCAGCAAGGCCTGTCAGTATTTCAGACATTCTCCTTAGAAAGTACTCTGGGCTGAAGTAATACCAAACGGCAACCGATTTAAACAATACTGCCCAAACGGCGTAATGAACCTGGTCAGTAGTTTTGAGGCCTTGTTGAGTTGCACCTTGTGGAATCCGGAATGTCCGTCTAGTTTGGAAAACCATTTCACGCCGGCAAGTCTACAGTAGGCAACGTATGCCTTTCTCTTAGGACAAACTTGTTCAACTGCATAAGGTCGACACAGATCTATAGGTCTCCCGAAGACTTTTGTACGGGAAAACCACCAGCACACCATTCGGTTGGCTCTTTGACTGCCTGAAAACGCCCCTTTGTTCCATCTTAGCCACATTCTGCTTCACAGGTTCCTGAAGCGGTATAGGAATCCTGCGTGGTGCGCTTACTGCAAATGGACATGCGTCTGGTTTTAGCCTGATTGTATACTCCCCGGGCATACAGCCTAAGTCTTCAAAAACCTGAGGGCACAAAACCTCGAAGTCAAGTTTTTTCTCAGTGACAGAGTCAGCGAACTTAATAACTCCTAATGCTTCCAAAGCTGGCAACCCTAGCAGTACATTGCGCAAGGGTTTGACGACATAAAATGTTTGGCGAGAAGTTTGAAACTTCTCCAGAACAATTAGTCGGGCACCACAAGCACCTGTCAAGATGTCGTCGGCCTTTTCTAAGCTCGTGGCAAGTCCAGAAAACGATGCTGGAATTACGGACTCTTCTTCCCCAAAGTCAACCTTTGCGAAAACAGGCACTGCATTAACAAATACCTGAACGTAACGTGCCTTGGCACCAGGCGCCTCTACTGCGCCTAGAAAAATTTTACGAGTGTCTTTTTTTACGGACGACACTCGTACCTTTCGCTTGTTCCTTGGAGAAGTCCCTTTGAGGCACACGTACCTTTCCAAAACGTCCCTTTACGACACAGTTAAAGCACTCCTGTGCTCTAGCTGGACAGTCTGTCCTAGCGCGGGAGTGACCGCCGCAGAATATGCACTGTCTTTCGAAACGAAGTGCTGGCGGCCGGGTGTCCTCACTGTGGCACGGTTTCATGCGGTGACCCATTGTTTCAACGCTGACTTCTTGACATAGATTGAACTGAGTGCTGTCGTGAACCTCGTTGGAGTTGCGAAGCTCTGCTTGTTGCTGCTGAACTGTCTCTTTCAGGCGGGCCTTCACTAGAGCTGTCGCGAGAGATAGCTCCGGGTCCATTTGAAGTGACTCGGAAAGTTTTTTGTCCCGCAGGCCAAAGACGAACCGGTCTCGGATGAGGTGCCCCTTGAATCCTCCGAAGTCGCATTTTTCCGCCAAGATGTGCAGAGCTGTCATGAACTGGTCAATAGACTCGCCCGGCATCTGGTGCCGCTTGTGAAAGCAAGCGCTCTCGTACACAATGTTGGTCTGCTTGGTGAAGTACTCGTCGAACTTTTTTGACCAGCTCGAACTTCTTCGTATCTTCTGCAGAGACATTGAAGGTAACGAAGATGCCCCTTTCTTGCTGTTTCATGGTGTGCAGCAGAGTACTTGCGCCTCCTCCGAGCACTCATTCAGGCCAGCGCCTCCTAGAATTTGCAAGGCCTCTTCACTCCCTTTGTTTCCTTGTCTCACGTCAGCACACCTAGCCCGACGAACCGGTGGGCATTGTGAGGACCGGTTGGAGACTGCAGGCTCAGTGAGTCCATTCGTTAGGGCGAGCCTGTTAGAACTTGTTTGGGCCTGACACAGCAAGGTACTACGCTGCACAAGAATTTTGAAATAGTGCTGGTGAACCTTCTTTGGAGATTTGTGCAAGTCTCGACCCTGGCTGTGTTAATTGGAGTTCAAGCAGTGAAGTTTGTTCGCGTGAAATTACCAGGAAGTTCACAGGATGGGCCGCTGCTGCGTGCCGAACTGTCATGGAGACCATGACGGTGGACCGAAGGTACGTTTGTCCTCCTTCCCTAAAGACGACCGCAGGATACAATGGAAACGCGCCAATCGACACTTTGCGTGATCCGAAGGTAAAAATTAAAAATTTTTAACAATAAACCTTCACATAAAGCGAATTCTTTGTCGCAGATCTGTGCTAGGGCAGCGCATTACGGAGCAGCGTCACTCTAGATCTCAATCCTTCCTAATTATAACGTTCTAGAAATTAATTCAGGCAGAAAAACTTATATAAAATGTTGCTAAAAATTTTAAAACAATTTCTATGCTTCTGCATATCGCAGGTCTGCGAACTTCATTTCAAAGCAGAGTATTTGAGGACTACTACCACACACACGAATAGCAACGGAAACACTATAGAAGTTCTTGTGAGCCTTACTCGACTAACCAATGATTCAGTGCCGACGATGTTTTCGAACAACTCCGCTTACCTATACGACTGGGCTCCCGTTCGCAAGGAGCCTGACGCAAAACGAAAGCGCCATGAGGCACACCAGCGACAAAAGGGCATTCAGATGTCACTTGTTTCGCACGTAAATGAGGAATGCAAGAATGGAGTGGCATCTTTCGAGCAGCTCGTGTCACAACTCTCACAACTTAAGTTGTCCGACTATTGGATAGTGAGCAGCACGGAAGCTGCTGTTATGTTTCTGCATATTCAGAGTAACACACTACCTCCAGAGGTTGAACGTTCTGTGGTTGTTTCCGATGTATTGCACATTTCTGCCTACTAGAAAAAGATGAAGCTGCGCATTGCTGATGTTCCCTTTCATAAACACTAGAAGGCATTCGGAGCTTGCAGACTATTCTTGAAAGTGTGCAGCATTTCGATGCTTCAGACGTCTGCGAAAAAGCAGAAAAATTGAAAGCCTGCTTCCACTTTATTTTTTTCTATTCTTGATGACTTTTCTATTGGTGACCTGCTACCAGAAGAGAAATTAGAAGCGTTTGAGTTTCTGAAAGAACAGTTGTGCCTTCTACTTGAAGAGCGACGAGCTATGAGATAATATTCAAATCTTTTTATACTAGCTCGCATTTTTCTTACGATCTCTCCTCACGCATACAAAGTCATTCGCAAGACTGGGAAATTAATGTGACCTCATCCTTCACAATACTAAGGCTGTGCAGCAAGTACAATGCAAGTCCTGCAAACGAACAAAGCAATGAAGGCTTTTTGCAATAGATTACAAAAAAGATGAGCCTTCTAAAGCCCCACGAAAAAATCGTAACGCACTTGTGAAATGAAATACGCATACAGCATTATTTTGCGTATAAGGGTGGCTCATTAACAGGGACGGCATCAAATTCCTGGGAAGCATTAAAAACAGCACACGTGTTCACGACAAATTCATTGCTTTCTACGCACAAAGATGTGGTAACCATCATTCCTGTTTTTAGCATTGAAGCCAGCCATTTCCACGACATCCTGTAAAAGTAAATTAGGGTCTGGAAAAAGCAGGGCTTAATGTATCTGCCGTTATCACTGATAACAACGCTGTGAACTGAAAAGTAATGTCATTTTTTTTCAAAAAACAACACGATAGACATTGTGTACCCACATTCAGCAGACGATTCAAGGCCGCTATTTTTTGTTGTCGATACAGTGTATTTAATAAAGTGCATCGGTAACAACTGGTTGAACCAGAAAAATGAAGGCTGTTTTATTTTTTATCCCGAATTTTCAAGTACGACATCACAGGTGCAAGTGAAGAAAGCAACATTTCAGACACTTCGTGAAGTGTACGCTTCCGAGCAACACAATCTCTCGAAGCTTGGATACAAATTTACTTTTAAGGCTTTCAACCCTTCTAACACCGAAAGACAAAACGTGAAGCTAGCACTGAAAGTGATCAGTCCATTCATTGCAGAAGCACTGAAACTTATGGTGCAAAGCTTGGTTTAAGTTGTGCCCGATAAACTGCTGAATTTATTGAATTAATACACAAGTGGTGGTGCGTTGAGCACACTAAAACACCATCTAAAGGCAAGCGCCTAAAACTCCTCTTCAAGCCCCCATAAGAAGTACGGAGGACATGCAGCTGCAGTTGCCTAATGCATTTGTAGACTGGCTTGACACTTGGGAAAACTTAAAGTTTGGCTCTGGGCGTGAACGACTGTTAACCACGGAGGCGCACTCGGGGCTTCGTCTCAAGTCGTACACCTTGATTAAAGTCAGTCGGTTTTGCCTGGGGGAGCTAGGCTTTGAATATGTCTTGCCTGGAAAGTTTCAGACACACAGATTTGAGGAGAGGTTTGGTCGTTACCGTTGGCTATGTGGAACCAACTACCATATTGCCATCCAACAAATTTTTGAGTCAGAAGCAAAACTCAGGTTTCGGAACTCACTGGTTTTTCCAGATATGAAAGAATTGTCCTAACCAAGAAGTATTGTGTTTATTGCAGCCAAAGTGATAGAAGAATTTGGCATTAAGTTGACTGAAGAGGACGTAAAATCAAGAAAGGTAAGCTTGCCTGCAAGAGTATTATGCATGTTACCGCGCCCACGCCGCTCTCAGGAAAATTCCCTGTGAAGATTGTGCAGCCAACATCATGACACAAGATAAGGATATACAAATGGTTGATGATATGTTAATCGAAGGCCTCACAGGGGCCCTAAAATTTCCCCAACCAGTAGTAATAAGTGCTGTTCTGCACACAGAAATCGTTCTAGAAAAGCCGACCTCGAAAGAGAACACCGCCCAGTTTCATGCAGCACGGCACTAAAGGCAGCTTCTTCTCAGTGTGGTGAAGCACCTTTTATTTGACAATGAAGATTTGGACATTTGTTCCAAAGGACACCATCCAGAGACAGTGCTTCACAACATCTTGTGGACAGCCACCAACACCTTACTGAAAAACTACGTCCAAATGAATACCGACATGTTAACGGCGGCAAAGAAGAACGAAACACTGAAGAGGAAACTGAAAACGCTCAATTAAGCTACCTTCAATGTCCTGAAAAGATTCACGTTAAAATAAATAAATGATGTCTCCACGAACTATAGTGTATTGTAGTTTACTTCTTTTCATTCAAGGTAATCGAAATGTGCCATACCATATTCTGGCACACTTCTAACGCTACGGATTTCAGGCACAATAATCAAAGCTTCTTTTAGCATGCCTTAGTTTGACATAACTTGCCCTCAAATTTATATCTGCACGCTTGGTAGAAAAGTACCTATATGTGATTAGCACTCTGTGACTTGTGTGAGGCAACCCCACACACATCTAGTGCATGAAAGTGAGTAGAGCCTAGACAACTAGCAAACAAACTTTTTTGCGAGGCGTGGCCCACTCGGGCAAGGCGCGTGACGTCACGGAGGGAGTGCGCAGGCCTTAACCTGTTCTAGGCGGCTTTGTTCAGACCCGACGCATATTGATAGTCGTCGAAGTGTTGTATTCATGCCGGTCACTCTGAGGTAGTATCAAAGTTCAGCGGCAGTGGTTGCTGAAGGCGTGGCGGAGGTGGTGTGGTGCAGTGTCCATTGCAGTATCTGTTTGAACCGACGTCTCGATGGCTCTTTTTTTTCCCGATGGCGTTAAGGGTGGGCGGACCACATAACTTCGGACACCATGTCGTAGCGGTGCCCGCCACTACCAGTCGGTGATCGGTGAAAGAAAGGATGAGACGGCAGTCCAGGCGATAGGAAAGCAAGAAAAAAAACCCAGCCGTTTATTTCGCAGTGGTTGAAGTAGCAACTGTGACGTCATTACCACGTGTTTCCATACATGGGCCAGGCACGGTGAATCAGCGCGTCATGTAGGAGCGCGCTTTCAGCACACGAGAAACACGTTCCTGCAAAATATGTTGAAGAGTTGCAGTATAGGCAGTTTTTTGCACTTGCGCAACGATGCCAACTCGAACATGCGTATTATCAATACCACAAGCTGATATGAAGCGCTAATGCTCGCGAAGATACTTGCACTGGACACTGCTACATGAATAAACTTCAACGCATGGCAACTAACCGCATTTGACTCTAACCCGACGTGACGACTGTATCAAAATAGTACATATGTGATGTTTGTAAAATTGGGTAGGCAGCACTAAAACCACTATTATCGTTTCACGAAGATTATCGTCTATTTGGGAAGTAGTTCCGAGACCTGGCGTAGCTCTGTGGTAAAATGCTTCATTGGCACCCAGAAATGCTTTGGTTTGATTCCAGCTGAGACTCATCGGGTCGACGCTACCCACGTTGGGTATTTCTTAACACTCGTGCGTTTAAATTGCCCATGTGTGCTCGCGTCATTATTGAGCCGATACCAAGTATCAATCACCTGTAGCACATGCCCGTCCGTGGGTATGTGCCACTGTCTGGCGGGAGGTGTTGGACGACGTTAATTTTTCTTTAATCACATTTACATTACAATTACCTGGCATAACAACTCTTATACTTCACTTGGCGTGATTGTCTGTTTGATTTAATTACCATTGTATCTAACGAAGAAAACGAGCCCTAATTGAAGTATTCGTTCCTTCATTCATAGCGAGAGTCTCGTTCTGGCAGACTTGAAGCCTTAAAATGCTGTGGAAGGAATTATTGGTCAGCTGTCATGTAATAATATCACGTGCTACGTGCCGCCAATCAGGCAAGGAGAGGGCTCCACAGTTGCCACCATGGAAACGGGTCACACTGACAGACAATCCAACGTTCATTTCACATATATATCTACCCAAAAAAAGTGCATGGGGAGATAGCCGTCTTGGTAGTAAGTTGGAGAGCATATGACGCGTTATTCGAAGGTAGAAGGTTCAATCCTTGCCCTGGGCAAGTTATCTTTCCGTTCACTTTCCTTTGCTCACATTTAACTTACAATTGCTTCTAATAACATCCTCTGCATTTTCCTTGGCATTATTGTCTGCTACATCTTATTATATTGTGTATAAAAAAGAAAACGAGCCATTCGTGGTACGCTTTAATTCTAGCAAGAAAATGTATTGCAGCCATATTTTCCAAGTCTGTTTCAGTGTTTTACCTATTTTTAATGAATAGTAAGTATTTAGAGCCTTCATCCTTCCCTGAAATATGTTATTTAGGTGTTGACCGACAATAGGGTCCTTGGGATATAATAGGCATAGCCCTGAAAGTCTTTGAAAAACCAAAATTTTTTCACGCAAACGAGCATGAACGCTGATAAGTCTGATGCTGAGAAATGATTGTACACAGCAGTGTAAAGCTGTGACTGCAACTCTTTACGTGGGATGCCACCTGATCTACACGGTGATGGGGCTACAGACTCTCGTTGAAATCCTTTATTTTCAACGAAAGCACAAAGAGGCATTGCTGTCTTGTAAAAAGAAAGTGAGCATAAGTTCCGCTCCATTAGATTCCCAAAAACGGGGCACAAAGAAAAAAATATTTTTGAAATAGAAAAATGCGCGTTTTGCTGAGAAGCTGACGACCCGTTATCGTGGTGCAGCGGCTGCTACGTTTTGGACTGCCGGCTTGTTCGTTTGAAACTGGTTGAAGGTTTGACTCCCAACTATTGTATATGCTTTCCAATGAAGTTAAAAATGCACAAGCTAATAGACAAGTTATTAGGGTTTCATGTAGTGTGATTTCACTCTGTTCAATATTAAGGTCTGCCTATGCTGATGCAGCCGCCGCAGCAATGTTTGTACTACAATGAATGATCCGCTATTGCTGCATAATGATGATGATTATGTTTGATGTTTTGTGGCGCAAGGGTCATACGCGGCCAAATAGCGCCAGTTCATCTTACTAAAAATATGGACAATGATTGTGATAAATGAGTGTATAAAGGCCATAAAATTTCTCGCGGTAAGGCGGGTAAAAACATACAAGTAATAAAATCATGACCATGCTGTGAAAGGTGTGTGTGGTGTGAATAGATGACAAAAGTTGGTGATAATAAAAACTATGGTGAACATGTATGGCATTAGCACAAGTGCCTCACTCATTGATACCCTTTCGTCCAAGGGCCATGAGGCAAGTGCTTTGTTGTGTAGCCACCACAGCGAAAACCTCTCTGGAGAGGTCATGCTACGGAATTCCCAGATGTACGATATGAAAACTATGAATTTATTTTGAAAACGCTACCAATTATTCACGACTAAAAAGCGGTTCCCTACCGATGAACATTGCAGGGTGTAAAGGTATGTGTTGTCGGTAGGGTAATGGAAAGTTCTGTTTTCTTAGAGTTTCTAACTGGCGCCGCCGCGGTGGTCTAGTGGCTAAGGTACTCGGCTGCTGACCCGCATGTCGCGGGTTCAAATCCGGGCTGCGACGGCTGCATTTCCGATGGAGGCGGAAATGTCGTAGGCCCGTGTGCTCAGATTTGGGTGCACGTTAAAGAACACAAGGTGGTCAAAATTTCCGGAGCCCTCCACTACGGCGTCTCTCATATTTATATGGTGGTTTTGGGACGGTAAACCCCACAAATCAAATCAGAGTTTCTAACTGTTTGCACTGAATTAACATGTGAAGAACTGTTAATGCTTCACCACATCTGTCACACAATGGTGGATTGCCACTCGACAAAAGATATGTGTGTGTCGTGTATGTGTGTCTTATCTTAAGCCTCGTTAGTATTATCTCTGTATGACGCAATTTTGATACTGGCAGCCAATGGCCAAGGTGTGGCTTAAAAATGTGTAGTTTGTTTTGTGTGTGTCTATGCCACTTGCTCTGCCAGTAGCCCCCGAGGTTTTGTTTGAGAGACGGCTTAAGATCAAGGGCCGGGATTTATATAGGTGTTGTGTTTGTGCTTTCATGGACGGATGCAGCAAGCTGATCCGCCCCCAGTTGCCTTGGATCTCATGGTGCCCTGGCACCCAGCACACTACGACATGTTGTTTGAGTGTGTAGAGTTTGCATAAAATGAAGTAAAGTGAGAGGAGGACAGGGTTTTTTTTTGTTTTTTAAGAGTGTGCAGAGCTGTCACCACACTGCGGGAGTCCATATAAATTACTGCTTTTTGTATTTGTAATATCTTGATGTGTTTAGCCGCCACAAGTATCGCATGAGCTTCCGCCATGAAAATATTTGTGCCTGGATGTAGAGGGCCAGCATGCGAAAAGGATGGGCCGCCAGCAGCGTAGGACACGGAGGAGTAAGATTTGGAGGCAGCTGTAAAGAACTCAGGAAGTTCCAGGAAGTATGTTCGGATATGGGCAATAGGCACATGTTTTCTAACTTCTAAAAAAGACATATAGCAGTCTATAGTCTGCCACTGCCATGGTGGCGAGTCTGCTACAGTAGCCATTAAACTATGTTGAAGTGACACGCCACTGTCCTCAGCTAGACTTTTCAGGCGAACTGAGAAGGGCTGCCTCATCGAAGACCTGTTTTGAAACAGAATGAAGCTCGACAACTCATTAATAGTAGAGTATGAGGGGTGCTTCTTGTCTGCTTTCACCTTAAGGAAATATACAAAGGACATGTAAGTTATCTGCAGATAAAGCGACCACACATTTGACTCAACGTAGAGGCATTCTACGGGGCTGGTGCGAAAAGCACCCGTAGAAAGGCGGATGCCCAAATGGTGCACGGGGTCCAGCATCTTCAAAGCACTTTGAGTCGTAGACTGATAAACAACGGCCCCAAAATCTAAGCGGTTGCGAATGAGGCTTCTATACAGATTCATGAGACTTTGCCCTTCACTACCCTACGTAGCACGTTACAACACCTTTAAAGCATTCATGCCTTTCAACCATTTTGTTTTCAAATACGTGATGTGCGGTACGAAGGTCAACTGGTTGTCCAAGATTAAGCCTAAAAATTGATGCTCCGCATTAACAGACAGACCTTGATCATTCAGGTCAATGTCGGGTTCTGAGTGCATGCCTCTTTTTCGGGAGAACAAGACACACGTGCTTTTTTGTGGGTTCAGTCGGAATCCGTTTTCCTCTGCCCGTTTGGAGACCTTGTTTAAACATAACTGAACCTGCCGCTCACAGATTGCCAGATTTTAAGATCCACTTTTGAGCAGCGGCCGTAGGATTCGGACGTCTACTAAGAATCTGTTCTCTCCGCTACAGGCCGGTGCAGTCCAGGTGTTCCAGCCGAGCAGCATTCTCCCGTGTGCAACCACGCTCGTGTCAACACGAGCCAACCTCCTGTGCCTCCCCTGTGCCTGACTTCGCCGGCGCTGCGTGGCTACCACAAGTGGCTCTCGGCGCCTGCGCTACGTGGCTACTGGAAGATCGACATCGACTCGCTATCATCGTCTTGTACGACCTTTAGCGACCTGTCATTCGCACGTGGAGCGCTACGTGGCGTGGTCACCCCTGCGCCTGCGCTGGCCTCATTGGAGGTTATATAAGGAAGTCCCCAGCGCAGCCGAACCACTTTTGAGCAGCGGCCGTAGGATTCGGACGTCTACTAAAAATCTGTTCTCTCCGCTACAGGCTGGTGCAGTCCAGGTGTTCCAGCCGAGCAGCATTCTCCCGTGTGCAACCATGCTCGTGTCAACACGAGCCAACGTCCTGTGCCTCCCCTGTGCCTGACTTCGCCGGCGCTGCGTGGCTACCAGAAGTGGCTCTCGGCGCCTGCGCTACGTGGCTACTGGAAGATCGACATCGACTCGCTATCATCGTCTTGTACGACCTTTAGCGACCTGTCATTCACACGTGGAGCGCTACGTGGCGTGGTCACCCCTGCGCCTGCGCTGGCCTCATCGGAGGTTACATAAGGAAGTCCCCAGCGCACCCGAACCACTTTTGAGCAGCGGCCGTAGGATTCGGACGTCTACTAAGAATCTGTTCTCTCCGCTACAGGTTGGTTCTTGTACTATTACCCCGCTCGTGTTGCCTACTCACGTGCGGCTGCTGCTCATAAGTGTTGCCTTCTGGTTTTGCTTGCACACCATGCCTACTAACACCGAACTTGCTAAGAAAATCGAGCACCTTGAGTCCCTGCTTCATGCTAAACTTGACAATCTTGTTGATGATCTTGTGTCTAAAATTTCGAAAAAATTAGAAGATGAGGGACTAGGCAATCTTTCTGCACTTGCCGATAGTGTACGTTTCATCAGTGACCAATATGATTCAGTGCGCAAATCTGTAGATGAGCTGGTGCAGTCAGACAATGCGCTGAGGGCAGAAAATGACGAGTTAACCAAAAAGATTGCAGATATGGAGCAATACAGTAGGCTCAATAACATTGAAATCAAAGGTGTTCCATGTACACAAGGTGAGGACAGCGCTGTTGTTTTGAAAACCATTGGACAAGTGATTGAATGTCCTATTTCATAGACAGATATTGATGCAGTTCATCGCGTCGCCAGTAAAACAGCGGACAAGTGCATCATCGCGCGCTTTTGTTCACGCGAGAAGAAAAATGAGTTCCTTCGTAAAGCGCGTAAGGCGCGACTGCGTGCTTCCCAATTAGGACTATCCGGAAGTAATGATAATCCAGTCTTTGTCAATTGACATCTTACCATTGCCAATAAAAAGCTGTTTAGTAAAGCGCTAGTTCTAAAAAAAGAAAAGAAATGGCGGTTCCTCTGGACAGAGAATTTTCATATCAAGGCCCGCAAGACAGAAGACAGCAGGGTATTTTGGATTAATACGGAATCTGATCTCAACTTCTTAACGTGACGTTTGCAAATTCGGTTCGCTTTTCCCACCTCATAGCTTTCGTCGTGTATCATCATGTCGTTGCTTTCTTTCGAGGAAACTAAATCCCTCCTTGCTAATTCTACTTGTTCATTGCTGCACATCAATGCGCGTAGTTTGCCAAAAAACTACGATAACATTATTGGATTCACTGACTTACTGTGCCATTCCTTTTCATTTTTATGTATTACTGAAACATGGCTAGGATCTTGTGATGGCAATCTGTACGGATTTCGATCGTTTAACTCTGAATATAGTCACTGCGATTCGGGTCGCTACGGCGGCTCGGCCATATTTATATCGCCCGAGATAAAGTACAAGCGCAGGACTGACCTATCTTTGAATATTCCGAACTGTCAATCTGTATAGATCGAGGCTGCCTTCCCCTCTTCTGTTAATCTAAATAAAGTGATCATTGCATGCATTTACCGTTCTCCATCTTCGTCTATTCCGCATTTTCTACATAATTTAGCTGCTGTACTCGACATTATCACCGCAGAAAATAAGCAAGTTGTTTTGGTTGGTGATATCAACATTAACCTAATGGATACAGATAACAACAGCACCATTGCATATAGTGATTGTTTTCTTGGCTTCGGGCTTGAATCCTTAATTTCATCCCCTACTCTATTTTCACCCACTGGAACAAGCACGCTCATTGACCACGTATTAAGCAATTTTTCGCCAAGCCCTAGCGCAGGAGTCATTGATGTGTGCATCACTGATCATCATCCTGTCTTTGTAACTTTCGCCGTAAATCTACCTCGCCTTAACACGTGCCATTTCACGTCAACCTTCGATCAGGAAAACTTTATCAAGGCAATTCAAGGCACTGAGTGGTCTTCCATTAGCACCTTAGAAAATCCTGAAGAAGCACTAGGCAACTTCTGCTCCCTATTTCTTAAAGCTCTGCATGCAAACACTAAAACTGTTAAATGCAAGAAAATACATAGGTTTCAACGTAATCCCTGGTTAACTGAAGGCTTGTTAACTAGTATGCGGAAAAAAGATAATCTCTACAGGAAAACAAAAAACGGCCATTTAATGTGAATTTGAGACTTAGGTATAAAAAATATAGTAAGATGTTGAATAAGCTGCTGAAACAATCAAAATGACTTTATTATGAAAAAGAATTCTGTAAAGCAAGAAATTACCCAAAGAAAAATGGAAACTTTTTAATGACTTTTTAAACAGACCTCAGGTTAGTAATGTAATTGATAAAATTAGGTATAAACAGCAAATCTGTACTGAGTCCTCTGACATAGCTGAGTCTTTTAGTGATTACTTTTATGAAATATACAATGATAGGCCCAAAGTAGCCTCGTACACCCTTACCAACTGTATCTATTCATTCTTTCTATTTCCTGTTACCATTGACGAGGTCTATTCTACAATCCTGAGTCTAAAAAACTGTAGCGCTGGACTAGACAATGTATCGGCGTTTCATATAAAACTTGCTGCTTCAGAAATCTCAGAAGTCTTAAGCAATATAATTAATGTCCTTTTTAAACACGGTATATTTCCGAGCTCACTGAAAAAAGCCAAGTTAATCCCAGTAAACAAAAAAGGTGATACGACAGATGTCCGTAACTACCGCCCCATTTCTATTCTGTCTTCCATCAGCAAACTTATTGAAAAATTATTTCTGAAACGTATTAACAAGTACCTTAATAAATTTAAGCTGCTAAAGCCTTGTCAATTGGGTTTCCGGGCTGGTAGTTCTACGAGTTTAGCATTGCTATCATTAACCGATTTCTTGAAAACGTCCATCGACAACGGTAATTTCACAGGGTCTGTATTTCTTGATTTCACGAAAGCCTTTGATACCATTAGTCGTAATATTTTATTTACAAAGTTAGAGTCCTTGGGTATCACTGGCCCATCCGTGACCTTCATAAAAAACTACCTTCTTGATCATGAACAATCAGTCTGCATTGGGGGGGGGGGGGTTAATTCTAATGTTAAAATAATTAATCAAGGGGTCCCACAGGGTTCTATTCTTGGACCCTTACTGTTTTGTATCTATAATAATGATTTGCCTGATTGCCTTCAAGATTCTAAAGTGATTCATTACGCTGATGATACGACCATTTCCATCTCGCATAAATCATTACCTACTCTGATCAATATGTTGAATAAAGAACTGACTAATGTCGTTGAATGGTGTCGCTTAAACAACTTAATTTTAAACCCGCTCAAAACTCAGTTCATGGTTTTTAAAACATCACAAAAAATGCTACCTTTCATTCCACAAGTGTTCATTGACAATCATTTCATTCCTGCGTCTAGCTGTGTGTGTTTTCTGGGCGTAAATTTAGACCTTCATTTAAAGTTCACCAATCATATTCTTTACGTCAAACAAAAAACAGCATTTGGTGTAAGATCACTCATCAAATCTCGTCCTTTTTTCTCACTTGAAGCCTTATTGTCTTTATACTTAGCATTCATACATAGTCACATCACCTATGGCATCACATCATGGAGAAATACATATAACACTCATATTTCGTGTGTACAGCACATTCAGAATCAGGCCATTCGCATTATTACCAACAGTTCATTTTATTCTAATGCTACCCCGCTCCTTCAGGCTAACTGTATTCTTACAGTGTCTGGCTTATTTCATTTTCACTTAATCATATTGTTATATAAACAACTTAACAAACAGCTTGTGTTTGATTTTATCGATGCTAGTTTACTCACTAACATCAATAGCACTAGATTCGCCCACAGTCACAACTTCCTTTTACCTAAATGTAGCACCAATTATGGCAAAATGACGTCCGCCTTCGCGGTCAATAAATTGTGGAATAACCTGCCCTATACACTAAAATCATCATCAACTTTTCATGCATTCAAACGTGAACTTAAAAACTTCATCTTGCATAACTAAGTTAACAACGATGATTACTTAACGATTGTTATGTATCCGGGCATGAAATTGGTAAGCCTTTGCAAATTTAGATTATTGCTTTATGGCGTGATTATGTTTTACTTGTATAACTTATTACTATTGTTCTTGTGTCGCATTCTAACTGCCTTTTTTGTTTACTTGATGTTATTTTATGTAAGTTCACTGTTTACTTTTCACTTATGTTGCGTATTTTACGTGCTGTTATAATTATTATTCTAGTGTTATTGTTAACCGAGGGTCCCACTGCAGCCGCTTGACTTTGGGACCCTCGTCTGCATACTACATTATACAAATTTTGTATTTTGAATGAATGAATAAACTAAAACTGAAACTGAAACTCCAAGCTGGACGTGATCGACATATGTACGATAAAAGATGATGCGAGGGATGGAACACGCAAAGAATTCATTTTGATGAGAAAAAGTGTGCAAATAAGTACACCAACTTGCGGCACCCTTGTTTCTTGAACAAAAGTTTGCGAGAGTACGCTGCCTACTCGAACTCGGAATGTCCGGTGTGGCAGGTAGCTTTTGATTATAATAAACATTCTGCCACGCACCCAAAGGTAGGACAGGTCTCTAAGTATTCCAAAGTGCCATGTTGTATCACATGCCTTTTTGATATCAAGGGACACAGAAAGAAAGAATTGCTTATGAGGGAAAGCGTTTCTGATCTGTGCCTCGATACGAACAAGGTGGTCGGTGGTGGATCTACTCTCTCGAAACCCGCATTGAAATGGGTAGAGCAACTTGTTTGTTTCAAAAAAATGTACAAGTCGGCAGTTGATCATTTTTTCGAAAAGTTTGCACAGGCAGCTTGTAAGCGCAATAGGCCTGTAACTCGAAACTAAAGAAGGGTCTTTGCCCTGTTTCAAAATGGGAATAAATTTAGCCTTTTTCCATGAAGTAAGGATAGTGTCAGAGAACCAAATAGCATTGTACAAACAAAGTAAGGTTTTTGAGTTTCGATTGGTAGCTTTTTTAACATATCGGAAACGACGCGGTCAGAACCTGGACTGGAATCACTGCAGGAGCTCAGTGATGTTTGAAGCTCGGCTAAGCTGAAAGCTTGATTGTACACCTCGTATCTCGTACATTTGTGTTCAAGTTCTTGCTTTTCTATTCTTGTTCTGTTTTATTGGTTAGCGTCAGCATAGTGCGAGGAGCTGGACACCCACTCGAAGTGTGCACCGAGGAAGTTTGCCTGATCTTCCAAGGTGTCACTCTGTGTGTTTACCAGTGGGAGTGTGTGTGCTTGTCTTCCTGCTACCCTACCAACCAAGTTCCAGACTTTACCCTCCTGTGTGTATTAATTGATCCCTGACAAAAACTCCTGCCAGCTTTCTCTTCTGGCCTGCCGAAGTGTTCTGCTACCTTGAGACTTTATTTTCTTAAAGCTGTCAAGATTTTCGATTGTCGGTGAGTTCCGAAGCAACTTCCATGCTTTGTTTTGCTGCTTGCGCGCATTTGGGCACTCAGAGTTCCACAATGGCACACATCGTTTTCCAGGGTGTCCATGCGTTAGTGGGTGGATTTTGTTGCTGCATCAATCAAAAACGAAGTAGTTGACAGCAGCATCAATGCTTAAATTACATATGTCGCGCCAACCTAAATGAGGGATAGTACAAAACTGTTCCCAATCGGCTTTGTTTAATAGCCATTTGGGAACCTGTGGCGGGCATTCAGTTGATGTAGCTGTGCTCAAAAATACGAAAAAGTGGTCACTTCCGTAGAGATGACTGATGACTTTCCAGTGATGTAGAGGTACAAGCGATGGAGATATTATGCTTAGGTCTATTGAGGAACAACTATTGATAGCGAGGTTATAATAAGTTGGTCCTCTTTGATTCGGAAGACATGCACTGGAAGAGAGAAAATACTGTTAAATCAGTTGACCTCGGGCGTCACAACGAGAGTCACCCCATAGCCTGCTATGCGCATTCAAGTCTCCGAGGACAACAAAAGATTCCGGCACTTCACCGATTAAGGACTTGATTGATATGTGGGGTTTAACGTCCCAAAACCACCATTTGATTATGAGAGACGCCGTAGTGGAGGGCTCCGGAAATTTCGACGACCAGGGGTTTTTTAACGTGCGCCCAATTCTGAGCACACGGGCCTACAACATTTCCGCCTCCATCGGAAATGCAGCCGCCGCTGCCGGGATTAGAACCCGCGACCTCCGGGTCAGCAGCCGAGTACCTTAGCCACTAGAACACCGTGGTGGGGCACTGATTAAGGACTAGAATTCATGTTTTTGTAGGTGATCGCTTGGAGGTACGTAAAGAGTGCAAACTGCTAGGAGTTTGTCGAAAAGCACAGCTCGAACAGCTACTGCCTCAAGAGATGTTTAGATTTGAAGGTGTGTGCATGCAATCCCTTGATTCACTATAATATCAACACCTCCGGATGATGTCATGGCATCATCACGGTCCTTTCAGAAAATAGCGTATTTTCGAAGAAAGTTAGTGTGTTTTGAATTCAGGTGTGTTTCTTGTACACACAGCAGTTTTGTTTGTTGAGTGTTCGTGTAAAAGTTCCTTGATATCGTCAAGGTTTCTGATAAGGCCCCTGACGTACGAAAAGCGAGTGTACGAAAAGCGAGTGGCTATTCAGCCGTGAAGTTTCAACTCAAGTAACAGGGCCATCACCAAGCCCCATTATTTGCTTTTTTGTTTTCTTGACGCGCTCTAAAGAGCCACGCCGCTCTTTCGGTACCAAGGGTACTGACGTATACATTGTCTCCTCGGAGGCACTGGATGCCCGCACGTGCGAGCTGGTTGTTAGAATTCTGGGCCTGGTGAGGTGAGGCCTTCAGACCTGAGGACCATGGGGTCTCCGGTCTCTGTTTGGGAGTTGGCGGTGTAGTCAGGACTACAGCCACCTTGGGGGCAGGTGCCACAACCAGCGGCTTGCTATGCGCGAGCCGAAGGAGTGACGGGGCAGGTTCGGCTGTGCCCCCTGACGCGCCGCATTGGCATACGTTGGGCCACAGAATTGCGACCCTCGTTCTAGCTTCCTTAAAAGAAAGGTTTTCTTTCACTTTCACCGTTATTATCTCATTTTCTTTCTTCCAGTATGGACAGGAACGTGAATATGCAGCATGGTTTCCTTCACAGTTTACACAGTGCGGCTGCTCTTTGCAGTTCTCAGACACGTGGCCCAGGGCTCCTTATTGTGCACAGGTCTGGCGACCACGACAGCTTCTAGAGCCATGGCCATACTACTAGCATTGGAAGCAATGACGGGGGTTTGGTAGGTATGGCCTGATTGAAGTTTTCGAGTACCCTGTTTGAAGGGTTTCTGGCAATCCACCGGAAGCAAACGTGAGTATCAGGTGTTTCGTTGGTGTTTCCTTTTTGTCTCTTGTGATGATAATTCTCTGTACATTAGTCATATTTTGGCTCTTCAACACCTCCAAAAGTTGAGTCTCAGTCAAGTCAAGTAAGTCCATGTCAGTTACCAATCCGCGAGCTGTGTTCATTGATTTATGTGGTGTTATGGTTATTGGTATGCCACTGAAATCTGAAAGACGGTCTAGCTTTTCAAATTGTTCTTTGTCACGGATTTCGAGGAGAAGGTCTCCACTAGCCATTTCGGTTACCTTGTATCCTGTGCCAAGAGTTTCGGTAAGGCATCTAGCATCTACGAAAGGGGACACGGTCGTGGCTTGCTTTTCAGCTTTTTCACAGTGGATAACATGAAAGTGAGGAAATGTTTTTATTGGCCGATTGAAAACGTTTATGTCATCGGTGCGTACCCGCTTCATGATGATGATATAAGGTGTTTTTTGGCTCAAGGGCCATTCGATGGCCAAAGAGCGCCAGTTCATGGGATAAGGAATGTGGACAATGATTGTGATTAGCGGCTGTATAAGGGCCATAAAATTCCTCGCGGTAAGGCGGGTAAAAACATACAAGTATTAAAATCATGACCATGCCGTGAAAGATGTGTGTGGTGTGAATAGATGACAAAAGTTGGTGATAATAAAAACGATGGTGGATATGTATGGCATTAGCCAAGTGCCTCACTCGTTCATACCCTTGCGTCCAAGGGCCGTGAGGCAAGTGCTTTCTTGTGTAGTCACCGCAGCGAAAACCTCTCTGGAGAGGTCGTGCTACGGAATGCCCGGGTATATGATGTGAAAACTATGAATTCCTTTTAAAAACGCTAACAATGATTTATGACAAAAAAGCGGTTCCCTACCGACGAACAATGCAGGGTGTAAAGGTATATGTTGTCGGTAGGGTAATGGAATGTGTTGTTTTCTTGCAGTTTCTAACTGTTTGCACTCGATTAAAATGTGAAGAACCGTTAGTGCTTCACCACATCTGTCACACAATGGTGGATCGCCAAGGGACAAAAGATGTGCGTGTGTCGTGTATGTGTGTCCTATCCTGAGTCTCGTTAGTATTACCTCTGTATGACGCGATTTTGATACTGGCAGCCAATGACCAAGGTGTGGCTTAATAATGTGTAGTTTCTTTTGTGTATGTGTATCCCACTTGCTCTGGCGGTAGTCCCAGAGGTTTCGTTTGATAGACGGCTTAAGATCAAGGGCCGGAATTTATATGGGTGTAGGGCCAGTGCTTTTGTGGACGGATGCAGCGAGCTGATCCACCCTCACATTGCCTTGGATCTCACGGTGCCCTGGCACCCAGCACACTACAACATGTTGTTTCAGCGTGTAGAGTGTGCACAAAATGGAGTAAAGTGAGACAAAAAGCGGGGTTTTTTTGTTTTTTAAGACTGTGCAGAGCCGTTACCACACTGAGGGAGTCTGTATAAATTACTGCTTTTTGTTTTTTTGATTGTTGAATATGTTTAGCTGCCACAAGTATCGCGTAAGCTTCTGCTGTGAAGATACTTGTGCCTGGATGTAGAGGGCCAGCATCCGAAAAGGATGGGCCGACAGCCGCGTAGGACACAGAGGAGTTGGACTTGGAAGCATCTGTAAAGAACTCAGGACTTGTGTATTTGTGTTGAAGTTCCAGGAAGTATGTTCGGATATGGGCATTAGGCGCATGTTTTGTAACTTCTAGAAAGGACACATCGCAGTCTATAGTCTGTCGTTGCCACGTTGGCGGATATGCTACAGGAGCCATTAAACGGTGTTCTAGTGAGACTCCAGTTTCCTGAGCTAGACTTTTCAGGTGAACTGAGAAGGGCTGCCTCATCGAAGGCCTGTTTTAAAACAAAAATGAGCACGACAAATCATTAATAGTAGAGTATGAGGGGTGCTTCTTATCTGCTTTCACCTTAAGGAAATAAACAAAGGATATATAGGTTTTCTGCAGATGAAACGACCACTCATTTGACTCAACATAAAGGCTTTCTACGAGCTGGTGCGAAAAGCACCCGTAGAAAGGCGGATGCCAAAATGGTGCACGGGATCCAGCATCTTCAAAGCACTTTGAGTTGCAGACTGATAAACAACGGCCCCATAATCTAAGCGGGTGCGAATGAGGCTTCGATACAGATTTATGAGGCATTGCCTATCACTACCCCAAGTAGTACGTGACAACACTTTTATAACATTCATGGCTTTTAAACATTTTGTTTTTAAATTCTTGATGTGTGGTACGAAGGCCAGCTTGTTGTCCAAGATTGAGCCTAAGAATATATGTTCGGTTTTGACGGGCAGACGTTGTCCGTTCTGTCGAATGTCAGGTTCAGAGTGCATGCCTCTCTTTCGAGAGAACAAGACACACGTGCTTTTTTGTGGGTTCAGTCGGAATCCGTTTTCTTCTGCCCATTTGGAGACCTTGTTTAAACCTAACTGAACCTGCCGCTCACACAATGCCAGATTGCAAGATCTAAAGCCAAGCTGAACGTCGTTGACATATGTACAATAGAACATATTGCGGGGGATAGACAGGTGCAAGGAATTCGTTTCGCCAAGGTAGGACAGGTCTCTTAGAATTGCAAAACGCCATGTTGTATCATAAGCCTTTTCGATATCGAGGAACACAGAGAGAAAATATTGTTTTTGGATGAAGGCGTCTCTGATCTGTGCCTTGATACGAACAAGGTGGTCTGTCGTGGATCTACCCTCTCGAAATCCGCACTGAAATGGGTCGAGCAAATTTTTTGTTTCAAGAAAGTGTACAAGTCGGCAGTTTATCATTTTTTCAAAGACTTTGCACAAGCAGCTTGTAAGTGTAATAGGCCTATAACTCGAAGCTAAAGAAGGGTCCTTGCCCTCTTTCAAAATGGGAATAACAATAGCCTCTTTCCAGGAGGTAGGAATAGTGCCAGAAGACCAAATAGCATTGTACAAACAAAGTGAGGTTTTTTGGGTTTCGTTTGGTAGGTTTTTTAACATTTCATACATCACATGGTCAGAACCTGGGGCAGAAGTACTGCAGGAGTTTAGAGATGTTCAGAGCTCAGCCAGACTGAAAGCTTGGTTATATGCCTCGTATCTAGTGGATTTGTGTTCGAGTTTCTGCTTTCCTATTCTTGTTCTGTATTTTAGGAAAGTGTCAGTATAGTGGAACGAGCTGGATACCTGTTCGAAGTGTGCACCGAGGAAGTTTGCCTGATCTTCCAAGGTATCACCCTGAGTGTTTACGAGTGGAAGTGTGTGTACTTGTTTTCCTGCTATCCTACCGTTCATGTTCCAGACTTTAGCCTCCTGTGTGTATGAATTAACCCCTGATAAAAACCTCTGCCAGCTTTCTCTTCTGGCCTGCCTACGCGTTCTCCTGCCTTGAGACTTTATTTTCATGAAGGTTTCAAGATTTTCGGCTGTCGGTGAGTTCCGAAGCAGCCTCCAAGCTCTGTTTTGCTGTTTGCGCGCGTTTCGAGATTCAGAGTTTCACCATGGCACACGTCGTTTTCCATTGTGTCCGTTTGTTTGTGGGATGCATTTTGTTGCAGCATCAATCAAAAACGCTGTGAAGTAGTTCACAGCAACATCAATGTTCAAAGTACAGATGTCATTCCAACCTAGACAGGCGATAGTATAAAACTGTTCCCTGTCGGCTCTGTTTATGAGCCACTTGGGAACACGTGGTGGACATTCAGTTACTGTCGTTGTGCTCAAAACTATGGGGAAGTGGTCACTTTCGTACAGATTACTGATGACTTTCCACTGGAGTAGAGACACAAGAGATTGAGATACTATGCTCAGGTCTATGGAGGAGTACGTGTTATTAGCGAGGTTATAATAAGTTGGTTCTTTTCAATTTAAGAGACACGCGCTCGACGAGATAAGGAGCTGTTCAATCAGTCGACCTCGCGCGTCATACCGAGAGTCACCCCATAGCCTGCTATGCGCATTAAAGTCTCCAAGGAGAACATAAGGCTCGGGAAGTTCATCAATTAGAGAGTGTAAATCGCGTTTCTGCAGCTGATAGCTAGGAGGAATGTAAATAAAGCAGATTGTGATCAGTTTATCAAAAAGCACCGCTCGAACAGCCACTGCCTCAAGGGATGTTTGGAGTTGTAAGTGTGTGCATGCTATTCCTTGATTCACTATAATGGCAACACCTCCGGATGATGTCATGGCATCTACACGGTCTTTCCGGAAAATAACGTATTTACGAAGAAAATTTGTGTGTTTTAAATTAAGGTGTGTTTCTTGTACACACAGCACTTTTGGTGAGTGTTCATGTAAGAGTTCTTGGATGTCGTCAAGGTTTCTGAGAAGGCCCCTGACGTTCCATTGTATAATTTGAGTGTTCATAGCGAATGTGAAATAGTGCTGTGTGTACGAAAAGCGAGTGGCTTTTTAGACAGGGAGTTTGAGTTCACTTAACAGGGCCATCACCAGGCCCTCTTATCTGCTTTTTTGTTTTCTTGACGCGCTCCAGGGAGCCACGCCGCTCTTTCGGCACCAAGGGCGCCGACGTATCTATTGCCTGCTCGGAGGCACTGCATGCCCGCACGTGCGGGCTGGTAATTCGAATTTCGTGCCTTGCCTGGTGAGGTGAGGCCTTGAGACCGGAGGACTCTGGAGTCTCCGGTCTCTGTTTCGGCGTAGGCGGTGTAGCCTGGGCTACAGCCGCTTTGGGGGCAGGTGCCACAACCACCGGCTCGGTATGCGCGGGCCGAAGGAGTGGCGAGGGCTGGTGCGGCGGTGCCCCCTGACGCGCCGCATCAGCGCATGTAGGTCCGTAGAATGGAGCGACTCTTCGCCGTGCTTCCTTAAATTTAATGTTCTCCGTCCCCAACGTAATTATTTCTTTTTCTTTTTTCCAGTATGTGCAGGAATGTGAATATGCGGCATGGTTTCCTTCGCAGTTTACACAGTGTGGCGGTTGTTTGCAGTTCTCAGACACGTGGCCTAGGACTCCACATTGTGCACAAGTCTGGCAACCACGACAGGTTTTAGAGCCATGGCCATACCTCTGGCATTGGAAGCAACGACGAGGGTTTGGTATGTACGGCCTGATAGATGTCTTTGTGTACCCTGATTGAACAGATTTCGGTAGTTTACTGGATGCAAATGTGAGTATTAAGTGTTTCGTCGGTGTTTCCTTATTATCTCTTCTAATGATGATTGTCTGTACAATAGTGACATTTTGGCTCTTCCCCCCCTCCAAAAGTTCAGTCTCAGTCAAGTCAAGTAAGTCCATGTCAGATACCACTCCGCGAATTGTGTTCATCGATCTATGTGGTGTTATGGTTATCGGTATGCCACCGAAATCTGAAAGACGGTCTGGCTTTTCAAATTGTTCTTTGTCACGGATTTCGAGGAGAAGGTCTCCACTAGCAATTTTGGTTACCTTGTATCCTGTGCCAATGTTTCGGTAAGACATCTAGAAACCAGGAAAGGAGAGACGGTTCTGGCTTGCTTGTCAGTTTTTTCACAGTGGATAACATGATAGTGAGGATATGTTTCTTTGGGCTGGTAAAAAAGTTTATATCATCGGTGCGTACCCGCTTTAAGCCGGTACGATCAGAATGTAAGGGAAATGCTCTGTGCATGCCTGTCTTATTTTTGTTCAGCAGCGTTGGCGGCTACCCACCACGGAGCCCAACGAGGGGACGCTACAAGTTTGCGGTTGCTGAAACCTGCAGACGCCAGCCGTACAACGCCACTATAACCCAATGCGCCTAGACCAAGGTAGGCTATTTGCAAAGGGTTAACCCTAGCCGCCAGAAAGTTTGGAAGTAAACGGAAGAGAGTAGAAGACAGGACAGATAAACAGTAAGAGATAAAGATGAAGATGTAGGGAGAGAGAGATAGGAAAAGGCGACTGCCAATTTCCCCTGGGTGGGTCAGTCCAGGGGTGCCGACTACGTGAAGCCGGGGCCAAAGGGGTGTGTTGCCTCTGCCGGGGGGCCTTAAAGGTCCAATCACCCAGCGTCGGCTCAACCCCCAGGATCCCCTTTTCCCCGGACACGGCAAGGCCATGCACGGCTAGGCGTGGGAGGGAGTCAAAACTCCCCCGTTAGCTCGGGTCCATGGTGTCGCTACACACCAAACGCCTACTAGTGCAGGCACCCCTGGGGAAAAAAAACGCTAGATTATTGTACAAATGTCGCACACACAGGCATTTGTGTCGTAGCGGCGCCCGCCGCTATTCGACGGTGATATTGGTGAAAGAAAGGAGGCGACGGCAGTAGAGGCAATAGGCAAGCAAGAAAAACCTTGCTTTTTATTTTGGAGCGGTTTAAGTAGCAACTGTGACGTCAGTGTCACGTGTTTCCATACATGGGCCAGGCACGATGAATCGGCGCGTCATGTAGGAGCGCGCTTTCAGCACACGGGAAACATTCCGGCACATCCGCCTTTTGCAAAATAACAGTGGTTTTACGCTTGGAATTCAGAACATTGACACATGAACAAAACCCAGAACCCTTAGTGGTAACGAACAAAATACAAAAGCTTATTCATATATACCATAGCTAACCGGTCGCTTAACCACTCTTCCTGGCCTGGTCACAGTCACAGAAGCAGAAGGGACTGACGTGAACATCACAGCCTCAGAATCTGTAGGCACTGAAGCGGATGTTAAGGCGGCAGGTGGCCCCCTTTCCGTCGAAACCAAGTCAGCTGACTCGCTTTCCTTTGGGAACTCGTAGCTGGCTTCACGCTTCCCCTGTTGTGGCATGCGGTTCAGCATTTGTCTGTTACGCCATAGCGTGACCCCATCCTCAGTTCTTATTATGTAGGAACGAGGAATAGTGGCTGTTGCTAGCACAGTTCCTCTGGCTTTCATATCCATTAACCGAATATAATCACCTGGTGTTAATATACAAAACTTCCTGGCTCGGTGGCGTTTGTTGTAGTACTGTGCTTGCAACTTTCTATTGGTTCTGTCTTTGGTCGAAGGCAAGCAGTGGTGGCTGCACTGGATCACGGGCTGCAGTGCTACTTGAACTCTTGTCCGAAGACTCCAGCCCATAAGGATTTTCGCCGGGCTAGAGCCTAGGACGCCTGGAGTTGCCCAGTAGGCAAGCAGAGCCAAGTATGGGTCTTTGGATTTGAGTATCAAGTGCTTAAGTGTTTGAACCATGCGTTTCCCCATTAGCCTGAAGGTAGCGAGGGCTTGCAGTGACGATACCAATGCCTTAATCATGGGCCAATTTCTCAAACTCGATACAAGAAAACTGTGGTCCATTATCTTTCACCACGGTCTCCGGAATGCCATGACGCGCAAAAATGCTTTTTAGCATTTATATAACCACACCAGTTTTCGTTGAGGGAAGACGAGCTACTTCCGGATACCACGACAGACAAGGTGGTGACAGTTGTTGACAAAACACAATTCGACCCCAACTCGTTCCCACGCGAAACTTGGCGTTAAATTTAGGATCAACGGCACACAGTTCTGGGTGACGAACCATGCACAAGTAACACAATCTTTAACTTGCCGTGCGAGTTGTTCGCCGAGGCCTCGCCACCAGACTAGTTCTTTCGCCAAAGTTCTTGTCTTTGAGATGCCCTTATGCCCATCATGGAGCTTGGTTAGTACTTTTCTTATGCATCGAGGTACTACCAGTGTATTCTCTTTTAGCTACATGCCATTGCTTTCGGCAATTACGGCACGTTCCAACCAGTACGGAGCTAGGTAGCAAGGAAGTTGTGGTTTTTCTCACCTGCCTTGGTGACACAACTTCATCAAGGCCTGACAAACAACGTCCGTCTTTTGAGCATCACGTCCTCTGTTAACGAAATTGTCACCCGTTTGACCCGTTCGACGCCCTTGAACACACGATTTAACAAATGACGAGATTTCTGAGATGGTTGGTTCACCGGCTAGTTTATCTGCTTTCATCGGTGCTCGTGAAAGAGCGTCCGCTGTAATCAAGCTTTTGCCGGGAACGTACACAATTTCAAATTGATACCGCATCAACCGCATTCTGAAGCGCTGCACTCTTGGCATCCAGAAATCGATAGGCATTTTACCGAGCAGCAAGACAAGATGTTCGTGGCTTGTTTCGAACGCCACATCGATACCTCGTATATATTCGTCAAATCTTTTGGCAGCCCATGTAAATGCTAGTGCCTCCTTTTCGACTTGCACATTGCGCTGCTCGGTTTTGGTTGATGATCTTGAAGCGAACGATATCAGGCGGCGCTCACCATTACGTTGTTTTTGGAAAAGGACGGCCACGAGACCAAACGAGGACGCATCCGCCGAAAGAATTGTGGGAAATCGTGGATCGTACATGCCCATACTCTTTGCCGAGCTGATAAGAGCTTTTAGGCAATCGAAGGCTGTGTTCTTAGATGGACCCCAATCCGATTCCGTCTCTTTCTGCGAAAGCGCCCGTAGTGGGGCAGTGGTTTGCGCCACGTTCGGCAAAAAGCGGCCTAGGTGATTGGCCATGCCAAGAACACTGCGCAATTGTGAAATATTCGAAAGGCAAATTCAGCTCTTTAATGGCTCTGACATTAACTGGATCAGGCTGTACGCCTTCTTTACTTAGAAAGTGACCAAAAAGCCACTGCTTTATGCTCCAAATACACACTTTGCTTTGTTATGCGTGACGTTAGACTGGACCAACCTAGCTAAGACATTCGATAGCCTAGAATAATGTTGCTCTTCGCTGTCACCAAATATGATAATATCGTCCATCAGGTTAACGACACTAAGAAGACCTGCCAGGATTCCAGACATTCTCCTTTGAAAGTACTCTGGGGCTGAAGTAATACATAACGGCAACCGAGTGAAAAATTACCATCCAAACAGCGTAATGAACGTGTTCAGTAGTTTTCAGGCCTTGCTGAGTCGCACCTGGTGGAATCCGAATTTTGCGTCGAGTTTGGAAAACCATTTCGCACCGGCAAGTAAGCCTAGTGCTTGGTGTACAGTAGGCGACATATACCTTTCACTTAGGACAAACAGGGTCAACTGCGTAAGGTCGACGCAGATCCTTACGTCTACCGAGGGCTTTTGTACGAGAACAACGCCGGCACACCATTCGGTTGGCTCTTCGACTGCCCGGATTACGCCCCTTTGTTCCATCATATCCAGTTCCCGCTTCAAAGGTTCCTGAAGCGGTATAGGAATTCTGCGTGGTGCGCTTACTGCAAATGGAAATGTGTCTGTTTTTAGCCTGATTGTATACTCCCCGGGCATACAGCCTAAGTCTTCAGAAACCTGAGGGCACAAATCCTCGTAGTCAGATGTGTAGAGCCGTCATTAACTACTGGTCAATAGACTCGCCCGGCATCTGGTGCCGCTTGTGAAAGCAAGTGCTCTCGTACAGAACGTTGGTCTCCTCGATGAAGTTCTCGTCAAACTTCTTTTTGACCAACTCAAACTTCTTCGAATATTCTGCAGAGAGATTGAAGGTAACGAATATGTCTCGTACTTGCCGCCCCATGGTGTACAGCAGAGTGCGCACTTGCGCCTCCTCCGAGCGCTCATTCAGGCCCAACGCATATCGATAGTCGTCGAAGTTTTGTATCCATGCCAGCCACTTCGAGGTAGGGTCAAAGTTCAGCGGCGGTGATTGCTGAAGGCCTGGCGAAAGTAGCGGTGGTGCAGCGGCCATTGCAGCCTCTGTTTGTGCCGACGTGTCGATGGCTCTTTTCTCCCGATGGCGTTAAAGGTGTGCGGACCACATAACTTCTGACACCATGTTGTAGCGGCGCCCGCAGCTATCAGTCAGTGATCGGTGAAAGAAAGGAGGCGACTGTAGTCCAGGCGATAGGTAAGCAAGAAAAAACCCCCACCGTTTCTTTCACAGTGGTTTAAGTAGCAACTCTGACGTCAGTACCACGTGTTTCCACAAATGGGCCAGACACGGTGAATCAGCGCGTCAATAGAAGCGCGCTTTCGGCACACTGGAAACACCTTTCGGCACAATATTTTGAAGAGTTGCAAATGTTTATACAGGCAGTTCTTTGCACTTGCGCAACGATGCCAACTGACACATGCGTATTATGAACTTCAGAACCTGATATGAAGCACTGATGCTCGCGTAGATGCTTGCCCTGGACACTGCTACATGAATCAACTTCAGCGCATGGCAAGAAACCACATCTGACGCTAACCCTACGTTACGGCTGTGTCAAAATAGTATGTATGTAATGTTTATAAAGTAAGGTAGGCAGCAATGAAATCGCTATTATCGTTTCACGAAGATTATCGTCCATTTGATAAGTAGTTACGAGACCTGGCGTAGCTGTGTGGTAAAATGCTTCATTGACACCCAGAACGCTTGCGTTCGATTCTACTTGGGACTCATCTGGTGGACGCTACCCACGTTGGGTATTTTTTAATACTGGTGCGTTTATATTGCCCATGTGTTTTCGTGTCATTCCTGAGCCGTTACCAAGTGTCAATCACCTGTGGCACATACCCGACCGTGGGTATGTGCCCCGGTCTGGCAGGAAGTGTTTGACGACGTTTGTTTTTCTTTCTTCCCTTTGCAATACAATTACCTGGTTTAACACCTCTTATGCTTCACTTGGTGTGATTGTCTGTTTGTTTATTTACCTTGTGTCTAACGAAGAAAACGAGCTCTAATTGAAGTCTTCCTTCCTTCATTCCTAGCGAGAGTCTCGTTCTGGCAGACTTGTAGCCTTAAGATGCTAGGGGGGATTATTGGTCAGCTGTCATCTAATAATATCACGTGCTACGTGACGCCAAACAGGCAAGCAGAGGGCTCCACAGTCGCCGCCATTGTAACGGGTGGCACTGGCAGACAATCCCACGTTAATTTTACGTATAAAACTACCCAAACAAAGGAGGTGGGGAAATAGCTGTCATGGTAGCCATGTTGGAGAGCATATGACGCGTTATTCGAAGGTCGAAGGTTCGGCCCTTGCCCAGGGCAACTTATCTTTCTGTCCACTTTTCTTTCTTCCCATTTACATTAGGATTGCTTCTAATAACATCCTCTACACTTTCCTTGACATTATTGTCTGTTAGTCCTTACTATATTGTGTCTAACAAAGAAAACAATCCATTCATGGCACGCTTTTTTTCCTAGCAAGAAAATGTAATTGCAGCCATACTTTCCAAATCTGCTCTATTGTTTTACCTGTTTTACCTAATAGTAAGTATTTCGAGCCGTCATCCTCTCCTAAATATGTTAAATCGGGTTTTTGACCGACAATAGGGTCTTTGGAATATAATAGGCATAACCTTGAAAGTCCTTTAAAAATCCGAATTTTTTTCATGTTAAGTCTGATGCTGAGAGATGACTGCAGACGGCAGCGTAAAGTTATGACTGCACCTCTTTACGTGGCAAGCCACCGAATCTACACGGTGATGGCGCTATGGAGCCTCGGTGAAATCCTTTATTAACAACGAAAGCACAAAGGAGCATTGCTGTCTTGTAAAAAGAAAGTGAGCATAAGTTCCACTTCAATAGATTCCTAATGGCAGGGCAGAAAAAAAATTGGGGAATAAAAATTAAATGCGCATTGTTTTGCTGAGAAACTGACAACATGTTATCGTGGCGCAACGGCTGCTACATTTTGGACTACCGAATTATTTGTTTGAAACTGGTTGAAGGTTTCACTCCCAACGATTGTAAATGCTTTTCGATGAAGTTGAAAATGCATAAAGTAATAGAGGTATCATTTAGGTCTCGTGCAGTGTGATTTCACTCTGTTCAATATTAAGGTCTGCCTAAGCGGATGCAGCCGCTCTAACAATGTTTGTACTACATTCAACGATCCGCTATTGCTGCAGGCGCACTTCTTCGATGCCAAGAACTTCGAAGAAGGGTCACCGCCACAAGGTCACCGCCGCTTTGAATCATGCCACATGTGTGGAATGATGGGGAATTACATCAGGAAATACCCGCACAAGGACGACATTTTCGTTGTCAAGAAGAAAACTTTGGCAGACCCCAGGTACTGTGCAAATCTCTGTTATGCAAATAATATTTAAGAAAGGTGATGGCGATGCCCAATTTTAAACGCAAACGCATTGCTTAGTCGGGCTATGTCAGGCTCCCGTCGACATCTGTCCACCGCCTTCACCCATAGCAACAGCTGTGGGCGCGCACGCTTATCCTCGCCCCTAGCTACCGAAGCCCCTACCTTCTTGACTTGAACGTGACCTGTCACTGTCTCAGTGCAAAGCGTTTGAAACACGTTTGTTGCGTTTGTGCTGCTAGCGTTTGTGTAGCATATGTGTTCAACCGTGCACGCTATAGCTACTAGAGCTGTAAACGCATACCACATTTCTCGCGAGAACAACGCCGCGTGCGGTGAATGGCACTATTGTTTTCAAGGTGCGATAAAAAAACATTATTCTTCTAACAGTGGGTGCTTACGTGCGAAAGCCATAACGCTAGCATTGCATTCGCACTTTTTCCCAATCTCGTTCGGGGAGGAGGGCGCAGTTTTTGAAAGCGAGGCATTTCTTAGCGAACTTCGGCGTTTCTGAGCGTATCTATCTATCTATCTATCTATCTATCTATCTATCTATCTATCTATCTATCTATCTATCTATCTATCTATCTATCTATCTATCTATCTATCTATGTTATCGGTCAGCTGTCATCTAATAATATCACGAGCTACGTGACGCCTTAGGCACTTGGTCTTTTTCGGTTAGCTCCAAAAGGAGGTCACCGCTTGACATTTTGGATGCTTTGTATGTGGGTCCTATTTTTTGTTTTTCTTTTAGGCACTTGGCCACCAAAAATGGGGACAGTTTTCTTAGAGGTGTGCTTTCACTGTGGATAATGTGGTACTTCGTGAAAGTAACTTTAGGTTTGGTTTGGTTTGGTTTTTGTGGTACAAAGGCAGCTCAGGCCATCATGCACCAAACGCATGGCATGATTTTTATAAAATGTTGGGATGCCTCACCGAGTCCTTGCCTACGCAAGGGCCTTGAGGATGCCAACCAGGACTAAAAAAATCCTCCATCGTCTTCTCAAAAGTGCGAAGCCCTACGATTTGTTGCTGTGTATTTAGACGATGCAGCGTAAAAGTTTAGAGTTTGTCTAAAAACCTGCTTTTTTTAGGAAGCTAAAAACTTCTGAGTTATCAACAAGCGCGCCTTCACTTAAAATCAGTGCAGGATGAAGAGGTATATGTTGATTGTAAAATACGATAAAATGTTTTTTTCCGTAATTCTTCTAGTTTTGTGCATGACATTAAGATATGATTTACTGAAAGCTTGCCTCCACATTTCGGACACGGAGGTTAGTCCTCTTTTGCTAGTAAGCAACTGTGGGTGAGGTGTGTGTGTCCAATGCGTAAACGACACAAAACTACTTCTATGAAACGTTCTTGGTGTGAGCAGGACGTCCATTCTTCTTCGGTTGGTTTCACCAGGTAGAGCTTGTTTTCTGTTTCTGAGTGCCATCTAGCCTGCCATGCATTTCTGAGCTTGTGGTGTACTGATTTTACATCATATTTGTAGGGAATGCTGACGTTCTTTATTTCTTTACGTCGTGCTTTTGCTGCACTTTCATCTGCTTTCTCGTTTCCACAGATTCCGACGTGGTTCGGTACCCAGCAAGGCTTTATGTTGGGTCCCTGTTCTATAACTGCTTTTATGTTGTGTAGGATGTCGCGTATCATTGGTACACGCGCATGTCTTGGGTGAACGGCTATAAGTACACTTAATGAGTTTTTTTTCACCGCCATTGATACAGCGTAGCATTCTGCGGTAAATACGGATGCACTTTGTGGTAACCGAACTGTATGTTCCCAGTGATTGTGTAGTACCGCACTTCCAACATTCCTGTTGATTTGGAACCATTGGTGTAAAATGCTGTGTGTCTCGCATATTTTGCCTGAAGTGCTGGAAATTCTTGTAGTGTATGCTCATGTGGGGTTTCCCTTTTTTTTAAATTGAGTCAGCGTGAAGTCGCACACTGAGGGCAGGCAGTACCAAAGAGGGAGTGCATTGGGTCTCTCAGCAATCATCGGCAACGCGTCCTTAAGATATCAATCTTGGCAAATCTCTTCAAGTCAGAAAATGAGCGGCCTAATTCCTTAGGGTTTGTTAACAAATAGTGTTCTGGATGAACACATAGTTACTATAGCGTGAAAGAGGTGGTTGGACATTGATCGAATCTTTCAAACGTATAAGCATGTAAGCATGATTATTCTGTCTCCCAGTGGTGGTTCATTTGCTTCTACATACAGAATTTTTACAGGTGACGTCCTAAATGCACCGATTGCGAGGCGCAGACCTTGATTGTGTACCGGATCCAGCATTTTCAGATAAGATTTTCTGGCTGATTCATATACTACCATAATCTAGGCAGGATCGTACAACAGAGGGGTAAATTTGTAGTAGGCTTGTCCTATCTGAACCTCAGCGTTTGCGCGACAGAACCTTCAGTATGTTCAGAGATTGCGATGCTTTTTTTCTTTAGCGCTTTTATGTGTGGAAGGAATGTAATTCTTTTATCAAATACTATACCCAAAAACTTATGTTCTTTATTTGCTGGTAATTCGGTTTGATTTAGGTGTAAAGTAGGGTCTGTCTGCATGCCTCGTTTGAGAGAGAAGAGAATGGTCACAGTTTTTTGTGCAGAAAAGAGGAAACCATTTCTGTCTGCCCATGTTATTTTGTTAATTGCTAACTGCACTTGTCTTTCACATGTCGGTGTGTTGCAGGTTGTGCGAGCTAATTGGAAGTCGTCGACTTAGAGTGAGTACATGATGGACTTGGGTATTACTTTACTGACCGAGTTCATTTTATGACAATTAGTGTTGTGCTTAGAATGCACCCTTGTGGTACACCATCTTCTTGAGTGAAACTTTTTGATAATGTTGAACCTAGGCGTACCTGGAATGAACGGTTAGATAAGAAGTGTCTTTGATGCAGTTCAACATCCTTCCGTGGATTATTAGCTCAGCCAGGTCTTGGAGGATCCCGAACCTCCAGGTAGTTTTGTATGCCCTTTCTAAATCAAAAAAGACGACCAGACAATTTTGTTTGTGTACGAAGGCTTCACGGACGATGTGTTCGAGTCGTACTAGGTGATCGGTTGTGCAGCATAATTTTTTTTCACCGCACTGATGAATATCGAGGAGTTTGCGTGATTCTAAGACGAATGACAGCCTGATATTACCAACACTTTCGAAGGACTTTGCGGGACAGCTGGTGAGAGCTATCGGTCTGTAGCTACTAGCACTGATTGGTGGCTTTCCCGGTTTCAAATAAAGGATGATGATAGCCTTGTTCCAGGCGTCAGGTAATTTTCCGCATATCCAAACTTGGTTGAAGAATGTTAAATGTATTACTACGGCGGGTTCGGAGAGATAGGCTAACATTTCGTTGTCTATCTAGTCGGGACCCGGTGCAGTTTTCATGCCTGCTGTCAATACTGTGCGCATTTCTTGATAAGTATATTAAGCAGTTATATGGTTCGCTTGTGTTTCCACTTGTTCTAAGTCTTTGTTTTCCGGCTGCGTATTTTTGTTTAAAAAATGATTGTATATAATGTGACGAGCTGGAAACAGCACAGAAGAATTCACCTAGAATATTCGCTTGTTCTTCAATACTTGTCTGTACGCCAGTAGGCGTCAGCAACAGTACAGTAAACGGAGAAAACTTGCCGTCTATCTTCCGGATCAATTCTCACATTTCCTTTAATGTGGTGGTGCTGTTCATGGAAGAGAAGTACTTTTGTCTCTATGCTTTTTCAGCATTGCGACGGATGTATCTGGCCTTGGCTCTAGTGTTTTTAAAACTTACAAAGTTGTCCGGTGTTGGGTACCTGCGAAAGGTCCCCCAGGCTTTATTTTGCTTCTTTTTAGCTTCTCTGCATTCGTTTGTATACCATGTTTTGCGATTTTCTTTTGCGAGTCCAGGTGTCTGAGGTACAGATAGCCAGGCAGCTGTTACGATGCAATTTGTAATACATTCGTTTTTTCATTCATGTTGAGGCCTTTTGTCTCTAGTTTTTCCAGGCAAGCTTTTTCTTGAAGTGGAGCCCAGTCGGCTAAATGTAGCTTCCAACGTCTTGGGTTTTGTTGAATGACTTGAGGTGGTTTGTTTGGCTGATTAGTATGGGCAGATGGTCGTTTTCATATGGGTCGTTTAGTACATCCCACTTAAAATCCATAAAAACAGAGGGTGAACAAAATGATAAGTCTATGCAGCTAATTTTCCTTGAGCTAGGAGAGAAGTAGGTTGCTTTTCCTGTATTAAGTAGGCATATGTTATTGCTCAATAAAAAATTTTCAATGGTTTGGCCTCTAGTGTCAGTTTTTTCACTACCACCAAAAACGGGGTGTGCATTAAAATCTCCAACCGCCAAAAATGGCTCTGGCAGCTGTTCTATAGGATTTTCTAAATCAGAAATGGATATTTTAGGATGTGGCTTCAAGTATGCGCTGCACAATGTAATCAATTTGAATGCGTGTATGGTGGCCACCAAGGCTTCTATTCTGGTTGTAAGTTTGTGTTCTCGCGCTGGTACTCCGCTTTTGACTATAATTGCAACACCCCCTGAGAGCCTACTTGCCTGCTCTCGGTCGTGCCGGAATACACTGTAGTTTTTCAATATGTTTTAATGTTTAGGACCTAGATTAGTGTCTTGTAAACACAAGGCTACTGGTGAGAAAGTGGCTAGTATGTCCTTTATGTCGTTTAAGTTATGTAGAAGTCCCCTACAGTTCCAGTGTACAAACGCTATGTTGTATGTTTCGGGTAGTGTAAAACGTAAGTTTTGTTATCAGGCCCAGTGATTCTGGGCTTGTCTTTTTCCGATCTAAGGAGTCCCGCCGTCGTTTTAACGTCAACGGTCCAGGACTACCCTGACTTGTGTCCATCGCATCACCTGACACAATGGACATCCGTCCTGATTGTACGGATTTTTTCTCGTTTAGCCTCACCGCATGGAGGGAGGCTTTGAGGCTCGTTGAAACTAGGGTTCGCACAGCCTGAGTTTAACGTAGTGGGGCAGCGAAAACTGCGTCCACTTTGGCCACTGGGTGCCCTGCCCTGACGTCACTAGGTGTGCCCTGGGCAGGCGCTGAAGGCCACTGTGTTGCCGCGCCCTGCTGCAGCACAACGGAGTAGCTTCTGCTTTCCATCAACGAAAGATGATTCCGCGCTTCTCTGAAGCTGATGTTTTCCTTAACTTTGAGAGTAACAATGCTTTTTTCTTGTCTCCATATTGGACAAGCAAGTGAGTATGCAGGATGACTACCCTCGCAGTTCACACAGTGGTGTGGTTCGACTTCGCAATTTTCGGAAGTGTGTTCGTGAGAGGCACACTTAGCAAATGTGTTTTGGCCTCTGCAGCTCTGCGAGCCGTGGCCGTATTGTTGGCATGTAAAGCAGCGTCGCGGGTTTGGTATGTATGGGCGTTGTTTGAGTTTGGTGTATTCAACATCAACAGTTTCTAGTAGCCTGCTCGATGCGAAAGTGAGAATGAAGTGCTTTGTTTGTATTCCCTTTTTTCTCCTTTTATTTTTATTCTATACACATTTGTGACGTTATGGTCCTTCAGTCCATCCAGGAGTTCTTCTTCACTTATATATTTGAGGTCATCATCAGAAATGACGCCTCGGACGGTGTTTAGCGATAGGTGAGGTGTAATAGACACTGGAATGTCTTCGAAGGCAGTGATTTTTGAAAGATTCTCATACTGGTGCTTTTACAGTACTTCCAAAAGAAGGTCACCATTGGATAGTTTCTCGATTTTACACCCTTGCCCTAAAGTGTCGGTTAAGGTTCTAGATACTTTGAAGGGGGAGACATGTCTCGCTGTTTTTTCTGAGTGCTCTCTGTGAATCACATGAAATCTTGGGAATGTGCTTTGGTTGTTAGTGAAAACTTTTGATGTTACATTGGTGGGCGTACTCTTTTGAGGGTAGCAATCACATGAAAAGACTGGAGAGTCCATCTAGTTTGTGTGTGCTTCAGCTGCAGTAGCAGCCCCCCACCATGGAGCCCCAACGAGGGAACGGGACAGCGTCTCACGTCCAAGACCTGCCCACGCCAGCTGTATAGAACGACTATAACCGAATATGGCTTAACTAAGGGTGGTTAGCCACACAAGGTTAACCCTTGCCGCCAGAGAACAAGAAAGCAAATAGAAGAGAGGAGTAGACAGGACAGACAAAAAGTGGGAAGAAAGAAGATGTAGGGAGAGAGAGATAGGAAAAGGCGACTGACGATTTCCCCTGGGTGGGTCCCCCAAGGGTGGCGTCTACGTGCAGCTGGGGCCAAAGGGTGTGTTGCCTCTGCCGGGGGGCCTTGAAGGTCCAATCGCCCGGCGCCGGCTCAACCCCCAAGATCCCCTTTTCCCCGGACACGTCAAAGCCACGCACGGCTAGGCATGGGAAGGAGTAGAAACTCCCACGTTAGCTAGGGCCCATAGTGTCGCTACACACCAAACGCCTGCTTACGAAAGTAACTTTAATTTCTGTCGAGAAGTGAAAACTTGCTTCGGTTCGGCCTATCTTACGAGACCGACCAAGGGCAGCGGATGCTTGTAAAGCCATAGGAGTATGAATGTGTTCGGTAACAGCGGCGACCACCCACCACGGGGCCCACCAAGGGGACGCGGCTGGACTTGTTAAACAAGTCCTTTGCACGTCAGCCGTATTGTGTCAATATAACCCAATGTATTTATCCAAAGTGGCATACCTGCACAAGGTTAACCCTTGCCGCCATGAATACCAGAAGTAAACAGAAGTGAAGAGAGGACTGGAAAGATGAAAAGTGTGATAAAAAGAGGAAGATGTGGGAGGAAAGAGACAGGAAAAGGCGACTGCCGATTTCCCCTGGGTGGGTCAGCCCAGGGGTGCCGTCTACGTGAAGCCGGGGCCAAAGGGGTGTGTTGCCTCTGCCGGGGGGCCTTAAAAGGCCAATCACCCAGCGTCAGCTCAACCCCCAGGATCCCCTTTTCCCCAGACACGGCAAAGCCCCGCATGGCTAGGCATGGGAGGGAGTCAAAACTCCCCGTTAGCTCGGGTCCGTGGTGTCGCTACACACCAAACGCCTACTTGCGCAGGCGCCCCTGCAAGGATGACGTGAATAGATGACGAAGGTAAACGACACAGCCAAACATGATTATGATGACACGGAAGTCATGTACTGCATCATTTACTTCCACCTCGTAACGTCGTGCTGAGTTTAAAGTGTCCTATGAACATTGCTCATCCGTGCTTCACATATCATCGATTACAATGGTACGTGGAATCTGCCAATTTTTATGAATGCACAGTAAAAATTTTTACACCCAGAAGGGTGTAAATGAGCTTGTCCCGTAGACGACACCCTAAGGATGTTAATTCACCACCTTCCAAAAAGGGTGCTTTTCCATGCACCCTTAGAATAGGGTGTACATGTAAAAACTAGGGTGTTACAAAAACACCCTTAAGGAAAGGTGCCTTCGATGTCCATCACTTTTTTAGCACTCTCTGAGGAGGGTGCGAGAAGGGTGCACAAGGGTGTTGAGTGCCCATGGCAGGGGTGGCAGTATTCTTTTATACTACACTAATAGATATCAGCATGCTCTGATTACACACTACTTGAAGAAAGTTGTTCTGATTATCGATGGTGCGCCACCTGTCGAACTCCATTTATTGCGTGTGGGCAAAAATAGAAACGCGTACAATCGTGTATGCACTTGTGCTGGATCTATATATACTTCACAGTATATGCATACTGCGCGTTACAGAAAATGAAGCCTTGCTGCCCTTGCATATTGCGTTTATTTATTAGGCAAACAAAACATAAACTTTTCTTCTGCCACACAACTTTTTCACTAGATACGTGCACGTGTACGCACACTACACATGCAACACCTCAAATGTTTATTATACTTCTTCAGTTTCACTTTATTGAGAATTCTTTGCAACATACAATTACACTGGTTTCAGTTTAGTGTACTGTTTTAAGTACATAAAGACTACAATTTAAATACACGCTAATATATCCCTATAGTTCTTTCAAGTATCTACAATCCCAGTGGTTTCCAGTTTAATACTCCTTCATGTACACAATCGGTTAATAGGAATGAAATAAAGGCAAATATATACTTATGGTTCTTTCAAATATATACAATCACCATGACTTCATTATATACGCCTTCATGTACACAATCGTTCCCAAGAAGTGATGCACACAAAAATACATAAGGATAGTGTTTTCTAATGTATACAATCACAGTGGTTTAAGCTTTGTATTCCTGGATGTATAACAATTGGTTATGAGAAATAATGTACATGCAAACATATACGGGTTCTCGTATATATAACTTTAGCGAATACTTAAGAAACCAATACAATGATCAGAAACACAATAAGCTAAAAGCAAACACAAAACTGAGTCAGAACACACTTAAAACAATAGAGGTAATGCATAATTATGGCTAATGACACGGCTGGGTCACTTTATGCCAAATGTCCCAGCCATTTTGGCAACCATCTCAAATCTATTCAAAAAACTCATGCTGCATTGAAAATAGTGAACTTCTGGAATATTTAGGAGAGAAAAAATATTTGGTCACGTGGCTGCCTTCTGAACTTCCTGGAATGCCGTCTAGGTGTTGTATGTGAAAAATTTTATTTTAAAAGCACCGCTCCTTCTTTCCATGCGAAACTCGGTCTTCGTGTTTTGTAACAAGAGCTTAATTTGGGCGAGTTGGTTCATCGTGATTTTGTGCTAGTCACAGCGCGACAACTTCAGGAAGAAACAGAGAGGACAGGAAAGAGCACCGACTGACAACTGAATTTAATGAATGCGCTACTAGCGCTTTTATACGGAGTACAAGAACCATGTTCATGCGCGACGACACGTGTGAGCACTACAAAATAATCTTAGCTGTGAAAAGAATACTCCCTCTCGGAAAGGATAAGTGAACGTGTAGTGATGCACTGATCATTGGTTTACCTAATAAAAAATACTTCTACAAACGTTAAATTGGCATTAAGTAAACCTATTCTCGTGACGAATGGTGCAAGATTGACTATTTCTGTTGCTGTTTAGTACACACACTTTTGAAAGCTTGCAAGGGGTTGAAAACAACACGTTAATAACATATCTGCTGGCTATTTTTTTAATTGTGAGACACGTGATGTGGTATAACATGCAAAGGTTTTGGTCATTGTTTTTTTGTTGGTCCTGTCTTCTTTCACTTTACTTTCTGCAGGAGGATTTCGTGAACGGGCGTGATGATTCTGTTGGGATATCCAGCATCTTTTAGCTTTTTAATCTGGCTTTTAAGGCTGAACTCACCCTTGTGCTAACATGACATCTGAAGGGTGGCCTGAATACATGTGGTATCAATTCCTATTTTTACTAATTTTGACTGCCCACTATCGAAAGGCAGAACATTCTTAGCACTCCTGGGCTGATAGCACCAGCCAATACCCCAACAGCATCATCACACTCATTTGCGAAACCCTCCTGCAGAAAGTAATGTTAAAGGAAACAGGACCAAAAGAAAAAGAGAATGACCAATCACCTTTGCATGTCACACGGTACTACGTACATAAGGTGTCTCACAATTTTAGGAAAAGAGCCAGCAGATATGACATTGTTATTTTTCACCCCTTGCAAGTTTTCAAAAGTGCATGTACTTACAGCAACAGGAATAGTCAATCTTGCACCATTCGTCCCTAGAATAGGTTTACTGAATGCCAATCTAATGTGTATGAGATACCGCTAACACGTGGAAAAGTAAACATAGGACAAACTGGGCAATGCTTCAATGATCAAGCAAGACAGCATGCTTTAAATGTTAAGAAGGGATATAGTAGTCTCATGGCCGGACACCGTAAAGAATGTAAGTGTAGTCCTAGGTTTCATAAAACACGGTTTTTGAAAAAAGCAAGCAGAAAAATGAGAGATTTTAGAACTCTTTATCAGGAAGGCTAAGGATCAATGCATCAGTACACCTTCACTTATCTTTTCCGAAAAACAGTATTCTTTTCTCGGTTAAAATTATTTTGTCATGGTAACACTTGTGTTGTTGCAGATGAGCCCTGGTCTTGTGCTCAGTATAAAAACGCTCGTAGCACCTTCAATAAAATTCAGTTGACAGCGCTCTTTCCTGTCCTTTTTGCGATAAGATTTTTATTACAGAAAGAATTTCATTTTCTTACAGTTTAGGTAAATGATGAGTTTTCATTGTATCACAACATGGAGCAAATTGCATCTCAATACGGACAAACAGCACGATTTTGTGAAATTCGTGATATTTTCTCGTATAGTTCAGCAGCTTGAGAGGTATAAAGATATTTTTTCCTCAAAATATACCTTTTTGGAGTAAGCATTCACTGCTCAAATATTCATACAAAGTGCATTATTGCAATAAAAAATGCAAACATAACACATTTTGGCTTTGTTCTTGGAAGCGAATGTGGCAAAAAAATTGCATTGTTATTATTGAGCTTCAAATACCTTACAGAAGCACATTTACTTAACAGGCAGACCGAATTTGCTTTAGAAAAAATAAGCGGAAGTTCTAAAACAAAATTTTCCACAAACAGCACACAGACGGCATTATGCCAGGAAGTTATAAGCCAGCCACATGAACAAAACTTTTTTTCTCGCTGAAATATTCTAGCAATTCACTGTTTTCAACGCAGTAAGTCAGCACTTTTTTTTTCAAATACAATTGAAATGGTCGCCAAAGTGGCTGGGACGTTTGGCATGGAATGGTCCAGCTATATTTAGGCAAAATAACTTACACAAATAACAATATTTGTTCATCTAACATGAACACACAAGAAAAAGTTGTTCAGGCATTGTGACACTAAAATTTTCAGCGTCGTACCGCCTGAACAACTTCTTCGATAAACTCAAAACTCACGCCGAGAAAAAGCCACTCAATCACGGTGGTTGATAAAGGCCTTGCGGCCGTACACCATGTTGAAAATAAAAAAAATCTACTCATCAGTGCTGTCACTCCTTCTTCAGCATTACTGACACGGAAGATTTTTCGGTTATCCATGTGGAGGTTCAGGAAGTAGGCTTGCTCTAGGCTGGGGCCGGGGTAGACTACGCAGGACGTCAGCGGCACCCTCTCATCCTGTAATAAGAGCAAATATGACTTCTCATAAAAGGATGTTCGTGCTGTTCTGGCAGCACCATATATAAAGAATGTATAGTGTGTATTCTTCTAAATGGCGTGTGATTGACATTTCACTGAACTCGAAGCATACAACCCATACATTCCAATAATTTCGTATGATAAAGATAAGAGTTTTCCAGCATACAGCAAATTCCCGAAATGAGGTGAAGTGTAAGACTACAGCTCAAAAATGACACTCACGAAAGCCTGAACTCACCTAAGAATAAAATTCTTTCTAGAGTAGTGAGCCAGTGTGAAAAACAATTCTTAAAGTACAACGTTCAGAACATGTAGCATTAATTAAAACGCACAAGAAACTTACCTCTTCATGTACAAACAGTGAAGACATCTCTGTTTTCTTTTTTACATGAAAACAAATGATCTTGGGCATGGCACTAGCGAAGAGGTCTGCAAAAAAAAAGTAAACGAGTTACTGACTTTAATCACGCCTCTAACAATCTGAGGAATTGTTACAAGTCGCCAATCAGTGCAATTCTGACTGCCTCTATAAGGGCATCAAAACTGAACAATTTTCTCGTTCTTTCTACCCTCACACGACGCTCCGTAAATGGAATCTAATCCAAATTTGACACTGTGCTTCCTATTTGCCTGCTTTCTAGACGTAGGGCTGCGATTATGTGTTTTGTGCACCTAATCTAGCACAGAAATTCGTCATCTATAATTCAATCATCTTAAGTCATTGTAATTTGATAAAAGATGTGATAGCTCGTCCAGTTTTTAAAGAGTTGTGGGCCTGCAATAGGCACTGCCAAGCATGTAGGAAAGTATTTCTTTCAAAAATTTTTTTTCAAAGCTTGCCATCAGAAAAAGCGTCTGGCATATTTCGACAACCAAGCCCATCCTCTGATCGCAATCAGGGGCACGCTATTAGCGATTATTGACCACGGGATTTACAAACGTAACCAGTGCCTGAATACTCAGTTAAACACAATCAAGCAAGTAGGAGCGCTCGAAGGACAGCAACGCGCGCGGACGCCGTCTACGTTGCAGCAGCCATGGCTTATGCTAGAGCTACCGCACATAGCTCCCACAGTCACGTATACTCTCTCGATTCTGTTATAACGCCGAACGTTATCGCAGATAAAGGCAAAGCACGAAAACAGCAAACAGAAACGAGGGAAAACAACGCACGGCAATGGCCACAACAACGCGCCTTTGGAAGTCTGCTAGGTCTTTTCCTGTTGCTGGTGACACTTGTCCTAAATAGCTTAAAAGACCGAGGCGCACGTGCTGGGAGCATCGCGGCATATCAGCACCTCCAACTATACCGTCTTTAAGCAAAAAAAAAAGCCATTTTGTACAGTGCGCCTCTGTACATATTTTTTTCTTTTCTTTCTTTTTTTACGCTTACAGCTACAGAAGCACGTTGCACATTTGAGTATTAATTGAAATGTTATAACAATATAGCCCAAAGTACATCTTAAAACAATATCAATCACTTTGTGCAGTGTAGAGACAATGTGTGATCAGCAACTAATCCCGCCCTTGTTAAGTGATCACATCACTCACTGTATGAGTGATGCAGGCACTTACACAACATCGCGCATAGCAGTGTGAACTCGTTAAGTCACACGTTTAGTCGGGCATCTGCAACAGGCCCGCGAACGCATGCTGTTGTAAATGGCTGGCAGCCTACTTCGGCAGAGCTGCTGCAGGCGCCCAGCTAGCGCTGTATGATTACAACCTACGAAAACAGTACACTCACCGTTAACAGGCCCACGTTGTCCGTGTCTGCCACTCCATGAATATTCCTTAATCCGAGCGTCACTTCGAATACGGTGTCATGCGTGACCACCATTGAATATGCGCCTGTTCGCTAGAACACACACAGCGACCAAGACCCCAGACCAACGCAACGCATTTGAAAGACGATGAGACAGAGAGCAACGTTGAGAGAGAGAAGGAGGAGGCACTGGCGGCGGCGCTGCAGCTGTCGACGCAGGTGTTCGGTGACGCAACTATTCGCTTATCTACGACACCGTTGTGGGAGCCACGCTGGCCGGGGTGAGCGGGGGGGAAGAGGGGGAAACCCGCCAAGAGGGCGCCGAAAGGCAAACGCTATGGCGCATACGGCAGACGGCCGTTCGACGCGGAATGACTCCTTGTAAACGGCTACTCCCCTTCCAGCCAGTCGCACAGCGACGCAAGTTATTTACCATCCTCGGGTTCTTTGAGTATTTTGACGGAATTCGATTGCAGTGGGCAAAAAATAGTGAAGCAAAACTTGCGAAAAAACAAAGTGCACCATGGAATGGCCAAAAACAATAATTATTTCGTCTTCGGTGTCATTAGCGGGAGAGCATCGCTACACCTTTTTCCAGAAAAATTTCTTTTCGCATTGTCTGTGTCTGGCGATTCCGCGTATGGTGCCGCAAACACTGAATGCGTAGTCGAAGCTGGAACAAATTATTCCACAGTCGCGGATGTTTAGAAGGCTTGTCACGCACCACGAAACGTGTCGCGGTTGTTATAACAAACGTTTTGCTGACCACATGATCAGCACATAATTCCATAGGGTTGCCCAATGAGCTAGCTAAGCACCTGTAGCAAAAGCAGGGCAAGTTCTTGTTAAACGTTGTTAGTATAAACGATGGTTGTGCATAAGTGCGGTGACAGCTTTCCGTGCGAATTGGTGATAACCCACGTTTTCGAGCGTAGAAGCGGCTCAGCGGACCTAATCAGCTACCACAGCAAGTTCGTAAGCTATGATGAGGTACGAAAATGTGCAGCTGTTTTACATGTACTGAATAGTCCGTGTACAGTGCGTTGACCACCGCCATTTCTTAAGCCACCTCCCATATATACTCCCAGTCTGAACAGGTGTGGGACCTTAAACACTGAGAAGCAGTGCCCCCCCCCCCCCCCCGCACACACACAAGAAACTTGAGGGCGCACGGGCTGATACACACGCATACTTATGCACAGGTGCACACACATACACGTATACACGCGCTTACACGCGAACACATGCGCAGGCTCACGCACACACACCCATACTCGGGCGAACATTATGTTCCTGTATATAGTCCACAGCAAACATGTAGCTTATAACCAACGCTAAGGTGAGCTTTCGTAACGTGGATTGCAGTTAATTGCCATTATAGATGAAACGCGATTTGCTTCTGCTGGCATTCTGCTGTATTCGGAAAGCACCTTCACACATTCTAAGTCTAGGCCGTCATTTAACGCAAGGTCCACATATTCGTGCAGTAGCTACGCTGCTCGGCTGCCAATCAGAAGGTCGCGGGTTCGATGCCGGCCGTGGCAGTCGAATTCAGATGGAGGCGAAAAGGTAGAAGCCTGTGCACTGTGCGATATGAGCGCCCATTAAAGAATACCAAATGGTCAAAATCTTTAGAGCTTTCCACTACGACGAACCTCATAATCATATCGAGGTTTTTGAGACGTAAAATCCCAAATATTATAATTATGTGTTGTTCTTATGCTGCATATTCTATCTGATGAATCGTCACCTACACCCTTCTCAGGCACAAAAGCACCCTTAGAGCCTATTTTAGGGTGCTATCGAGGCAAGCACCCAAACAAATGGGTGCTTTTTTTCAATCAACAATTCATGGGTGTTAAAGGGTGTTGCAAAGGGTGCTTTTTCATAAAAGCACCCTTTTTACACCGTTTTGGGTGTCAAGATTTTTACTGTGTCAGACGGTACGAAATGACGCTGCTGATATGAACAAATGTTGCACGCAATGACATATGGAGAACAGTTTCCTATGTATTATACCACCAGTTGTTTACACTTCTGTAGCTATGCAACAAATACATGCCTGTCACCAACCCCTGAAACAGTAAGCATCATGTAGTGCTTATGTTTGCGAAGCTTGTAGTTTCTATATGAACCAACTTCAGTGCATGGAGCTTAATTGTACAATTGACGCAACCGGAAGTGACGCCCGAACCACAGGGGCGCATATGTAAGGTTTGTGAAATAAATAGCCAGAACTGCTGCCAAATTGACCTTTTATTAACATTACGATGGCAACTTCCAGCAAAACCTAGGAAGCAATCACTTTATCCCCTCATTCACGCTAGGAATCTGGGCCGCTCCACTTCAAGAGTAAAGGTTGACGGATTGGGTCGAGTTTAGAAAGCACCGCGAGGCTGGTCAGGCGGAATACGACACATTCTGAGAAATCTCGAGATCAGTGGAGGACGCACTTCTCTCAAACAAGACAGTCCATTCTAATATATGTGTGGATGCAATGGATTCCCGTCTTGCACGTCTTAGAGGCTGAAAAATTGCTGGATGAGGGACGGTACACATAGCTCGACAGCCATTCGCGTAAGCGCAAGGCACTTCCCAATAAAGTAGCTGAGCACTATCAACAGGAACTGTCTACGCAGCAGTGGAATAAGGTTTGCTCGAATGTATCTTGACAGATGCGCACCAGAGGCCAATGAAAACTCGGCTAGACGATACTAACTAGCAAAGTAATCAAATGTTGGCAATAGACTCATTGGTCTAAGTGCAGAAGAACAGTGAGAAAAATATACAACTGCACTCAAAGAATCTCCACAGCTATACCTTCTACTTGGCTCCATCGGGGACTGGGATTATCCTGACTTCCGGGGAGGGCCGCTGGAGGAAATCGACTCGCCCTTCACGAACCTTGAGATACAACAGGTGCTTCATATGTTAAATACGTTTATATGCTCGTACCCTTAATATACTGTGGGCAGGATGCCGCGTGCCGCAGGCCTGGCGGGCGGCCTCGGTAAATCGTTCCAAGGCCGGGCAAGGCACTTTGCAAAAAAAAAAACCTCCGTCCCATCTCATTCACATATTGCGTGGGGAAGGTGATGGAGCATTGAATACAAACCTCGACTTCTTGGTATATCGAGGATAAAGAGACTTTTCCACACAGCATGGTAAGCTTCTTGCCGGGCCTCTCTACCCAGGATTTCATGCCCATGATTAAGGGGCAAATCATTAACCAAGAATTTCGAGATGCTCGGAGACTATTGGCCCTGAATCTCGCCGAAGCATTTGATACAATTTCAATAGGTTCGTAACCTGCTGGAAGTCTAGAGCATGAAGATGGGACTGAAGTTCTTCATCTATGTTCGGACCTTCCTCTGGTTCCTTAAAGCTACCATGAAGGTTGGAGAATCGACATCGGGAGCCTTCTACCTGAGTGCGAGGGGTGCGCCTCAGTGAGTGGTCATTTCATTTCTATTGTTCAACATAGTCATTATCGGCCTCTTGGAGCGTCTTTATTCTGCAGCCAATACCAACCATATCTTATATACTGACGACATTGCTGTCTGGTGCATGGGACGCACAGATGCTATGTGAAAGAAGTGCTGCAGTCGGCATTGACTATGCAGAAAGTTCTTTGTAGAGTTCAGCTCTCCCCTTCTAAATAGAAGTCGCTTCTCTACAGACCACTTCGACTGGGGCAGAGATGTCACTCAACGCTTGATCAGGGACAGATTATGCTAACCACAGTGGATGTCAATTCCCAGTCAATTACATTTGGCTTCAAGCTTCCTTCTTGAAGTCAATGGCAGAAACACACAGGCTTTGCCCCACATCACCTCTAAAACTTGAAGAATTCTGAAGATATCGTGGGTGTCAAAACGCAGAAGAGAGTTGAAGTAAAGCAAGATCTTTTGACATGCCATGCGTTTCTTATGAGCTGCTGTAGTTAAGTGACATCATCAATAAATTCGTTTACATGCGAGGGAGATAAACTAGACACTTTTATGCGGAATATCAACAAAGCGTTATGTTTTTGTATGAGTAGCGGCACGCACATACCTATGGACCTAGCATGCACAACCTCTCGCACGTGAGTGAGGCACAGACCCTAGCTCAGCTCACGCGGCTCTTTTCCCTGAAAGCTCGCCAGCGTCTCCTACAGTCGCCAGGGTGCCATCATACGTGCAATTCGGAACAGAATATCTTGTCACAAACACTGACAGGTACCTACGAGGTGGCACAATTCCATCATAACGATCATGCACAGGGAAGTGTTTGTAGGTGAATGGTACGGGTGAAGTTTCTACTTTCTTTTGTTGCTAAATATATAGTTTCCTCGTATGAACGCCGTTACACAGATCCTCCACTCGCAGGCAATGCGGCTGCCCACGCCGTGGCTCGAGGCTTTGCATGCCGAGCTGTGGCACCTGCTAGCAGCCCCGATGTCTCGCAGACATCGAAGACAGTGCGGGAGTGAAAGTGGGGGAATCGCATGACAAATTTCAGAGACATTACCCAACACCACAGTCTGAACAGGTGCAAATATCCACCACCACACAAAAAAACTAAATGAGAGACAGGAGGTTGCCTGAAAATAATTAGGCTCAAAGGTGCCCGAACCCTGTAATCCTACGCCTCTGCAACCCAGACATTTATACATCGGATGACTGTAAAGCGAGTGGAGAAAAAGTGACGTTGCAGTACATGCTGTGGGAGTACATTGGGAGCGTGAACCGGGTAGGCATGGCAGTCTCAAACCACCAGGCGTGATAGGAGGCGGCTCTGCTAAGTCGTGACCTCGCCGATCCACTGTGGGCCGTCCGGCATGCCCAGGAAGCCGCTCATATCCAAGGACTCGAGATTGTCCCCAAGGCTCGAGTACTTGTAGCCCCACTTCGTGAAATACCGCCGGACAGTGTAAATAAAGTTTTTACTCACTCACTCCCTCAAAAAGAAGTATTTCGTTAACGCGGTGCAGTAAGACCGCTCCGATAGCTTTGCAGCCGAGGTGGTCGATTTACGTGGCCCCGCACTCAGCACTGTTTTTATGTAGGTGTCTGCTTCTGTAGCAGATCAGGTAGCAACAAATCTGACGATGAAAGACACTTCGCTTTCTGAGCTATTTAGAGTCCACAGATGCCATGCAGGCGTTCGCCTCAGGAGTTATCCGCAGGTAGTTTGCCAAGCTTCTCAGGTTGTAGAAGCCTTTCACACAATTACCTGGTTCCCCGCAGAGGCGTCTGCGTAAGTAGGCGTTTGGTGCGTAGCGACACCGCAGATTCGAGCTAATGGTGGAGTTTCGGCTCCCATGCCTAGCCATGCGGAGCTTTGCCGTGTCCGGAGAAAAAGGAATCCTGGGGGTTGAGCCGACGCCGGGTGATTGGACCATTAAGGCCCCCCGACAGAGGTGACAAATCCCTTTGGCCCTGGCTACACGTAATAATGATGTGTAAGGCTTAACGGCGCAAGGGCTAATTGGTGGTCAAAAAGCGCCTTTGCAGTGACTAGATATGTGGACAATGATATTGTGCGTGGCTGTATAGGGGCCTTAAAATTCCTCGTGCTATGGCGGGTAAAAACATAACTAATAAAATTATGGCAATGGCGTGATATGGATTGTAAAAATGGGTGACAAAAGGTTTCGATAATAAAAGCATGTGTAGAAATACTTGGCACTAGCTCAAATGCCTCATCAGCGCCCTTGTGTCCAAGGGCCGAGAGGCAAGTGCTTCTCAATGTAGCCACTGCAACAGCTACCTCTCTTGACAGGTCACGCTACGCAATGCCTGGGTTTACATGGTAAAAACCGACATCTCTTAAAAAAATAACAGTGATTTATGGGTGAAAAGTGGTTCCCTAGCGACAAAAAATGCGGGATAAAATGGTATATGTTGCTGGTAGGGTAATGGAAAGTGCTGTCTTCATAGAGTGTCTAATTGTTTACACTGGAATAAAAGGTGAGGAACGGTTAATGCCTCACCACATCTGTCACACAATGGTGGATCGCCACTGGACAAAAAAATATGAGTGTGTCGTGTATGTGTGTCCTTTCTTGAGCCTTGTTATTGTTACCTCTGTTAGACGTGATTTTGATACTGGTGGCTAATGGCCGAGGTATGGATTGATAACGTGTAGTTTGTTTTGTGTGTGTCTATCCCACGTGCTCTGCCAGTAGTCCCTGAGCTTTCGTTTGAGAGACGGCTTAAGATCAAGAGCGGCATCGATATGGGTGTAGTGGCACTGATTTCGTAGAAGAATGCAGCAAGCTGATCCGCCATCACGTTGCCTTCGATCTTAGGGTGCCCTGGAACCCAGCACACTTCAACAGGTTGTTTGAGTGTGTAGAGTGTGCATAAAATAGAGTAAAGTGAGACAAGGACAGGGTTTTTTGGTTTTTAATATTGTGCAGAGCCGTAACCACACTGAGGATTCCGTATAAATTACTGCTTTTTGTATTTGTGATGGCTTGTTGTGTTTAGCCGCCTCAAGTATCGCGTATGCTTCCGCTGTTAAGATACTTGTGCCTAGATGTAGAGGGCCAGCATTCGAAAAGGATGGGCCGACAGCAGCGTAGGACACAGAGGAGTTAGACTTGGAGGCATTTGTAAAGAACTCAGGACATGTGTATTTGTGTTGTAGTACCAGGAAGTAGTTTCGGATATGGGCAATAGATTAATGTTTTGTAACTTCCAGGAAGTTACAAAACATGCACATGCACCTATTGTTACAAAACATGCACCATTTAAGCAGTTTATAATATGCCACTGCCACGGTGGCGGGTATACCACAGGCGTCATTAAACTGTGTTCAAGTGACACTCCTGTTTCCTCAGCTAGACCCTTCAGGCGAACTGAGAAGGGTTGCCTCATCGAAGGCCTGTTTTGACACAGAATAGAGCTTGGCAAATCATTAATAGTGAAGTATTAGGGGTGCTTCTTGTCTGCTTTCTCCTTAGAAAAATATAAAAATGATATGTAAGTTCTTTGCAGATGAAGCGACCACTCATTTGACTCAACATAAAGGCTTTCTACGGGGCTGGTGCGAAAAGCACCTGTAGAAAGGCGGATGCCCAAATGGTGCACGGGGTCCAGCATCTTCAAGGCACTTTGAGTAGCAGACTGATAGACAACGGCCCCATAATCTAAGCGGGTGCGAATGAGGCTTCTATTCAGGTTCATGAGGCATTGCCTGTCACTACTCCACGTAGTACATGACAACACTTTTATAACACTCATGGCTTTTAAACATTTTGTTTTTAAATACTTGATGTGTGGTACGAATGTCAACTCGTTGTCCAACATTAAGCCTAAGAATTTATGCTCCGCATTGACTGACAGAGGTTGACCGTTCAGTTCAATGTCAAGTTCTGAGTGCACGCCTCTCTTTCGGGAGAACAAGACACACGTGCTTTTTTCTGGGTTTAGCCGGAATTCCTTTTCCTCTGCCCATTTGGAGAGCTTGTTTAAACCTTACTGAACCTGCCGCTCACACATTGCTAGGTTGCATGACTTAAAGCCAAGGTGGACGTCATCGACATATGTGGAATAGAACATGTTGCGGGGGATGTACAGGTGCAAGGAATTCATTTTAATAATAAAAAGTGTACAACTAAGTACACCACCTTGCGGTACTCCCGCTTCTTGCACAAATGTTTGGGCGAGAGTACGGCCCACACGGACACGGAATTTCCGATTGAACAAGTAACTCTCGATTATGGAAAGCATTCTACCGCGCACACCTAGGTGAGACAGGTCTCTTAATATCCCAAAACGCCATGTTGTGTCGTAAGCCTTCTCGATATCGAAAAACACTGAGAGGAAGTATTGTTTGTGGACAAAAGCGTCTCGGATCTGTGCCTCGATACGCACCAAATGGTCGGTGTTGGATCTACCCTCTCGAAACCCACACTGGAACTGGTCGAGCAGATTGTGTGTTTCAAGGAAATGTAAAAGTCGGCGGTTTATCATTTTTTTTTTCAAAACGTTTACAAAGGCAGCTGCTTAGTGCAATGGGCCTTTTACTTGAAACTGAGAAAGGGTCCTCGCCCTGTTTCTAAATAGGGAGAACAATAGCCTCTTTCCAGAAAGCAGTGATGGTGCCAAAAAGCCAGATAGCATTGTATAGAGAGAGTAAAGTTTTTCGCGTTTTAGGTGGCAGGTTTTTCAACATTTCATACGTGACACGTTCGTAGCCTGGTGCAGAATTACTGCTAGAGTTTAGTGATGTTTGTAGCTCAGCTAAGTTGAAACGTTAGTTGTATGCGTCGTGTTTTGTGCACTTATATTCCAGTTTCTGTTTTTCTATCCTTGCTTTATATCTTTGGAAAACTTCAGTATAGTGTGCTGAGCTAGACACTTGCTCGTAGTGTGCACCGAGGAAGTTCGCCTGATCTTCCAGGCTGTCACCCTGTGTGTTTACGAGTGGGAGTGAGTGTACTTGTCTTCCTGCTACCCTACGAACCATGTCCCAGGCTTTAGCCTCTTGTGTATATGAATTTATCCCTGATAAAAACTTGTGCCAGCTTTCTCTTCTGGCCTGCCGACGCGTTCTCCTGCCTCGAGATTTTATATTTTTAAAGCTCTCAAGGTTTTCCGCTGTCGGCGAGTTGCGCAGCAACCTCCATACCCTGTTCTGTTCCTTTCGCACATTCTGACTTTCAGTGTTCCCCCACGCGACGTGTCGTTTGCCGGGAAGTCCAGATGTTTGTGGAATGCACTTGGCTGCTGCGTCAGTAAGGAAAGCCGTGAAGTACTGCACGGCTTCATCTATGCCTAATCCGCATATGTCGGTCCAACTTAGGTGTGTAATCTTTTGAAATTGTTCCCACTCGGCTTTGTTCACCAGCCATTTGGGAACATGTGGCGGACATTCATATGTTATTGGTGTACTCAAAACTAAAGAAAAATGGTCACTTCCGTATGGATTATTTATGACTTTCCACTGAAGTAATGGTACAAGTGAAGGAGATGCGATACTGAGATCTATGGAGGAGTAAGTATTGTTTTCAAGGTTATAATATGTTGCCCCTTCTCTATTCAACAGACAAGCACTTGATGAAAAGAGGAACTGTTCAATGAGACGACCTCGTGCATCACATCGACAGTCACCCCATAAACCGCTGTGCGCATTCAGGTCCCCTAGAATTAAATAAGGTTCTGGTAACTCATCTATTAAAGACTGGAAGTCATGTTTTTCCAGGCGATGTTGCGGCGGTATGTATAGAGAGCAGATGGTGACGAGCTTATTCAATAGAACTGCTCGAACAGCCACTGCCTCTAGGGGTGTTAGTAGTGGTAGATGACTGCTTGCTACTCCTCGATTAACTATAATGGCTACACCACCAGATGACGCCACAGCATCATCTCTGTCCTTTCGGAAGACAACATATTGACGCAAAAAATTTGTATTCTTGGATTTTAAGTGTGTTTTCTGTACACACAGCACTTTTGGAGAATGTTTGTATAGAAGTTCTTGGACGTCGTCGAGGTTTCGAAGTAGTCCTCTGACGTTCCATTGTATAATTTGTGTCTCCATTATGGGGGTAAAGAAGTGCTGTGTGCACGAAATGAGTGTGGCTGGTGTCTAAAGAGAGAAGTGACTTATCTTACAGAGCCTTTAGAAGGCCCTGTAATTACCGTTTTGTCTTTTTTAGAGTGGTCGAGGGAACCCCGCCGCTCCTTTGGCACAGTCTACGCCTGTGCAGTTGACGTGTTCATTGCCTCAGGAGAGACGACAGACAATGTTGTTTTAGTTGTAGGCTTCGTCGTCACAGACGGAGCCTTAAACCCACCGGGCTGGAGGTCGAGGGGACCTCTTTAGTTTGTGTGGTGCCCTGGCTGCTGCCAAGGTTCACAGGGCCTTCGGTGGGGCTGCATTCAAGGAGGGTGGGGCAGCCGAGGCTGCTCCCCTCATGGGGGCTTGTGGCGTTTGCCTCGGCACGCTGGGCGTGGTCCAAGGCATTGCCGAAAACCGAAGTGGTGCTGACTCCCCTCGCACCACTTCGGCATACGATGTGTTCCAAGCAAAATGCGGGGAAACGCGCTGCCGCGCTTCACGAACGCTTATGTTCAATTTAAACTTTGTATTCATAATTTCTTTTTCCATTTTTCATGCAATTCATGATCTGGAATATGCAGGATGGTCACCTTCACAGTTTGCGCAGTGCACTTGTAGCTGACAGTCATCGTCAGCGGTATGACCTTTGATGCCGCATTTCGCGCAGATAATCTGTCCTCGGCGGCTCTGGGAGCCATGCCCGAACCTCTGACACTCAAAGCAGCGCCGCGGGTTGGGTATGTATGGTCTAACTGGCAGTTTAAGATATCCTGTTGCTATTTCAGTGGGGAGGGTGCTAGATGTGAAAGTTAGTATAATGTGCTTCGTTTCAATTTCCTTATTTTCTCTTCTTATTTTGATACGCTGCACCTGAATGACGTTTTCCTCTTTCCAGCCTGTTAGAAGTTCATCATCAGAGAGGTCCATCAGGTCTCCATCTGATACAACACCCTTCACTGTGTTCATGGTTCGATGCGGTGTGATTGTGGTAGGCTGATCCCCAAATGCTGTGAGTTTAAGTAGTCTTTGGTACTGTGCGTTGTCTTTTATTTCAAGTAACAGGTCACCACTGGCGGTCTTTGTGGCCTTGTAGCCTGCGCCCAGCGTTTCTATGAGAGATTTGGACACAAGTAAAGATGAAATACTTCTAGCTTTCTTTTCTGTACTTTCACAGTGGATAATGTGGTACTTGGAGAAGTTATCAATTTCGTTTGGAACAAATTCAAAAATTACATCGGTGCGCCACCTCTTGGAGGGGCGATGAGTTGTGAGAGGGCTAGGGGTTCCCATAAATTTGATAGCTTATTCGGCGGCCGTGCCAGCCACCCACAACCGAGCCCAACAAGGGGACGCTGCGAGACGCGAATGAGGCGCAGGCGCCAGCCGTACATCGCCGCTATAACCGAATATATCTACCCAAGGTTGGATATTTACACTAGGTTAATTTTTTCCGCCAGGAAAAATTGGAAGTGAAATGAAGGGAGGAGAATACAGGAAAGATGTAAAGTGAGAACAAAAGACGAAGATGTAGGGAGAGAGAGATAGGAAAAGGCGACTGCCGATTTCACCTGGGTGGGTCAGCCCAGGCGTGCCGTCTACGTGAAGCCGGGGCCAAAGGGGTGCGTTGCCTCTGCCGGGGGGCCTTAAAGGTCCAATCACCCAGCGTCAGCTCAACACCCAGGATCCCCTTTTCCCCGGACACGGCAAAGCCGCGCACGGCTAGGCGTACGTGGGAGGGAGCCGAAACTCCCCCGTTAGCACGGGTCCGTGGTGTCGCTACACACCAAACGCCTACTTGCGCAGGCGCCCCTGCGGGGCTTTTAGTCTGTCCTGTCTACATATCTCTTCTGTTTACTTTCAATTTTCCTGGTGGCAAGGGTTAACCCTGTGCAAACAGCCTACCTTGGTCTGGGCGCATCGGATTATGGCAGTGTTGTACGACTGACGTCTGCAAGCTTTCAGCACCTGCAAACTAGCAGCGTCCTCTTGTAGGGCTCCGTGGTGGGTGGCCGCCAACGCTGCAGAACAAAAATAAGACCGTCATGCATGGAGCATTCCCCCTACTGGCTAATCGTACCGGCCTAGAGCGGGTACACACCGATGAAATAAATTTCTTTAACTAGACAATATAAACATTTCCCCACTTCCACGTCATTCACTGTGAAAAAACCAGAAAGCAAGCCAGTACCATATCTCCTTCTGTAGTTGCCAGGTGTCTTACTGAAACTCTCTGGGCTGTATACAAAGTAACCAAAATGGCTAGCGGAGACTTTCTCCTCGAAATTCGGGACGAAGCACAATTTTTAAAGCTAGGCAGCCTCTCAACGTTTGGCGACGTACCGATCACCGTAACACCGCATAGATCTATGAACATCACTCGCGGAACGGTGTCTAACACACACTTACTTGACCTGACCAAAGCTGAACTTTTGGAAGGGTGGAAGAGCCAAAATGTCACTAATGTGCAGAGAATAATCATCAGAAGAAATAATAAGGCAACACCGAGAAAACGCCTAATACGTTTGCATCCAGTAAACTACCAGAATCTATTCAAACAGGGTACAAGAAGACATTTATCAGGCCGTACATACCAACCCTCGTCGTTACTTCCAATGTAAGAGGTATGGCCATGGCTCTCAAACCTGCCGTGGTCGCCAGACTTGTGCACAATGTGGAGTCCTAGGCCACGTGTCTGAGAACTGCAAACAACCGCCACAATGTGTAAACTACGAAGAAAACCATGCCGCATATTCACGCACCTGGACATACTGGAAAAAAGAAAAAGAAATAATTACATTGAAGGTGAAGGAGAACATTACGTTTAAGGAAGCATGGCAAAGAATCGCTCCATTCTATGGACCTACATACGCTGATGCGGCGCGTCATGGGGCACCGCCGCACCAGCCCTCGCCTCTCCTTCGGCCCGCGCATAGTGAGCTGGCGGTTGTGGTACCTGGCCCAAGGCGGCTGTAGTTCAGGCTACACCGCCTACTTTCAGAGACCGGAGACTCCAGAGTCCTTAGGTCTCAAGGCCTCACCTCACCAGGCGAGGCCCCAAATTCGAACTAACAGCCCACACTCCAGGCATCCAGTGCCTCCGAGGAGGCAATGAATACGTCGGTACCCCTGGTGCCGAAAGAGCGGGGTGGCTCACTGGAGCGCGCCAAGAAAACAAAAACCAGATAACGGGGCCTGGCGACGGCCCTGTTACATGAGCTCAAACTCCCTGTCTAAACAGCCACTGCCTTTTCGTACACACAGCATTATTTCACATTGACCATGAACACTCATATTATACAATGAAACGTCAGGTGCCTTCTCAGAAACCTTGACGACATCCAAGAACTTATACACGAACACTCACCAAAAGTGCTGTGTGTACGACAAACACACCTTATTTCAAAACACACAAATTTTCTTCGTAAGTACATTATTTTCCGAAAGGATCGTGATGAGGCCATGACATCATCCGGAGGTGTTGCATTCATAGTGAATCAAGGGATTGCATACACACGCTTACAACTCCAAACATCCCTTGATGCGGTGGGTCTTCGAGTGGTTCTTTTTATTAAACTGATCACAATCTGCACTATCTACATTTCTCCTAGCTATCAGCTGCAAAAACGTTATTTATACCAAACAATCCATGAACTTCCGGAGCCTTATGTTCTCCTTGGAGACTTTAATGCGCATAGCAGGTTATGGGATGACTCTCGGTGCGACGCGCTAGGTCGACTGATTGAACAGTTCCTTCTCCCGTCGAGTGCGTGTCTCCTAAATCGAAAAGAACCAACCTGCTATAATCTCGCTAATAACACTTAATCCTCCATACACCTAAGCATAGTATCTCCATCCCTTGTGCCTCTACTCCAGTGGAAAGTCGTCAGTAATCTGTATGGAAGTGACCACATCCCCGTAGATTTGAGCACAACTACAGCAACTCAGTGTCCACCACGTGTTCCCAAATGACTCCTAAACAGAGCCGACAGAAAACAGTTTTATACCATCGCTTGTCGAGGTTGGAGTGACGTATGTACTTTGAGCATTGATGTTGCTGTCAACTATTTCACAGCGTTTCTGATTTAGGCTGCAACAAAATGCATTCACGAACGAATGGACACCCTGGAAAACGGCGTGTGCCATGGTGGAACTCTGAATGCCGAAACGCGCACAAACAGCAAAACAGAGCATGGAGGTTGCTTCAGAACTCTCCGAAAGCTGAAAATCTTGACCTCTTCAAAAAAATAAAGTTGCAAGGCAGGAGAACGCGTCGGCAGGCCAGAAAAGAAAGCTGGCAGAAGTTTTTGTCAGGGATCAATTCATACACACAGGAGGCTAAATTCTGGAACATTCTTGGTAGGATAGCAAGAAAACAAGTACACACACTTTCACTCGTAAACATTCAGGGTGATACCTTGGAAGATCAGGCAAACTTCCTCGGTGCACACTTCGAACGGGTGTCCAGCTCGTCACACTATACTAACACTTTCAAAAAATATAGAACAAGAATAGAAAAGCATAAGCTCGAACAGAAATGCACTAGATACGAGGCATGTAACCAAGCTTTCAGTTTAGCTGAGCTCAAAACATCTCTAAACTCCTGCAGTACTTCTGCCCCAGGTTCTGACCGTGTGGTGTATGAAATGTTAAAAAACCTCACAATCGAAACACGAAAAAGCTTACTTTGTTTGTACAATGGTATCTGGTTTTGTTGCACTATCCCTACCTCCTGGAAAAAAGAGGCTATTATTATTCCCATTTTGAAAGAGGGCATAGAGCCTTATTCAGCTTCAAGTTATAGACCTGTTGCACTTACAAGCTGCTTGAGCAAAGTCTTCGATAAAAGGATAAACTGCCGACTTGTACGTTTATTTCCTTGAAACAAAAAATTTGCTCGACCCATTTCAGTGCGTGTTTTGAGAGAGTAGATCGACCACAGATCACCTTGTTTGTATCGAAGCAAAGATCAGAGACGCTTTCGTCCATAAACAATAGTTTCTCTCTGTGCTCCTCGATATCAAAAAGGCTTATGATACAACATAGTGCTTTGGGATTCTAAAAGACCTGTCCCACCGTGGCGTGCGCGGAAGAATGTTTGACATATTCGCAAGTTACCTGTCAAACCAGACATTCCGTGTCCGAGTGGGCAGCGTTCTTTTTAAAACATTTGTCCAGGAAACAGGCGTGCCGCAAGGTGGTGTACTTACCTGCACACTTTCTCTCATAATATGAATTCTTTGCGCTTGTCCATCCCTGGCAATATGTTTTATTGTACATATGTCGATGACGTCCAGCTTGGCTTTAGATTTAGCAATCTGGCATTGTGCTAGCGGCAGGTTCAGTTAGTTGTAAACAAGATCTACAAATGGGCAGAGGAAAACAGATTCCGACTGAACCCACAAAAAAGCTCGTCTGTCTTGTTTTCCCGAAAAAAAGGTCTGCACTCAGAACCCGACATTGAACTTAACGGTCAACGGCTGTCTGTTAATGCAGAGCATGCATTCTTAGGCTTAATCTTGCAAAACAAGTTGACCTTCGTAGTATACATCAAGTATTTAAAAACAAAATGTTTAAAAGACATGAATGTTTTAAAAGTGTTGTCACGTGATACGTGGTTTAGTGACAGGCAATGTCTCATGAATCTGTATAGAAGCCTCATTCGCACCCGCTTATATTATGGGCCATTGTTTATTAGTCTGTGACTCAAAGTGCTTTGAAGATGCTGGACGCGGTGCACTATTTGGGCATCCGCCTTTCTACGGGTGCTTTTTGCACCAGCCCCGTAGAAAGCCTTTATGTTGAGTGAAATGAGTGGTCGCTTCCTCAGCAGAGAACTACATGTCCTTTGTATATTTCCTTAAGAGAAAGCAGACAAAAAGCATTCGTCATACTCTCCTAATAATAATTTGTCTCTATTCTGTTTCAAAACAGGCCTTCATTGAGGCAGCCCTTCTCAGTTCACCTGAAGGGTCTAGCTGAGGAAACTGGAGTGTCACTTGAACACAGTTTAATGGCTGCTGTAGCATACCCGCACCGTGGCAGTGGCAGACTATAGACTGCGATGTGTCTTTTCTAGAAGTTACCAAACATGCGCTTATTGCCCATATCCGAACATACTTCCTTGAACTTCAACACAAATACACACGTCCTTAGTTTTTCACAGATGCCTCCAAGTCTAACTCCTCTGTGTCCTACGCTGCTGTCGGCCCATCCTTTTCGGATGCTGGCCCTCTACAACCAGGCACAAGTATCTTCCCAGTGGAAGCTTATGCGATACTTGTGGCGGCTAAACACATTAAACAATTACAAATACAAAAAGCAGTAATTTATAAGGACTTCTCCGTGAGGTAACAGCTCTGCGCACACATAAAAAACAAAAAAATCCTGTCCTTGTCTCACTTTACTTCATTTTATGCACACTCTACACACTGAAACAACATGTTGTAATGTGCTGGGTGCCAGGGCACCATGAGATCCAAGGCGACGTGAAGGCTGTTTAGCTTAATGCATCCGTCCACAAAAGCAAAGAAAAACACACAAAAGAAACTACACATTATTATGCTTCATCTTGGCCATTGGCTGCCTGTATCAAAATCACGCCATACAGAGGTAACACTAACAAGGCTCAGGATAGAACGCACACACACTACACACACATATTTTTTGTCCGGTGGCGATCCATTATTGTGTGACAGATGTGGGGAAGCATTAACAGTTTTTCATGTGTTAATTCACTGCAAACAGTTAGAAACTCTAAGAAAATGCCGCTTTCCATTACCCTACCAACAGCATATACCTTTACACCTTGCAATGTTCGTCGGTAGGGAACCGCTTTTAGTCATGAGTCATTGTTGGCGTTTTTAAAAGAAATTCGTAGTTTTCATAACATAAACCCAAGAATTCCGTAGCACGACCTCTCCAGAGAGGGTTTTGCTGTGGTGGCTACACAAGACAGCACTTTCCTCACGTCCCTTGAACGCAGGAGTAAGAGCGAGTGAGGCACATGGGCTAATGCCATACACATCCACCATCGTTTTCTATTATCACCAACTTTTGTCATCTATTCACACCACAAACATCTTTCACGGCATGGTCATGATTTTATTATTTGTATGTTTTTTTATCCGCCTTACCGCGAGGAATTTTATGGATCTTATACAGCCGCTTGTCACAATCATTGTCCATATCTTTAGTAAGACAAACTGGCGCTCTTTCGCCGTGAAATGTTCCTTGTGCCACAAAACATCAAACATCATCGTCATCAATTACCTGGTCCCATGCCCACAAAGACTCACGGATGGATCGAATTGTTCCGAACGTCAATAAAATTGACCATAACATCGCGCGAGAGATCACGAGACATATCGGTGTGGGTGGGTGTGGAGGCGGGTTCGCAGAAACCTTCAGTGATCCATTTGAAACATTGAACGAAGTACTTAATTCTACCAACTGTCAAGGCGGAGGTGTCGGTTTCTGCAATCTGAGCTCACTTCACCACAACTGTCGGCTTTCCGGATGCTACAGGCAGGTTCGTTCTTTCCTTGTAGAACGCTCCGTCAGTTTACTAATGGCATAATCCGAAAATGCCCGCTTGGGCGGATTACTGCACACTCGCTTATATGTTCTGGCAGTACCCGGTGTTACCTAGCGCAAAGTTCAGCACAGAGCAGGACTGCGAAAGGGCCCTTGAAAGTTTCGAGCTCTCTGACCAGCTCTCGGCAGTCCAGTAGGGCTGCGAATGGGTAAAGGGTCATGTTCTTCCGGTACTGCTATTTGCGTGGCCATCAGCTGCATCAGATTTGCGTAAGCAACTGCGTAGGCTACTGCGTCAGAGTGGGTGGATTGATGGCTGGGTATCGATGCTTCGCATTTAAAACGCAACTGAATGTGGCAGACTCCCGTAAAGCGTCTGACGCCAACACACTACAATGCGTTAGAAAAAAAAGACATCCGTTTTATTTTTCTTCATTATAAATAGAATTTCTCGCCCTTTTCTCACCTTGCTACATCGTCCACGAACGCTGTCTGAGCGTCGCAATGTCGATTGCCTAAATTTGCTGCATATTCTGGCTAATACCTCATGGTACACAAAAACTGTAATGAATGTCTCTCTTACGATAAGCTGAAACCAGCAAGAAATAGCCACAATCTAAAACTAACATCATGCCATCCATTTACTTGTTTATTTTTTCAGTTCAGGTGCTTTCCGCACACTAGAGAGGGGACCCTAAAACTTCGCCTTTAGGAGTTGAACGCAGTACCGACATCCTGTTCCTAGTGCGTATTTCATAAACTTAGTGCATGAAACCTTTTTGAATTCGCAATGCACCCACTCTACGTGGCCTTAATAAAATAGGCGCAGTAGCGCGTGTGCTTTTTGTAGTTGTCTAATGGATTTCAACCGTGGAGCCAATACAATATTCACATATTCAGACACCCGTTGGCAATGGATGCTTGTACCACGCTTTACCATTGCAATATTTCATGCTGAATTGTGAAGCATGTATACAGGACGCAAAAGCTAGTGGGGTATAAAAGCTACTTTCACTGCATTTCCAAGCAGAGGAAGTTCTTTTCACTGTTTTCAAAAGCAGAGGTATGGCCGTTTTAGTAGAACACCCACTTTCCATGCAAATGACTCTGATTCGGTGCCCACTCTTCTCCAGGATTTTTTTACATGCGGAACATGTTATACTAGAGGCTAGTCATGCACCTTTGCCATCCGCAGCCTCCCCTCCTCCTCCGCGAGCCATATGTGCATCCCTTCCTCCTCTCAGCACAGCGCGCGATGCACTCACTTCTCCCGTCTGCGTGCCACTTGAGGGGAGAAACACAACCAAAACAACGACCGCAACAACAACCCTTCGTGATAGTTGGCGACTTTAACGTCGACGTCATCAAGAACGTTTGGGTAGTCGACTACATGGTGTTGCAGCACTCGCTGAAACGAGCAACGCACGACGGAAAACATCATCTGACCACGGTTCGCGGGACATGCATCGACCACGTCTTTGCAAAATTTGACCTGAGACCGCTGCAACCAGACCCACTCACCCTTCACTTTAGGGACCATAAAGCCAACTCTCAAAATACCCAAAGCGTCTCATCAATAAACATCGTCTTTCGAAGCATACATGCTTGCGTGTTCACTCATGTTAACTCGTGTTCACTTCTGTTAACTCACTTTCACTCATAAAACACACGCATGTCGCAAATTACAAACCACATTTATCGCAGTTCAGCGTATTACCTCCGCATGCCAACCAGAGTTGCCACTCGAGAAACCGGTCATTTTTAACATTTATTTTATTTGAATTGTTCTGAATTTTTTGGTCACGGAAGAGATGATTTTTCGCTCACAACCAATGACGCTGGCACCAACACCAGAATTTTAGCGAAGCGAGCATTTGTACGCCATCGCTTTAAAGTGGAATACATCCATCAATCATCTAGATTATTACCTTTAAAACCTTCCTTGAAAGAATGTATAGTTCTATTCCTGTTTATACGTTTGTTTTTTTTTACTGCCTTTTACTTGTACTGCACCGCTTTTCGTTTTTTTTCGATGTAGAGGAAACCCACTTATGCAATACCACAAATTAGGCTGACATATGTGAAATGATGATATATGGTGTTTTTTTGGCTCAAGGGCCATTTGATGGCCAAAGAGCACCAGTTCATGGGACAAAGAATGTGGACAATGATTGTGATTAGCGGCTGTATAAGGGCCATAAAATTCCTCGCAATAAGGCGGGTAAAAACATACAAGTAATAAAATCATGACCATGTCATGAAAGGTGTGTGTGATGTGAATAGGTGACAGAAGTCAGTGATAATGAAAAACGATGGTGGACATGTATGGCATTAGCACAAGTACCTCACTGGTTCATACCCTTGTGTCCAAGGGCCGTGAGGCAAGTGCTTTCCTGTGTAGCCACCGCAGCAAAAACCTCTCTAGAGAGGTCGTGCTACGGTATGCCCGGGTATATGATATGAAAGTTATGAATTTCCTTTAAAAAGGCTAATAATGATTCATGACTAAAAAACGATTCCCTACCGACGAACATTGAAGGGTGTAAAGGTATATGTTGTCGGTAGGGTAATGGAAAGTGTTGTCTTCTTATAGTGTCCAATTGTTTGCACTGAATTAAAACGTGAAGAACTGTTAATGCCTCACCACATTTATCACACAATGGTGGATCACCACCGGACAAAAGATGTGTGTGTGTCGTGTATGTGTGTCCTATCCTGAGTCTTGTTAGTGTTACCTCTGTTAGACGTGATTTTGATACTGGTGGCCAATGGCCAAGGTGTGGCTTGATAACGTGTAGTTTGTTTTGTGTGTGTGTATCCCACTTGCTCTGCCAGTAGTCCCTGAGGTTTCGTTTCAGAGACGGCTTAAGATCAAGGGCCGGGATTGATATGGATGTAATAGCGGTGCTCTCGTGGACGGATGCAGCGAGCTGATCCGCCCCCACGTTGCCTTGGATCTCACGGTGCCCTGGCACCCAGCACACTACAACATGTTGTTTGAGTGTGTAGAGTGTGCACAAAATGGAGTAAAGTGAGACAAGGAGCAGTTTTTTTTTTGTTTTTTTAAGACTGTGCAGAGCCGTTACCACACTGAGGGAGTCTGTATAACTTACTGCTTTTTGTATTTGTAATTCTTTGATGTGTTTAGCTGCCACAAGTATCGCGTAAGCTTCCGCTGTGAAGATACTTGTGCGTGGATGTAGAGGGCCAGCATCCGAAAAGGATGGGCCGACAGCAGCGTAGGACACAGAGGAGTTAGTCTTGGAGGCATCTGTGAAGAACTCAGGACGTGTGTATTTGTGTTGAAGTTCCAAAAAGTATGTTCGGATATGGGCAATAGGTGCATGTTTTGTAACTTCTAAAAAGGACACATCGCAGTCTATAGTCTGCCACTGCCGCGGTGGTGGGTATGCTACAGGAGCCATTAACCTGTGTTCAAGTGACACTGCAGTTTCTTCAGCTAGACACTTCAGGCGAACTGAGAAGGGCTGCCTCATCGAAGGCCTGTTTTGAAACAGAGTTGAGCTCGACAAATCATTGATTGTAGAGTATGAGGGGTGCTTTTTGTCTGCTTTCACCTTAAGGAAATGAACAAAGGACATGTAAGTTCTCTGCAGATGAAGCGACCACTCTTTTGACTCAACATAAAGGCTTTCTACGGGGCTGGTGCGAAAAGCACCCGAAGAAAGGCGGATGTCCAAGTGGTGCACGGGGTCCAGCATCTTCAAGGCACTTTGAGTGGCAGACTGATAGACAATGGCCCCATAATCTAAGCGGGTGCGAATGAGGCTTCTATAGAGGTTCATGAGGCATTGCCTATCACTACCCCACGAAGTACGTGACAACACTTTTATAACACTCATGGCTTTTAAACATTTTGTTTTTAAATACTTGATGTACGGTACGAAGGTCAACTTGTGTTCTAATATCAAGCCTAAGAATTTATGCTCGCCTTTGACGGACAGACGTTGCCCATTAAGTCGAATGTCAGGTTCCGAGTGCAGGCCTCTCTTTCGAGAGAACAAGACACACGTGCTTTTTTGTGGGTTAAGTCGAAATCCGTTTTCATCTGCCCATTTGGAGACCTTATTTAAACCTAGCTGAACCTGCCGCTCACACATGGCCAAGTTGCATGACTTGAAGCCAAGCTGAACGTCGTCGACATATGTACAATAGAACACATTGCGGGGAATGGACGAGTGCAAAGAATTCATTTTGATGAGAAAAAGTGTGCAGCTAAGTACACCACCTTGTGACACGCCTGTTTCCTGGACAAAAGTTTGGGAAAGACCCGTGCCCACTCGGACACAGAATGTCCGGTTTGACAGGTAACTTTCAATTATGTGAAACATTCTTCCGCGCACACCAAAGTGGGACAGGTCTCTTAGAATTCCAAAACACCATGTTGTATCATAAGCCTTTTCGATATCGAGGAACACAGAAAGAAAATATTGTTTATGGACGAAGGCGTCTCTGATCTGTGCCTCGATACGAACAAGGTGGTCTGTGGTGGATCTACTTTCTCGAAAACCACACTGAAATGGGTCGAGCAAATTGTTTGTTTCAAGGATATGTACAAGTCGGCAGTTTATCATTTTTTCGAAGACTTTGCACAAGCAGCTTGTAAGTGCAATAGGCCTATAACTTGAAGATAAAGAAGGGTCCTTGCCCTCTTTCAAAATGGGAATAACAATAGCCTCTTTCCAGGAGGTAGGAATAGTGCCAGAAGACCAAATAGCATTGTGCAAACAAAGTAAGGTTTTTCGGGTTTCGTTTGGTAGGTTTTTTAACATTTCACACATCACACGGTCAGAACCTGGGGCAGAAGCACTGCAGGAGTTTAGAGATGTTCGGAGCTCAGCTAGACTGAAAGCTTGGTTATATGCCTCGTATCTGGTGGATTTGTGTTCGAGTTTCTGCTTTTCTAGTCTTGTTCTGTATTTTTGAAAAGTGTCAGTATAGTGGGACGAGCTGGATACCCGTTCAAAGTGTGCACCGAGGAAGTTCGCCTGATCTTCCAAGGTATCACCCTGAGTGTTTACGAGTGGGAGTGAGTGAACTTTTCTTCCTGCTACCCTACTAACCATGTTCCAGACTTTGGCCTCTTGTGTATACGAATTTATCCCTGATAAAAACTTGTGCCAACTTTCTCTTCTGGCCTGCCGACGCGTTCTCCTTCCTTGAGACTTTATTTTCTTGAAGGTGTAAAGATTTTCGGCTGTTTGTGAGTACCGCAGCAACCTCCATGCCCTGTTTTGTTCCTTTCGCGCATTACGACACTCTGTGTTCCACCATGGGACGTGTCGTTTGCCGGGCATTCCAGATGTTTGCGGTATGCACTTGGCTGCTGCGTCAGTTAGAAAAGCTGTGAAATACTGCACAGCTTCATCTATGTTTAACCTACATATGTCTGTCCAACTCAAACGTGTACTGTTATGGAACTGTTCCCAGTCTGCTTTGTTTATCAGCCATTTGGAAACGTGTAGAGGACCTTCATATGTTGTTTGTGAACTCAACACTACAGGAAAATGGTCACTACCATATAGATTATTTATGATTTTCCATTTGAGTAGGGGTAGGAGTGAAGGTGATACGATGCTGAGGTCGATAGACGAGTAAGTTTTGTTGGCAACGTTATAGTATGTTGGCTCTTTCCTATTCAACAAACAGGCACCGGAAGAGAAGAGAAATTGTTCAATGAGACGACCTCGTGCATCACACAAGAATCGCCCCACAGTCCACTATGTGCATTTAGGTCCCCGAGAAGCAAATAAGGTTCTGGTAGTTCGTTTATTAAAGACTAAAATTCACGTCTTTCAAGACGGTGGTGGGGAGCTACATACAAAGAGCAGATGGTGACGACTTTTTTTAAAAGTACCGCTCGGACAGCCACCGCCTCAAGAGATGTCTGGAGTGGTAAATGTGTACACGCTACTTCTTGGTTAATAATAATGGCTACGCCACCGGATGACGCCACAGCATCATCTCGGTCCTTTCGGTATATGACGTAAGCACGTAAAAAATTTGTATTGGAGGATTTTAGGTGTGTTTCTTGTACACACAGCACTTGAGGTGAGTATTTGTATAAAAGCTCTTGTACGTCGTCGAGGTTCTTAAGCAGTCCTCTGACGTTCCTATGTATAATTTGTGTGTCCATATTGGAAGTAAAGTAGTGCTGTGTGTACGTTAAGGGAGTGACTTGTTAAAGCTGAAAGGTCGAGCTCAAGTACCAAGGCCATTGTCAGGCCCTGTTATGAGCTTTTTGGTTTTCTTGGCGCGCTCGAGAGAGCCGAGCCGTTCTTTTGGCACTATGGGTGCCGCCGTATCCATTGCCTCCTCGGCGGCACTGGATGCCCGCTCATGCGAGCTGGTTTTTCAAAGCTTGGGCCTCGCCTGGCGAGGTGAGGCCTTGAGACCCGAGGACCCTGGAGTCCCTGGTCTTTGTTCAATAGTAGGCGGAGTAGACTCAACTACTGCCGCCTTGGGGGCAGGCGCCACAGCCAATGGCTCGCTCTGCGCAGGCCGAAGGAGTGGCGAGGGCTGGTGCGACACTGCCCCCTGGCGCGCCGCATCTGCATATGTGGGGCCAAAAAATGGCGAGACTCTTTTTCTTGCTTCTTTAATTATAATGTTTTCTTTTATCTTCAAAGTGATGATCTCTTTTTCTTTTTTCCAGAAAGAACATGAACGTGAGTACGCGGCATGATTTCCACCACAGTTCACACAGTGTGATGGTTCTTCGCAATTGTCAGAATTGTGGCATGACACTCCACATTGTGCACAAGTTTGCTGACCACGACAGCTTTGTGAGCCGTGGCCATACTTCTGGCATTTAAAACAACGACGCGGGTTAGGTATGTATGGTCTGATTGACGTCTTTGTGTACCCTGTTTGAATACTTTCTGGCAGAATACTGGAAGCGAACGTGAGTATCAGGTGTTTCGTTGGTGTTACCTTGTTGTCTCTTCTAATGGTGATCCTTTGTACATTGGTCACATTCTGACTCTTCCACCCCTCCAGAAGTTCCTCTTCAGTCAAGCCTAGCAAATCAGCATCAGATACTACTCCACGAGTTGTGTTCATCGATCTGTGTGGCGTTACAGTGATGGGAGTGTCACCAAAAGTTGATAGATTCTGTAGCTTTTCACACTGTTCTTTTTCTCGAACTTCAAGGAGGAGGTCTCCGCTGGCCATTTTGATAACTTTGTACCCGGCTCCAAGAGTGTCTGTGATACATCTGGCTACTACAAAAGGGGATACAGTTCTGGCTTGCTTGCTGCTTATCTCACTATGTATAACATGAAAATGGGGGAAGTTTTCACTTGATCGGTTGAAAAAGCCTAAGTCTTCGGTGCGTACACGCTTTAAGGCGGTACGATCACTTAATAAGAGAAATGCTCTATGCATGCCAGTTTAATTTTCTTCAGAAGCGTTGGCGGCCACACACCACGCAGCCCAACGAGGGGACGCTACAAGTTTGTGGATGCTAAAACCTGCAGACGCCAGTCGTACAACGCAACTATAACCCAATGCGCCTAGACAAAGGTAGGCTATTTGCACAGGGTTAACCCTAGCCGCCAGGAAGTTTGGAAGTAAACAGAAGAGAGTAGAAGACAAGACAGATAAATAGTAAGAGATAAAGACGAAGATGTAGGGAGAGGGAGATAGGAAAAGGCGACTGCCGATTTCCCCTGGGTGGGTCAGCCCAGGGGTGCCGTCTACGTGAAGCCGGGGCCAAAGGGGTGTGTTGCCTATGCCGGGGGGCCTTAACGGTCCAATCACCCAGCGTCGGCTCAACCCCCAGGATCCCCTTTTCCCCGGACACGGCAAAGCCACGCACGGCTAGGCGTGGGAGGGAGTAGAAACTCCCCCGTTAGCTCGGGTCCGTGGTGTCGCTACACACCAAACGCCTACTTGCGCAGGCGCCCCTGCGGAGGACATATGTGAAATCAACCATCAAAAGTTTAGTACGCGTTGTCTTACTACTGTGTACGGGGAGCGTCGAAACTGCATGCCAAAGAAATGAAAAATTCTAATTCTTTTGTTGCCTTTAAATTGTGTCACTGCTCCTTCATTATGATCAAGAGGAACGTCATGACCTGTTATTTTACATGACTTTTCAGCTATAGTAGTCGGTTGTTGAGACATGGTAACAGCACTTTTTTTGTGCCACTAAAAGCAATATATATAGGTAACTTGCCGGTCCTTTTCTGTTTTTGGAAGTTCCTCGCTGAATGAAGTGACCGGCTTTCCCTTTGCAGTGGTGGCCGTAGAAACTCCGAGAACCAGCCGAAGCATCCGCATCAGGAGAATCTAGACGGCAATGAGATGGTTGTGGAGCGGCGACAGAATCGGGAGAACCTCGAAAGGCAGCTGGCGAAACAGAAACAGCAGCACGCCGTGCTTCACAGGCGAGCACGAGCCGGAGTGTTGCCACAACAGCCGATCGGTGGCGGCGCGCCAGAAGACCAGCGGCATACGTGACTCCACCAGCACAAGGCTGCACAAGCTGAAGGTAAGGTTCCTGGCTGCAGGTGATCTCGGCTTTGGCCTGCATACGTGCGGTAACCATGAATGTAGAGCATTTTAAAGGTATTATTAGAGGCGTTTAGTCTGTCCCGTAGTCCGGCTACGCAAAGGCAGGGTGGGTTGTACCACCAGTTAGCGTCTCTCGTAGCTATCACGTCGAGCAGCGCCATCTATACAAGATAAAAGGAAACTCACTAACTGGTAATTGATGACCTTTGATATTTGGCAGCGCCCCTTACTAAGTTTACACAATTGATTTTTTGAGCAAACTTTTCGAAAAAAAAGTGCCGAATCGGCCCAATTACTTTCCTAGCTCGAGATTCATGTCCATAAGCTTCGACAGCACACACATCTATTCGAAGGTAGCAACCGATAGAGCGCACGACCGTCACTTGATAGATTCGAGATGCCAGGCAAGCGCTTTCAGCAGCGGGGCCATAATTTAGGGCCGCGCCTATGTGCCGTTCACATCCGTTATTCCTGTGGACGTAATGTAGTTTGCATATAGAGATGTATTGGATGTATGATAACATCTGATAAGGTTAACACCGGTAAATAATTTTGTTGTAGATATGTGGTCTCCAATTGGAAGGATGTTCCAGGAAGTGTAGCTAGTCTATAATTCCTTGAAAAAATCTGCAATGCCCCTTCAACTATATATACCATTGTGGTCGACAAAAACATTAGCTTCGTTGTGTTTGTGTTGGTATGCTTGCTCCGCGACGTCAATCACTCTCACCTTCTTCAAAAACACCACATTCAGACAATGTAACCTTGAAGGCGCAGTTTTTCTCATAGCTACGAGGTACAAATAAACCTTCTAACTTGTGCCATTTTTGTTAGCGTTAAAGGCCAACTCCGTTGATTTTTCTAGGTCAATGGATCTCGGTGAAATTCTCTGCGTAAATTCCTTTGCACATTACCATCATTTATGCCAAATCACAGGCCTGAGAGAGGCTTTGATTGTTTGGAATGATTTTCAAATATCGCCTCGAAACGGCTCGTCTGGCTGGCCAGAATTATTGGCAACACTATCTGTGTGTTGTCACGTTTGGCATGTAAACGGAAGTAACGCAGCCGGTGGCATCACTAACTTTGGCTACTGCAGCGTTTCCTGTGCTGGCCACAAGGCGACGGCGGGGTGTTCGGCGGTGTACTTCGTTCCTCCATGGTGTTTAGTAGGCGTTTCGTTGGTTCGGCGAGCGATTTTCTGTTTCCAGTGGATGGGTGTGTGGCGGGTAGTAGCTACTGTTGCTTTGTGGGCTGCACAAAGCAGCACTCACACAAGACGCAGAGTGTTTGATATCAAGGCTTTCCATGAGGCAATGCCTTCTGGCAGAAGTCGATCGTCGTTCAAGAGAGAAACTGGTTACCGAGAAAAACGGTGCGCGTGTGTTCCGGTCACTTCTCGCCGGAGTCTTATCTGGAGAGCATTTGGCCAGCGTCCGTCAGTCAGCCCGTCTGATCGTGCGACTGTCAGTCAGCCCGTCTGGTCATGCGTCAGACCGTCTGATCATGCGTCAGTCCGTCAGTCTGTGTGTTCGCGCGTCTGTCCATCTAATCATGATGATATATGGTGTTTTTTGGCGCAAGGGCAATTTGATGGCCAAGGAGCGCCAGTTCATGGGACAACGAATGTGGACAATGATTGTGATTAGCGGCTGTATAAGGGCCATAAAATTCCTCGCGGTAAGGCGGGTAAAAACATACAAGTAATAAAATCATGACCATGCCGTGAAATGTGTGTGTGGTGTGAATAGATGACAAAAGTTGGTGATAATGTAAAACGATGGTGGACATATATGGCATTAGCACAAGTACCTCACTGGATCATACCCTTGCGTCCGAGGGCCGTGAGGCAAGTGCTTTCCTGTGTAGCCACCGTAGCAAAAACCTCCCTGGAGAGGTCATGCTACGGGATGCCCGGGTATATGATATGAAAATTATGAAGTTCTTTTGAAAACGCTAACAATGATTTATGACTAAAAAGCGGTTCCCTACCGACGAACATTGTAGGGTGTAAAGGTATATGTTGTCGGTAGGGTAATGGAAAATGTTGATTTCTTGGTGTTTCTAAGTGTTTGCACTGAATTAGTATGTGAAGGACTGTTAATGTTTCACCACATTTGTCACACAATGGTGGATCGTCTCCAGACAAAAGATAGGTGTGTGTCGCGTATGTGTGTCCTATCCTGTGTCTCGTTAGTATTATATCTGTATGACGCGATTTCGATACGGGCAGCCAATGACCAAGGTGTGGCCTAATAACGTGTATTTTGTTCTGTGTGTGTGTATCCCACTTCCTCTGCCAGTATACCCTGAGGTTTCGTTTGAGAGACGGCTTAAGATCAAGGGCCGGGATTCATATGGGTGTAGGGGCAGTGCTTTTGTGGACGGATGCAGCGAGTTGATCCGCCCTCACGTTGGCTTGAATCTCACGGTGCCCTGGCACCGTGAGATTCAAGCCACTACAACATGTTGTTTGAGTGTGTAGAGTGTGCACAAAATGGAGTAAAGTGAGACAAGAACTGGGTTTTTTGTTTTTTAAGACTGTGCAGAGCCGTAACCACACTGAGAGAGTCTGTGTAAATTACTGCTTTTGGTATTTGTAATTGTTTGATGTGTTTAGCTGCCACAAGTATCGCGTAAGCTTCTGCTGGGAAGATACTTGTGCCTGGATGTAGAGGGCCAGCATCCGAAAAGGATGGGCCGACAGCAGCATAGGACACAGAGGAGTTGGATTTGGAGGCATCTGTAAAGAACTCAGGACGTGTGTATTTGTGATGAAGTTCCAGAATGTATGTTCGGATATGGGCAATAGGCGCATGTTTTGTAACTTCTAAAAAGGACACATCGCAGTCTATAGTCTGCCATTGCCACGGTGGTGGATATGCTACAGGAGCCATTAGGCTGTGTTCAAGTGAGACTCCAGTTTCCTCAGCTAGACTTTTCAGGCGAACTGAGAAGGGCTGCCTCATCGAAGGCCTGTTTTGAAACAGAATTGAGCTCGACAAATCATTAAGAGTAGAGTATGAGGGGTGCTTCTTATCCGCTTTCACCTTAAGGAAATAAACAAAAGACATGTAAGTTCTCTGCAGATGAAGCGACCACTCATTTGACTCAGCCTAAAGGCTTTCTACGGGGCTGGTGCGAAAAGCACCCGTAAAAAGGCGGATGCCCAAATGGTGCACGGGGTCCAGCATCTTCAAAGCACTTTGAGTTGCAGACTGATAAACAACGGCCCCATAATCTAAGCGGGTGCGAACGAGGCTTGGATACAGATTCATGAGGCATTGCCTGTCACTACCCCAAGTAGTACGTGACAACACTTTTATAACATTCATGGCTTTTAAACATTTTGCTTTTATATACTTTATGTGTGGCACCAAGGTAAACTTGTTGTCCAAGATTAAGCCTTAGAATTTATGCTCGGCTTTGACGGACAGACGTTGCCCGTTCAGTCGAATATCAGGTTCCGAGTACATGCCTCTCTTTCGAGAGAACAAGACACACGTGCTTTTTTGTGGGTTAAGTCGAAATCCGTTTTCATCTGCCCATTTGGAGACCATGTTTAAACCCAGCTGAACCTGCCGCTCACACATTGCCAAGTTGCATGACTTGAAGCCAAGCTGGACGTCGTCGACATATGTACAATATGTTGAGACGTTTATTGGCGGACACTTGTCGACGATGCTTGACAGCGACAGTCAATGCGGGTACCGACTCTCTGCACGAGCTGCTCTTCTTCTTGCTAAAAAGGGCAACCCACTAGAAGGCGCTGGAGAGGACGACCCACTGTTCTAAAGCTTCACCACAACTACCCCGGGTACGAAGAGGGAGCCGCCAGGCGACGTAGCAGCTGGTTACTATGAGCGGGTCGTGGTAGGCTTTGAGGCGCTCCACGTTGACAATGTCGCGCCCTTGACGGCGCATGTCCGAAGATGGTTCGATGGGTTCGATCAAGTAATTTACAGGGGAAGTGCGTTCGACGACACGGTAGGGGCCTTCGTATTTGGGCAATAGTTTTGAAGATAGGCCAGTTGAAGTGGTAGGGATCGAGAGCCAGACGAGCGCTCCAGGGAGGAACATTGGCGCAGTAGTGCTGGTGTCAGCGCGAATGCCTTTTTGCCGCTCTTGATCAGGCGCTGTAAAGGTCCTTGTAAGCTCTCGACACTCTTCAGCAAGCTTGGCTGCAGCAGAAATAGGCGCCCACTCTGGCGGATCTGGCTTGTACGGAAGTATAGTGTCGATGGTGTGCGACAGGTGCCTTCCATATAATAAAAAGAAAGGTGAAAAGCCAGTAGTGCTCTGAGGGGCGGTGTTATATGCGTAGGTGACGAAGGGTAGAATGGAATCCCAATTTGTGTGATCGGCGGCGACGTACTTGAAGAGCATGTCACCGAGAGTACGGTTGAAGCGTTCAGTGAGGCCATTCGTTTGCGGGTGGTAAGCAGCAGTTTTGCGGTGAACAACGTTGCACTCTTTGAGAATGGCTTCGACAACTTCAGACAGGAAGTCGCGGCCTCGATCACTGAGCAGTTCCTGAGGTGGACCGTGTCGCAGCATGAATCGTTGGAGCAGGAAAGAGGCCACATCGCTCGCTGTAGCCGCGGGGAGAGCGGCAGTTTCAGCGTATCGCGTGAGGTGGTCCACAGCAACAATGGCCCAGCGGTTACCGGCCGACGTTAGTGGAAGTGGCCCATACGAATCGATGCCAACGCGCCCAAACGGCCTGGCAGGGCAAGGTAGAGGTTGCAGACCTACCGGCGACAGGTGCATTGAAGTTTTGCGGCGCTGACATTCTATGCAGGAGCGAACAAATTTCTGCACATAGCGGTACATGCCGCGCCAAATGTACTTTTGGCGAATGCGCTGGTAAGTCTTCGATACGCCGGAGTGCGCACATTGCAGATCAGTATGAAAGAATTCGCATATGTCAGAGCGCAGACTGCGGGGTATGACTAGTAGCCACTGGAGACCGTCACCGCTGTAATTGCGTCGGTGGAGAAGGTCGTCGCGAACGGCGAAATGGTGGGCTTGACGACGCAACGCGCGAGTGGATGGAGTGGATGATCAGGCAGCAAGTCTATCAGTGAGGCAATCCATTGATCCTTGCGCTGTTCAGTAGCAACGGCATGAATGCTAATGGAAGAAACGGCAAGGTGAGACGCTGAGTCGTGGGCATTGTTGTCAGGCAAGGGAGAGCGCGACAAGGCGTCGGCGTCAGCATGTTGCCTTCCGTTGCGGTACAGCACGCGGATGTCGTAGTTTTGCAGGCGAAGTGCCCACCGGGCGAGACGGCCTGAGGGATTGATGACAACCAGCATAGTGCGTGATGGTCGGTGACTACATAAAATGGGCGACCATATAAATAAGGTCGGAACTTGGTAAGGGCCCAGACGATTGCCAGACATTCTTTCTCAGTGACGGTGTAATTAGTCTCGGCTTTTGTAAGCGTACGGCTTGTATACGCCACGACATATTTCGGAAACCCTGGTTTGCACTGCGCAAGGACAGCGCCGAGACCGACACCAATGGCGTCCGTGTGTACCTCTGTAGGGGCATTAGGGTCGTAGTGGCGGAGTATGGGAGGCGACGTCAGTAAACGACGGAGCTTTTTGAATGCGTCGTCTTACTGTGATGACTACGAATGGAGAGGCCCGTTACTACCGAGGAGCTTTGTCAGCGGCGATACGATAGACGCGAAGTTTCGGATGAAGCGCCGAAAGTAGGAACACAGTCCTATGAAACTGCGCAGTTCCTTGACGGATGTCGGCTTGGGGAACTCGGTCACGGCCCGAAGCTTGGCTGGATCGAGGAAAATTCCGTCCTTGGACACGACGTAGCCGAGTATTGTCAACTGCCGAGCTGCAAATCGGCACTTCTTTAGGTTCAGTTGCAGACTGGCGTCACTCAGACGCTTTAAAACATGCCGCAGGCGTTGAAGGTGCGTGGAGAAGTCCGGAGCAAAAACGACGACGTCATCAAGGTAGCACAGGCACGTGTGCCATTTCAGGTTACGCAGAACGGTATCCATCATGCGCTCAAAGGTGGCGGGCGCATTGCACAGCCCAAACGGCATGACGTTGAATTCGTACAAGCCGCCGGGAGTGACGAAAGCGGTCTTCGGTCGAGCGTCCTCAGCCATAGGTACTTGCCAGTACCCTGAGCGCAAATCTAGAGATGAAAAGAATTCGGCTCCTTGCAGGCTGTCAATCGCGTCATCCACACGTGGTAGTGGGTACACGTCCTAACGAGTAATCTTGTTGAGACGTCAGTAGTCCACAAGGAACCGCACAGAACCGTCCTTCTTCGCGACGAGAACGACAGGAGACGCCCAGGGGCTGTTATAGGGTCGAATAACATCGCGGCGTAGCATGTCGTCCACTTGCTCGTTGATTACACGGCGTTCTGCGGGAGATACGCGATATGGACGTTGACGTAATGGTGGTTGTGTGCCTGTGTCAATGCGATGCGTAACAGTGGATGTGCGGCCGAGAGAAGGTTAAGAGACATCGAAAGAAGAGCGGAATTCTTCCAACAGGGCCAGAAGCTGGGAGCGCTGGACCGGCGTAAGCTTGTCGGCAATGGAAGGACCAAATACATCAGCGGATGATGAAACAGATGTAGGAACAGCACTAAGCGTATTGTAACTTCGGCAGTGCGTGTCATCAGGTTGATCCATGACTTGTGCGTCTTCGATGGCTTCCACGCTGCCGAGACATTCCCCTCGCACCAACGTAACACTGTACGGGGATGAGTTCAGAACAAAAATAGTGGTGCTGCTGCGAGGTACTTGCACGGTCGCGAAAGAAACCAGCAAACCTTTTCTGGTGAAAACACGATGAGATGGTGAGAGGAGTGCAGCGGTGTCTGAAAGACTTGCACAGTAGACCGACACCGCCGCGGACGAGTTTGCAGGCACTTGCGTGTCGTCCCTGACGAGTAACTTGCTTGCAGTAGATGGACTGTCGGCCGGCGTCAAAGAAGAGAATGGTGTCAGCTCTATTTCTGCTGGTGCGCAATGAATGACGGCGTCGTGGCGGGAGAGAAAATCTCATCCTAGCATGACGTCGTGAGAGCATGAAGGAATTATGATGAATTCGACGGCATACATCACGTCCTGAATCGTGAGGCGGGCTGTACAAATCGCTGTAGGGTGAATGCTTTGGGCGCTGGCTGTACGGAGGGAGAGCCCGGAAAGTGGCGTGGTTACTTTGCGCAGTAATCGGCTAAGCTTTGCGTCCATCACGGATACGGCGGCTCCAATATCTACAAGGGCAGAAGCACCAACATCATTCACAAGCACGTCTATCACGTTCGATGGTCTTTCCTGAGGGCTTCCGCATTCGACAGCGTCGCAGCCCTTGCCTCGTGGACTGCGACGACTAGTTTTCCTGGTCACCCTCTAGTGGACGTGGCCGCATCGGCGACAGTGAGCGACGTCGCAGAGAATGTGAGCGGCGGGTAGACGGAGCGGGGCGGGACGACGGTGACGTAGGTGGCGGTTGGTCATAAAAGCGGCTCGATTGGCTGGGAAAATTGGAGGTGACCTGCGGTCGCTGCACACGATTGCAGTAGCGTGCTACGTGACCGACGCAACCACAAGCAAAGCAGATGGGGCGATTGTCCGCAGTGCGCCATCGATTCGCGGGTCCCATCCATGTCGAAGAACGCGATGGGTGAGCCGGCTGCTGATATAACTGCATAGTGGGCGGCACACGGGGCACGTGGATGACGTTGGTATATGTAGGCGGCACAGTTTCTCCGAAGGCCTGGGGTCTGGCGATGGTTTCGGTGTAACCAAGAGGGCCAGTCACAGGAATCGGTGGGGGTGGCCTGGCGACAACTTGGGCGTAACTGAGTGGTGTAGATACTGGAGGCGGCTGGTAATATTCTGGAACGACCTCCGCGATTTCCTGCTGAATGGCTCGGCGGAGGGGTAGCAGAAGTGTGCTTGACGACTGTTCAGCACGTTGCGGGGAAGCAAAGGCCAGTAAAGAGACCTGGCGAGCAACTTCCTCACGCACGAATGACTTGATTTCAGCAAGCAAGGCGGTGTGGTCAGGAAGTGTTGACAAGGCCGAGAGATCAGCGTCACGTGAAGGTGGTCGACGGGTCATCGAGCGCTGCCGTCGCAGCTCCTCGTAACCTTGGCAAAGTGTAATGATCTCTGCCACGGTGCGAGGGTTCTTGGCCAGGAGCATGGTGAAGGCATCGTCGGCGATGCCTTTTAGAACATTGGTAATTCTGTCAGCCTCTGACATGCTCGCGTCCACTTTCTTGCACAAGTCAAGGATGTCCTCTATGTAGCTTGTGAAGGACTCATCGGTCTGCTGTGCTCGTTCACGAAACCGCTGTTCGGCTTGGAGCTTACGAACGGCAGGACGGCCGAACACGTCGATGACGGCGGTTTTAAAAGCGGACCAAGTGGGGAAATCGGCTGCGTGGTTGTTGTACCACATGCCGGCCACACCCGCGAGATAGAAAACCAGGTTGCCGAGTTTACCTGCCTCGTCCCAATGATTGGGGGCGCTGACGCGTTCGTACATAGCAAGCCAGTCCTCGACGTCGGTGCCATCCGCGCCGGTGAAGACAGGAGGGTCGCGGATGCGGGGAACACCGGAACATGGCGTCGGCGCAGGAGGAAGCGTTTGCTGTGCAGCGTCTTGGTGCATGGTAGAAGGCACGGTGCGGGATCGAAGCTTCAGGAGCATCAAATGCTAACCGAAGGTGTTAGAAGGGCACAGCACCTCCACCAAATTGTTGAGACGTTTATTGGCGGACACTTGTCGACGATGCTTGACAGCGACAGTCAATGCGGGTACTGACTCTCTGCACGAGCTGCTCTTCTTCTTGCTTAAAATGGCAACCCACTAGAAGGCGCTGGAGAGGACGACCCACTGTTCGAAGGCTTCACCACAAATATAACATATTTCGGGGGATGGACAAGTGCAAGGAATTCATTTTGATGAGAAAAAGTGTGCAGCTAAGTACACCACCTTGTGGCACGCCTGTTTCCTGGACAAATATTTGGGAAAGAACCGTGCCCACTCGGACACGGAATGTCCAGTTTGACAGGTAACTTTCAAATATTTGAAACATTCCTCCGCGCACGCCAAGGTGGGACAGGTCTCTTAGAATTCCAAAACGCCATTTTGTATCATAAGCCTTTTTGATATCGAGGAACACAAAGAGAAAATATTGTTTATGGACGAAGGCGTCTCTTATCTGTGCCTCGATACGAACGAGGTGGTCTGTAGTGGATCTACTTTCTCGAAACCCACACAGAAATGGGTCGAGCAAATTGTTTGTTTCAAGAATATGTAGAAGTCGGCAGTTTATCATTTTTTCGAATACTTTGCACAAGCAGCTTGTAAGTGCAATAGGCCTATAACTTGAAGCTAAAGAAGGGTCCTTGCCCTCTGTCAAAATGGGAATAATAATAGCCTCTTTCCAGGAGGTAGCGATAGTGCCAGAAAACCAGGTAGCATTGTATAAACAAAGTAAGGTTTTTCGTGTTTCGGCTGGTAGGTTTTTTAACATTTCATACACCACACGGTCAGAACCTGGCGCAGAAGTACTGCAGGAGTTTAGAGATGTTCGGAGCTCAGCTAGACTGAAATCTTGGTTATATGCCTCGTATCTAGTGGATTTATGTTCTAGTTTCTGCTTTTCTATTCTTGTTCTGTATTTTTGGAAAGTGTCAGTATAGTGGGACGAGCTGGATACCCATTCAAAGTGTGCACCGAGGAAGTTTGCCTGATCTTCCAAGGTATCACCCTGAGTGTTTACGAGTGGAAGTGTGTGTACTTGTTTTCCTGCGATCCTACCGACCATGTTCCAGACTTTAGCCTCCTGTGTGTATGAATTGATCCCTGACAAAAACTTCTGCCAGCTTTCTCTTCTGGCCTGCCGACGCGTTCTCCTGCCTTGAGACTTTATTTTCTGAAAGCTCTCAAGGTTTTCCGCTGTCGGCGAGTTGCGCAGCAACCTCCATGCCCTGTTCTGTTCCTTTCGCGCATTACGACACTCTGTGTTCCACCATGGGACGTGTCGCTTGCCGGGCTGTCCAGATGTTTGTGGGATGCATTTGGCTGCTGTGTTAATAAGAAGAGCTGTGAAGTACTGCACAGCTTCATCTATGCTTAGCCCACATATGTCAGTCCAAGATAAGTGAGCTTTGTTATGAAACTGTTCCCAGTCGGCTTTGTGTATAAGCCATTTGGGAACTCGTGGAGGATATTCGTATGATGTTTGTGTACTCAAAACGACAGCAAAATGGTCGCTTCTGTAGGGATTGTTTAGAACTTTCCATTGGAGTAATGGTACAAGTGAAGGAGATGCGATGCTGAGATCTATGGAGGAGTAGGTTTTGTTGGCAAGGTTATAATATGTTGCCTCTTTCCTATTCAACAGACAGGCACCGGTGGAAAAAAGGAACTGTTCAATGAGACGACCTCGTGCGTCGCAGCGAGAATCATCCCATAGACTGCTATGAGCATTCAGGTCACCAAGGACCAGATAAGGTTCGGGTAGTTGGTCTATTAAGGACTCGAATTCTCGTTTTCCAAGACGGTGGTGTGGGGGTATGTAGAGAGAGCAGATGGTGACGAGCTTGTTGAAAATAACTGCTCGAACAGCCACTGCCTCTAGTGTTGTTCGCAGTGGTAAATGTGTGCATGCTACTTTTTGATTAACAATAATGGCTACACCGCCGGATGATGCCGCAGCATCATCTCTGTCCTTTCGGAAGACAACATACCGACGCAAAAAATTCGTGTTTTTATATTTTAAATGAGTTTCCTGTACACACAGCACTTTCGGCGAATGTTTGCAAAAGCGCTCTTGAACATCATCGAGGTTTCTAAGGAGTCCTCTGACGTTCCAATGTATTATTTGTGTTGCCATATTGGAGATAACATAGTGCTGTGTGTAAGGAACAATGGGTGTGTCTGCTTCTTAAGCTAAGCGTTAAGACTCAAAGAACAGGGCCGTCGCCGGGCCCCGTTATTGGCTTTTTATTTCTTTTGGCGCGCTCCAGGGAGCTACGCCGATCTTTCTGCACCAGGGGTGCCGTGGTGTCCATTGCCTCCTCAGAGGCACTGCGTGCCCACATTTGCAAGCTGATGTTTTGGGCTTGGGACCTCGCCTGGTGAGACGAGGCCTTCATATCGGCCGACCCTGGGGTCTCCTTCACCTCGGGGGGTGAAACCTTCGGTCTTCTTGGGCTACAGGTTGAAGGAACCTCCTTTACAGGTTGAAGGAACCTCCTTTGGTGCTGGGATACCCTGGCCGCTGCAAGAGCTTGCAGCGGCCTTGGTTGTCGCCGTGGGGACGAGTGGCAGGGCAGCCTTGGTTGTTCCCGCCGTGGGGGGGGGCATCGGCGACCGCCTGGGCACACTGTGCCTGGCATGGGCAGTTGCCGCAGGCCGTTGTAGTGCTGCCCCTGTTGCGCTACATCGGCAAACGATGGTTTGTTTGTGAAAAGTCCAGATACTTGTTGACGGGCTTCTCGGAAAGTATTGTTTGTGTGATTTTGATTGTAACAATTTCTTTTTTCTTTTTCTCTTTTTCCATGTTGGACAGGTTCGGGAGTATGCGGGATGGGCACCATCGTAGTTTGCGCAGTGGGCCCCATCCTCCACCTTACACTCGTCCGTAGTGTGTCCTGTGGTGGCACACTTTTCGCAGGTGAGTTGGCCGCGGCAACTCTGAGAGCCGTGACCAAAACGCTGGCATTTGAAGCAACGTCGTGGGTTGGGAATGTAAGGTCTCACATTCAACTTCAAGTATCCTGTTTTGAGATGTTCAGGCAGGGTGCTGGTGCAAAATGTCACAATTATGTGTTTTGTTAGGATTTCCTTTTTATCACGCCTAATTTTGATTCTTTGTACTTGTGTCACCTGTTGGTCCTTCCAGCCCTCGAGGAGCTCACCTTCAGTCAGGTCAAGCAAGTCTTGATCAGATACAACACCTCGGGAAGTGTTGAGTGAGCGGTGTGGTGTAATTGAGATAGGTATGTTTCCAAACGATTCAAGTTAAGAGGTTTTCATACTGGCTCTGAGTTTTTACCTCGAGGAGGAAATCCCCACTGGCCATTGGTGTAGCCTGGTAACCTGGTCCAAGTGTAGTGGTGAGGCATTTGAAAACAATGAAAGGCGAAATAGTTCTGGCGTTCTTTTCAGTGGTTTCACGATGGATTACATGGTAGCGGGGAAAGGTTTCTTTCGGTTTGCTGAAATAATTGCAAAAGTCTTCGGTGCGCCCTCTCTTCGGGAGAGGACGATCGTGCAATGAAGGGAGAGAAGAAAAAGCCGCAAACTAAATGTGAGTTTGGCAGTCATGCCAGCCGCCCACCATGGAGCCCAACACGGGGACGTGACAAGTCCTAAATTTATATGAGGCATGTCAACATGAGCTGTACACAGCCGCTATAACCAAATGTATTGTGCCCAAGACAGAACACATACACAAGGTTAACCCTTGCGGCCAGGAAAAATCGGAAGTAAATGGAAGAGAGAAGAAGCAGGATAGATTTAAAGACGAGAAAAGACTAAGATATATATAGAGAGAGAGAGAGAGAAATAGAAAAAGGCGACTACCGATTTCCCCTGTGTCGGTCAGCCCAGGGGTGCCGTCTACGTGAAGCCAGGGCCAAAGGGGTGTGTTGCCTCTGCCGGGGGGCCTTAAAGGTCCGATCACCCAGCATTGGCTCTACCCCCAGGATCCCCTTTTCCCCGGACACGGCAAAGCCACGCACGGCTAGGCGTGCGAGGGAGCCGAAACTCCCCCGTTAGCTCGGGTCCGTGGTGTCGCTACACACCAAACTCCGAGCGTCTGCGGCCCGTCATTTGCAGTTTTCATATACCACGCAAGCAGGACCAGCATGCCTTGTACGACATCTGCTTCTAGGTTCCTACCAAACATTAAGCCATACATAGACTGTGCGCTAGGTTAGATTTCGGTTTTGGTAGTGCGCCTTCTTGTACATTGAAAATTATTAAACTTGTTGAGCGTTTCAGCTATTGGGCGCATGAGAATTGTCTCTCAGGAACACAGAGCCACCTTTACACTGACACTGCTATCGAGCTTGAAGCGTTTCAGTGACATTTGCTTCTTATATACTACCATAAAACGTGTTATTGCCAGAAGTGTCGCCTTCTCTTCACTTATCGACTCATCCGGTGCCTCATTATTTGCATTACCAGAAACGTGGCTTAACGATTCCATTTCGGACAACATACTATGCTGCGAGTTATTTCAGAATTTTTTTATATGTGAATGGATAGGCAGTAAGGGTGATCGTGGTGGTATAGCGATTGAACAAGGACTGTTTGCCGCTCCATTCATTTTGGCATTTTTTTCGAGCGTGTATCAAATTTCTTTAAGTGTGCTGATACGGAACTTATTGTAGATGTAAAGTACCACCTCCCGAATTCGTACAACTGATTTGCTCACAAAGTTTATGATGATGATGATATATGGTGTTTTTTGGCGCAAGGGCCATTTGATGACCAAAGAGCGCCAGTTCATAGGACAAGGTATGTGAATAATGATTGTGATTAGCGGCTGTATAAGGGCCATATTATTCTTCGCAGTAAGGCGGGTGAAAACATACAAGTAATAAAATCATGACCATACCATGAAAGGTGTGGGGTGTGAATAGGTGACAAAAGTTGATGAAGATGTGTGGTGCTTTGTGGCGCAAGGGCCAATAGATGGCCAAAGAGCGCATTTCGATGAGTAGAGATGAGACAATGATTTGTTGCGTGGCTGTATAGGGGCCTTAAAATTCCTCGCGATAACGCGGGTACAAACGTAAGTATTAAGATCATGACAGTGGCGTGATATGCATAATAAAAAGGGTGACAAAGATTTTGACAATAAAAACATGTAAAAATATTTGGCACTAGCACAAGTGCCTCATCAGCACCATTGTGTCCTAGGGCTGCGAGGCAAGTGCTTTTAAATGTATTCACTGCAGCAGCAACCTCTCTTGAGAGGTCACGCTACGCAATGCCTGGGTATATTACATAGTAAAAATTGACATCTCTTAAAAAAGCTAACAATGATTTATGGGTGAAAAGTGGTTCCCTACCGACAAACATTGCGGGGCGTAATGGTATATGTTGTCGGTAGGGTAATGGAAAGTGTTGTCTCTTAGAGTGTCTAACTGTTGACATTGGATTAAAACGTGAAGAACGGTCAATGCCTCACCACAATTGTCACACAGTGGTGGATCACCACGGGACAAAAGATATGTGTTTGTCGTGTATGTGTGTCCTATCCTGAGTCTTGTTAGTGTTACATCTGTTAGACGAGATTTTTATACTGGTGGCCAATGGCCAAGGTGTGGCTTGATAACGTGTAGTTTGTTTTGTGTGTGTTTATCCCACTTGCTCTGCCAGTAGTCCCTGAGGTTTCGTTTGAGAGACGGCTTCAGATCAAGGACCGGGATTGATATGGGTGTAGGGGCAGTGTTTTTGTGGACGGATGCAGCGAGCTGATCCGCTTTCACGTTGCTTCGGATCTCACAGTGCCCTGGCACCCAGCACACTACAACATTTTGGTTGAGTGTGTAGAGTGTGCATGCAATGGAGTAAAGTGAGACAAGGACAGGGTTTTTTTTTGTTTTTTAAGACTGTGCAGAGCCGTTACCGCACTGAGGGAGTCTGTATAAATTACTGCTTTTTGTATTTGTAATTGTTTGATGTGTTTAGCTGCCACAAGTATCGCGTAAGCTTCCGCTGTGAAGATACTTGTGCCTGGATGTAGAGGGCCAGCATCCGAAAAGGATGGGCAGACAGCAGCGTAGGACACAGAGGGATTGGTCTTGGAGGCATCTGTAAAGAACTCAGGACGTGTGTATTTGTGTTGAAGTTCCAGGAAGTATGTTCGCATATGGGCAATAGGCGCATGTTTTGTAACTTCTAGAAAGGACACATCACAGTCTATAGTCTGCCATTGCCACGGTGGCGGATATGCTACAGGAGCCATTAAACTGTGTTCAAGTGAGACTCCAGTTTCCTCAGCTAGACTTTTCAGGCGAACTGAGTAGGTCTGCCTCATCGACGGCCTGTTTTGAAACAGAATTGAGCTCGACAAATCCTTAAGAGTAGAGTATAAGGGGTGCTTCTTATCCGCTTTCACTTTAAGGAAATAAACATAGGACATGTAAGTTCTCTGCAGATGAAGCGACCACTCATTTGACTCAACATAAAGGCTTTCTACGGGGCTTGCGCGAAAAGCACCCGTAGAAAGGCGGATGCCCAAATGGTGCACGGGGTCCAGCATCTTCAAAGCACTTTGAGTTGCAGACTGATAGACAACGGCCCCATAATCTAAGCGGGTGCGAACGAGTCTTCGATACAGATTCTTGAGGCATTGCCTGTCACTACCCCAAGTAGTACGTGACAACACTTTTAAACATTCGTGGCTTTTAAACACTTTGTTTTTATATACTTTATATGTGGTACCAAGGTCAACTTGTTGTCCAATATTAAGCCTAAGAATTTATGCTCGGCTTTGACGGACAGACATTGCCCGTTCAGTCGAATGTCAGGTTCCGAGTGCATGCCTCTCTTTCGAGAGAACAAGACACACGTGTTTTTTTGTGGGTTAAGTCAAAACCCGTTTTCATCTGCCTATTTGGAGACCTTGTTTAAACCCAGCTGAACCTGCCGCTCACACATTGCCAATTTGCATGACTTGAAGCCAAGCTGGACGTCGTCGACATATGTACAATAGGACATATTGCGGGGGATGTACAAGTGCAAGGAATTCATTTTGATGAGAAAAAGTGTGCAGCTAAGTACACCACCTTGTGGCACGCCTGTTTCCTGGACAAATGTTTGGAAAAAACCGTGCCTACTCGGACACGGAATGTGCGGTTTGACAGGTAGCTTTCGATTATGTGAAACATTCTTCCGCGCAAGCCAAGGTGGGACAGGTCTCTTAGAATTCCAAAACGCCATGTTGTATCATAAGCCTTTTCGATATCGAGGAACACAGCGAGAAAATATTGTTTATGGACGAAGGCGTCTCTGATCTGTGCCTTGATACGAACAAGGTGGTCTGTGGTGGATTTACTTTCTCGAAGCCCGCACTGAAATGGGTCGAGCAAACTGTTTGTTTCAAGGATATGTACAAGTCGGCAGTTTATCATTTTTTCGAAGACTTTGCACAAGCAGCTCGTAAGTGCAATAGGTCTATAGCTTGAAGCGAAAGAAGGGTCCTTGCCCTCTTTGAAAATGGGAATAATAATAGCCTCTTTCCAGGAGGTAGAGATAGTGCCAGAAAACCAGATAGCATTGTATAAACAAAGTAAGGTTTTTCGTGTTTCGGCTGGTAGGTTTTTTAACATTTCATACACCACACGGTCAGAACCTGGGGCAGAAGTACTGCACGAGTTTAGAGATGTTCGGGGCTCAGCTAGACTGAAAGCTTGGTTATACGCCTCGTAACTAGTGGATTTGTGTTCGAGTTTCTGCTTTTCTATTCTTGTTCTGTATTTTTGGAAAGTGTCGGTATAGTGGGACGAGCTGGATATCTGTTCAAAGTGTGCACCGAGGAAGTTTGCCTGATCTTCCATGGTATCAGCCTGAGTGTTTACGAGTGGAAGTGTGTGTACTTGTTTTCCTGCTATCCTACCGACCATGTTCCAGACTTTAGCCTCCTGTGTGTATGAATTGATCCCTTACAAAAACTTCCGCCAGCTTTCTCTGCTGGCTTGCCGACGCGTTCTCCTGCCTTGAGACTTTATTTTCTTAAAGCTCTCAAGGTTTTCCGCTGTCGGCAAGTTTCGCAGCAACCTCCACGCCCTGTTCTGTTCCTTTCGCACATTACGACACTCTGTGTTCCACCATGGGACTTGTCGCTTGCCGGGCTGTCCAGATGTTTGTGGGATGCATTTGGCTGCTGCGTTAATAAGGAGAGCTGTAAAGTACTGCACAGCTTCATCTATGCTTAGCCCACATATGTCAGTCCAAGATAAGTGAGCTTTGTTATGAAACTGTTCCCAGTCGGCTTTGTGTATAAGCCATTTGGGAACTCGTGGAGGATATTCGTATGATGTTTGTGTACTCAAAACGACAGCAACATGGTCGCTTCTGTAGGGATTGTTTAGAACTTTCCATTGGAGTAATGGTACAAGTGAAGGAGATGCGATGCTGAGATCTATGGAGGAGTAGGTTTTGTTGGCAAGGTTATAATATGTTGCCTCTTTCCTATTCAACAGACAGGCACCGGTGGAAAAAAGGAACTGTTCAATGAGACGACCTCGTGCGTCGCAGCGAGAATCACCCCATAGACTGCTATGAGCATTCAGGTCACCAAGGACCAGATAAGGTTCGGGTAGTTGGTCTATTAGGGACTCGAATTCTCGTTTTCCAAGACGGTAGTGTGGGGGTATGTAGAGAGAGCAGATGGTGACGAGCTTGTTGAAAATAACTGCTCGAACAGCCACTGCCTCTAGTGTTGCTCGCAGTGGTAAATGTGTGCATGCTACTTTTTGATTAACAATAATGGCTACACCGCCGGATGATGCCGCAGCATCATCTCTGTCCTTTCGGAAGAGAACATACCGACGCGAAAAATTCGATTTTTAGATTTTAAATGAGTTTCCTGTACACACAGCACTTTCGGCGAATATTTGCAAAAGAGCTCTTGAACATCATCAAGGTTTCTAAGGAGTCCTCTGACATTCCAAAGTATTATTTGTGTTGCCATATTGGAGGTAACGTAGTGCTGTGTGTAAGAAAAAATGGGTGTGTCTGCTTCTTAAGCTAAGCATTAAGGCTCAAAGAACAGGGCCGTCGCCGGGCCACGTTATTGGCTTTTTATTTCTTTTGGTGCGCTCCAGGGAGCTACGCCGATCTTTCTGCTCCAGGGGTACCGTGGTGTCCACTGCCTCCTCAGAGGAACTGCGTGCCCGCATTTGCGAGCTGATGTTTTGGGCTTGGGACCTCGCCTGGTGAGACGAGGCCTTCATATCGGCCGACCCTGGGGTCTCCTTCACCTCGGGGGGCGAAACCCTCGGCCCTCTTGGGCTAGAGGTTGAAGGAACCTCCTTTGGTGCTGGGATACCCTCGCCGCTGCAAGAGCTTGCAGCGGCCGTGGTTGTCGCCGTGGGGACGAGTGGCAGGGCAGCCTTGGCTGTTCCCGCCGTGGGTGGGGGCATTAGCGACCGCCTGGGCACACTGTGCCTGGCATGGGCAGTTGCCACAGGCCGTTGTAGTGCTGCCCCCTGTTGCACTACATCGGCGAACGATGGTTTGTTTGTGAAAAGACCAGCAACTTGTTGACGGGCTTCTCGGAAAGTAATGTTTTGAGTGAGTTTGATTGTAACAATTTCTTTTTCCTTTTACCATGTTGGACCGGTTCGGGAGTATGCGGGATGGGCACCATCGCAGTTTGCGCAGTGGGCCCCATCCTCCACCTTACACTCTTCCGTAGCGTGTCCTTTGGTGGCACACCTTCGGCAGGTGAGTGTGCCGCGGCAACTCTGAGAGCCGTGACATAAACGTTGGCATTTGAAGCAATGTCGTGGGTTGGGAATGTAGGGTCTCACATTCACCCTCAAGTTACCTGTTTCGAGATGTTCAGGCAGAGTACTGGTGCAAAACGTCACAATTCTGTGTTTTGTTGGGATTTCCTTGTTATCACGCCTAATTTTGATTCTTTGTACTTGTGTCACTTGCTGGTCCTTCCAGCCCTCGAGGACCTCATCTTCAGTCAGGTCAAGTAAGTCTTGATCAGATACGACGCCTCGGGAAGTGTTGAGTGAGCGGTGTGGTGTAATTGAGATAGGTATGTTTCCAAACGATTCTAGATTTGAGAGGTTTCCATACTGGCTCTGACTTTTTACTTCGAGGAGGAGATCCCCACTGGCCATTCTTGTAGCCTGGTAACCTGGTCCAAGTGTAGTGGTGAGGCATTTGGAAACAATGAAAGGCGAAATAGTTCTGGCGTTCTTTTCAGCGGTTTCACAATGGATTACATGGTAGCGGGGAAAGGTTTCTTTCGGTTTGCTGAAATAATTGCAAAAGTCTTCGGTGCGCCCTCTCTTTGAGAGAGGACGATCGTGCAATGAAGAGAGAGGGGAAAAAGCCATAAACTAAATATGAGTTCGGCAGCCACGCCAGCCGCCCACCATGGAGCCCAACACGGGGACGTGACAAGTCCTAAATTTGTATGAGGCATGTCAACGTCAGCTGTACACAGCCGCTATAACCAAATATATTGTGCCCAAGACAGAGCACATACACAAGGTTAACCCTTGCCGCCAGGAAAAATTGGAAGTAAAATGAAGTGAGGAGAAAACAGGAAAGATGTAAAGTGAGAACAAAAGACGAAGATGTAGGCAGAAAGAGATAGGAAAAGGAGACTGCCGAATTCCCCTGGGTGGGTCAGCCCAGGGGTGCCGTCTACGTGAAGCCGGGGCCAAAGAGGTGTGTTGCCTCTGCCGGGGGGCCTTAACGGTCCAATCACCCAGCGTCGGCTCAACCCCCAGGATCCCCTTTTCCCCGGACACGGCAAAGCCACGCACGGCTATGCGTGGGAGGGAGTAGAAACTCCCCCGTTAGCTCGGGTGCGTGGTGTCGCTACACACCAAACGCCTACTTGCGCAGGCGCCCCTGCGGGGAGGTGACAAAAGTTGGTGATAATGTAAAACGATGGTGGACATGTATGGCATTAGCACAAGTACCTCCCACGTTCATACCCTTGCGTCCAAGGGCCGTGAGGCAAGTGCTTTCCTGTGTAGCCACCGCAGCAAAAACCTCCCTGGAGGGGTCGTGCTATGGGATGCCCGGGTATATAATATGAAAATTATGAATATCTTATAAAAACGCTAAAAATGAATTAAGACTAAAAAGCGGTTCCCTACCAACGAACTTTGCAGGGTGTAAAGGTATATGTTGTCGGTAGGGTAATGGAAAATGCTGTTTTCTTAGAGTTTCTAAGTGTTTGCACTGAATTAACATGTGAAGGACTGTTAATGCTTCACCACATCTGTCACACAATGGTGGATCGCCACCGGACAAAAGATATGTGTGTGTCGTGTATGTGTGTCCTATCCTCAGTCTCGTTAGTATTACGTCTGTATGACGCGATTTTGATACTGGCAGCCAATGATCAAGGTGTGGCCTAATAATGTGTAGTATGTTTTGTGTGTGTGTATCCCACTTGCTCTGCAAGTAGTCCCTGAGGTTTCGTTTCAGAGACGGCTTAAGATCAAGGGCCGGGATTAAAATGGGTGTTGTGGTTGTGCTTTCATGGACGGATGCAGCGTGTAGAGTGTGCCCAAAATGGAGTAAAGAGTGACAAGGACCGGGTTTTTTTGTTTTTTAGGACTGTGCAGAGCCGTTACCACACTGAGGCAGTCTGTATAAATTACTGCTTTTTCTATTTGTAATTGTTTGATGTGTTTAGCTGCCACAACTATCGCGCAAGCTTCCGCTGTCAAGATACTTGTGCCTGGATGTAGAGGGCCAGCATCCGAAAAGGATGGGCCGACAGCAGCGTAGGACACAGAGGAGTTAGACTTGGAGGCATCTGTAAAGAACTCAGGACGTGTGTATTTGTGTTGAAGCTCCAGGAAGTAGTTTCGGATATAGGCAATAGCTGCATGTTTTATAACTTCTAGGAAAGACACATCGCAGTCGATAGTCTGCCACTGCCATGGTGGCGGGTATGCTACAGGAGCCATTAAACTGTGTTCAAGTGACACACCAGTTTCTTCAGCTAGACCCTTCAGGCGAACTGAGAAGGGCTGCCTCATGAGGGCCTGTTTTGAAACAGAATGTAGCTCGACATTTCATTAATAGTAGATTATGAGGGGTGCTTCTTGTCTGCTTTCACCTTAAGAAAATATACAAAGGACATGTAAGTTCTCTGTAGATGAAGCGACTATTCATTTGACTCAACGTAAAGGCTTTCTACAGGGCTGGTGCGAAAAGCACCCGTAGAAAGGCGGATGCCCATATGGTGCTCGGGGTCTAGCATCTTCAAAGCACTTTGTGTTGCAGACTGATAACGAACAGCCCCATAATCTAAGCGGGTGAGAATGAGGCTTCGATACAGATTCATGAGGCATTGCCTATCACTACGCCAAGTAGTACGTGACAACACTTTTAGAACATTCATGGCTTTTAAACATTTTGTTTTTAAATACTTGATGTGCGGTACGAAGGTCAACTTGTTGTCTAAGATTAAGCCTAAGAATTCATGCTCGGCATTGACAGACAGACGTTGACCATTCAGTCGAGTGTCAGGTTCGGAGTGCATGCCTCCCTTTCAAGAGAACAAGACACACGTGCTTTTTGGTGGGTTAAGTCGAAATCCGTTTTCATGTGCCCACTTGAAGACCTTGTTTAAACCCAGCTGAACCTGCCGCTAACACATTGCCAAGTTGCATGACTTGAAGCCAAGCTGAATGTCGTCGACATATGTACAATAGAACATATTGCGGGAGATGGACAAGTGCAAGGAATTCATTTTGATAATAAATATTGTGCAACTAAGTACACCATCTTGTGGCACGCCTGTTTCCTGGACAAATGTTTGGGAGAGAACACTGCTCCCACGGACACGGAATGTTAGGTTTGAAAGGTAACTTTCGATTATCTGAAACATTCTTCCGCGCACACCAAGGTGGGACAGGTCTGTCAGAATTCCTAAACACCACGTTGTATCATAGGCCTTTTCGATATCGAGCAACACAGAGAGAAAATATTGTTTCTGGACAAAGGCGTCTCTGATATGTGCCCAGATACGAACAAGGTGGTCTGTAGTGGATCTACTTTCTTGAAACCCGCACTGAAATGGGTCGAGCAAATTGTTTGTTTCAAGGATATATACAAGTCGGCAGTTTATCATTTTTTCGAAGACTTTGCACAAGCAGCTTGTAAGTGCAATAGGCCTATACCTTGAAGCTAAACAAGGGTCCTTGCCATCTTTCAAAATGGGAATAATAATAGCCTCTTTCAAGGAGGTAGGGATAGTGTCAGATAACCAGATAGCATTGTACAAACAAAGTAAGGTTTTTTGTGTTTCTGCTGGTAGGTTTTTCAACATTTCATACACCACACGGTCAGAACCTGGGGCAGAAGTACTGCAGGAGTTTAGAGATGTTCGGAGCTCAGCTAGACTGAAAGCTTGGTTATATGCCTCGTATCTAGTAGATTTGTGTTCAATTTTCTGCTTTTCTATTCTTGTCCTGTATTTTTGAAAAGTATCAGTATAGTGCGACGAGCTGGAAACCCGTTCAAAGTGTGCACCAAGGAAGTTTGCCTGATTTTCCAAAGTATCACCCTGAGTGTTTACGAATGGGAGTGAGTGTACTTTTCTTCCTGCTACCCTACGAACCATGTTCCAGACATTGGCCTCTTGTGTATATGAATTTATCCCTGAATAAAACTTGTGCCAACATTCTCTTCTGGCCGGCCGACGTGTTCTTCTGCCTCGACATTTTATTTTCTTAAAGCTCTCAAGGTTTTCCGCTGTCGGCGAGTTCTGCAGCATCCTCCATGCGCTTTTCTGTTCTTTTCGCGCATTCTGACACTCAGTGTTCCACCACGGGACGTGTCGTTTGCCGGGCAGTCCAGATGTTTGTGGAATGCACTTTGCTGCTGCGTCAGTGAAGTACTGCACAGCTTCATCAATGCCTAATCCGCATATGTCAGTCAAATTTAAGTGGGTAAGCTTTTAAAATCGTTCCCAGTCGGCTTTGTTTACCAGCCATTTGGGAACATGTGGAGGACATTCATATGTTATCGGTGTACTCAAAACTAAAGGAAAATGGTCACTTCCCTATGGATTATTTATGACTTTCCACTGAAGCAATGGTAAAAGTGAAGGAGATGCGATACTGAGGTCTATGGAAGAGTAAGTGTTGCTGGCAAGTTTATAGTATGTTGCCTCTTTCCTATTCAACAGACAAGCACCTGATGAAATGAGGAATTGTTCAATGAGACGACCTCGTGCATCACAGTGAGAGTCACCCCACAGACCATTATGTGCATTCAGGTCCCCAAGGACCAGATAGGGTTCAGGTAGTTCGTCTATTAAAGACTGGAATTGAAGTTTTTCAAGACTATGGTGCGGAGGTATGTACAAAGAGCACACAGTGACAAGTTTGTTTAGAATAACTGCTCGGACAGCCACCGCCTCGAGGGAAGTTTTAAGGGTTAATTGTGTGCATGCTATACCTTGACTAACTATAACCGCTACACCACCGGAGTGTGGCATGGCATCATCTTTATCCTTTCGGAAGGTTACGTAGTTACGCAAAAAGTTTGTGTTTGTTCGTTTTAAGTGTGTCTCTTGTACACACAGCACTCTTGCATTGTGTTCATGGAGGAGTTCTTGTAAGTCATCGAAGTTTCGAAGAAGGCCTCGGATGTTCCAATGTAATATTTCTGTCTGCATATTTAAACAAGAGAGATGCTGCTGTGTGTACAAAGAGTATCCTGTGTTGGAGTGTGCTCGTTAATTCAGGTGGCAGGACGGTCGTCCGGCCCCATTATTGGTTTTTTGCTTTTCTTGGCGCGCTCCAAGGAGGTGCGCCACTCTTTCGGTACCAAGGGTACCGTTGTACCCATTGCCTCCTCAGAGGCACTGGATGCCCATACATGTGAGCTGGTGGTTTGGATTTTAGGCCTCGCCTGGTGAGGTGAGGCCTTGAGACCACAGGACCCTGGAGTCTCCGGCCTCAATTTGCTTGGAGGCGGAGTAGACTGTCGCCGTGGGGGCAGGCGCCACAGCCGACGGCTTGCTCTGCGCGGGCCGGAAGGGTGGCGAGGGCTGATGCGGCGTTGCCCCCTAACACGCCGCATCAGCATATGTAGCGCTTTAAAATGGCGACACTCTTCGTCTTGCTTCTTTGAATGTGATATTTTCTTTAATTTTCAATGTGATAATTTCTTTTTCTTTTTTCCAAAATGAGCAAGACCATGAGTATGCGGCATGACTTCCGCCACAGTTCACACAGTGTGATGGTTCTTCGCAATCGTGTGAATTGTGGCCTGCCACTCCACATTTTGCACAAGTTTGGTGACCACGACAGCTTTGTGAGCCGTGGCCATACTTCTGGCATTTAAAACAACGACGTGGGTTAGGTATGTACGGTCTGATCGACGTCTTCGTGTACCCTGTTTGAATACTTTTTGGTGGATTACTGGAAGCGAACGTGAGTATTAGGTGTTTTGTTGGTGTTACCTTGTTATCTCTTCTAATGATGATTCTTTGTACATTGGTCACATTTTGGCTCTTCCACCCCTCCAGAAGTTCCTCTTTGGTCAAGCCGAGCAAATCAGCATCAGATACTACTCCACGGGTTATGTTCATAGATCTGTACGGCGTTACAGTGATGGGAGTGTCACCAAAATTTGAAAGATTCTGTAGCTTTTCAAACTGTTCTTTTTCTCGAACTTCAAGGAGGAGGTCTCCGCTGGCTATTTTGGTAACTTTGTACCCAGCTCCAAGAGTTTCGGTGAGACATCTGGCTACTACAAAGGGGGATGCAGTTCTGGCTTGCTTGCTGCTTATCTCACTATGTATAACATGAAAATGGGGAAAGTATTCATTTGATCGATTGAAAAAGCCAAAGTCTTCGGTGCGTACGCGCTTTAAGGCGGTACGATTATTTAACATGGGAAACGCTCTTTGCATTCCAGTTTAATTTTCTTCAGAAGCGTTGGCGGCCACCCACCACGGAGCCCTACGAGGGGACGCTACAAGTTTGCGGATGCTAAAACTTGCAGACGCCAGCCGTAACGCTAGTATAACGCAATGCGCCTAGACCAAGGTAGGCTGTTTGCACAGGGTTAACCCTAGCTGCCAGAAAGTTTGGAAGTAGGCAGAAGAGAGTAGAAGACAGGACAGATAAATAGTGAGAGATAAAGACGAAGATGTAGGGAGAGATAGATAGGAAAAGGCGACTGCCGATTTCCCCTGGGTGGGTCAACACAGGCGTGCCGTCTACGTGAAGCCGGGGCCAAAGGGGTGTGTTGCCTCTGCCGGGGGGCCTTAAAGGTCTAATCACCCAGCATTGGCTCAACCCCCAGTATCCCCTTTTCCTCGGACACGGCAAAGCCACGCACGGCTAGGCGGGGGAGGTAGTCGAGACCCTCCCCGATAGTTCGGGTCCATGGTGTCGCTATACACCAAACGCCTGCTTGCGCAGGCGCCCCTGTGGGCTAGGACATCACCTCTAATCCTATCTCTCCTGGAACCATCACATCGATGACATTCTTGCAGCTGCTTACCACTTCCTCGGGATGTTAAACACCATATTGCAGCAATCACCTGTCCATCAACATTTATGCATAGCGTCACAAGCCATTTTGCAAACTAATTTATGGCTTTTTTTGTACATTTTTTGTAACCCCACCCCTTATGTAATGTCCCCGTGGGAACCTTTAAGGTAATAAAATGAAATGAAATGAAATCTGCGTCCTGCCCCTATGCATGTGTGAAAACTGGCGTATATTACCCTTAACTTTCCGAAAATCGAGTACGCTTCAGCCATATGGGATCCGGATCAAGCATATATTACTGATAACATAAACTTCCTGAAAAACCATGGTAATAATTTTATTTGTTCGGACTCTTGTTTCACAAACCTTACTGCCTAATACTTTGTACTGGTCTTTTTATTCTTTTCCATCGTCTAAAACTTGCTCCCGTATCTGTTTTTCATAAAACATATTATCATTCACTGTTTCCTCGCAAATATTGCAGCGACCCTTAGCACTACTTGATTGATATGTGGGGTTTAACGTCCCAAAACCACCATATGATTATGAGAGACGCCGTAGTGGAGGGCTCCGGAAATTTCGACCTTCTGGGGTTCTTTAACGTGCACCCAAATCTGAGCACACGGGCCTACAACATTTCCGCCTCCATCGGAAATGCAGCCGCCGCAGCCGGGATTCGAACCCGCGACCTGCGGGTCAGCAGCCGAGTACCTTAGCCACTAGACCACCGCGGCGGGGCCCTTAGCACTACTTGCTCGCTGCGATCACCCTCTGACGCATCCGTGCTGTCAGATGCATCCCATGCTGTGCCTCACCATTCGCTAATTCGATTATACTAAAAAGCATGACTGAATGGAACGAGCTGCCCCTAACTACCATAATATAACGGAACATTTCAAAACTTAATGACTTTTTTAAAGAAATGAGGAAGCTTAGCGTTTTGTCCTGTTCTAAATAACTCATTTCATTTTCTTTTCTGGGTCTAATATTATGTAATTCTCTTATATTTCGTTGCGTTTTTAGTTATTCTTGTTTCTTTATTTTCAACAGACGTTGATTTCTATTGCTCTTTTCTTCAAGCATATGATATGTTTCTTGTTTGAAATTTTTTCTATGTTAATTCATTGCATTAAATTTTACCCCTCACCCCTTTGTAATACCCGCATACTGTGGGCCTTTGTGGGTTTCTTGAAAAAACTAGAATAGTAAACTAAATCACCAAAGTTGGCCTTTAACTAACAAGCTCTTGTCTGGTGAGAAAACACATTGTCCGAGTGAGATATTAATAACATGAGCGTCTAGTGCATATGCATAAATTCCAATCCAGTACGTCACTAAGTTAAAATTGGACAAGACACGTTTTGAAGTTTCTCTTTGAATCAGCAGCCATATGGGTGCCACATGGATGCATTCCTGTATTCTGCAGGTAATGCTGGTACATGTGAAGAAGTACTGCAAGGCGACGTCACGTCACCAGTCGTCGCACAAAGATATCTGCATAGTTCTATGCAAGACGAGACAACAGAGTGACTCCAGGTGGAATCCCTGATGGAATCCCTCGGCTACTTCTTCATGGAGCACATGGGTCAACCGCCAGAGTTCACGGCTACACTGCCTCTTCAGCTGACCATGTTCTCTGGTGGTAACGGCCAGGCACCACACTACACCGACAGGAAGGTAGTGGTGATGAGTACGCTGCTGCAGCCATCGCAACAAATGCCACCACTCGCGATGGTGCACCATCTATATGACTAGTGGGTAAGTGAATCATCTCAAGTCTGTATTCGATGAAAAAGTTGCGCCCAAAGCCAGTGCTGTTCCCCCCACCGAGTGTGAATTGCATTCATTCATTTTTTTAACGTCGAGACTTCGTGATTATTTCAGATAGTTGACTCTCATGCCTGGACGCTTTTAGGTCACTAACTTTCGGTCGGATCATAAATTTCTTCAGTGATTCACACATCTTTACTCTTTCTCTCTCTCTCTTTCTATATATTGTTACGTTAGAAAGAGACTGGTAGACGTTGAAAGGGGCCGTTTATTAGGTCGTGAGGGGCAGCTCAGAAGCGGCCGACTGACTAAAGATCCTCCTGATCCTCTTCTTCTTCTCTCGCTCTGGGCGACAAGTGCGTTCCCGTATACGCTTCTTCGTCTTCGTGCAAGTACGCAACATTCCTCTCCGCGCAGACGAAGGCCGCCGGACGAGTCAGTCAAGTTGTCGTGGCGTGTAAAGTTTCAGGCAGGCAACATGAACCACTTGAGTTTTGGCAGCTCGTCAACCACTCGCCGCGAGACGAGCTATTACATAGTTGACCTCTGTAAGTCTGTCGACAATGACAAAAGGTCCCATCGTAAGTGGCCAAAAACTTGTGGCATAACCCACGCTTGCGCATCGGAGTCCACAACCACACCAGATCACCACGGCGATAAATCACTGGTCGATGGTGAATGTCATGGCGTGCCTTAGCTTTGTCTTGCGACGCCAATGTGCGTAGTCAAGCTATGCGACGCGCCTCTTCGGCGAGGCAGAGAGTCTCGGCAACAGTGACGTTGTCGTGGTCACAGAAAGGCAATATTGTGTCGATTATGTGCCGGGGCGAACGTGCATAAAGCAAAAAGAAAGGGCTATAGCCTGTAATCTCATGCTTCGCGGTGTTGAACGCGAAAGTAATGAACGGGAGTACGTCATCCCAGTTCTTGTGGTCACATGAGACATACATAGACAACATGTTGATAATGGTATGGTTGGTACGCTCCGTCAACCCATTAGTTTGGGGGTGGTATGGTGTCGAGTGACGCAGGTGGGACTCACATAAATGGACATCCGCTGTGAATTGTCGTCCACGATCACTGATAATCAGCCGAGGTGGGCCATGTCGGAGGATGACGTACTGTAACAAAAACGACGAGACTTCACTGGCAGTTGCGGAGGGGACGGCCACCGTCTCGCAGCAGCGTGTGTGGTAGTCGACGCAAACAATTATCTATCGGTTGCCCTTAGCCGATTTCGGGAAGTGGCCCAGAAAGTCAATGCCCACTTGTTCGAAAAATGCACTTGGAGTAGGCATCGGCTGTAGAAGACCAGCTGGACTAGTTGATGGACGTTTGTGACGCTGACATTGCATGCAGCTTGCCACATAACTCTCAACAGATTTCTGCATACCAGACCAATAAAAGCGCTCTTTAGTCCGGTGAAGCGTCCGCGCCAAATCTAAATGTCCAGGTGTAGGGTCGTCGTGCATGACACTCATAATAACTGTCCGCAGGCTCTCCGGGACCACTAGAAGAAAACGCGCGCCACTGCTGGAGAGGTTCCTCTTGAACAACAGTCCATCACGCATACAAAAACGGCGTGCACTAGTGGAAGTGGATGCAGTGGCGAATAGTGGTGCTAGTTTAGCATCCTTCCGCTGTTCTGCTCTGAAACTCGGATAGTCCGGGAACGTAGCCGACACAGACGCTACAAGCTGGTCAAGGTCATCGGATTCACAGTCTGTTGTGCTAAGTGGCATACGTGAAAGACAGTCCGCGTCCGCATGTCGACGACCACTCTTGTAAGCGACGGTAAAACTGTATTCTTGTAGCCGGAGTGCCCAGCGCGCAAGGCGGCCACAAGGGCCACGAAGGTTGACAAGCCAACACAACGAGTGGTGGTCGGTTACGACTGTGAATGGGCGCCCGTACAGATAAGACCTAAACCACTGAATTGCAAATAATACTACCAGGCATTCTTATTCCGTAACAGTGTAGTTTTGTTCCGGCCTGCTTAGGGAGCGACTTGCGTATGCGATGACGTGTTCTCTATCGCCGTAACGTTGTACTAGGACGGCTCCAATACCTATGCCGCTAGCATCGGTATGAAGCTCTGTCGGAGCGGAAGGACTGAAGTGCTGAAGGACGGGTCGTGACGTCAGCAAAAACTTCAATTGACGGATTGAAGAATCGCACTCCGGAGTCCACTCAAAGGAATTGTCCTTTCATAAGAGTCATGTGAGAGGATACGCAACGTCGGCAAACTTCGGAATAAAGCGGCGGAAGTACGAACAAAGCCCCAGGAAACTACGAAGCTCCTTGACGGAACGCGGCGCATTGAACGCCTCAACTGCTGCTGTCTTCTGGGGGTCAGGGCGGATGCCATCCTTGTCAACGAGATGCCCGAGCACAAGCGTCTGGCGGTCTCCGAAGTGGCATTTCTTCGAGTTTAAAATTAGGCCAGCGTTTCGGATGCAGTTCAAAACAGTATCCAGACGAGAGTTGTGTTCACTGAACGTGCGGCCAAAGATGACGACGTCGTCGAGGTAGCACATGCAGATGTTCCACTTCAAGCCACGCAGAATGGTGTCCATAAACCTCTCGAACGTTGCCGGTGCATTGCACAATCCAAATGGCATCACGTTGAATTCAAAGAGCCTATCAGGGGTTACAAAGGCAGTCTTTTCCTTGTCCTCTGCGTGCATCGGTATTTGCCAATAACCGGATCATAAGTCTACGGAGGAAAAATAAGAGGCCGAATGTAAGCAGTCTATTGCGTCCTCTATACGGGGCAGCGGGTATAAGTTCTTTTTAGTCACGGAATTCAGTCGGCGATAGTCGACGCAAAATCTCCAAGATCCATCTTTCTTCTTAACAAGGATTACCGGTGCTGCCCACGGACTGGCTGACTTTTGTACCACTCCCTTTTGCATCATTTCCTGCACTTGGTCGTTGATAATTTGTCTTGCTGACGGGGAAACACGATATGGTTTTTGGCGAATCGGACTTGCCGCGCCAGTGTTGATGGTATGGCGCGTTCGAGACAGGGGAATAGGGATTACTTTGCCCTTCTGCGCAAAGTGAAATACCGAAACGTGCTTCAACAGCACATTCATTAAAGTTCGGCGCTCGCTTGAACTAAGCGGCTTATTTATCGTTGCCTTAAGCACCCCGTCCAAATTGTGACAACCAGTTCCGTCACGTTCTTTCGGCACGTCTGTGAGCTCAACCACTGATAAGGTCGCGTGTTCTTTGCTGACCGAAGCTAATTTCGAACCATTGGGTAGTGTCACGGGCTCAGAGGAACAGTTCACAGCCCGTAGGCCAGTTCGTCCACCATCAATCGACACCACACAATGGGCAACCAACACATTCTTCTTCACGCAGTTTATGGGAATTGGTTCTACGCTTGCATCGAAGCTGTCAGAATGCGCGCCGCGACAAACAACAGGAACACGTACGGTAGACAACGCAGGTATGAACGTATCGCCACAGACACACAGCGTAGTTTCGTCATTCGCTGGAGTTTTCAGAAGTTCTGAAGGCATCTGGCCACTCACAAAGTCTTTCCCCGTGCGACAGTCTACAGTGGCACCACATTCTCGCAAGAAGTAAATGCCGAGAATTACATCACGTGTCGACCGAGGAATAATCGCAAACTCTGTCGTTATCATAAGGCCTCCCAAAAATACCTCAGCACTACACATACCAATAGGGCGCAATGGCTCTCCACTCACTCCACAGAACGTCGAAGTTTCATCCCAGGTAAAAACAACCCTCCGCCCTAACACGTCTTTAAAGGAAGCACTCATCACAGAAATTGTTGCACCTGTGTCCACAAAGGCCATCACAGGCACATGATCCACCAAAACACGCACTTTGTTTTTAAACATACACACAGGAGGTATTTCTCTCAATAGCACGTTTCCAGCGACCTCACCCCCATTGGCCGCGCTGGCTAGTTTTCCGGTGGCGAAGAGGGCGCTTTGCGACGCAGCGGTGAAGGAGAACGATGAGCACGAGGTCGCGATTGGGGCGTTAAACTTCTGTCAGATGCCGGAGAGTGGTTGCGGAAGTTGCTTGGCCAATAGTTGTCATCATGTGGTATGTGGGCCGGCCGCCGGACACCATGAGGCTGTTCGAAGGGTCGTGAAAAGTCGGGTGGTTGGTGATACCGAGGAGTCACCCGATGGTTGCAAAATCGCGATATGTGGCCTGGCACACCGCAGGAATAGCACACCGGCCGAGGTCGAAACGTCGGTCGCTCGTCGATGAATAGAGCGTCATCATTTGCTCTTGTGTGACGAATGTACTGGTTGGGTGCGTCGTACCGAGACGTCGGGTGTCGAGGAAGCATGCGCTGAGAGCGTCGATCATACCGCGACGCGGGAAATCTGGTTGTCATCCTTGACTGTGGGGCTGGGCTGTACTCCACACTTGCCGCGCTCATCGTCGGTTGCCATGGAGTCAAAGGAGGCACATCCATAGCCGCACGTGGCAGACACAACTCGCGATGATCAGCTGTCAAACACGACATTTCTCGGTGGGACAGTTCCTCACGAACAATCTGTCGAATGGTAGAAAAAAGGTCGAGGCCAGGATTCGTGTCCACACTGGCAACAGTTGTAACGTTAGCCAGCCGACCAAAACTTGGGCGCAATTCGACGCATCTTGAGCGTTTCAAACGTTCGGCAATGCTGAAGACAAAAAGACTGTTCGGCGCTTTCTGGGCTTGTGCGCCTACTATCGACGATTGATTAGAGGGTTTTCGAAGATAGCGGAACCCTTGACTCGCCTTACACGCGACGACACACCGTTTGTATGGGCTACTGAGCAACAGGCTGCTTTTGCCGAGCTACGACAGCGGATGTAATAAGCCCCTGTTCTTGCGCATTTTGACGATGATTCTGACACAGAGGTGCACACTGACGCTAGTAACATCGGCCTCGGCACAGTGCTCGTCCAGCATCCACACGGCAAAGAACGAGTCATAGCCTATGCCAGCCACTCACTGTCCCGTACCGAGGTGCATTACACGACCACGGAGAAAGAGTGTCTCGCAGTAGTGTGGGCGATCACCAAGTTTCGCCCGTACCTCTATGGTCGTCCATTTAAAGTGGTTACAGACCACCATGCCCTCTGCTGGTTGGTAAACATTTGTGATCCCTCTGGACGACTGGCCCGATGGAGCTTGCGTCTACAGGAATTTGATGTGACCATTGTATATAAGTCTGGACGGAAGCATGAAGACGTTGATACGCTGTCGCGTGCACCTTTATTCAATCAAGAAGAAGAGGACGATTACGGTTTCCTGGGCGCCCTTAGCTCACCTGACTTGAGCAGACGCCAGCGAGAGGATGAAGAAATTCAACCGCTCATCGACTATCTGGAGGGTCATAGCGCTGTTATACCTCGCCATCTATCTCGTGTCATGACGTCTTTCTGCTTCCGAGATAAGGTCCTGTACAAAAAATGCCTGTTTTACGAGCCGCGCTTATCTCCTCATCGTTCCGAAGGACATGCGGGACGAAGTTCTCTCCACGTGTCATGACTAGTCCACATCTGGTCATCTAGGTTACTCGCGAACGCTCGCCAGAGTAAGTGAGGCGTACTACTAGCCCGGACTTTCGGCAAGCGTGAAGCAGTGCGTTAAAAGCTGTCGTGAATGCCAGCGTCGAAATTTGCCACCAAGCAAGCCGGCTGGATTACTTCAGCCAATTGATCCACCCCACAAGCCATTTGACCAAGTCGGCATGGACATTCTCGGCCCATTTCCTTTATCGTCCGACGGCAACAAATGGGTCATTGTTGCAACTGACTATTTGACCCGCTATGCTGAGACACAGGCGACACCACGAGCCACGGCTTCTGAGGTAGCACAGTTCTTCATGTGCCACATTGTTCTGCGTCACGGTGCTCCATCTACAGTGATAACCGACAGAGGAACAGCGTTCACTGCACAGCTTATTGATGACGTTTTTTGACTAAGTAACACTAGGCATCGAACGACAATTGCTTACCATCCGCAGAGCAATGGCTTAACCGAGCGACTAATTAAGACAGTCACAAACATGATCTCCATGTACATCGACGTCCAACACAAAACATGGGATCGCATTTTGCCTTATGTGACGTTGGCTTATAAAGCCGCCGTTCAAGAAACAACCCGATTTACACCGTTTCGACTTCTCTACAGCTGCGAAGTTCAGACGATGCTGGATGCGATGCTTCCCTGTGAAGACGCCGATCAATTAACAACTGACGCAGAAGAATTTGCTGAGCGTGCCGAGGAAACTTGCCAGCTCGCCCAGCTACACATTGGTCAGCAGCAACAGGTCGATGCACGACGTTACAATATGCGTCACAATGACGTATCTTACAGTCTGGAAGACCAAGTTTAGGTTTGGACCCCTGTTCGACGCCGTGGCCTCTCCGAAAAGTTGCTCAGCAGATACTTCGGTCCGTATAAAGTATCACGCCGCGTGAGCGACGTAAACAACGAAGTGGTTCCATACGCTACGTCGTCACGATAGGTACAAAGAAAACAACCAACCTCTGACATAGTTCACGTGGTGCGCATGAAGCCTTATTTTGCGCGTTCCTAAAAGACCACTTTTCCTGTGTTTTTTTTTCATTTGTGCTCCGACAATTGCCTCATCATTGTTGAACTTATCGCGTCTAACATTTGATAATTGGTGCCCTTTTTCATAGTTTAAACTACTTTGTTTTGGTTTTTTTTTGCGATAACTTTACAGCATCGGGACGATGCTCTTTTTTGTTGAAGAGGAAAATTGTCACCTACTTCTAGTTGTGGGTCGTATGCCAAGGTGAAGGCTCACACCACAGAGAAGAAAGAAGTGCACGTGGGACCCCGCTCTGAAAAACAAGCCCAACCGACGCGCTTGGTTAGAGCCCTGTTGCTGAGACGTCTATAAACCTTGCCCATACCCCCTGGAGTGACGTGACAATATAGTGAACACCAGGTCGAATCTGTACTGTCCTTAGAACGTCTGTAACAAATTTTGCCGCCGTATCTGGTCCACCGATTTCTCAGGCACAATTTTTTCTTGTATCTCCTTATTTTCCGTGGTGAAGCTGGCTTCTTGAAAACGCGATACCGCGGACATCTCTTCAGAGTCCGACGAGCTTGCCTGTTTTGCTGTTAAAGCTCTCAAAATTGGCCCCCTTCACAAGATACCTGTGATTTTGACTGATGGTGATGAGCTCTGTCAACTGCCTGTGCTTAGAATTCGGATTGTCGGGTGCATGAGCTGTCAAGAAGGAGCCATCACTTTAAACATAACATGACTCGCGAAAAAACGCGGCCACTAGAATAGAAAGAATAACACAGGCACCCACGGTGTCAACCTTTGTGTGCGTCCCATATTCAGTCACTATTGTAAATACACAGTCATCAACTATGAAGGAAGTGTGTTCACAAGATATGGGGTTAGGAGGGGGGCGTGCATTTGTTCCATCGTCTAGTCACTGACATCTACCGTTGTCAATAAAGTACAAATCACTAGAAAACGGAATTCATGAGGGAGTCCTGTAATATTAACATGCCAACACATGAAGTTTTACAGAGGCTGCAGCCACAGTTGTGGCATGTTGGGCAAGGTTTACTGATTTTATTGAAGTTTTTAGTCAAGGTTTTTCACATGACATTCCGAAAAATCGTGATGGCAAGAAACCTGCATGGTAGATCCAATTAGGCCACGAAGCCCCAGTTGAAAGGCGATTGAAAACCTATTGCCAGCGACGTCGACAAGGGATGTAATGGGGGCTGGGATCGAAGTGTGTCTATGAAAAATATGCTAAATGTGGGCAGCAAAGTTTTGTTTTTAGAGCGAATGTATTTCGTGTTTTACAAATAACATTAGATTTTAGAACAATCTTACGTACTTGCGATGCACAAATGGTTCTTCACGGTGCTCAATTTTTACGAAAAAGCATTTTTTTAGCGCCCTCAAGGATAGGAGCATGTCATCTATTTTCAGTGCAGTGCTCGCGGAAATTGGATAAGCGCGCTCGTAAAGTTCCTCGTGACGACATGTCCTCCAGATGCTTTCTGGTATCCTGTGCTTGCATACGATCTTTTAATTACGGCTGTGGGATTTTAATTTTTGCTGTGCATGGTGTGATGGTATGTTTCGTCATCATGAGGTGTGTTTCACAAACATATACGGTTTTCAATGTATGTCTGTAAGTGTTAGAAGGACGACGACAAAGTTTTATCGTTCGGTTGTCAGTTTTCTTGGCTGGCAAACTTTTTCTATTTATTTTTTACCATCGTGCGTCTTTCGCACCCAGCACGCCTTGTATTGGTCCTCAAAAGCTCTGCTTTGCTGGGGGACCCTCCCTGCAAGTTTCGCTATGAAGGAGATGGTGGTTCACCTGCCTAGCGGCATGAGTAGACCTGCCATTGCAAGGAAGCGGCTCAGCGTTTTCAGTGACATGAGAAGCTGCCGATTCCGAGTCTGATGCTACGTCGGATGAATTGGATGTATTTCTACCTGCTAATCCTCGACGGCCTTGAAGTAAGTCCACGGCATCGTCCTCATGTGAAGAGACCATTATATACAAAATCATCGTGAATACGACAGTTGCTTATGTGCCCGTCGACGTAACGATAAGCTTGAACGCTAACTCCAAACAAAAGCTACATAATTTTTCTTCAAACTAGCCCCTGGCCTGATTCAAGAAGTTCGAGTGAATCCCAGGAAAAATATCATTGCCGAAGACAAAGCAGATGAGACGATGATGCAAACCGTGCTAGGTCTATCTGAGCTATGCAACGACAACGTGCGGGATTTTGTTCCACAGGGCGCTAATGTAACAGCTAGGGTTATATCGAATGTAGACCAAGAACTTTCAGATGACGTTCTTAAAAGTATGATAGTTTGCACGCCTCCATACAGTGTCATCAGCGCTCGAAGGCTTGGCTCTTCGAAGTGTGTGAAGATTTTTTTCTGGTGCGAAAAGCTATGGCCTTTGGTGCCGCATTTCTCGCAGGTAAGCTGTCCTCGGCAGCTCTAGAAGCCGTGCCCGAACCTCTTACATTTAAAGCAGCGCCGAAGGTTAAATATGTATGGTCTGACTGCCAATTTAAGATATCCTGTTGCTATTTCAGCGGGGAGAGTGCTAGATGCAAAAGTCAGTATGATGTGTTTCGTTGAGGTTTCTTTCTTTTCGTATTTTGATTCGCTGCACCTGGATGACATTTTCGTCTTTCGAGCCTGTGAAAAGTTCCTCAACAGGGAGGTCCATCAGGTCTCCATCCGATACAGCACCCTTCATGGTGTTCGTGGTTCGATGCGTTGTGATTGTGATAAGCTGATCACCAAAATGTAAAAGAATGTAAACTCTGGTACTGTGCGTAGTCGTTTATTTCTACCAGCAGGACACCACTGGTGGTCTTTGTGGCTTTGTAGCCCACGCCTAGCGTTTCCATAAGGCATTTGGACACAAGAAAAGGTGCAATGCTTCTAGCTTTCTTTTCTTACTTTCACAGTGGATCATGTGGTATTTCTAGAAGTTATTTTTCTGGTTCGGTAAAAACTCAAAAGCTCGATCGGTGCGCCACCTCTTGGAGGGGCGATCGGTTGTGAGAGGGCTAAGAGTTCCCATGTATTAAGTAGCTTATTCGGTGACCATGCCAGTCACCCACCACGGAGCCCAAAAAGGGGACGCTGCGAGACGCAAAAGACGCAAGCACCAGCTGTACATGGCTGCTATAACCTAATATATCTACCCAAGGTTGGATATCTACACCTGGTTAACCTTTGCCGCCGAGAGTCGTGGAAGTAAATAGAAGTGAGGAAAAGACTCGAAAGATCAAAAGTAGTAGAAAAGACGAAGATGAAGAGAGAGAAGGAGACAGGAAGGGGCGACTGCCGATTTCCCCTGGGTGGGTCAAGTCCAGGGGCGCCATCTACATGAAGCCGGGGCGAAAGGAAGTGTTGCCTCTGACGGGGGCCTTAAAGGTCCAATCACCCGGCGCCGGCTCAACTGCCAGGATCCCCTTTTCCCGGACACGGCAAAGCCACGCACGGCTAGGCATGGGAGAAAGTCGAACCCCCCCCCCCCCCCCGCGTTAGCTCGGGTCCGTGGAGTCGCTACACACGAAACGCCTGCTTACGCGGACGCCCCTGCGAAGGACACAACCTCCTCAAAGGTCACGCCTCATAAAGTTTCGGACCATCTTCCACCAAGGCCATGTCTGCAGTAGAAAATACTGTAAACAGGGCACCAGAAATGGCTCCAGCCAACGATGATGCCCATTTTGTAACCATGCTCAAGATGCTTATTAACGTCGTAAGACCTCTCGTAGCGGGTCGTCAAACGCCAGCAGCATTAGCCGCACAACATCTCTTGGAGGCTCTCATTCTAGTTCTCGACAGTCTTCACTAAAAACAACATGAACACCGGTTGCATCCCCGTCCCTATACGCTGCAATGGAACATCACGTCTCTGCGACCGCACCATTTTGATCTCGTTCTTAGGCTCCTTGCAATGAAAAATCCACCGGATGCTATAGCTCTCCAAAATACCAATGTGAGAAGTTACGAGCTCACACTTCCAAGTTACGTGGACGTTCACAGCAATACCCGATGCACGGTAATGGCGTGTGCATCTTTCCAGTGTACAGACACCATGCATCCACGAAATGCTTCGAAAGCGTCATTGTACGTACGATATGATGTTCCTTTCGCAGTAATCAACTCAAGTGACCTCCACTACGCCTATTTTGAATGTGTAGCAGTTGCTAATATTTCAAGGAACACAACTACGACTGTGGCAAGCATATATTTTCGCCAACGCGATCTTCGGATATCACAATGCTGGGGTTCCTGCTATCTCGGTGTGGCTCGTCGTTTATGCTGTGTGGCACAGCTGCGTAAATAGTGGAATAATGAAAAGTCAAGGTGGAAGAAGAAGCAGTCAGAGGAAAAGCGAAACTTGTATGCCACAGGTAAGTTTACGTTTGTTTACTACTGTAAACGGGGAGTTTTCGAATAGCACTAAGTTAGCAGGCCTCATGGGCGTAGCGTTTGCGTATGGGGGTGAGTTATAGGTTTTTGAATGCGTCTTTTGCGTAAGCTATCCGAAAACGCCCTGATAAGGGCATAGGTTACACTATGAATTATGTGTCGTAAATAAATGTGAACCTTCAAGAATTGTGCGAATCATAGGCGTGCACGGGGTTTTCCTTCAGGGAAGGGGGGTGACAGTTTTTCGCTTGCGGAAGCATTTTTTTAAATAGCATCATGTCGTCACCGTTCATTTTTTTTTGCAAAATTTTCCTGCACTTTTTTTCGCCATCGGGTGCCAAATGTGTCATTTTATTATGAATTAAGAAATACTTTTGCTCAGTTTGAACGTGCTTTGCACTGTATATACATATATATTATATATAATTGCATGTTTTGGTTTCTTTGTCAGTATTTCTGTTTATTTTTGAAGGATATGATTTTTCGTCTAACTTAAATCAGTGTACAACTTTTTCTTTTAATTTCTTTTTTTGTATTTGCTGATGTATTTTTTTCTAATCGCTTTGTACTAGCCCTTCTTACCCGATTCCGTATTGGGCTCTGTAAGGTTTGATGGATATAAAAATAAATAGGTAGTAGTAGCACATTAAATAGTTATCTGTGTACCATGAATTTTCGCTGCCTATTTCTCTCGCATATGCGTTGTCTTCCTTAAGCATTTTCTTTGTGCGCTCACTTGAAATTTCAATGTATCCACGTAACAAGATTTTCGCACCTCAGGGGGCAGGCCATCTACCTGCCAGCCAATGAGCCCCTCATTGGCCCTTGTTGGAGCAGTGGCATCACACATGGAGACACGGTTCCAGAACCCGTAAGACAGCGATGGAGCCCACCTTATTCAGCCAGTGCTTTTTTTTATCGCCGTCGCGGATTTTTGAGAGCATGCTCACTGGTAGCCAAGACAACACGGAAGAGCTGCTTTGTAAAAAAGGAATGGGCAAAAACTGTGAGATGTAGCAGCTGTCGTGCTGCTATACTGCATCAACTTATGCATGTATAGAGTGTGCGAGGCGTTGCGTTTCAATGTTGTTTTGATTTGTGACTAATGCCACTGTTCATACCATTTGCATATCCATTTTACTAAAATTAAAGTGAATAAATAATTCTCATTCTCATTTAAAGAACATACCATGGTGTTAACATAAAATGATGCTATGTAATAAGCCTGCTATTACTCCTCTAAAACCTTCCTAAAATAATTTGACGTGGTTTAGCAAGTACTTGTGTGACATATACAAATGCATTTCACATCATGGGTGGCCTATAATTAGCCAAACTTTGGAATTGTATTTGAACTTTGTTCTTTTGTGCGCAGATGCCTTTTGCCCAGCGACACTTCCCTGAAGCAAGAAGCTGACTAGCCCACGAGCTAGTACTTTTCATCTGCCATGGAAATAATTCACCAATTGATTCAATATTTTTGCTTCAACTGAAGCTCAAATTTGTGAAGGACAGTCACTTTCTTTATTGCGTTTCTGTCTGATACCGTATGCATGCACATGAAGTATCTGTCACCATGTGTCATTACTGGTAAGGGGCTTATATGCTTGCAGAGTGACGGTGTTGCATGCCATCAGCTCATATTATTCATTTTGATATTTACAACTGTTATTATTTTTCATATTTCCATCCCGTACCGATTTGTTAAAAATGTGGAGTGTTCACGTAAAAGCATGAAAACACACAAATATATACCTGTACTAATATGTACCTGTAATATATGTATGTACTAATATGTACCTGCCATATGTATCTGTACCTGTACCATAAAGAGGTTTTTCTGATTACGTCGCATGCCAGCAGAGCACCAGTTCTGCTTCTTTAGTATGTGCTGACACTACCAATGTCGTGCCCTGGCTGGCTGTTGGAGTCACCCAGAGCTCTGGGTTTGCCGACATCGGGAGCACAGGCTCCGCTAGTCATAAGGCTCAACTGCATGCAGCTATAAGAGTGCTGGCGACATGTCTACTCGGGTTGTGTGACTAATATAAAACAGGAACATTGAAAATAGGTTATTTGTACAGTTTTATGTAAAATTAAGCCTGCATTTTGCATAAAATATGTGGTTAACGTATATCGCAGACTTGAGAAAGAGGACGTGGGTAAAGTCATTTTAAATAAAATGCGTCTGAAGTATTCCGCAGTAAAGCTCTCTTAGCTACTGCCATAGCGATATTCAGGTTGGGCAGAACAGTCTTGTGAATTATGTGTTCAAGTAATAGGCCGGGCATCACCCAGATGAATTGCCACACTTCTCTTTTACTTGCAGGCCTTATGCGTTATATAAAGCGTGCATGTATTTATATTTGCACCATAATCTAACAGTCATGCTGACACTGCTTACACGCGTTACGTTTCCCTGCCTTATGCAATTGTATTGTGTGCGTGCAGACGAGACAATTCAGCCCCGACTGCGATCGAGCAAGGGTGCTGGTTCTCCAGGACCTCATACTACACAGCCACCCAAAGAAGGTGCTTCCGCAAGCTGTCCCTCTCACACCTTGGCAGTAGTTGCTCCTGGAAACGAGAAGTCACAAACAGCAGCAGCAGCTCCAGAAGAAAATAGGGAAATTTTGGTTGGTGCAGGAGAACTCCAACAGCTGAAATCAGCGTGAAGCCGCCTAGCAGCTATAGAGCGTGTGCTTGTCCCAGAAGTTGCTGCACGAACGGACGCACTGAAAACTGATGAGCAGCGCACAGCACAGCTGCCTGCCCTAGAGCTGCGCTTGCGTAAGCAGCAGATCTTGCACCAATGAAAAATCCACAGGATGCAAGTGCAGCACGAGCAGGAGCTGCATAAAATGCAAGTGCATCTGTTGGGGCAGCAGCTGGAGCAGCAAAAATGGTGCTTCAACATCGAGCGCCAGAAGCTCCTTTTTGAATTACAGGAAAGACAGCAGCAGCACATAGAAACCCAGTCGGACCATTTGTGCAATTTCACACACCTGATGCTTTTATTTAAAAAACATCTGCAACAGCTCAATTTGTGATCAAAGAAATTATTATTGCGAGTAGGCAAGAATGAAAAGAAAACCTAGATTGGGACGAATTCAGAGGCTTTTCAGCATGCTGTCGTAGTGAAAATGCATAGATTTCCCAATGTGAGGTTGTTGGTCTACTAAAAAGAAGATGTCAGACAATTTATTCATTAGGCGGAGGTAAATGCACGAGTAATCAGCCTCATTCGCCATCCCGATCCGAGTAGGGTGTCCGCTTGGTTCGCCAAATCAGGCTGTTGATGTGGCGAAGTGTCGTGGGATAATCACAGATGATGGTTCCGCATCTTGCATAATGACTGCAAGGTAGTGTAGGGCAGCACAGGCCGTTGTAATCACTGTGGAGTGCTCCGCCAAGTTTTGTATCCCCGGGTCTAAACACGGGAAGCGACATTTCCACCCGCCAAAGGCCTGCTCGATCGTGTTTCTAGTGGGGGTGTGAGCTGCATGATACCTATGCAAAGAAATCAAGGTCGTGTTACTGTATGAACTTACACTTATTAAACGATACACTTCAGTTATATAACCAGGCCGCTAGTCCCAACTGTTTCTGCTAATATGCCGATTCTCTTGTAACGTGGGATATATTCAGTGCACAAAAAACTATACATGTAGCACACTTATTGTAATAAAATACTTCATGCGCAATGGGTAGCACACACAACACGTTTCGTTCTGGAGATGAAAGTTAAAGGGTTATACAGGCGTACTAACCGGCTCTTAGGGCTGTCCGGTGGCGTGTCATCCATCGGGGACATGAGGAGAGTCGTGCAATGGTATCCAGAATCACCAAGTAGGAGACCCGGTACTCGTTTTTTCTCGTACAAAACGCGTGCACGACTGTTGTCGAAAATACGACTGTCGCGCACTGATCCCAGCCAGCTCGAAACGATGTCTTATAATTGTAGGTTTGGCCCTGGAATCACCTATTGGAGATGCAATACATTTTATACTGTGTTTTTGTGCTGAAGAAGCCGTCTACTACGAACGTACCTAATGCCTGCATGATCTTGTTTCATTGCAATAGTATTCACTTTTGTTTCAGAGTGCAAAGTTACAGTCATAGAAATTTGAAACTATTCCATCTGTGGGCCGATATCAGCTGCACTAACGGGACAGATGTCATCGCAGACAAAACACTCATGCAATATGTGACGCTATTCGGATCGCTTCGCAGCCAGCTCTCGCACGAGAAAGGTGAATTATCACTGCAACCAGAAACTTCAGTCCCCACTCCCACTCCACCCCTTGCATTGCAAATGGGACCTGGGCCTCCTCACTCATCTCGCGTATTGCTTAGCGAGGACCGAAAGAGGACCGCGGGAGAACATGTGCCTGGTGTTGTAACAAGCAATCCGTGGGCTTAAATCGCAATCAGATCTTTTTTGCAAATACAGCCTTACTAGGTTGCAAACAAGCTGGACGAAATAAATAAAAAATTCCACATTGTTACAATAGCATTCCCAGGGTTTTATAAACGAATTATCTTCGATGAAGATGTTTTTTTGCTAATATGCAGTTTATGTAATGCCTTGTGCAATGTTAATGTTGAATTACTATAATCTAGAAGTACTGCAAAGCTACAAACGTTAGCAGTGAAAAATGAGCATGTTACCTGAACATTTAGAGAGAAGCAACTCTTCCGTTTGCGGTAAACTTTGCCATTCTGCCCACCAGGTGATTTGATACGGACGTGGGTGCAACTGTCACACCGGAAAACTCGGCGATCGGGTAGAATTTCACCATCGTCTCACGGAACTTGTCATCGGAGTAAGGAAAATGCACGACAGCCGGGAACAAGTGCTTCGCGATCAGCCGTGACACACGTTCGATCAGCCGTGACACACGTGCTACCCTTCGAACCATGTTCGAGACTTTGGCCTTTTGTGTGTATGAATTTATCTCCGATAAAAACTTGTGCCAACTTTCTCTTCTGGCCTGCCGAGGCGTTCTCCTTCCTTGAGACTTTATTTTCTTGAAGGTGTCAAAATTTTCAGCTGTTGGTGAGTTACGAAGCAATCTCCATGCCTTGTTCTGTTCCTTTCGCGCATTACGACCCTCTGTGTTCCACCATGGGACGTGTTGTTTGCCGGAAATTCCCGATGTTTGCGGTATGCACCTGGCTGCTGCGTCTGTTAGAAAAGCTGTGAAGTACTGCACAGCTTCATCTATGTTTAACCTACATATGTCTGTCCAATTCAAACGTGTAGTGTTGTGGAACAGTTCCCAGTCTGCTTTGTTTATCAGCCAGTTGGGAACATGTAGAGTACATTCATATGTTGTTTGTGAAAACACTGCAGGAAAATGGTCACTTCCATATGGATTGTTTATGATTTTCTATTTCAGTAGGAGTAGAAGTGAAGGTGATACGATGCTGAGGTCTATAAACGAGTAAGTCTTGTTGGCAACGTTATTGTAGGTTGGCGCTTTTTTATTCAACAAACAGGCACCGGAAGAGAAGAGAAATTGTTCAATGAGATGACCTCGTGCATCACAGCGAGAATCGCCCCGCAGTCCATTATGTGCATTTAGGTCCCCAAGAAGCAAAAAAGGTTCAGGCAGTTCGTCTATTAGGGACTGAAATTCACGTCTTTCAAGACGTTGGTGGGGAGGTACATACAAAGAGCAGATGGTGACGAGTTTGTTTAAAAGTACCGCTCGAACAGCCACCGCCTCAAGGGATGTCTGGAGTGGTAAATGTGGACCCGCTACTCCTTGGTTCATAATAATGGCTACGCCACCGGATGACGCCACAGCGTCATCTCGGTCCTTTCGGTATATGACGTAAGCACGTAAAAAGTTTGTATTGGAGGATTTCAGATGTGTTTCCTTTACACAGAGCACTTGAGGTGAGTGTTTGTATAAAAGCTCTTGGACGTCGTCGAGGTGGTTTTTAAGCAGGCCTCTGACGTTCCAATGTATAATTTGTGTTTCCATATTGGAAGTAAAGTAGTGCTGTGTGTACCTTGAGGGATTGACTTGTTTAGGTTGAAAGGTCGAGCTCAAGTAGCAGGGCTATTATCAGGCCCTGTTATGAGCGTTTTAGTTTTCTTGGCGCGCTCCAGAGAGCCGCGCCGCTCTTTTGGCAACAGGGGTGCCGCCGTATCCATTGCCTCCTCGGAGGCACTGGATGCCCGCTCATGCGAGCTGGTTTTTCGAAGCTTGGGCCTCGCCTGTCGAGGTGAGGCCTTGAGACCCGATAACCCTGGAGTCCCTGGTCTCTGTTCAATAGTAGGCGGAGTAGACTCAACTACTGCCGCCTTGGGGGCAGGCGCCACAGCCAATGGCTCACTCTGCGCAAGCCGAAGGAGTGGCGAGGGCTGGTGCGACACTGCTCCCTGGCGCGCCGCATCAGCATATGTGGGGCCATAAAATGGCGAGACTCTTTTTCTTGCTTCTTTAAATGTAATGTTTTCTTTTATCTTTAAAGTGATGATCTCTTTTACTTTTTTCCAGAAAGAACAAGAACGTGTGCACGCGGCATCATTACCGCCACAGTTCACACAGTGTGCAGGTGCTTCGCAGTTGTCGGACGCATGGCCCACGACTCCACACAGAGCACAAGTTTTCTGGCCACGACAGCTTTGCGAGCCGTAGCCATATCTCTGGCACTGGAAGCAACGGCGGGGGTTGGGAATATATGGCCTCACAGATGTCTTTGTATACTCAGTCTGAATTGTTTCCGGCAAATCGCTCGAAGCAAAGGTCAGTACTAAGTGTTTTGTTGGTATTTCCTTTTGATCTCTTCTTATCTTAATACGCTGTACGTTTGTCACGTTCTCGCTCTTCCATCCTTCAAGAAGTTCAGCTTCGGTCAGGTCAAGCAAATCTGCGTCCGATACGACCCCGCGAGATGAGTTCATGGACCTGTGTGGCGTAATACTGATGGGTGTGTCTCCAAACGTTGTGAGGGTGTTCAGTTTATCGAAATGGTCTTTGTCACGTATTTCAAGGAGTAGATCTCCACTGGCCATTTTAGTAACCTTGTACCCGGCACCGAGAGTTTCGGTTAAGGACCTAGCCACTACGAAAGGGGACACTGTTCTGACTTGCTTGTTAGTTTTTTCGCAGTGTGTGACGTGGAAATGAGGAAAGGTTTGTCTTGGCCGGATGAAAAAATGGATATCTTCGGTGCCTACCCGCTTTGAGGAGGCACGATCACTAAGTAAAGGGAATGCTTTGTGCATGCTAATTGTATGTTGTTCAGTAGAGTTGGCGGCCACCCACCACGGAGCCCAACGAGGGGACGCTGCAAGTTTACGGATGCTGAAGCCTGCAGACGCCAGCCGTACAACGCCACTATAACCCAATGCGCCTAGACCAAGGTAGGCTATTTGCACAGGGTTAACCCTAGCCGCCAGGAAGTTTGGAAGTAAATGGAAGAGAGTAGAAGACAGGACAGATAAATAGTAAGAGATAAAGAGGAAGATGTAGGGAGAGAGAGATAGGAAAAGGCGACTGCCGATTTCCCCTGGGTGGGTCAGCCCAGGGGTGCCGTCTACGTGAAGCCGGGGCCAAAGGGGTGTGTTGCCTCTGCCAGGGGGCCTTAAAGGTCCAATCACCCAGCGCCGGCTCAACCCCCAGGATCCCCTTTTCCCCGGACACGGCAAAGCCACGCACGGCTAGGCGTGGGAGGGAGTCAAAACTCCCCCGTTAGCTCGGGTCCGTGGTGTCGCTACACACCAAACGCCTACTTACGCAGGCGCCCCTGCGGGGATACTACCTTTTTGTCACAAATACAATAAGTTCTGCTTTTCTGACAGCCTTGCTTCGTTCAGTAGCCTAGACTGTATACTCAAATAACGGATTTTTTTGTGTCCACATACTGGGTAAGTATAACTGTTTCAGATCAAAAGCTGTTATGAGACTACAACTCGGGTCTCGCACCGCACCGTAGTTGTCCACTGCCGCCGCTCTCCATAACCACATCACGTGCAATAAAAAAATAGGCAGATCCCACGTACCCGAGATTCCAAGTTATTCGAAGCATGCGCAAGAAAGGTGACCATGTTGCAACTTTTTCATTGAGCAACACGTAATAAAAAACGCTAAATTATTGTACAAACTTCGCACACACAGACATATGTGTCGTAGCGGCACCAGCCGCTATAAGTCGGTGATCGGTGAAACAAAGAAGGCGACGACAGTCCAGGCAATAGGCAAGCAAGAAAAAAACCCACCGTTTATTTCGCAGTGGTTTAAGTATTAACTATGACGTCAGTATCACGTGTTTTTATACATAGGCCAGGCATGGTGAATCGGCGCGTCATGTAGGAGCGCACTTTCAACACACGGGAAACACATTCTGGCTCATCCCCCCTTTGGCAAAGTAACAGTGGTTGCGCACGTGGAAGTTAAAACATTCACACATGAACAACACCCAGAACCCTTGGTGGTAACGTACCACGAACAAAAGCTTTTTGATCAATACCGTAGTGAACCGATTGCTTAACCACTCTGCCAAACCTGGTCACAGTCACGGAAGCGGAATGTACTTACATAGAAATCACAGCCTCAGAAACTGTAGGCACTAAAGCTGACGTTCAGGCAGCGGGAGGTGCCCCTTCCGTCAAAACCAAGTCGGCTGACTCGCTTTCGTGTGGGAACTCTTATCTTCCCTCACACTTCCCCGGTTGTGGCATGCGATTCTGCATTCGTTTGTTACACCACAGCGTAACCCCATCCCCGGTTCGTATTGTGGAGGAACGGGGAGTAGCAGCTGTCGCTAACACAGTTCCTGTAGGCAGCAGAGCCAAGTATAGGTCCTTGGATTTGAGTATCAGGCGCTTAATCATGTGAAACATGAGTTCAACATCCCCATTAGCCGGAGGGCACCTTGGGTTTGCAGTGACGTGACCAAAGCCATAATCATGGGCAAACTTCTCAAGATGACTGCAAGAAAACTGTGGTCCATTATCTTTCAACATGGTCTCCGGAATGCCACAATGTGCAAAATTGCTTTTTAGCAATTCTATAAGCACACCAGTTTTTGTTGAGGTAAGAAGGGCTACTTACGGATACCGCGACAGATAGTCGACCACGACAAGGTAGTGACAGTTGTTGACAAAACACAAGTCGACGTCAACTCGTTCCTACGCGAAACTTGGCGTTAATGTTGAGATTAACGGCTCACAGTACTTGGTGACGAATCATGCAAAAGTAACACATTCTAATTACTTGCCGTGCGAGTTGTTCGCCGAGGCCTGGACACCAGACTAGTTTTTTCACCGAAGCTCTTGTCTTTGAGATGCCGTGATGCCCATCAAGGAGCTTGGTTAGTACTTCTTTTCTCAGGCATTGAGCTACTACCAATCTAGTCCCCTTTAGCAACATGCCATTTCAATCGGCAATAATGGCACGTTCCTGCTAGTACGGAGCTAGGTAGCAAGAAAGTTTTGACTTTTCCGGCCAGCCTTGGCGACACAACTTCAGCAAGGCCTGACAAACAGCGTCCGTCTATTAAGCATCACGTACTCTGTTAATGAAATTGTCACCCGTTCGACACCCTTGAACACACGATTTAACAAATGACTAGACTTCCTAGATGGTTGGTTCATCGGCGAGTTTATCTGCTTTCATCGGTGCTCGTGAAAGAGCGTCCGCTGTAATCAAGCTTTTGCCGGGAACGTACACAATTTCAAAATGATACCGCATCAACCGCATCCTGAAGCGCTGCACTCTTGGCGTCAACAAATCGATAGGCATTTTACCGAGCAACGAGACAAGAGGTTTGTGGTCTGTATCGAACGTCACATTGATACCTCATATATATTGGGCACGTCGGCTGCTCCCCAGCAAACATGAACCCCTTCCTGTATTTCATGCAGATTGTTCTCGCCGGCTTGACTGGACTGAGCAGCGCATCTGTAGATGGAAAAACGCACGGCACCGCATCGACAGACTTAACTGGAGGCGCCTGCGCAGATGGGTTTCTTTGTTGCTTCGACGGCCACTGTTACTTCGACGGCCACATTGACCAGATCTACCCACCCCCCAGTTCGACGTCATCAGTGCGGCCGACTATAAGAGACGGACCGAGCTGCAATTTCTTCAGTGGGCACGTCGGCTGCTCCCCAGCAAACATGAACCCCTTCCTGTATTTCATGCAGATTGTTCTCGCCGGCTTGACTGGACTGAGCAGCGCATCTGTAGATGGAAAAACGCACGGCACCGCATCGACAGACTTAACTGGAGGCGCCTGCGCAGATGGGTTTCTTTGTTGCTTCGACGGCCACTGTTACTTCGACGGCCACATTGACCAGATCTACCCACCCCCCAGTTCGACGTCATCAGTGCGGCCGACTATAAGAGACGGACCGAGCTGCAATTTCTTCAGTGGGCACGTCGGCTGCTCCCCAGCAAACATGAACCCCTTCCTGTATTTCATGCAGGTTAGTAAAAATTACTCCATTGTCAAAACTAGCAACCGTTGTTTCATCCAGCTGACGTGCCCCACATGTCTGAATAAGTTGTACTTTTTTGTTCAAGATGTTGTATGCTCATTGCTGATAATGTGTGGTGATGTGGAATCGAACCCTGGGCCGAACACAGAGGAGCTTTTGCGCCAAATCCTTGATGGTCAAAAAACCATGCAAGCAAGGCTTGACACTATTGAATCCAAGGTCGAAAATTCGACAGCAGCATTTACAGAACTCACAAGCAAAATTTCCAGCCTTGAGGCAACTATCCAGACCATACAAACCAAACTGATCGACCTCGAAGACAGGAGCAGACGCAATAATCTTCTTGTGTTCGGTTTACCGGAACGTCCTGATGAAACATTCCAGTCACTAACAAATTCGGTGGTTTCTGAAATATTTGAAAACATGCTCGGTGTAAAGGTGTCAACAGTCGAAAGAATTCACCGAATAGGACAAAAGAGGCGAAACAAAAACAGACCGGTAGTGCTCCGGTTAATTGATCACCGTGAAAAAATTAATGTACTCAGAAACTGCTCTAAACTGAAGGGAAAAGATATCTCAGTTGCCGAAGACTTTTCACCAGAAACTAGGCAGACCAGGAGGTACTTATGGGAAAGCACTGCAAATATCAGGAAAAAGGGCGAGAAAGTGAAACTTGTACACGACAAAGTCATCATAAATGGAGATACATATGCTTGGGATGCTGCTGAGATGAAAAGAATTCCCGTTTTAGCAGCCAACAAAAAATCTAGGAAGAAACAGTGAACTTCTTCGGTCACTCAAAAATACTTCCGCATCATTAATCTGAACGCTCGCAGCATCGTAAACAAAGTTAGCGACTTGCAAAGTATTATAGTGGCGCATGAGCCGCATGTCGTAATAATATCTGAAACTTGGCTGCACTCAGGTATCTTAGACTTCGAGATAACACCACCAGGGTACAAAATATATAGGAAGGACCGAGATTCCCGAGGGGGCGGAGTCGCTCTGTTGTTTCAAGAGTCCATGCATGTTCAAAGATCCCCTGACATAGCAGACACCGAATGCGTCATTGCGAAAGTCTTTTTAAACGACTTCCATCTCGTAATCGCCGGTTTTTACCGCCCACCAAACTGTGACATATTTTTTGACAATTTGAATGAATTTTTGTGTACAGCTGGCACGCATTGTAAGAACATTTTGCTTGCTGGTGATTTCAACGCCCCGTCAGTTGACTGGTCAACTGATTTCCCTAATGCTCTTTGCGCAGCAGCAGAACCTTTAACCGATATCGTTCTTTTTCATGGGCTGACGCAACTAGTAAAACAACCGACTCGCGCACTTAACATATTAGATCTTTTCCTGGTAAACGACCACGTCCTCAAGCGCAATCCGAGAGTCGACATATTTGAGGGAATTTCAGATCACAGAATGGCATCTCTTACGTTAGAGTTAAACTTCCGATTAAAACCATCTAAAAGCCAACACTTAATTCCTGTGTACTCACATGCTAGCGACGTCGACATACTTGATGCTTTAGATAATGAGTTTTCCAAATTTGTATGTCTTTCGGAATCACATGACGGCTCTGTTCATAGCTTATGGTGCTTCTTTAAAAAACTTGTTCACAACTGTATCGACAATTTTGTGCCCAAAAAGCGAAAATATGTGTGTGAAACGAATCCGTGGATGACAAGAAACCTTGTGCGTCTTGGGCGAAAATTAAAAAAAGTGAGAAAGCAGCATACGGTACGACCATCAAAAGCAAACTCTGATAAGCTAACCAACCTGCGCCGACAGCTTAAAAACGGCATATTAAAAGCTAAAGATCACTATCAAAATGTATCACTGAAAAACTTTCTTGAGTCATCCCCGGATAAGTTCTGGAGATATCTATCGCCAAAGAAGACCCACGTGTCTGATATTTGTGTTGATGGTATCATGTTGACTGACAAACTCAGAATTGCAAATGCACTGAACGAGTACTTCTGCTCCGCGTTCACGAGTGATGATGGCAAGATACCACGCATATCTGTTCTAGACGCTACTCCGCCCATAAGCTCCCTCGACATAAACGAAGCGGGAGTACTGTCCTTGCTTCTTGGCATTGACGTGAAAAAATCGCCAGGCGTCGATGAAATACCTAATGCTTTCCTCCGGAGATATGCGGAATGGTGCGCCAAATATCTGTGCATTATTTTCAACAAATCACTTTCACGTGCAGAAATACCACACGACTGGAAGCATGCAAAGATTATTCCCATCCCTAAATCAGAAGACCGCTCACTGCTGTCCTCCTACCGCCCTATCTCTCTTCTTTGTACCTCATCGAAACTAATGGAGCACATTATATTTAAGCACATTTCAGTCTTCATTGAAAATAATGGCCTCTGCGACACACGTCAACACGGCTTCCGTCGCGGAATGTCAACCGTAACGCAACTACTGGAAACCGTACATGAAATTGCGGCAACACTGGACAGCCAAGGTCAAATTGACATAATATTTTTGGATTTTGAAAAGGCCTTTGACCGTGTATCCCATCAAAAGTTGCTATTAAAACTAAAACCCATTCTCAAAAACGACCAGCTACTTCAATGGACAGAGGCGTATCTGACAAACAGGCGGCAAACAGTCGTTGTCGACGACGCAAAGTCGGACTCATCTGATGTGCGGTCTGGAATACCACAGGGATCAGTCTTGGGTCCCCTGTTTTTTCTACTGTTCATTAATGACATAGTGCAACACATACCAGTTAAAATTCGGTTGTTTGCAGACGACTGCATACTCTACAATGAAATCCACAGCGAGGCAGATCAGGCTATCCTAAATTCATCTTTATCAGTTATAGCTACTTGGTGCTTAGAATGGCAAATGAGCATTAACCTCAGAAAAACAGTATCGATGACCATAACACGCAAACAGAAGTCATTACCTTTTGTGTACAGCATTAATGGCCATAACTTATCGTCTGTCACGCAATATAAATACCTCGGTTTAGTGATCACGTCGGACCTTAGGTGGAGTAACCATGTAGCTCACATTAAAAATAAGGCCATGAAGAAACTTGGATACCTGAGAAGAACCTTGGCTAAATCTACGAGCAATATAAAATTGTTGGCCTACAAGACATTCATAAGACCATTACTAGAATACGCTACTCCTGTCTGGGGCCCTTACACCCAATCAAACGTAAGCGAAATCGAAAACATACAGCGGAAAGCAGTCAGATTTATCTTTAATTCTTACCGTCGTCATACATCCGTCAGTGCTCTTTTACAGGACGCGAACCTCGAAACTCTAGAGGTACGACGCTATCGAGACAGGCTCAAGATGTTATACCTGATTTATCGACAACATGTCAAAATAGATAGGGAATTGTATATTAAACCGTGTAGTAGGCGCCCAACCCGTTCATCTCATTCGTTCAAACTAATCGAATACTCGTGCCGAACCAACATGTTCAAAAAATCGTTCTTCCCTCGTACAATCCATGAATGGAACGCATTGCCTGAAAATGTATTACAGAGCCCAACCATGTCGTCGTTTATGCACGCTCTCGCTCATCTATGACCGAGATGTTTCCTGTGGCGTCTGTCGCTTTCCAGATGGCGTGCGACATTGAAACAAAAATCATTACACCCTTCTTATCGTTGTCGAGCAGACTACTGCGTGAACATGCGCTCTTTTGCACATTCTTCTCTTTTTTTTCCCCTTGTAGTTATTTTATTTGTCCTAAACTGAAACATTTTTTCACCCTGTGGTCCATGTATTTTCTTACCAGTATTTTCAACTGTATTATCGTGTGTGTTTTACTGGAACCTGTTGTTTCTTGTTTCACATACTGAAAAGATTGTTCAACACTGTTTTTAGTTTTATTCCACAGATTTGTTTGGAACCGTTCTCACAGATTGTTCATCATTTTCTTTTGTGTACAATCCACTCCTGCCTATGGCTTGTAAAGCAAGTTGGCAGTATTAAAATAAATAAATAAATAAATAAATAAATATTCGTCAAATCTTTTGGCAGCCCATGTAAATGCTAGTGCCTCCTTTTCGACTTGCCCATTGCGCTGCTCGGTTTTGATCAATGACCTTGAAGCGAACGTTATCGGGCGGCGCTGACCATTACGTTGTTTTTGGAAAAGGAAGGTCCCGAGACCAAACGAGCAGGCATCCGCCGAAAGAATTGTTGGAAGTCTTGGATCGTACATGGCCATACACTTTTTTAAGCAGATGAGAGATTTTGGGTTATCGAAAGCTGTGTTCTGAAATGAACCCCAAACCCATGAAGTCTCTTTCTGTAAAAGCGCCCGTAGTGGGGCAGTGGTTCGCGCTAAGTTCGGCAAAAAACGGCCTAGCTGGTTGGCCGTGCCAAGAACACTGCGCAATTGTGGATTATTCGAGCGCGGATTCTGCTCTTTTATGGCTCTTAGTTTAGTCGGACCAGGCTGTTCGCCTTCTGCACTTAGAAAGTGAACCAAAAAGCTCATGCTTCGTGCTCCAAATACATAATTTGCTTTGTTAAGCGTAAGGTTAGGCTGGACCAACGTAGCTAAGACATTCGATAGCCTAGAGTTATGTTGCTCTTTGCTGTCGCCAAATATGAGAATATCGTCCATCAGGTTAACGACACCAGGAAGGCCTGCCAGGATTTCAGACATTCTCTTTTGAAAGTACTCTGGGGATGAAGTAATACCAAACGACAACTGAGTGAATCAGTACCGCCTAAACGGCGTAATAAACGTGGTCAGTAGTTTTAAGGCCTGGCTGAGTCACACCTGATGGAATCCGGAATTCACGTCTAGTTTGGGAAACCATTTTCGCGCCGGCAAGAGAGCCTAGTGCTTGGTCGACAGTAGCCAACGTATACGTTTGTCTCAGGACAAACTTCTTCAACTGCGTAAAATCGACACAGATCTTTGCGTCTCCCGAGGGCTTTTGTACGGGAACAATGCCGGCACACCATTCGCTTAGCTCTTCGACTGCCCGAATTAAGCCCCTTTGTTCAATTTCATCAAGTTCCCGCTTCAATGGTTACTGAAGCGGTATAAGAATCCTGCGTGGTGCGCTTACTGCAAATGGAAATGCGCCTGTTTACTAGCCTGATTGTATACTCCCCGGGAATACAGCCTAAGTCTTCAGAAACCTGAGGGCACAAAACCTCGTAATCAGATGTGTAGAGCTGTCATAAACTACTGGTCAATAGACTCGCCCGGCATCTGGTGCTGCTTGTGAAAGCTAGCGCTCTCGAACACAACGTTGGCCTCCTTGATGAAGTACTCGTCGAACTTCTTTTTGACCAGCTTCAACTTCTTTGAATTTTCTGCAGAGAGATTGAAGGTAACGAGGATGTCAATTGCTTGCCGCCTCATGATGTACAGCAGAGTGCGCACTCGCGCTTCCTCTAAGCGCTCTTTCAGGCCCGACGCATATCGATAGTCGTCGAAGTGTTGTATTCACGCCGGCCACTCCGAAATAGTGTCAAAGTCCAGTGGCGGTGGTTGCTGAAAGCCCGGCGGAGGTGGCAGTGCTGCAATGGCCATTGCAGCCTCTGTTTGTGCCGATGTCTCCATGGCTCTTTTTTTTCCCTGATGGCGTTAAAGGTGGGCGGACCACATAACTTCTGACACCATGTTGTAGCGGCGCCCGCCGCTATCAGTCAGTGATCGGTGAAAGAAAGGAGGCGACTGCAGTCCAGGTGATAGGTAAGCAAGAAAAAACCCCGCCGTTTCTTTCACAGTGGTTTAAGTAGCAACTGTGACGTCAGTACCACATGCTTCTATACATGGGCCAGGCACGGTGAATCGGCGCGTCATGTAAGAGCACGCTTTCAGCACACGGAAAACACGTTCCGGCCCAATATGTTGAAGAATTGCAAATGTTTATATAAGCGGTAGTTTGCACTTGTGCAACGATGCCAACTGGAACATGCGTATTACCAACACCAGAAGCTGATATGAAGCGCTGATGCTCACGAAGATGCTTGCCTTGGAGACTGCTACATGAATCAACTTCAGCGCATAGCAACTAACTACATCTGACGCTAACCCGACATGACGGCTGTATCAAAATAGTACATATGTATTGTTTATAAATTTAGGAAGGCAGCACTGAAACCACTACTATCGTTTCATGAAGATTAGCCTCTATTTGAGAAGTAGTCTCGTGACCTGGCGTAGCTCTGTGGTAAAACTCATCATTGGCACCCAGGATGCTTGGGTTCGATTCCAACTGTGACTCATCTGGTCGACGCTACCGACGTTGGGTATTTCTTAGTACTGGTGCGTTTATATGGCCCAAGTGTGTTTGCGTCATTTTTGAGTGGACACCAAGTGTCAATTACTTGTGGCACATACCCGCCCGTGGGTGTGTGCCACTGTCTGGCGGAAAGTGTTTGACGTCGTTCATTTTTCTTTCTTCACATTTACATTACAATTACCTGGCATAACATCTCTTATACTTCACTTGGCGTGAATGTCTGTTTATTTATTTACCTTGTGTCTAACGAAGCAAATGAGCCCATGATTGAAGTATTCCTTCCTTCGTAGCGAGAGTCTCGTTCTGGCAGACTTGAAGTCTTAAGATGCTATGGGAGGGATTATCGGTCAGCTGCCATCTAATAATATCACGTGCTACGTGACACCAAACAGGCAAGAAGAGGGCTTCACAGTTGCCGCCATGGCAACAGGTGGCACTAACAAACAATCCCACGTTCATTTCACATATATATCTACCCAAATAAAGTGGATGGGGAAATAGCGATCATAGTAGCTAAGTTGGAGAGCATATTACGCGTTATTCGAAGGTCGAAGGTTCAGCCCTTGCCTTGGGCACGTTCTCTTTCCGTCCACTTTTCTTTCTTCACATTTACATTACGAGTGCTTCTAATAACATCCTCTAAACTTTCCTTCTCTGATAGATCTTACTATTATTGTGTCTAACAAAGAAAACGATCCATCCATGGCACGCTTTTTTTCCTAGCAAGAAAATGTAATTGCAGCCATATGTTTGAAGTCCAATGTATTGTTTTACCTGTTTTTCATTAATAGTAAGTATTTCGAGCCCTCAACCTCCCCTAAATATGTTAATTGGGGTTTTGACCGACAATAGGGTCCCTGGAATATATCAGTCATAACCTTGAATGTCCTTAAAAAATCCGAAATTTCTCACGTAAACGAGCATGAAACCTGGTAAGTTTGATACTGAGAATGGACTGTAGACAGCAGTGTAAAGCTATTACTGCAGCTCTTTACGTGGCATGCCACCTGATCTACACGGTGATGGTGCTATGGAGTCTTGCTAAAATCCTTTATTTACAACGAAGGCACAAAGGGCATTGCTGTCTTGTGAAAATAAAGTGAGCATAAGTTCCACTTCATTGGATTCCGAATAATAGAGCAGAAAGAAAAATTCTTTTAGGAATAAAAAAATGCGCCTTGTTTTGCCGAGAAGCTGACAACCAGTTATCGTGCTGCAGTGGCTGCTACGTTTTGGACTGCCGACTTGTTGGTTTGAAACTTGTTGAAAGTTTGACTCACAACTATTGTAAATGCTTTTCGATGAAGTTAAAGATGCACAAGCTAATAGAGGTATCATTTACGTTTCGTGCAGTGTGATTGCACTCTGTTCAATATTAGGGTCTGCCTAAGCAGATGCAGCCGCTGTTGCAATGTTTGTACTACATTCAACGATTCGCTATTGCTGCGGGTGTACTTCTTCGATGCCAAGAACTTCAAAGAAGGGTCACTGCCACAAGGTGGCCGCCGCTTCGGATCATGCCACATATGTGGAATGATGGCACATTACATCAAGAAATGCCCGCACAAGGATTGATATGTGAGGTTTAACGTCCCAAAACCACCATATGATTATGAGAGACGCCGTAGTGGAGGGCTCCGGAAATTTCGACCATCTGAGGTTCTTTAACGTGCACCCAAATCTGAGCACACGGGCCTACAACATTTCCACCTCCATCGGAAATGCAGCCGCCGCAGCCTGGATTTGAACCCGCGCCCTGTGGGTCAGCAGCCGAGTACCTTAGCCACTAGACAACGAGGGGCGCCCGCACAAGGACAACATCTTCGTTGTCAAGAAGAAAAGTTTGGCAGACCCCAGGTACTGTGCAAATCCATGGTATGCGAATAATAAGGAAGGAAGGTGATGGTAGTGCCCAATTTCAAACGAAAGTGCATTGCTCATTCGGGCTATATTAGGTGCCCGTCGAGATCTGTCCACCACCCTCGCCCATAGCAACAGCTCGTCCCTCGTCCCTAGCATCCTCGTCCCGAGCAACCGAAGCCCCTACCTCCGTGACTTGAACGTGACTTGCCACCGCCTAAATGCAAAGCGTTGGAAACGCGTTTGTCGCGTTTGTGCTGGTAGCGTTTGTGTAGCATATGTGTTCAACCGAGCACGGCATAGCTACTAGAGCTGTTAACGCTTACCTCGTTTCTCGCGACAGAACAACGCCACGTGCGGTGAATGGCACTATTGTCTTCAAGGCGCGATAAAAAACATTATTCTTCTAACGCTGGGTTTTTTCGGGGACGAGAGAGCAGTTTTTAAATGCGAAACATTTCTTAGCGAACTTCGGCGTCTTTGAGCGTATCTATCTATCTATCTATCTATCTATCTATCTATCTATCTATCTATCTATCAACCGCCTACGACTTATAGCGCTCTTGGCCGTTTGGATAATGGCATCGCTACCAAACTTAGTATGGCACAACATGACTGTATTAAGAACATTATTGGCTAGTCATGACATGAAAATCATGACATGTATGTCATGAATGTCATGAGTTATATTTCATGGCTTTGCTGCTCTTGCCATAATTTCGTTCACATCTTTGCTGCTCTTGCCATAATTTCGTTCGCAAAACTGGTTATGTTATGGTATTATATGGCAAATGCTATGGCATGATTGCATGGCGAACAAAAGCGGCAGACCGTAACTTGAAAATAATGACATGCGCGTCATGTAACAAGAATACATGCCACACTCATGATGCGCTCGTGGCCGTTTTGCTAGCGCCACATATACCAAATTTAGTATTACAGTACGTGAATGGATGACAAAGGTATGCGACTGGTGCAAACATGATAATCAGGAGATTTGTGCCATGTAACAACATTAAGACATGTCACAATCATGATGCACTGGCGGCCGTTTCGCTAGCTTCAGTTAAACCAAATTTGGTATTACGGGCCGTGAATGGATGACGAAGGTATGATACTGGTGCAAACACGATAAACTTGACATGCGTGTCAAGTAACGATGTGACTACATGCTACGTTCATGATGCACTCGCGGCCGTTTCGCTAGCTTCAAATGTAACAAATTCGGTATTACGCGTCACGAACGGACGACATAGGTAAATGACACATCTGGACATAATTCCGGCATGCGTGCCATGTAACAACATGACTACATGCCACACTGATTATGCGCTCACGGCAGTTTCGCTAGCTTCACGTATGCCAAATTTGGTATTACGGGATGTCAATGAATGGCGAAGTTATGGGACTGGTGCAAAAATGATAGTCATGAGATACCTGTCGTGTGAGAACATGACTACATGCCACAGTCCAGGCGCCAATACATTTTGACGTGACGTGGGCGTGTGCTCGCTGGCGTTCATTTTGTCGCGTGATGGTGGAGGTGCCACGCCAGGCGCCAGTCCTGCCAAATACTCGCAAGCGCGCGCCGCTCTGCGTTGCTTTAACGCATGCGCGTTTCCGCGCGTCCGGCGTCCGGCCCTCTATTATGATAAAAGAGGACGAAGTGTTGTCTGGGTAACGCATCGGCGCAAAATCCAGCATGTCGCATTTCGCGCTGGTTGTCGTCAGGTCACGCCAACGGACGCTTGACGCGCAAGAGTTCAGACCGGTTGAGTTCGGACTGGAACGGTGGATGGACGTGTTTTTGAGCGCTCCCGATGAACTGCGCAGATAAGTTGTTTTGCATGTTTTGAGCTTAGCTTTATAATTATAAGGCAGCAGTTAAAATCTTTGTAGCACTTATTACATTTTACGGCTTTTCCGGGGGTATTTACTAGTTTGTGCGTGCGTGTGTGTTTGTTTTTGTGTTTTTGTTTGTCTTGCCACCCCGCGGTGGAGGTGCATGTACATTGAACACGCAAATTTTGTAGTATAGCGTAGACTTATTCTTTGTCGTAGGGCACGGATCGTGTTCTGTAATTATCGAGTGAGACAAGTCATAAGGACAATTGATGTCATAAAGACATGGTTATAAAGGATGTGGAGTTCAGGATGTGGAGTGAGTTTGAAAAACCCAAGTGCATAACTAAATAGAGAGGAGGCTGACGCGATTTGTAGGCAATGTGAGCTCGATGAAAAAATGAAGCAAATAATGATTGCCCAGAGTGAACTGCTGTTGAGAATCCCCGAGCACGAGAGTGCGTTGTCGACAGAGCAAGATAAAACGAGGGTAATGGGAGAAAGGCTGAAGTCCGCCGAGGAAGCACTAGCCAAGATGAACAAAGGAGGGGCCAACGGAGAACAGTAGGGCACCGGCAACCAGAACTGCGTAGAAGAAAGAGCTAGCAGGTTTAAAAAAAGACGTTCAGCTGGTTATATTGTCGCAAGGCCCTGCTTCAGCAAAGTAGTGGTAGGGCTGGAACGCGACAAACCAGCCGATGTCACAGGTGCAAGTGACCCCCAGGTGCAGGACGCTCCAGCTGAAAAGTCACAGCATGTGATAATCACTGGGGACTCGAATTTAAATTAATGCGCAAAAGCAATCAAAAAGAGGGTAGGAGGTCACAAGAGGGTTGCAGTACGAATCTTTTCAGGACGCAAGCTTGAAGCAGTCATGAGGCAAGCGAGGGCAAAACTCAAAACTACTGCTGATAGACGGAACCTCGTGATAGCTTAAGGCGGTTTGAACGAAGTTCTGAATGAAGATGCGGCAGGACTAGCGACCACACTGGCGAAAGGGGCTGATGACATGCGTGCCACTTCTCCCCAGGTGCAGGTAGTGATACGCACGATACCGGAGGTACCGGTGCGTAACGGCCACCTGCAAAGAGTGGTTGTCAACGCAAACCAAGGGATATGGCGGATGAGTCGAAAGAAAGTCTTTGAGATGGCGGAAAAAAAGAGAGAGAAGTGCTCAGGTGGGGTGGTTTTCAACAAGACAGAATTCACTTCGATAAGCGGCTAGGTCATGAGGTGGGTTGGCGACTCGCAGGACGCGCAGTAGCTTTTCTGGGAGGCATGCGGGCCCTTCGGGGGGCAGGATAGCTAGTTACGAGGAAAATCACCAGGGAGACTTTTAGACAGATGGCATGGACAGATACGATTCCAAAGTGGCAACAGTATCTAGCATAGGTAGAGTCCGGGGCAGAAAGACACGTAGCCACGAGTGCCGAGCCAATTCAGACATAGCGTATATTAACTTGCTGGGTGGCAGAAACAGGCTGAAGTGGAAAGAGATAGAAAAGAGCTGAGAGAGAAGAGGCCGATAGTATACGGTTTTGTAGAAACACATCTTAGGGACATGGAACAACCTCCTAACAATCCGGACTACACGTGGGAATATTGTAATAGAACAGAAGGCAGAAGAAAGGGGGTGGTATTGCGGCATTCATTCATAAAAGTACAGACTGGCAAAGGGTCAAGCGGGAGTGCAAGGAACATTTATGGCTACAAGGGAAAGTGGCAGGGCAAATGACACTTCTTGGTTTGGTGTACTTGTGGACGGGAGCAAAGGCCAGAGAGGGAAACCAGGCAATGTTAGAGTGTATACCTGAGGACATTGAGGAGTTAGGAGGAGAGTGCGAGATAATTATACTAGGAGATATGAATACGCACATAGAAGATATAGATGGGTATACCAACGCGACAAGAAAAATGATCATGGATATGTGTGAAAGACATGATTTGATCATTTGCAATAGTACCGAGAAGTGTGAAGGACAAAAAACATGGGAGGTAGCAAGGCTGCAATCGACGATAGATTACGCACTGATGTCACATAGGATGTATGATAAGCTCAAGGGAATGCGCATAAAGGAAGGTGACTCCAGAAGTCTGGGTAGTGGTCACAAACGTATCAAGCTAAGTTTTGGAAGAGCAGTGCAAGTGGGTAGGTGTCAAGATGAGCAACTACAGGAAAATTTTTATTCAGAAAGGCAAATAGAAATAGCTACTAAACAAATTGCAAAAGTAATCACTGAAGTTAGTAAAACAGTGTGAACATACACGAATTTAATTATACTGTTTGCGCTAGAGCTTGCTAAGGCACGTGACAAGTCACCCCGGAAAAGAAGACACAAACCCAAGAGTTGGTGCGATGAGGAAGTTAAAAGAGTCATAGCAAAACATCAGGAAGCCTCTAGGGAACACAGACATGCTAAGCAGCAGGGTGAACCGATTGAAGATGTTGAAAGAAAATGGGAAAACTTTCTAAGCTGTAGAAGGGATGCATCCCTTCGGATCAATGAAAATATTAGAACAAAGGGAGCTCAGTGGCTAGCAAAACTACATAAATATAGTAAGGCAGCTGCGATACTTTGGAACCATCTAAACTGCCTAAGAAAAGAAACTAGCCTAGAGTAGAGGTTTATAACTACAGCTCAATGAGCTATGCTAGAAGGGGACGAAGCTATTGAATATATAAGAACAAGGGTGACAGGAAAATTTAAACAAAGGAGTGCTTTATGCACCACAATAGACAAGGATGAATCAAGTGGCGCAAAGGCCCCATTTTCACAACGAAAGTGAAAAAAAGCTGAGAAGAGGGTTCCTAGTAGTACATCAACAGGCCCAGATAGCATTCAATTTACGCTGATAAACACATTAGGTCCCAAGTCTTAGCAGGCTTTGAGAGAGGCAGTGATCAAAATAATAATCGATGGTGAAGTCCCCGATGAATTCAAACTTAGCAGGAGGAGCATGATCTACCAAGGAAAGCGGGACGAAGCTGACATAAGCAACTACCGTCCTTAACAGTGACATCAGTGGTATAGAGGCTGGCGATGCAGATTATAAAGGAAATACTGCAGGCATGGATAGCAGGCGAGGGGGTACTGGGAGAACTGCAAAATGGGTTTCGGAAACACAGGAGGGTGGGAGACAATCTGTTCTCATTGACGCAGTGCATCGAAATAGCAGAAAAAGAACACAGGCCCTTATGGCTAGCATTTTTGGATATAAAGGGAGCATACGATAGCGTGGTTCAAAAGGACTTGTGTGGAATACTGGACACACTAGGAGTGCAAGATAGGGTCACTAATCTTTTAATGGATATCTATAAAGGTAACAAGGCAGTTATAAAGTGGGAAAAATAGGTATCCTAGCCTAGAGAAGTGAAACGGGGGCTTAGGCAGGGGTCTCCTCTGTCACGACGCACCTACAAAGATTAGAGGCCAAATTAAAGGGAAGTAGACTGGGCTTCAACCCCTCTTTCGTCAAACAAGGAAACCTCATTGAAAAAGCACTGCCAGCATTGATATACGCAGATGATATAGTGCTAATGGCCGAGAACAAGGAAGATTTGCAGAGATTGATGAACATCTGCGGTAATGAGGGAGATAGGTTAGATTTCAGATTCAGTAAGAAAAAGCAGCAGTCATGACTTTTAATGATAATAAAGATAGTGAGCTTAGAATACTGTATGTCACAATAGAGATAACAGATAAATACAAATATCTTGGTGTATGGATAAGCAATGGGGCCGAGTACCTAAGGGAACACAAAATATAAGTGACGACTAAAGGTAACAGGAACGCAGCGTTGATGAAAAACAGGGCACTGTGGAATTACAATAGATATGAGGTTGTGAGAGGAATATGAAAAGGGGTCATGGTCTCTGCTTTGACGCTCGTCAATGCGGTCTTGTGCATGATATCAGAATTTCAAGCAAGATTAGAAATTAAGCAATGTGGAATAGGTAGGCTTGCCTTAGGAGCTCACAGGAATACACCAAATCAGAGAGTACAAGGTGATATGGGATGGACATCATTTGAGGGCAGGGAATCTAGCAGCAAGAGAAAATTTGAGAAGTGATTGGAAGAAATGGGGGAGGAGCGTTGGACAAGAAAGGTATTCAGCTAATTGTACATAAAGAATGTCGATACGAAATGGAGGAAGCGAACCAGAAAATTGACGGGTAAATACTTAGACAACGGTAGGGGGTCAAGCCGAAAAGAATTATCGGTTAAGAAGAAGGGGAAAGAAGTTGAGACCGATTTGGGGAGAATCGGCATGATTAAGTAGTTCGCACTAGAGATCTATCGAACTTTTAAGCAGGAAATTGCCAAAGAAAGGATGTATGATATTTATTGGGGTAGTTCTATACTGTTTGAGGCCAGGATGGGAGTATTACGAACAAAGACAAATCGGGTCAAATACGAAGGGGTAGACACGGTATTCAGTGTGTGTGTGTGGAGGAAGAGGAAACTGCCGAACACTTGATAATGTTCTGTAAAGGGCTTCACCCCATAGTTCAGGATGATGGCGCAGAGTTATTCAAAGCACTTGGGTTTAGGAAGACTTTAAGCGGGTATAATTAACTAGAAGGAGGTTATCTGAGTGTGGCTTAAGTCAAGGCACGAGTGAAAATTAAAATCTTCACTGCAAGGTTCGAGTCTTCAACCTCACTATTTAAAGGAAAAAATAAATATAGTTTTTGGTTCACAAAGTATTACGGCTTGGTGGCACTTGCCACCGCCCCATCAAAAGGGTACAGCCATATCAATCCATCCATCCATCATCTGCCCCTGGCGTCAGACTATATATTGCTCGCGTTTCGCTAACGTAGCGTCGCTGTTCTCACCGTGCGCGTGCTTGAACGCTTCTTTGGAGTATACTGGGTCCTTCATAATGCGCTCGCGGCCATATTACAAACTTCACATGAACCAAACTTAGTGTTACGTGACGCCGATGGATGACGAAACATATCACTGGTGCAAACATGATAATCCTAACACGCGTGCCATGTAAGAACATGGCAACGTACCACGCTCATAGCGTACTCGAGGCCTTTTATTTTGCTCCCCATATACTAAATTTGGTATCACAAGGCATCAATAGATGACGAAGGTAAACGTAACATCCAAACATGATAATGATGACATGGATGTCACGTACTGCATCATTTACGTCCACCTCGTAACGTCGTGCTGATTTAAAGTGGCATATCAACATTTCTCATCCGTGCTTCGCATACCATCGATTACAACAATACGTGGGATGGGCCCATTTTTATTGAGCAAGACGGTACGAAATGACGCTGCTGATATGAACAAACTTCGCTCGCAATCTAATATGCAGAACAGTCTCATATGTATTATACCACCAGTTGTTTACACTTCTGTAACAGTGCAACAAAGACATGCCTGTTACCAACACCCGAAGCGGTAAGCATCATGTAGTGCTTGTATTGCGAGGCTTGTAGTTTCTCTGTGGACCAACTTCAGTGGATAGCACTTAAGTCTACAATTGACGCAACGAGAAGTGACGCCTGAATCAAAGAGGTGCTATGTAACGTTTGTGAAATAAGTAGCCAGAGCTGCTGTCACAATTGACCTTTCACTAACATTACGATGGCGACTTCCATTGAAACCTAGGGAGAAATCACTTTATCCTCTCAGTCACGCAGGGAACCCGGGCCGCTCCACCTAAAACGTACAGGTTGACGGATCCGGTCGAGTTTATGAAGCGCCGCAAAGCTGATCAGGCAGAATCAGTTACATTCTGGGAACTCTTCTCGAGACCAGTGGAGAATGCGCATCTCTCAACCAAGAGAGTTCATTCTGATATATGTGTCGATGCAATGAATTCACGTCTTGCGCGCATTGGAGACTGAAAAATTGCTGGCTTAGGGTCGGTACACACAGCTCAACAGCCGATTGCGCAAGCACTCCTCAATAAAGCACTCCTCAATAAAGAAGCTGAGGATTTAGACAGGAGCTGCCTACGCAGCAGTGGAATAAGGTTTGCTCGAAAGTAGATGGACAGATACGCACCACAGGCAAATGAAAACTCCGCTAGACGATACTAACTAAAAACGTAATCATATGTTGGCAATAGACTGATTAGTTCAAGTGCAGAGGAACAGTGAGGAAGAATATACAACTGCACTTAAAGAATCTCCACAGCAATGCCTTCCACTTGGCCCCTCCGGAGACTGGCATTACCCAGACTTCCGGGGAGGGCCGCTTGAGGAAATCGACTCGCCCTTCACGAGCCTTATAATACAACAAGTGCTTCATAGGTTAGAAACGCTTATACGCTCCTACCTTTCATATACCAAGGGCAGGATGCCTCGTGCCGCAAGCCTGGAGGATGGCCTCGTTGACTCATTCCAAGGCCGGGCAAGGCACTCACCGAAATGGACCTCCGTCCCATCTCACTCGCATGTTGCGTGGTAAAGGTGATGGAACAAGGAATACACAACTCGACTTCTAGGTATATCTAGAATAAAGAGCCTTTTCCACACAGCAAGAAAGGCTTCCAGCCGGGCCGCTCTACCTAGGATGTCACGCCCACAATTAAGGGCTAAATCATTGACAAAAGAGTCAGAGATGTTCTGGGACTATTGGCCCGAAATCTCGCCGAAGCACATGATACAATTTCAAAGAGTTCGTAACCCGGAGGAGATTTAGAGCTTGAAGATGGGACCGATGCTCTACATCTATGTTTGGGCCGTCCTCTGGGACATTAAAGTTACCATAAAGATGAGGGAATGGACATCGGGAGCTTTCACCCTGGGTGCGAGGAGTGAACCTTTGTGAGTGGTCATTTTATTTCTATTGTTCAACATAGCTTGAAAGGCATCTTGGTGCGTCTTTGCTCTGCAGCCATTACCAACCACGTCCAGTTTATACCAACGACATTACTGTCTGGAGCATGGGACGCATGAATGCTGTGTGAAAGAAGTGCTGCATTCGGCATTGGCTATCGCAGAAAATTCTTTGTAGAGTTCGGCTCTTCCTCTCTAAATAGGAGTCGCTTCTCCAAAAGCCGGTTCGATTGGGGTGAAAGCGTGACTCACCGCTTGATCAGGTACAGGTTATGCTAACCATAAGTGGATGGGCAGTCAATTTCCAGTCAATCGTAATTGGTTGCTAGGCTTCCACCTTGAATTCAATGGCAGAAACTCACAGGTTTTGCCCCACAACAACTCTAAATCTGAGAATTCTTAAAATATTGTGGGTGTCGAAATGCAGAAAAGAGCGGAGAGAAAGCAAGATTTTTTGGCATGCCATGCGGTTCTCATGAGTCGCTATAGTTAGGTAACGTCATCAATAAATTCATTTAAATGCGAGGAGGAGAAACTTGAAACATTAAGGCGTAATATTATAAGAGCATTACGTTTTTCTATGAGTGGCGGCACGCACAGACTTATGAGCCTAGCATGCAAAACCTCTCGCAAATGAGTGAGGCACAGACCTTAGCTAAGCTCGCGTGGCTCTTTTCCACGAAAGCTGGACAGCGCCTCCTACAGTCGCCACGGTGCCATCATACGGGAAATTCAGAACAGAATATCTTGTCATAAACACTGACAGGTACGTACGAGTTAGGACAGTTGCATCATAACGTTCATGCGCAGGGAAATGTTGGTAGGTGAATGGCACGGGTGAAGCTTTTAATTGATATTGTAGCTAAATTGATAGTTTCCTCGTATGAATACCGCCCACACAGATCCTGCACTCGCGGGATCGCGACTGCCCACGCCGCGTCTCGAGGCCTTGCACGTCGATCTGTGGCACCTGCTGGCAGCCCCGATGTCTCGCAGACATCAAGAACAGTGCGAGAGCGGAAGTGCGAAAATCGCATGACAAATTTCAGAGACAACACTGAAGACTGAACAGGTGCAAATATCCACCACCACACAAAAATCTAAACGAGAGACAAGAGGTTGCCTGGAGAGAATAAGGCTCAAACGTACCCGAACCCAGTGATCCTACGCCTCTGCTACCAACTCATTTATACATCCGATGACTTTGAAGCGTGTGGAGCAAGAGTGACACTGCAGTGCATGCTGTGGGAGTGCACCCGGAGCGTGAACCAGGTAGACATGGCAGTCTTGAACCACGAGGCGTGATAGGAGGCGGCTCTGCTCAGTTGCGATCTCGCCGATCAACTGTGGGCAGTCCGGCACGCCCAGGAAGCCGCCCATGTCCAAGGACTCGACGCCGTCACCTAGGCTGGAGTGCTTGTAGCCCGACTTCGCGAAATACCGCCGCACAGTGTCAATAAAATTATACTCACTCACTCAATCCCCGAAAAAGAAATCTTTCGTTAACGCGGCGCAGTAAGACCGCTCCAATAGCTTTGAAGCAGGGGCAGTCGATCACCGTGGCCACGCACTCAGCACTGTTTTTATGTAGGTGTCTGCTTCATTAGCACATCAGGTAGTGATAGATCTGACTATGAAAGACGCTTCGCTTTCTGAGCTATTTAGAGTCCACGGATGCCATGCAGGCGTTCGCCTCAGGGAGGTTGTCGATTTTCTCAGGTTGTACAAGCCTTTCACACAATTACCTGGTTCCCGGCCCACTCGGGCTCACGTGTTCATCGATCTGTTCCGAACGTCAATGAAGTTGGCCATAACTTCGCGCGAGAGATCACGAGCCATGTCGGTGTGGGTGGGTCTGGAGGCGGGTTTGCAGAAACCTTCAGCGATCCACTTGAAATATTTAACGAAGTTACTTATTCCTACCAACTGTCAAGGCGGAGGCGTCGGTGTCCGCATTTTAAGCTCAATTCACCACAACTGTTGGCTTTCCAGATGCTACAGGCAGGTTCATTCTTTTCTTGTAGAACGCTCCGTCAGTTTACTAACCGCATAAATTCAGAATGCCCTCTGAAGCAGATTACTGCACACTCGCTCATATCATCTGGCAGTGCCCAGCGTTACCTAGCGCAAAGTTCAGCACAGAGCAGGACTGCGAAAGGGCCCTTGAAAGTTCCGAGCTTTCTGACCAGCTCTCGGCACTCAAGTAAGGCTGCGAATGGGTAAAAGGCCATGTTCTTCCAGTACTGGTATTTTTGTGGCCATTATTTGACTCAGATTTGCGTAAGCAACTGCGTCGGCTACTGCATCAGAGTGGGTGGATGGATGGGTGGGTATCGATTCTTCGCATTTAAAACGCAACTGAATGAGGCAGACCCCCCGTAAAGCGTCTGATGCCAGCACATTAGAATGCATTCGAAAAAAACAACATCTGTTCTTGTTTTCTTCGTTATGACTAGAAATTCTCGCCCTTTTCTCGCCTTGCTACATCGTCTACAAACCCTGTCTGAGCACCGCAAACTCGAATGCCTAAAGTTGCTGCATATTCTGGGTAATATCCCATGATACACGAAAACTGTAACGAATGTCTCTCTCACAATGAGCTGTAAGCAGCAAGAAATAGCCACAATCTAAACTTAACACCATTTCTTGCATTTACTCTTCTTTTTTAATTCAGGTTCTTTCCGCACACTAGAAAGGGGACCCTAAAACATTGTCTTTAGGAGTAAACGCGGTAGCGATATCCTGTTCCTAGTGCGCATATTTCAATTTAAACATTTTTTAACTTGCATTGCACCCACTTGACGTGACCTTAAAAAAATTGGCACAGTAGCGTGCTTGCCTGCTGTAGTGGCGTACTAGATTTCAACCATGGAGCCATTACAATCATCCCATATCCTGACACTCTTTGGCAACGAATACTTGTACCACGCTTTACCACTGCAATATTTCATGCTTCATTGTGAAGCATGTATACAGGACGCGTGGGCTTGAGGAGCATAAAAGCTTCTTTCAATGAATTTCCAAGCAGAGGAAGTTTTTTTCACTGTTTTCACAAGCAGAGGTATGGCCATTTTAGTAGAACATCCGCTTTCCATGCAAATGACTCTGATTTGGTGACCACTCTTCTCCAGAATTTTTTACATGCGGAACATGTTACACTAGGTTCTAGTCACGCGCCATCACCGTCCGCAGCCTCCCCTTCTCCTCCGCCAGCCATCTGTGCATCTCTTCCTCCTCTCTACACAGCGCGCACTGCGCTCGCTTCTCCCCTCCGTGTGCCGTGCCGCACGAAGGGAGAAACACCCTTCGTGATAGTTGGCGACTTCAACGTCGACGTCATTAAGGACGATTGGGTGGTCGACTACATGGAGTCGCGGCACTCGCTGAAACGAGCAACGCACGACGGCAAATATCATCCAATCACTGTTTGCGGGACGTGCATCGACCACATCTCTTCAAATTTCGACCTTAGAACACTGCAACCAGACCCACTCACCCTTCACTTTAAGGACCATAAAGCCATTATGCTCAAAATACCCAAAGCGTCTCATAAACAAACATCATCTTTCGCAGCATACGCGCGTGCGAGTTCACTCGTGTTCACTCGTGTTGACTCATGTTCACCCACAACACACACGCATGTCGCAAAATACAAACCACATTTATCGCAGTTCAACATATATGCTCCGCATGCTAACCAGTGTTTCCATTTGGGAAACTTCGGTAATTTTTTATCATTTATTTTATTTGAATCGTTCTCACTTTTCTGGTCACACAAGAGAGGATTTTTCGCTCACAACCATTGAAGCTGGCACCGACACCAGAATTTTTGCGAAGCGAGCTTTTCTACGCTATCGCTTTAAAGTGGAATACATCACCTCATTCATCTAGCTTATTACCTTCAAAACATTCCTTGAAAGAATGGAGAGTTGTATTCTTATTTATTGGTTTGCTTTTTTACTGCCTTTTACTTGTACTGCACTGATTTTCGTATGTGTTCCGATGTGGAAGAAACCCACTTATGCAATACCACTAATTAGGCTGACATATGTGAAATCAATCATCAAAAGTTTAGTACGCGTTGTCCTACTACTGTGTACGGGCAACGTCGAAACTGCATTCCAAAGAAATGAAAAAATTCTAATTCTTTTGTTGCCTTTATATTGTGTCACTGCTCCTTCATTATGATCAAGAGGAACGTCATGACCCGTTATTTTACATGACTTTTCAGCAATAGTAGTCGGTTGTTGAGACATGGTAACAGTACTTTTTTGTGCCACTAAAAGCAACATATATAGATAACTTGCTGGTCCTCTTCTGTTTTTGGAAGTGCCTTGCTGAATGAACTGACCGGCTTTCCCTTTGCAGTCGCGGCCCTAGAAACTCCGAGAACCAGCCAAAGCATACGCGCCAGGAGAATCTAGACGGCAATAAGATGGTTGTGGAGCGGCAGCAAAACTGGGATGATGATGATGTGTAGAGCTTAATGGCACAAGGGCCAATTGGTGGCCAAAAAGCGCCATTACAGTGACTAAACAGGTGGACAATGATATGGTGCGTGGCTGTATAGGGGCCTTAAAATTCCTCGCGCTAACGCGGGTAAAAACATAACTAATAAAATCATGGCAAAGGCATGATATGGATAGTCAAAATGGGTGACAAAATGTTTCGCTAATAAAAGCCGGTGTAAAAATATTTGGCACTAGCACAAATGCCTCATCAGCGCCCTTGTGTTCAAGGGCCGAAAGCCAAGTTTTTCTCAATGTAGCCACTGCAGCTGCAACCTCTTTTGAGAGGTCACCCTACGCAATGCCTGGGTATACTACATGGTAAAAACCGACATCTCTTCAAAAAGCTAGCAATGATTTATCGGTGAAAAGTGGTTCCCTACCGACAAACATTGCGGGGTGTAATTGTATATGTTGTCGGTAGGGGAAGAACTGTTAATGCCTCACCACATCTGTCACACAATGGTGGATCGCCACCGGACAAAAGATATGAGTGTGTCATGAAGTGTGTCCTATCCTGAGCCTTGTTAGTGTTACGTCTGTTAGACGTGATTTTGATACTGGTGGCCAATGGCCAAGGTGTGGCTTGATAACATGTAGCTTCTTTTGTGTGTGTCTATCCCACTTGCACTGCCAGTATTCCCTGAGCTTTCGTTTGAGAGACGGCTTAAGATCAAGGGGCGGGATCGATATGGGTGTAGTAGAACTGATTTCGTGGACGGATGCAGCAAGCTGATCCGCCATCACGTTGCCTTGGATCTCACGGTGCCCTGGCACCCAGCACACTACAACATATTGTTTGAGTGTGCATAAAATAAAGTGAGACGAGGACAAAGTTTTTTTGTTTTTTATGATTGTGCCGAGCCGTAAACACACTGAGGGAGTTCGTATCAATTACTGCTTTTTTGCGATTGTTTGATGTGTTTAGCCTTCACAAGTATCCCGTAAGCTTCCGCTGTTAAGGTACTTGTGCCTGAATGTAGAGGGCCAGCATCCGAAAAGGATGGGCCCACACCAGCGTAGGACACAGAGGAGTTAGACTTGGAGGTATCAGTGAAGAACTCAGGACGTGTGTATTTGTGTTGAAGCTCCAGGAAGTAGTTTCGGATATAGGCAATAGCTGCATGTTTTGTAACTTCTAGGAAAGACACTTCGCAGTCTATATTTTGCCACTGCCACGGTGGCGGGTATACTACAGGAGCCAATAAACTGTGTTCCAGTGACACTCCACTTTCCTCAGATAGACCCTTTAGGCGAACTGAGAAGGGCTGCCTCATCAAAGGCCTGTTTTGAAACAGGATAAAGCTCTACAATAAAATAATTAGTGGAGAATGAGGAGTCCTTCTTGTCTGCTTTCACCTTAAGAAAACATACAAAGGACACGTAAGTTCCCGGCAGATGAAGCGACCACTCATTTGACTCAACGTAAAGTCTTTCTAATGGGCTGGTGCGAAAAGCGCCCGTAGAAAGGCAGATGCCCAAATGGTGCACGGGATCCAGCATCTGCAAAGCACTTTGAATCGAAGAGACTGATAAACAACGGCCCAATAATCTAAGCGGGTGTGAATGAGGCTTCTATACAGATTCATGAGTCATTGCCTATCACTACCCCACGTAGTACGTGACAACACTTTTATAAGATTCATGGCTTTTAAACAATTTGTTTATAAATACTTGATGTCTGGTACGAAGGTCAACTTGGTGTCCAAAATTAAGTCTAAGAAGTTATGCTCCACATAGACAGAGAGACGTTGACCGTTCAGTTTAATGTCAGGTTCTGAGTGCACGCCTCTCTTTCGGGATAACAAGGCGCACGTGCTTTTTTGTGGGTTCTGTCGGAATCAATTTTTTTCTGCCCATTTAGAGACCTTGTTCAAACTTAGCTGAACCTGCCATTCACACATTGCCAGGTTGCATGACTTAAAGCCAAGCTGGACGTCATCGACATATGTGGAATAGAACATGTTGCGGGGGATCGACAGGTGCAAGGAATTCATTTTAATAATAAAACGTGTACAACTAAGTACACCACTTTGCGGTACTCCCGTTTCTTGCACAAATGTTTGCGAAAAAATACTGCCCACACGGACACGGAATTTCCGATTGGACAAGTAACTCTCGATTATGGAAAGCATTCTACCACGCACACTCAGGTGAGACAAGTCTCTTAGCATGCAAAAACGCCAAGTTGTGTCGTAGGCCTTCTCGATATCGAGAAACACTGAGAGGAATTATTGTTTGTGGACAAAAGCGTCTCGGATCTGTGCCTCGATACGCACCAGATGGTCGGTGGTGGATCTACCCTTTCGAAACCTACACTAGAACTGGTCAAGCAGATTGTGTGTTTCAAGGAAATGTGAAAGTCGGTGGTTTATCATTTTTTCAAAATGTTTACAAAGGCAGCTGGCAAGTGCGATGGGCCTGTAACTTGACACTTAGGAAGGGTCCTTGCTCTGTTTCAAAATAGGGATAACAATAGCCTCTTTCCAGAAAACAAGGATGGGCCAGAAAGCCAGATTGCAATGTATAGAGACAAAAAAGTTTTTCGCGATTTGAGCGGCAGGTTCTTCAACAGTTCATACGCGACACGGTCGTAGCCCTGCGGCAGAAATACTGCAGGAGTTTAGTGATGTCTGTAGCTCAACTAAGTTTAATAGTTGGTTGTATGCCTCACAATTTATGCACTTGTATTCTAGTTTCTGCTTTTCTATCCTTACATTATATCATTGGAAAACTTCAGTATAGTGTGACGAGCTAGACACTTGCTCCTAGTGTGCACCGAGAAAATTCGCCTGATCTTCCAGGCTATCGCCTTGTGTGTTTACGAGTGGGAGTGAGTTTACTTGTCTTCCTGTTACCCTACGAACCTTGTTCCAGGCTTTAGCCTCTAGTGTATATGAATTTATCCCTGATAAAATCTTGTGCCAGCTTTCTCTTCTGGCCTGCTGACGCGTTCTCCTGCCTTGAGGCTTTATTTTCTTTAAAGTTTCAAGATTTTCGCCTGTCGGTGAATTCCGAAGCAACCTCCACGCCCTGTTCTGCTCCTTTCGCGCATTCCGACACTCAGTGTTCCACCATGGAACACGTCGCTTGCCAGGCATACCAGATGTTTGCGGTATGAACTTGGCTGCTGCATTGAAAAGAAAAGCTGTGAAATACTGCACATCTTCATCTATGTTTAACCTACATATGTCAGTAAAACTTAAACGACTAGTGTTGTGAAAATTTTCCCAGTCAGCTTTGTCTGTCTGCCATCTGGGAACAGGTTTCACAAGACTTTGCACAAGACTTTGCACATGCAGCTTCTAAGTGCAATAGGCCTATAACTTGACGGTAAAGAAGGGTCCTTGCCCTCTTTCCAATTGGGAATAATAATAGCCTCTTTCCAGGAGGTAGGGATAGTGCCACAGAACCAGATAGCATTGTACAAACAAAGTAAGGTTTTTCTTGTTTCTGCTGGTAGGTTTTTTAACATTTCATACACCACACGGTCAGAACCTGAGGCAGAAGTACTGCAGGAGTTTAGAGATGTTCGGAGCTCAGCTAGACTGAAAGCTTGGTTATATGCCTCGTATCTAGTGGATTTGTGTTCGAGTTTCTGCTTTCCTATTCTTGTTCTGTATTTTTGGAAAGTGTTAGTATAGTGGAACGAGCTGGATACCTGTTCGAAGTGTGCACCGAGGAAGTTTGCCTGATCTTCCAAGGTATCACCCTGAGTGTTTACGAGTGGGAGTGAGTGTACGTTTCTTTCTGCTACCCTACGAACCATGTTCCAGACTTTGGCCTCTTGTGTATATGAATTTATCCCTGCTAAAAAGTTGTGCCAACTTTCTCTTCTGGCCTGCCGACGCGTTCTCCTTCTTCGAGATTTAATTTTCTTAAAGCTCTTAAGGTTTTCTGCTGTCGGCGAGTTCTGCAGCAACCTCCATGCCCTGTTCTGTTCCTTTCGCGCATTCTGACACTCAGTGTTCCACCACGGGACGTGTCGTTTGCCGGGCCAGACAGATGTTTGTGGAATTCACTTGGCTGCTGCGTCAGTAAGAAAAGCCGTGAAGTACTGCACAGCTTCATCTATGCCTAATCCGCATATGTCAGTCTAACTTAAGTGAGTAATCTTTTGAAATGGTTCCCAGTTGGCTTTGTTTACCAGCCATTTGAGAATATCTAGAGGACATTCATATATTATTGGTATACTCAAAACTGAAGGAAAATGGTCAGTTCCGTATGGATTATTTCTGACTTTCCACTGAAATAATAGTACAAGTGGAGGAGATGCCATACTGACGTCTAAGGAAGAGTAAGTTTTGTTGGCAAGGTTATGGTATGTTGCCTCTTTCCTATTCAACAGACAAGCACCTGATGAAATGAGGAATTGTTCATTGAGAGGACCTCGTGCATCACATCGAGAGTCACCCCACAGACCATTATGTGCGTTCAGGTCCCCAAGGACTAGATAAGGTTCAGGTAATTCGTCTAATAAAGACTGGAATTGAAGATTTTCAAGACGGTGGTGCTGAGGTATGTACAAAGAGCAGACAGTGACAAGTTTGTTTAGAATAACTGCTCGGACAGCCACCGCTTCGAGGGAAGTTTGAAGGGGTAATTGTGTATATGCTATACCTTCACTAACTATAACCGCTACACCACCGGGTGGGGGCATGGCATCATCTCTATTCTTTCGGAAGATTACGTAGTTACGTAAAATGTTTGTGTTTGTTCGTTTTAAGTGTGTCTCTTGTACACAGAGCACTATAGGAATGTGTTCATGGAGTTCTTGTAAGTCATCGAGATTTCGAAAAAGGCCTCGGATGTTTCACTGTAATATTCCTGTCTGCATATTAAAAGAAGAGATGCTGCTGTGTGTAGAGAGGGTATCCTGTGTTAGAGTGAGCTTGTTAATTCAGGTAGCAGGACGGTCGTCCGGCCCCGTTATTGTTTTTTTATGTTTCTTGGCGCGCTCCAAAGAGCCACGCTGCTCTTTCGGTACCAAGGGTACCATTGTATCCATTGCCTCCTCAGGGGAACTGGATGCCCGCACATGCGAGCTGGTGGTTCGGATTTAAGGCCTCGCCTGGTGAGATGTGGCCTATAGACCAGAGGACCCTGGAGTCTCCGGCCTCAATTTGATTGGAGGCGGAGTAGACCGAACTACTGCGACCTTGGGGGCAGGCGCCACAGCCGATGGCTCGCTCTGCGCAGGCCGAAAGAGTGGCGAGGGCTGGTGCGGCGTTGCCCCCTGACGCACCGCATCAGCATACGTTGCGCCGTAAAATGGTGGCACTCTTCGTTTTGCATCTTTGAATGTGATATTTTCTTTAGTTTTCAATGTGATGATTTTTTTCGAAATCTGCAAGACCGTGAGTATGCGGCATGATTTCCGCCACTGTTCGCACAGTGTGATAGTTCTTCGCAGTTGTCAGAATTGTGGCCTGACACTCCGCTTTGTGCACAAGTTTGGTGACCACGACAGCTTTGTGAGATGTGGCCATACCTCTGGCATTTAAAACAACGACGTGGGTTAGGTATGTATGGTCTGATTGACGTCTTGGTGTACCCTGTTTGAATAGTTTGTGGCAAATTACTGGGAGCGAACGTGAGTATCAGGTGTTTTGTTGGTGTTACCTTGTTGTCTCTTCTTATGATGATCCTTTATACATTGGTCACATTCTGACTCTTCCACCCCGCCAGAAGTTCCTCTTCGGTCAAGCCGAGCAAATCAGCATCAGATACCACTTCCCTAGTTGTGTTCATAGATCTGTGTGGTGTTACAAGGATCAGAGTGTCACTAAAATTTGAAAGATTCTGTAGCTTCTCAAACTGTTCTTTTTCTCGAACTTCAAGGAGGAGGTCTCCGCTGGCCATTTTGGTAACTTTGTACCCGGCCCCAAGAGTTTCTGTGAGACACCTGGCTACTACAAAGGCGGACACAGTTCTGGCTTGCTTGCCACTTATCTCACTATGTATAACATAAAAATGGGGAAAGTTTTCATTTGATCGATTGAAAAAGCATAAGTCTTCGTTGCGTACGCGCTTTAGGGCGGTACGCTCATTATACAAGGGAAACGCTCTATGCAATCCAGTTTAATTTTCTTCAGAAGCGTTGGCGGCCACCCACCACGGAGCCAAACGAGGGGACGCTACAAGTTTGCAGATGCTAAAACCTGCCGACGCCAGACGTAAAACGCTACTATAACCCAATGCATCTAGACCAAGGTAGGCTATTTGCACAGGGTTAACCCTAGCCGCCAGGAATTTTAGAAGTAAACAGAAAAGAGTAGAAGAGAGGACAGATAAATAGTAAGAGATAAAGACGAAAATGTACGGAGAGAGAGATAGGAAAAGGCGACTGCCGATTTCCCTTGGTCGGGTCAGCCCAGGGGTGCCGTGTTCATGAAGCCGGGGCCAAAGGCATGTGTTGCCCCTGCCGGGGAGCCTTAAAGGTCCAATCACCCGTCGTCGGCTCAACCCCCAGGATTTCTTTTCCCCGGACATGGCTCAGCCACGCACGGCTAGGCGTGGGAGCGAGCCAAAACTCCCCCGTTAGCTCGGGTTCGTGGTGTCGCTTCACACCGAACACCTGCTTGTGCAGGTGTCCCTGCGGGCGGAAGAACCTCAAAAAGCAGGTGGTGAACCAGGAAGAGCAGCATGATGATGATGTGTGGTGCTTTGTGGCGCAAGGGCCAATTGATGGCCAAAGAGCGTCATTTCGATGAGTAGAGATGAGACAATGCTATGTTGCGTGGCTGTATAGGAGCCTTCAAATTCCTCGCGATAATGCGGGTAAAAACATAAGTATTAAGATCATGACAGTGGCGTAATATGCATATAAAAGGGGTGACAAAAATTTTGATAAGAAAAACATGTAAAAATATTTGGCAGTAGCACACGTGCCTCATCAGCGCCCTTGTGTCCAAGGGCTGTGAGGCAAGTGCTTTTAAATGTAATCACTGCAGCAGCAACCTCTCTTGAGAGGTCACCTCTCTTGAGACAACCTCTCTTGAGAGGTAGTTGGTCTATTAAGGACTCGAATTCTCGTTTTCCAAGACGGTGGTGTGGGGGTATGTAGAGAGAGCAGATGGTGACGAGCTTGTTGAAAATAACTGCTCGAACAGCCACTGCCTCTAGTGTTGTTCGCAGTGGTAAATGTGTGCATGCTACTTTTTGATTAACAATAATGGCTACACCACCGGATGATGCCGCAGCATCATCTCTGTCCTTTCGGAAGACAACATACCGACGCAAAAAATTCGTGTTTTTAGATTTTAAATGAGTTTCCTGTACACACAGCACTTTCGGCGAATGTTTGCAAAAGCGCTCTTGAACATCATCGAGGTTTCTAAGGAGTCCTCTGACGTTCCAATGTATTATTTGTGTTGCCATATTGGAGGTAACGTAGTGCTGTGTGTAAGGAACAATGGGTGTGTCTGCTTCTTAAGCTAAGCGTTAAGACTCAAAGAACAGGGCCGTCGCCAGGCCCCGTTATTGGCTTTTTATTTCTTTTGGCGCGCTCCAGGGAGCTACGCCGATCTTTCTGCACCAGGGGTGCCGTGGTGTCCATTGCCTCCTCAGAGGCACTGCGTGCCCACAATTGCAAGCTGATGTTTTGGGCTTGGGACCTCGCCTGGTGAGACGAGGCCTTCATATCGGCCGACCCTGGGGTCTTCTTCACCTCGGGGGGTGAAACCTTCGGTCCTCTTGGGCTAGAGGTCGAAGGAACCTCCTTTGGTGCTGGGATACCCTGGCCACTGCAAGAACTTGAAGCGGCCTTGGTTGTCGCCGTGGGGACGAAAGGCAGGGCAGCCTTGGTTGTTCCCGCCGTGGGTGGGGGCATCGGCGACCGCCTGGACACACTGTGCCTGGCATGGGCAGTTGCCGCAGGCCGTTGTAGTGCTGCCCCTGTTGCACTACATTGGCAAACGATGGTTTGTTTGTGAAAAGTCCAGATACTTGTTGACGGGCTTCTCGGAAAGTATTGTTTGTGTGATTTTGATTGTAACAATTTCTTTTTTCTTTTTCTCTTGTTCCATGTTGGACAGGTTCGGGAGTATGCGGGATGGGCACCATCGTAGTTTGCGCAGTGGGCCCCATCCTCCACCTTACACTCGTCCGTAGTGTGTCCTGTGGTGGCACACTTTTCGCAGGTGAGTTGGCAGCGGCAACTCTGAGAGCCGTGACCAAAACGCTGGCATTTGAAGCAACGTCGTGGGTTGGGAATGTAAGGTCTCACATTCAACTTCAAGTATCCTGTTTTGAGATGTTCAGGCAGGGTGCTGGTGCAAAATGTCACAATTATGTGTTTTGTTAGGATTTCCTTTTTATCAAGCCTAATTTTGATTCTTTGTACTTGTGTCACCTGTTGGTCCTTCCAGCCCTCGAGGAGCTCACCTTCAGTCAGGTCAAGCAAGTCTTGATCAGATACAACACCTCGGGAAGTGTTGAGTGAGCGGTGTGGTGTAATTGAGATAGGTATGTTTCCAAACGATTCAAGTTAAGAGGTTTTCATACTGGCTCTGAGTTTTTACCTCGAGGAGGAGATCCCCACTGGCCATTGGTGTAGCCTGGTAACATGGTCCAAGTGTAGTGGTGAGGCATTTGGAAACAATGAAAGGCGAAATAGTTCTGGCGTTCTTTTCAGTGGTTTCACGATGGATTACATGGTAGCGGGGAAAGGTTTCTTTCGGTTTGCTGAAATAATTGCAAAAGTCTTCGGTGCGCCCTCTCTTCGGGAGAGGACGATCGTGCAATGAAGGGAGAGAAGAAAAAGCCGCAAACTAAATGTGAGTTTGGCAGCCATGCCAGCCGCCCACCATGGAGCCCAACACGGGGACGTGACAAGTCCTAAATTTATATAGGCATGTCAACATGAGCTGTACACAGCCGCTATAACCAAATGTATTGTGCCCAAGACAGAACACATACACAAGGTTAACCCTTGCGGCCAGGAAAAATCGGAAGTAAATGGAAGAGAGAAGAAGCAGGATAGATTTAAAGACGAGAAAAGACTAAGATGTAGAGAGAGAGAGAGAGAGAGAAATAGAAAAAGGCGACTACCGATTTCCCCTGTGTGGGTCAGCCCAGGGGTGCCGTCTACGTGAAGCCAGGGCCAAAGGGGTGTGTTGCCTCTGCCGGGGGGCCTTAAAGGTCCGATCACCCAGCATTGGCTCTACCCCCAGGATCCCCTTTTCTCCGGACACGGCAAAGCCACGCACGGCTAGGCGTGGGAGGGAGCCGAAACTCCCCCGTTAGCTCGCGTCCGTGGTGTCGCTACACACCAAACTCCGAGCGTCTGCGGCCCGTCATTTGCAGTTTTCATGCACCACGCAAGCAGGACCAGCATGCCTTGTACGACATCTGCTTCTAGGTTCCTACCAAACATTAAGCCATACATAGACTGTGCGCTAGGTTAGATTTCGGTTTTGGTAGTGCGCCTTCTTGTACATTGAAAATTATTAAACTTGTTGAGCGTTTCAGCTATTGGGCGCATGAGAATTGTCTCTCAGGAACACAGAGCCACCTTTACACTGACACTGCTATCGAGCTTGAAGCGTTTCAGTGACATTTGCTTCTTATATACTACCATAAAACGTGTTATTGCCAGAAGTGTCGCCTTCTCTTCACTTATCGACTCATCCGGTGCCTCATTATTTGCATTACCTGAAACGTGGCTTAACGATTCCATTTCGGACAACATACTATGCTGCGAGTTATTTCAGAATTTTTTTTAGATGTGAATGGATAGGCAGTAAGGGTGATCGTGGTGGTATAGCGATTGAACAAGGACTGTTTGCCGCTCCATTCATTTTGGCATTTTTTTCGAGCGTGTATCAAATTTCTTTAAGTGTGCTGATACGAAACTTATTGTAGATGTAAAGTACCACCTTCCGAATTCGTACAACTGATTTTCTCACAAAGTTTATGATGATGATGATATATGGTGTTTTTTGGCGCAAGGGCCATTTGATGACCAAAGAGCGCCAGTTCATAGGACAAGGTATGTGAATAATGATTGTGATTAGCGGCTGTATAAGGGCCATATTATTCTTCGCAGTAAGGCGGGTGAAAACATACAAGTAATAAAATCATGACCATACCATGAAAGGTGTGGGGTGTGAATAGGTGACAAAAGTTGATGAAGATGTGTGGTGCTTTGTGGCGCAACGGCCAATAGATGGCCAAAGAGCGCATTTCGATGAGCAGAGATGAGACAATGATTTGTTGCCTGGCTGTATAGGGGCCTTAAAATTCCTCGCGATAACGCGGGTACAAACGTAAGTATTAAGATCATGACAGTGGCGTGATATGCATAATAAAAGGGGTGACAAAGATTTTGATTATAAAAACATGTAAAAATATTTGGCACTAGCACAAGTGCCTCATCAGCACCCTTGTGTCCAAGGGCTGCGAGGCAAGTGCTTTTAAATGTATTCACTGCAGCAGCAACCTCTCTTTAGAGGTCACGCTACGCAATGCCTGGGTATATTACATAGTAAAAATTGACATCTCTTAAAAAAGCTAACAATGATTTGTGGGTGAAAAGTGGTTCCCTACCGACCAACAATGTGGGGTGTAACGGTATATGTTGTCGGTAGGGTAATGGAAAGTGTTGTCTTCTTAGAGTGTCTACCTGTTTACATTAGATTAAAACGTGAAGAACTGGCAATGCCTCCCCACAATTGTCACACAGTGGTGGATCACCACCGGACAAAAGATGTGTGTGTGTCGTGTATGTGTGTCCTATCCTGAGTCTTGTTAGTGTTACCTCTGTTACGACGAGATTTTCATACTGGGGGCCAATGGCCAAGGTGTGGCTTGGTAACGTGTAGTTTGTTTTGTGTGTGTTTATCCCTCTTGCTCTGCCAGTAGTCTCTGAGGTTTCGTTTGAGAGACGGCTTCAGATCAAGGACCGGGATTGATATGGGTGTAGGGGCAGTGTTTTTGTGGACGGATGGAGCGAGCAGATCGGCCCTAACGTTGCCTTGGATCTCACGGTGTCCGGCACCCAGCACACTACAACATGTTGGTTGAGTGTGCAGAGTGTGCAAAAAATGGAGCAAACTGAGACAAGGACAGGGTTTTTTGTTTTTTATGACTGTGCAGAGCCGTTACCACACTGAGGGAGTCTGTATAAATTACTGCTTTTTGTATTTGTAATTGTTAGATGTGTTTAGCTGCCACAAGTATCGCGTAAGCTTCCGCTGTGAAGATACTTGTGCCTGGATGTAGAGGGCCAGCATCCGAAAAGGAAGGACCAACAGCAGCGTAGGACACAGAGGAGTTGGTCTTAGAGGCATCTGTAAAGAACTGAGGACGTGTGTATTTGTGTTGAAGTTCCAGAAAACATGTTCGGATATGAGCAATGGGTGCATGTTTTGTAACTTCTAGAAAAGACGCATCGCAGTCGATAGTCTGCCATTGCCACGGTGGCGCGTATGCTACAGGAGCCATTAAACTGTGTTCAAGTGAGACTCCAGTTTCCTCAGCTTGACTCTTCAGGCGAACTGAGAAGGGCTGCCTCATCGAAGGCCTGTTTTGAAACAGAGTTGAGCTCGACAAATCATTAATTGTAGAGTATGAGGGGTGCTTCTTGTCTGCTTTTACCTTAAGGAAATAAACGAAGGACATGTACGTTCTCTGCAGATGAAGCGGCCACTCATTTGACTCAACATAAAGGCTTTCTACGCGGCTGGTGCGAAAAGCACCCGTAGAAAGGCGGATGCCCAATTGGTGCACGGGGTCCAGCATATTCAAGGCACTTTGAGTAGCAGACTGATAGACAACGGCCCCATAATCTAAGCGGGTGCGAATGAGGCTTCTATACAGGTTCATGAGGCATTGCCTGTCACTACCCCACGTAGTACGTGACAACACTTTTATAACACTCATGGCTTTTAAACATTTTGTTTTTAAATACTTGATGTGTGGTACGAATGTCAACTTGTTGTCCAAGATTAAGCCTAAGAATTTATGCTCCGCATTGACAGACAGACGTTGACCGTTCAGTTCAATGTCAGGTTCTGAGTGCACGCCTCTTTTTCGGGATAAAAAGATACACGTGCTTTTTTCAGTGTCCAACCGGAATCTGTTTTCCTCTGCCCATTTGGAGAGCTTGTTTAAACCTAACTGAACATGCCACTCACACAATGCAAGGTTGCATGACCTAAAGCCAAGCTGGACGTCATCGATATATGTGGAATAGAACATGTTGCGGGGGATCGACAGTTGCAAGGAATTCATTTTAATAATAAAACGTGTACAACTAAGTACACCACTTTGCGGTACTCCCGTTTCTTGCACAAATGTTTGCGAAAAATACTGCCCACACGGACATGGAATTTCCGATTGGACAAGTAACTCTCGATTATGGAAAGCATTCTACCACGCACACTCAGGTGAGACAAGTCTCTTAGCATGCAAAAACGCCAAGTTGTGTCATAGGCCTTCTCGATATCGAGAAACACTGAGAAGAATTATATTTTGTGGACAAAAGCGTCTCGGATCTGTGCCTCGATACGCACCAGATGGTCTGTGGTGGATCTATCTTCTCGAAACCTACACTGAAATTGGTCGAGCAGATTGCGTGTTTCAAGGAAATGTAAAAGTCGGCGGTTTATCATTTTTTCAAAAAGTTTACAAAGGCAGGTGGTTAGTGCAATGGGCCTATAACTTGAAACTGAGGAAGGGTCCTTGCCCTGTTTCAAAAAAGGAATAACAATAGCCTCTTTCCAGGAAGCAGGGTTGGTGCCTGAAAGCCAGATAGCATTGTATAGAGAGAGTAAAGTTTTTCGCGTTTTGAACGGCAGGTTTTTAAACATTTCTTACGTGACACGGTGGTAGCCTGGTGCAGTGTTACTGCTAGAGTTTAGTGATGTTTGTAGCTCAGCTAATTTGAAAGGTTGGTTGTATGCCTCATGTTTTGTGCACTTATATTCTAGTTTCTGTTTTTCTATCCTTGCTTTATATCTTTGGGAAACATCAGTATAGTGTGCCGAGCTAGACACTTGCTCGTAGTGTGCATCGAGGAAGTTCGCCTGATCTTCCAGGCTGTCACCCTATGTGTTTACGAGTGGGAGTGAGTGTACCTGTTTTCCTGCTACCCTACGAACCATGTCCCAGACTTTAGCCTTTTGTGTATATGAATTTATCCCTGATAAAAACTTGTGCCAGCTTTCCCTTCTGGCCTGCCGACGCGTTCTCCTGCCACGAGATTTTTATTTTCCTAAAGCTCTCAAGGTTTTCCGCTGTCGGCGAGTTGCGCAGCAACCTCCATGCCCTGTTCTGTTTCTTTCGCGCATTCTGACACTCAGTGTTCCACCACGGGACGTGTCGTTTGCCGGGCAGTCCAGATGTTTGTGGAATGCACTTGGTTGCTGCGTCAGTAAGAAAAGCCGCTAAGTACTGCACAGCTTCATCTATGCCTAATCTGCATATGTCGGTCCAACTTAGGTGTGTAATCTTTTGAAATTGTTCCCAGTCGGCTTTGTTCACCAGCCATTTAGGAACATGTGGCGGACATTCATATGTTATTGGTGTACTGAAAACTAAAGGAAAATGGTCACTTCCGTGTGGATTATCTATGACTTTCCACTGAAGTAATAGGACAAGTGAAGGAGATGCGATACTGAGATCTATGGTGGTGTAACTATTGTTTGCAAGGTTATAATATGTTGCCTTTTTTTCTATTCAACAGACAAGCACCTGATGAAAAGAAGAACTGTTCAATGAGGCGACCTCGTGCATCACATCGACAGTCACCCCATAAACCGCTGTGCGCATTCAGGTCTCCTAGAACCAAATGAGGTTCTGGTAACTCATCTATTAAAGACTGGAAATCATGTTTTTCCAAGCGGTGTTGCGGCGGTATGTGTAGAGAGCAGATGGTGACGAGCTTATTCAATAGAACTGCTCGAACAGTCTCTGCCTCTAGGGATATTAGTAGTGATAGATGACTGCATGCTACTCCTCGATTAACTATAATGGCTACACCACCACATGACGCCACAGCATCATCTCTGTCCTTTCGGAAGACAACATACTGACGCAAAAACTTTGTATTCTTCGATTTTAAGTGTTTCTTGTACACACAGCACTTCTGGAGAATGTTTGTGTAGAAGTTCTTGGACATCGTCGAGGTTTCAAAGTAGTCCTTTGACGTCCCATTGTATAATTTGTGTCTCCATTATGGGAGTAAAGAAGTGCTGTGTGTACGAAATGAGTCTGGCAGGTGTCTAAAGAGAGAAGTGACTTATCTTACAGAGCCTTTAGAAGGCCCTGTAATTGCCGTTTTGTCTTTTCTAGAGCGGTCGAAGGAACCCCGCCGCTCCTTTGGCGCAGTCTGCTCCGGTGCAGTTAATGTGTCCATCGCCTCAAGAGAGACGACAGATAATGTTGTTTTCGTTGTAGGCTTCGTCGTGACAGACGGAACCTTAAACCCCACCGGGCTGGAGGTCTAGGGGACATCTTTAGTTTGTGTGGTGCCCTGGCTGCAGCCAAGGTTCGCAGGGGCCTTCGGTGGGGCTGTATTCAAGGAGGGTGGGGCAGCCGAGGCTGCTCCCCCCATGGGGGCTTGTGGCGTTTGCCTCGGCACGCTGGGCATGGTCCAAGGCATTGCCGAAAACCGAAGTGGTGCTGACCCCCCTCGCACCACTTCGGCATACGATGTGTTCCAAGCAAAATGCGGGAAAACGCGCTGCCGCGCTTCACGAAAGCTTATGTTCAATTTAAACTTTTTATTAATAATTTCCTTTTCCATTTTTCATGCCATGCATGATCTGGAATATGCAGGATGGTCACCCTCACAGTTTGCGCAGTGCACTTGTAGCTGACTGTCATCGTCAGCGGTATGACCTTTGATGCCGCATTTCGCGCAGGTAATCTGTCCTCGGCAGCTCTGGGAGCCGTGCCCGAACCTCTGACACTTAAAGCTGCGCCACGGGTTGGGTATGTATGGTCTAACTGGCAGTTTAAGATATCCTGTTGCTATTTCAGTGCAAAGGGTGCTAGATGCGAAAGTTAATACGATGTGCTTCGTTGGGATTTCCTTATTTTCTCTTCTTATTTTGATACGCTGCACCTGAATGACGTTTTTTTTTCCAGCCTGTTAGAAGTTCATCATCAGAGAGGTCCGTCAGGTCTCCATCTGATACAACACCCTTCACTGTGTTCATGGTTCGATGCGGTGTGATTGTGATAGGCTGAACCCCAAATGCTGTGAATTTATGTGGTCTTTGATACTGTGCGTTGTCTTTTATTTCAACAGGTCACCACTGGCGGTCTTTGTCGCCTTTAGCCTGCGCCCAGCGTTTCTATGAGACATTTGGACACAAGGAAAGGGGAAATACTTCTAGCTTTCTTTTCTGTACTTTCACAGTGGATAATGTGGTACTTGGGGAAGTTATCTTTTTTGTTCGGAACAAATTCAAAAATTGCATCGGTGCGTACCCGCTTTAAGCCAGTACGATCAGACATCAAGGGGAATGCTCCATGCATGCCTTTCTTATTTTTGTTCAGCAGCGTTGGCGGCCACCCACCACGGAGCCCAACGAGGGGACGCTACAAGTTTACAGATGCTGAAAACTGCAGACGCCAGCCGTACAACTCCACTATAACCCGATGCGCCGAGACCAAGGTAGGCTATTTGCACAGGGTTAACCCTAGCGGCCAGGAAGTTTGGAAGTAAACGGAAGAGAGTAGAAGACAGGACAGATAAATAGTAAGAGATAAAGACGAATATGCAGGGAAAAAGGGATAGGAAAAGGCGACTGCCGATCTCCCCTGGGTGGGTCAGCCCAGGGGTGCCGTCTACTTGAAGCCGGGGCCAAAGGGGTGTGTTGCCTCTGCCGGGGGCCTTAAAGGTCCAATCACCCAGCGTTCGCTCAACCCCCAGGATCCCCTTTTCCCCGGACACGGCAAAGCCACGCACGGCTAGGTGTGGGAGGGAGTAGAAACTCCCCCGTTAGCTCGGGTCCGTGGTGTCGCTACACACCAAACGCCTGCTTGCGCAGGCGCCCCTGCGGGGAGGAAGAGCAGCACGCCCTGCTTCACAGGTGAGAAGAGCCGGAGTGCTGCCACAACAGCCGATCGGTGATGGCGCGCCAGAATACCAGTGGCATACGTCACTCCACCACCACCAGGGCGCACAAGCTGAAGGTAAGGTTCCTGGCTGCGGGCGTTCCTGCTTTGGCCTGCATAAGTGGGGGAACCCTGAATGTAAAGAGAATAAAGGCCTTTAGTCTGTCCCGTAGTTCGGAAACGCAAAGGCAGGGTGGTTTGTATAACCAGATAGCGTCTCTCGTAGCTATCACGTCAAGCGGCACATTCTATAAATGATAAAAGGAAATTCACTAACTGGTAATTGATTACCTTCGGTATTCGGCAGCGCCTCTTACTAACTTTACAGAATTGGTTTTTTGAGCAAGGCTTTCGCAAAAAGTGCCGAATCGGCCCAATTACTTGCTCGAGATTCGAGATCGATGTCCGTAAGCTTCGACAGCACACACATCTATTCGAAGCTAGCAACCTACAGGGCGCATGACTGTCGCTTGATAGATTCGAGACGCCAGGCAAGCGCTTTCAGAAGCGCCGCCATAATTTACGGCCGTGTGCATGCATCGTTCACATCCGTTACTCCTGCACACGTAATGTAATTTGCATATAGAGTTGTATCGAATATACTAATAACATCTGATAAGGTTAACACAGTTAAATAATCTCTTTATAGATATGTGGTCTCCAATCGGAAGGATGTTCTTTGAAGTGTAGCTAGTCTATAATTCCTTGAAAAAATTCTGATGCCCCTTACTATATATAGCATCGCGGTCGACAAAAACATTATCTTTGTTGTGTTTGTGTTGGTGTGCTTGCTCTGCGACGTCTATCAATCACACCTTCTTCAAAAACACCACATTTGGACAATGTAATCTTGAAGGCGCAGTGTTTCCCAAAGCTACTGTTTACAAATAAAACTTCTAACTTGTGCCACTTTTGTAAGCGTTAAAGGACAACTCCGGTGATTTTTCGACGTCAATGGATCTCGGTGAAATTCGCTGCGTAAGTTCCTTTGCACATTACCATCATTTATGACAAATCACAGGCCTCAGAGAGGCTTTGATTATTTGAAAATAAATTATAAAGATAGCCTCGAAACGGCTAGTCTGGCTTGCCAGAATTATTGGCAACATTATTCACTGTCTTTGTCTGTGTGTTGTCAAGTTTAGCATCTCAACGGAAGTAACGCAGTCGGTGGCATCGCTAACTTTCGCTCCTGTAGTGTTTACTGTGCTGGCCACAAGGCGACGGAATGGTGTTCAGCGGTGTTCTTCGTTCCTCCATGGTGTTTACTTGGCCTTTCGTTGGTTTGGCTAGCAATTTTCTGGTCCCAGTGGATGCGTGTGCGACGAGTAGTAATTAGTGTTGTTTTGTGGGCTGCACAAAGCAACACTCACAGAAGACGCAGAGTGTTTGCTATCAAGGCTTTTCACGAGGCAGTGCCTTCCTGCAGAAGTGGATTAGTGTTCAGGAGAGACAACTGGTTACCGAAAAAAAAGATGCGCGTGTGTTCCGGTCACCTCTCGCCGGAGACCTATCTGGAGAGAATTTGGCCATCGTTCGTCAGTTAGCCCGTCTGATCGTGCGTCAGCCCGTCTGACCGTGCGCCAGCCCGTGTGATCGTGCGCCAGCCCATCTGATCGTGCGTCAGCGGGTCTAATCGTGCGTCAGCCCATCCGATCGTGCGTCAGCCCGTCTGATCGCGCGTCAGCCCGTTTGATCGTGCGTTTGGCCGTCTGATCTTGTGTCTCGCCGTGTCTTCGCGCGTCTGTCGGTTCCTGCGTCTGTCCATTTATTCAGTGAACACTCCAAGTACCACCATCTCGCATCTCTTCATCATATATCCATCATAGGGAAGTACCACCATCCAGCGAAAATTCTAAGGAATAAACGAGAAGAGGAACCTACTACTATTACATACAACGCGGACGCAGGACTCACGACATATTGCTTCGTCACTAAAACAGTGAGTTAACACCATCATTTGCATCTGTCATTGCTGTCAGACGGCTCTAATACACTGTCAATCTCGTACATGCTAGTTCATACTAGGCGCGTTCCCCTCTGTTGCAAGCTTAACTCCGAGCGTCTGCGGCCCGTCATTCGCAGTTTTCATGCACCACGCAGGCAGGTCCAGCATGCCTTGTACGACATCTGGTTCTAGGTTCCTACCAAACATTAAGTCATACATAGACTGTGCGCTAGGTTAGATTTCGGTTTTGGTAGTGCGCCTTCTTGTACATTGAAAATTATTAAACTTGTTGAGCGTTTCAGCTATTGGGCGCGTGAGGAGAGTGTCTCAGGAACACAGTGCCACCCTTACACTGACACTGCTATCAAGCTCGAAGCATTTCAAGTACATTTGCTTCCTATATACTCACATAAAACGTGTTATGGCCAGAAGTGTCGCCTTCTCCTCACATATCGACTCATCTGGTGCCTCAATGATTGCATTACCAAAAACGTGGCTTAACGATTGCATTTCGGACAACATGCTATGCTGCAAGTTATTTCAGAATTTTTTTCAGATGTGACAGGATAGGCAGTAATTGCCATTGTGGTGGTATAGCGACTGAACAAGGACTGTTTGCTGCTCTATTTATTCTGCCATTTTTTTCGAGCGTTCGTCAAATGTTTTTAGGTCTAGTAATACGGAAATAATTGTAGGTGTATTGTACCATCCCCCGAATACGCGTGACTGATTTGCTCACAAAATTTAAAGACTAGTTTCGGATGTGTGTACACGTTTTTCTCGAATTGGATCTGATCATTTTCAGTAATTTAGCTTTCCAAGTATCAATTGGGTTACTCTATCTGTATCGGCAAAGGACAAGGGTGCACATCTTTTTCTGCAGGCTTGCCTTGATTCTCACTTAACCCAAATTATCACAGAGCCCATGCGATCTACACACTTTACTACCAGCATTCTTCATCTGAATTTAACAAGTAACCCTGCATGAGGCTCTTTTTGAAACACTCATCATAGTGGTATTGCCAACCATAATATTACTGGTTGTGTTAATAACGGTGTTCTTCAAAGAAAAACTTTGTCTAAGATCAAGTGTTACAACAAGGCAAACTTTGGTGACATGAATCTTGAATCCAATTCCTTCTCTGAACAGTTCATAGATGGATGTGCTTTCCGTTCTATTGAACGGAACTGGGCGCTGTTCAAATCGGCCCTCGGTACTCTTTGCGAGAAACATTTCGACTATTTCAAATAGGTACAGGAAAACTTGATGTGCGCTTGCTAAGGGCCTCTATTATGAAAAAGTGCTTGTATACGCTGGTATTCGCTAACAACCGTCTAACTAGATGGAAAACCTACAAAAAAAGTGGTAGAAATTAACAACGATTGCTTAAACCTACACGGTGTTAGTTCTACAGCAACGTCTTAACGACCATGCTCACCAACAACTCTAGTAAACTTTGGAGCGTAGATAACCCACATATTCACATCCTGAATAACCCTTAACAAATTTTCATGGTGACCAACTCGATGAATCCTATTTTGCTGAAGTCTGTTTTTACTTGAAAAGTCTTCCCTTTTACCTAGTTCTCAGTCCAGTCTATAAATATTGTATGCCTCGGAGTGACATTTGTGCAGATGACGTTCTTTTTTTATTAACTAACCTATAAATCTTATCAATATCATGTTTAGACGTAACATATATCTTCGTCGTCTGTTCACGTCACGAGATACCAAATTTGGTATATGTAAAGCTAGCGAAACAGCCGCGAGTGCATTATGAGCATTACACGCAGTCATGTTCTCACATTGCACGCATGTCATCATTTCCACGTGAGGGCCTCTAGCACAGATTTAGGACTTTCTCTCCTCTCGCATTCAATTCACCTCCGTAAATGGTTCGAACTCTTCAACGGGAAGGTCACATCCGGTGTACCACAAAGGATTATTTTATGTTCTCTGCTCTTTTTCATATTTATAAATGATTTACCGAATGGCATTTCTTCCCACATTAGAATATTTGCTGACAAATTCGTTTTCTATCGTGCCATCTGAGGTGACAGGACCACAGAGCCCTGCAATCTGACCTCTAATCCCTGAATTTATGGTTTTCATAATTGCAAATGAAGCTAAATCACTCCATGACTAAATCCTTCTCCATTACACAAAATTCTAGCCGCCTCCCGGCATCATATACACCTATTCACACATTTGTAAACTCATTCACGTTTAACAAATGTCTAGGACATCACCTCTAATCCAATCTCTCCTGGAACTATCACATCGATCGCATTTTTGCTGCTGCTAACCACTCCTTCGGGATGTTAAACGTAATCTGCGTCGTGCCACTACGCATGTGTGAAAACTGACGTATATTCCCCTTATCTGCCCCAAAATTGAGTACGCTTCAGCCATATGGGATCCGGATCGAACATATATTATTGATAACATAAAATTCCTACAGAACGATGTTGCTGGTTTCCTTTGTTCGGACACTCGTTTCACAAGCGTTACCGCCTTAAGACATCGTACTGGTCTTTTTAATCTTTTTCAAGGTCTAAAACTTGCTCACTTATCTGTTTTTCATGAAATACAACATCATTCACTGTTTCGTTACAAATCTTGCAGTGACCCTTAGCGCTCTTTCCTCGCTGCGATCACCCTGTGAAGTTCGGACGCATCCGATGATGTACCCCACCATTCGCTAATTCGTTCATACTAAAATCATGATTGAATGAAACGTGCTGCTCATAACTACTGCACTAGAAGGAAACATTTCAAAACCTAATTAACTTTTAAAAGAAATAAGAAAACATAGCGTTTTGTCCTGTTCTCTTTAACTTATTTCATTTTCTTTTTGGGGGTCTATCATTATGGTATTCTCTTATCTTTCATTGCGTTTTTAGTTATTCCTGTTTCTATATTTCCAACAGACGTTGGTTCGTGTTGCTCTTTTCTTCAAGCATATGATAAGTTTCTTTCTTCCAAATTTTTTTCTCTGTGTTTTTTCATTGCCCTAAATTTGTACTCCTCACACCTTTGTAATACCCTTATGGTGAGGGCCTTTGTGGGTTTCTTGAAAAAACTAAAATAGTAAAATAAATCACCGGAGTTGGCCTTTATCTGACGAGTTCTCCTCTGGTGAGAAAACACGTCCGATTGAGATATCAATAACATGAGCGTCTAGTGCATACGAATAAATTCCAATCCAGTACGTCACCGAGTTAGAATGGGACAAGACATGTTTTGGAGTTTCTTTTTAAATCAGCAGCCATATGGGTGCCGCAAGCGTGCATTCCTGTATTCTGCAGGTAAGGCTGGTTCATGTGAAGAAGTACTGCCCAGCGACGTCGCGTCACCAGTCGTCGCACAGGAACATCAACTTAGTTCTATGCAAGACGAGACAACAGAGGGACTCCAGGTGGAATCCCTGATGGAATCCATCGGCTACTTCTTCATGGAGCACATGGGTCAACCGCCAGAGTTCACGGATACACTGCCTCTTCAGCTGACCATGTTCTCTGGCGGTAACGGCCAGGCACCACACTACACTGATAGGAAGGCAGTGGTGATGAGTACGCTGCTGCAGCCATCGCAACGAATGCCACCACTCGCGATGGTGCACCATGTATATGACCAGTGGGTAAATGAATCATCTCGAGTCTATATTCGATGAAAACGTTGCGCCCACAGTCATCGCCGTTCCTCCCAGCGAGTGTCAATTGCGTTGATTCATTTTTTGACGTTAAGACTTCGCGATTCTTTCGGATAATTGACTTTCATGCCAACACGCTTTTAGGTCACTAGTTTTTGGTAGTGAAATGAACATTTCACTCTTTATATATATATATATATATATATATATATATATATATATATATATATATATATATATATATATATATATATATATATATATATATATATATATATATATATATATATATATATATATATATATATATATATATATATATATATATATATACGTATTCTTTATGTTAGCCAAAAAGAGGTGACGGTTTGAGCGAAAACCTGCTATCACGACAATCTTCGCGTTGCGGAGAATGCGCACCACCGTTCTACGGGTTCATTAACGCTTTCGAAATGCGTAGCAATTTAGAGGCTCCGCTTGCTGTCCACCAGTATGTCTCATGTCACTTGATCACGCTTGATCACGTCTCATGTCACTTGAACATCACGTCGTGGAACGATAAGCTGCGCAGCAACGCAGTTTTCCGCCGCTTCGCCTCGTGCTGCAGATCCCTTAAATTTTTACAACTGACTGCACATCACCAGCCGTATTAAACAGGAACTCAATAAGCGCAGCAAAAAGTAGCTTGCATGTCACACACCTACTTTGCGAACCTCTCTAACGCGACTATTCATGCCGGGGACGTTCATGGTGACGTTTATGCTTACCTCAAGCATGAACGTCATCGAGGTTTGGTAAACCAAGTGAACGAAACTTCCCGAACGGGAATCGCTGGGCGCCCACACTACGCACTATTTAAAATTTCAAATTTGTTATGTGCAAGATTTTGAACTACATGAATGGCTTCCCAAGAAGGAATTTAGCACTAGATTTTCGCTTAGATTGTAACCGAGTAATGTCTTCTAGCGTACTCTTTAACCATTCTATGCCATTATCTTCTAAAAAAATTTTCATCTGCAAGGATAGTGATACCTGTTCACAAGTGCACTATATACCTCGTAGATAGACCACAATAATATTTAATGAATTCAAAAGGAAACACCAGCTTGTAATTGTCTCATGGTGGCGACGTTAATGAAGGCTCCGATGGCGTGTCCAAAATGGAACAGCCTGTTTGGCCGAAATTATGGCCGGGAAAATGGAAAATGGAAACTACAGCAAGCAATGCACGCTGTACACTGATAATGGGAAGAAGAGCGTCCTCTGTCGGTAAAACTACTGGAACACACTATCTTATATACATAACGCATCAAATTTGCCATTGTTATTACTGGTCATGACGCAAGCTCTGGAATAAGCTCGAGTGTACGCACTTCACGAGCAAATTTAACAAAACAACTTTCTTTGACCGTTAAGTTTCCAAAACACTGCAGGCGCAGTTTGAACTGACCATTGCTGACAGTTTCGTACAGCTAAAGTGAAATAAACCCCATGGCAATAGAGTCGTATGACCTGAAAAAGCATCTTTGGCTGGACTCTGGTGGTAGTATTTTTTGACGACTTTCGCGCTTGGTATTACCACAGTTTCTTCTTACACAAGTTTTCATTATTCAGGTTCCTTGAACCCCTCGTGTGATATCTGGGTATACGGCACATCGTGTTTCTGAGTTTTAGATAGTATTCATTTGAGAACAAGGTGTGCAATAAATATGTCGAATTTCTTCTCAATGTTCAGGGCATCAGTGAAGTACTCTGTTGTCATGCACATGTTAACGTTAGCTGCCAGGAGGAGGTTGAGCAAGTGTCACCGTATATATGCGCGAAATATTGTTGTGGCGCTGCACTTGTGCACGAGGCTGCAACAAACACATCTGTAGGCTCGTCTGTCAACCACTCCAAGTGGCCATCCTCAACGTTCTAGAGAAAGCACAAGGAGCGCGCGAGTCCACCAGCAGTAAAACAGAGAAGCTTGAGCGCTTCTTCGTTTAGTAATTTAGTAGACTGCGGCACTGTCTTTAGAAACTGGTGAAACGATCGTAGTAAGCGTGCGCAGTACAAAACGTTTCACTAACCATATATTGCTCGGTTGGCAAAACTGTGCTTCGGTTACGAGAGCAAGCACGCATTAGGGAGTAAACATGTTTTCCCCCCTGAATAGCCAGGAGTAGCGCAGACATTTTTTGTGCCTACTTGATTGAGAATACTCGCTGAAGAGCGGCGAAGGAAATGTATTTATAACAGTGGGTGGACTGCTCTTCTCAATAAGTCGACACCATCATGTGGCTAACACAATATGCCACTTTGTCCTGGCACATGCCGGAACTCTCTAATAATTGGATTAGTTGTATTCCTGATTGCAAGGACATGAAAGTCAAGAAACACTTTATGACAGAGTGAGGAGTGGGACGTTTAAAACGTCTAAAACTTCACTATTTTACTCAACAACACTTCATTTCTCGAGAAATAAATGCAGGACATGTTTCACCTCTGAGCAATTTAGAAGGCACGCTTGATGATGTAGCGGGGCTTGGTTTTGATTGGTGTGGTTCTTTAAAACCTTGGACTGTAATGCAAATTTGATCTTCAGCATAAATACTAACAAGCTGAATCTCCCATGATTGATTGATTGATTTGTGGGGTTTAACGTCCCAAAACCACTATATGAATATGAGAGACGCCGTAGTGGAGGACTCCGAAAATTTTGACCACCTGGGCTTCTTTAACGTGCACCCAAATCTGAGCACACGGGCCTACAACATTTCCGCCTCCATCGGAAATGCAGCCGCTGCAGCCGGGATTTGAACCCACGACCTGTGGGTCAGCAGCCGAGTACCTTAGCCACTAGACCACCGCAGTGGGGCAAATCTACCCATGTCAGAATAGAATCATTTTTTTATTCAAAACAAAGTGAAATAGAATCCTTGCATTTCTGTCTTAGTATTGTCAAAAAGAAATTGAGAACTACGCAAGTTCTCTTTTCGCAGGGGTACGCTGCACTAGGTCTTCTTGCTTCGTCGCGTCATCTGTGCGACGCTGCTAATGTTAAAAAGGAAAACATTTTTTCTGTGCGGACTATCTGAACTGTTCCGACAGAATGCCGACTACTATAAAGGGTCTTCTTTTCAAACTAAGCATTTTCTTCGAACGAAACAAGCAGTACGAGGTTTATTGGACTATAGGTGAAGTATACACGTCGAGTAGATTGCCTTTATCGTAACTTCAAGAGGTAGATTCACACCCTCTGTCTCTGCCTTGAACACAGTCTTGCTTTTGACCATGCCATTCACCCCCTCCCCACAATCTTCACGCAGTCGTCGGGTCCATATGCGCAGAGCGTGCCGTCATAATGGTCTCCAATCGTACCGCCTCATCCCAGTCATGGGGCGTTGCAACATTTCGGCAACTACATTGGAGCGTGGGAGTGCCATAACCTCCCGCCGCTGAACACGCAAGCGATGCTTCCGGTTCCACCAATGCAGCTGCTGCAGCAGCAGAAATCGCCATTTTTTGGGGCATTCAGCTCGGAGCCCCCATTCGAGGCGATGCCTAGCCAGCCAACCTTCCAAGCAGAGCTCCGTAGTGACCACCCTTCGCAACAGTGGGACACATTGTCACCATATAGTGCACACCAGGTCGAATCTGCACTGTCCTTTGAACGTCTGTAACAGCTTTTGCTGCCGTATGTGGTCCACCGATTTCTCGGGCACAATTTTTTTCTTGTATGTCGTCATTTTCTATGGTAAAGCTTGCTCCTTGAGAACGCGATACCGCGGACATCTCTTCAGAGTCCGACGAGCTTGCTTGTTTTGCTGTAACCTCTCGGAATTGGTGACCTTCACAAGAAGACTGTGATTTTGATTGATGGTAATGAGCTATGTCAACTGGCTGTGCTTGGAATTCTGATTGTCGGGTGCATGAGCTGTCAAGAAGGAGCCATCATTTTAGACATAACATGACTCGCACACAAACACGGCCACTAGAATAGAAAGAATAACACAGGCACCCATGGTGTCCACTTTTGTGTGCCTTCCATATTCAGTCAGTAAAGTAAATACATAGGCAGCAACTGTGAAGGGAAGTGTGTTCACAAGGTGTGGGGGTAGGAGGGGGGCATGCATTTCTACCATCAGCTAGTGACTGACATCTTCTGTTGTCTATAAAGTACAAATCATTAGAAAGCGAAATTCATGAGGGAGCCCTGTGATATTAGCATGCCAACAGATAAATTTTTACAGAGCCTGGAGCCACGGTTGTGGCATGTTGGGCAGGGTTTATTGATCCTATTGAAGTTTTTAGTCAAGGTTTTTCACATGATATTTCGGGAAACCGTGATAGCAAGAAACGTGCATGGTTGATCCGAATAGGCCATGAAGCCTCAGTTGAAAGGTGATTGAAAACTAATTGCCAGCGTCATCGACAAGGGATGTAATGGGTGCTGGGATTGAAGTGTGTTTATAGAAAAAATGCTAAAAGCAGGAAGGTTTTGTTTTTAGAGCGATTATATTCGTGTTTTACAAATTACAATAATTTTTAGAACAATATTACGTACTTGCGATGCACAAATAGTTCTTCACGGTGCTCATCGATATTTACGAAAAAGCATTTTCTTAGCGCCCTCAATGAGAGGAGCATGCGTCTATTTTCAGCGCAGCGCTTGCGGAAATTGGACAAGTGCGCTCGTAAAGTTCATTGGACGGCATAACCTCCGGATGCTTTCTCGTATCCCGTGCTTGCAAACATTCTTTTAATTACGGCGGTGAAATTTTAATTTTTGCTATGCGTGGTGTGGTGGTGTGTTTCGTCATCATGAGGTGTGTTTCATAAACATATACAACTTTTCAATGTATGTCTGTGTGTGTGAGCAGGACGAAGACGAAGTTTTATCGTTGTCAGTTTGTCGTTGTCGTTGTCAGTGTTGGTTGTCAGTTTTCTTGGCTGGTGAAATTTTTTTCTTTTACTTTTGTATTGTCGTGCGTTTTTCGCAATTAGCACGCCCTGCACTGATCCTCAAGACCTCTGCTCTGCTGGGGGGACCCCGCCTGCAAGTTTCGCTATGAAGGAGATGGTGGCGGAACTGCCTGGCGGCATAAGAAGACCTGCCACCGCAAGGAAGCGGCTCAGCTCTTCAGTGACATCAGAAGTTGCCGATTCCGAGTCTTATGCTACGTCGAATGACTCGGATGTATTTCTACCTGCTAAGCATCAACGGCCTGGATGGAAGTCCGTGGCATCGTTCTCAAGTGAAGAGACCATTATATACAACAGCATCGTGACTACGACAGTTGCTTATGTGCCCGCCGACGTCATGGTAAGCCTGAACGCTATCTCCGAACAGAAGCTTCATGAATTTGTTTTTTCAAACTTGCCCCTGGTCTGATTCAAGAAGTTCGAGTGAATCCAAGGAAAAATATCATTGTTGTAGACACAACAGATGAGAAGATGGCGCAAACCCTGCTAGGTCTATCTCAGCTATGCAACGTCAACGTGCGGGCTTTAGTTCCAAGGGGCGCTAAAGTAACAGTTGGGGTTATATCGGATGTATACCTAGAAATTCAGACGACGTTTTTAAAAGTATGATAGTTTGCATGCTACCATGCAGAGTCATCAGCGCTCGAAGGCTTGGATTTTCGAAATGTGTGAAGATTCTTTTCGGGTGCGAAAAGCTACCTATTCACATGAAGGCTGAACTAGTGCGGTACCCGGTCCGACCTTTTATACCAAATCCTCTACAATGCCGCAAAGGTCTCAAGCTTGGACATGTGCAGGTTTTCTGCGCAAGTTTTGTGGTCTGTGCTGAATGTGGTGCAAATCACAACGTAAGACTTTGCAACAGTGCGACATCTGACTGCCCTAACTGTAATGGCGAAATACTTGGCGACGGACAAAGAATGTCCCAAGCTAAAGAAAAAAATGGATGATCTTGGAAAGAAAGCTGAACAAATTGCATCACGAGAAAAGACGCCTAGCCAAAGCACCCGTCAAGTAGCTGGCAACAGCACAACTGAAAATGTACCTGTACGTCCGAAGAATAGTACTGTCAGAAAGAATCGAAGCGACGAAGGGAGGCGCGATTTCAGCATTTCGGCAACATCGTGGCCGGCGCTACCATCAAAGGCGTCGGACACAACCTCCTCATCATGATGGGTGGCGTTTTATGGCGCAAGGGCCAATTGATGGCCAAAGAGCACCATTTCAATGACTAGAGATGTGACTGATATGTTGATGATGATGTTTGATGTTTTGTGGCGCAAGGGCCAAATCACGGCCAAAGAGCGCCAGTTCATCTTACTAAAAATATGGACAATGATTGTGATAAGCGGCTCTATAAGGGCCATAAAATTCCTCGCGGTAAGGTGGGTAAGAACATACAAGTAATAAAATCATGATCGTGCCGTGAAAGGTGCGTGTGTGTGAATAGATGACAAAGGTTGGTGATAATAAAAGACGATGGTGGATATGTATGGCATTAGCACAAGTGCCTCACTCATTCATACCCTTGCGTCCAAGGGCCGTGAGGCAAGTGCTTTCTTGTGTAGCCACCGCAGCAAAAACCTCTCTGGAGAGGTCGTGCTAGTGTATGCCCGGGTATATGATATAAAAACTACGAATTTCTTTTAAAAACTAACAATGATTTATGACTAAAAAGCGGTTCCCTACCGACGAACATTGCAGGGTGTAAAGGTATATGTTGTCGGTAGGGTAATGGAAAATGTTGTTTTCTTAGAGTTTCTAAGTGTTTGCACTGGATTAGTATGTGAAGGACTGTTAATGCTTCACCACATTTGTCACACAATGGTGGATCGTCACCAGACAAAAGATAAGTGTGTGTCGCGTATGGTTGTCCTATCCTGAGTCTCGTTAGTATTATATCTGTATGACGCGATTTCGATACGGGCAGCCAATGACCAAGGTGTGGCTTAATAACGTGTCGTTTGTTTTGTGTGTGTGTATCCCACTTGCTCTGCCAGTATACCCTGAGGTTTCGTTTGAGAGACGGCTTAAGATCAAGGGCCGGGATTGATATGGGTGTAGGGGCAGTGCTTTTGTGGACGGATGCAGCGAGCTGATCCGCCCTCACGTTGCCTTGAATCTCACGGTGCCCTGGCACCCAGCACACTACAACATGTTGTTTGAGTGTGTAGAGCGTGCATAAAATGGATGATGATGATATATGGTGTTTTTTGGCGCAAGGGCCATTTGATGGCCAAAGAGCGCCAGTTCATGGGACAATGAATGTGGACAATGATTGTGATTAGCGGCTGTATAAGGGCGATAAAATTCCTCGCGGTAAAGCGGGTAAAAACATACAAGTAATAAAATCAGGACCATGCCGTGAAATGTGTGTGTGGTGTGAATAGATGACAAAAGTTGGTGATAATGTAAAACTATGGTGGACATGTATGGCATTAGCACAAGTACCTCACTGGATCATACCCTTGCGTCCAAGGGCCGTGAGGCAATTGCTTTCCTGTGTAGCCACCGCAGCAAAAACTTCCCTGGAGAGGTCATGCTACGGGATGCCCGGGTGTATGATATGAAAATTATGAAGTTCTTTTAAAAACGCTAACAATGTGTAAAGGTATATGTTGTCGGTAGGGTAATGGAAAATGTTGTTTTCTCAGAGTTTCTAAGTGTTTGCACTGGATTAGTATGTGAAGGACTGTTAATGTTTCACCACATTTGTCACACAATGGTGGATCGTCACCAGACAAAAGATAAGTGTGTGTCGCGTATGTGTGTCCTATCCTGAGTCTCGTTAGTATTATATCTGTATGACACGATTTCGATACGGGCAGCCAATGACCAAGGTGTGGCTTAATAACGTGTAGTTTGTTTTGTGTGTGTGTATCCTACTTGCTCTGCCAGTATACCTTGAGGTTTTTATTTATTTATTTATTTTTACATACTGCCAGTCCCAATGGGAACTATTGCAGGAGGGCAACCAAAAGATACTATAGATACACTTACATTGAAAAAGTGAAAATGTATGGCTACAGATCTTGTACGATATTACATGGATAATATGGGAGCATAAACAATGTGGTGAAAAACATTTAGAACACTTATTTGGTACACAATAGACGGTTAATAATAACATGCAAGAAATATCACTAATAAACATGAAAGACTTTTCTATGCGTACGACACTGATATATTTATCATGATCAAAAGGCACTCAAGAATTGAGCAAAAAAAAACATCAATTTAACTATGAGTGGCACGAATATGATTATTAAGCAACATCAAAAATGTATTCAAATGTTTACTATTAATTAAACAGCCGGGTAATCTATTCCATTCTCTAATTGACTGTGGGAAGAAAGAATACCTGAAGCAGTTGCTGTTGAAACGGTATTCCTGTAAAGTTAATGGATGTTTATGGCGTGACTGTCTAGTTTCCAAAATTGATATGAGCCTAGAGCTGTCGATGTTTAGCTGTTTATGAATGAGTTGAAAGAGCATATTTAAACGTGAGAGTTGAGCGCGATCTCGCAATGTTAGTAACCCAGCTTTTGCGATTAATTCAGTAGGTGAATTGAGCAGACTGTATTTGTTGAAAATAATTCTAACCGCCTTTCTTTGTACACTTTCTAGCTTTTTAATTAGGTTATTTGTGGCCGGGAACCAGACTAAGTTAGCGTATTCTATTGTAGGTCGAATGAAGGGTTTATAGGCTAAGAGTTTTGTTTGAGGTGGTGCGGATTGTAGTCGTCTTTTAAGAAAAAATAATCTTTTTAAGGCTGAGGATGTAACGTAATTAACATGTGCCTCCCATCTAAGGTCACTAGAAATGACTAGTCCAAGATACTTATGCTGTTTCAGGGAAGTTAGTTGCGTGCCGCCAATAGTGTAGGCAAAATTTGAAATGTTTTGTCTACGGGTTATTCTTAACAAAGCTGATTTTTTTACGTTTAATGTCATCTGCCATTTCGTGCACCAATCTGACACTGATAATTTTATTTATTTATTTATTTATTTATTTATTTATTTATTTATTTATTTATTTATTTATTTATTTATTTATTTATTTATTTATTTATTTATTTATTTATTTATTTATTATACCTTCAGGGCCAGAGGCATTACAGAGGGGAGTGGTACAGAACAAAGGCATAACATGAGGTAGCATGGTTACAAAAAACGTTGTGTACATAAAAAGGAAAAGGAAAGACAAAACAAATTAGTATTATCGCAACAATGTGGTCACACAAACACAGATTAAACATCAGATATTTTTGCATATACAATATTGGCTAAGGCAGAACGAAACAGTTGGTTATCGGTGATACCCGCAATTTCAGTGGGAAGGTGGTTCCATTCCCGGGACGAACGGGGCAAGAATGACTGAGTGGCAGATTTTGTATGTGAATAGTTAATGCCAACCTTGTGACGGTGGTCAATGCGATGGGAAATGTATAGTGGTCGGGGTAAGAGGTCGTTGCGCAGGAATGAATGATAATATATTTTATGTAGCATGGTTAACCGAAAAAGTTTCTTGCGTGATGATAAAGAGGGAAGGGAAAGGCTGCTTTTCATTGAAGATATGCTGGCAGTACGGTTATAGTTTATAATAGAGCATTGCTGAGGATCATATGATCTGAAGGTGAGTTAATTTCTTTGTAAATATTAGAATCGTCTGCGAAAAGCTTTATGTTCGTCCCGATGGATTGAGGCAAATCGTTGATAAAAATCAGAAATAGAATAGGAGCTAGGACGCCGCCCTGTGGTACATCTGAGGTAACTTCCGTTAGTTCCGATGTTTGCTGGTCTATTTTCACAAACTGCGTCCGCTTGGTTAGATATGCTCTAATCCAGTTTGTGATCGGTCCTTTACCCATTGTCACCTGCAATTTTTCCATGAGCTTTTGATGCGAAACCCGGTCAAATGCTTTAGAAAAGTCGAGTGAGATGAGGTCGATCTGCTTTTGATGGTCAATGGCCGATGACAATTTATGTATTAATTCGGTAAGCTGCATGACGGTGGAAAGACCTTTACAAAACCCGTGCTGAGATGGTGTCAAAATGTTCTCGTTTTCAAGGTAAGTAGTTATATGTTTAAGAATAATATGCTCATATATTTTACAGATTGTGCTTGTTAAGGATATCGGGTGATAATTAACGACGTCAGCTTCACTACCCGATTTGTGAATTGGTATGACCTGTGCTATTTTCCAGTCGTTGGGCAGTGAAGATTTGTTAGGGACATGTTAAATATAATAAACAGATATTTAGTTGCCCATTCGGCGTAACGTGTGAGAAACTCATTAGGTATATTATCAGGCCCTGGTTGTTTCTTGATCTTCGTTTTTAGCAAAAGGTCAAATATACCTGCTTCGTTTATACGGAGAGGTTCAATGGGGTCTACTCCATGAATTTCGAGAGGCGGTGGGATATCGTTATCTGTAGTGAAAACTGAGTGGAAGTAGTTATTGAACAGATTAGCTCGGTCTCTACTTTCTTCTGGAGACATTGTACTATATTTTTATTTTTTGGATTTAGGTAGTTCCAGAAATTTTGAGGTGCATCATTAAGAAAATTAGGTAGAGTATAAGAAAAGTAGTGATTCTTAGCTGCTTTAATTTGAGACTTCATTGAACTGATGGCTTCCGCAAGGTTTTTACCGGTTATGGGATTCGATGTTTGTTTGAAAGACTTTCTTAGGCGCTTTACTTTACGTTTAGCATGAATAATGTCGCGGTTTATCCATGGATTGAATTGTCTTTCTTTCTTTGTTTTAGAAGGTATATAGTGGGAGACGCAGTACGAAACAATTTCTTTAAATTTCTGCCACAACGTTTCGATATCAACATCCGGATTATCGGCAAGCTGCTCGAATGAGCTAAATTCGTGTGATAAGTAATCCAGTACACTAGTGTCATCAGCGTTGCTGAAATCAAGAAATGACAAAACTGAATTTGAATTCTTGATACGTTCATGCAAGGGAATCGAACACAATACTATTTTGTGATCTGATATACCATCAGTTAGCTCAATGATGGCCTCATCTGCAGGAAAGTGGTCACTAATAAAAACTAGGTCAAGTATATTTGAGGAACACCCTTGTACACGAGTGGGCTCTTTAACAATTTGGGAGAGGTTGAATGTCAGCATAGTATCAATAATAATGTCAGACGAAGATGATTGATGGTTCATTGTGAGCCAGTCGATATCAGGGAGGTTAAAATCGCCAACAAGTATAAGCCTACATGCAAGAGCGTGAATGTGCAGGTATTTATACAGGGAATGCATTGCTTCCGAGTGTGACGAGGGGCTCCGATAAACGCAACCAATTACCATTGGACAGGCAGTCAAGTGCATTTTACAAAAAACTGCTTCCACCCCATCGACATCGGGGAAGGCCGTGAAGGCGATATCTTTTCTTATTAGGATGGCCACACCTCCCCCCCCCCCCCGTGTAGCTCTGTCTTTACGTAAGATTACACAGTTGGGTGGCGTTATTTCGAAGTCCCTGACGTCACTTGACAGCCACGTTTCGGTGAGTGCGACAAAGTTGGGATCTGTGCTGAGTAAAAATGATTCTAGGCAGGTTGTCTTTAGAAGAATGCTGCGAACGTTTATGTTTGCGAACTTTACTTGGTGCGTGACTGAGTGTTGCGTGGTCGCAACGCGCGCACATGGGATTGTTCGTTTTTTTGCTGAGGGTTGCGCTTAACAGGCCGAATGCAGTTTACATCAACGTCCCATTCAAACACTTCGTTGTTGATTTTTAATTTGTCAAACACAAGATTTATCTTGTCTCCTTCTGGTTTCTTTGCCTTACCTGCTTGCCACAGTTTCTTTCTGATGTCGCGTACACGGGGAGTGAAATCTTCCCCCACCGCGATCTTTAATCCCTTTAATTTATAGAAATTCTTCAGTATGGTAGTCTTTTCCCGGAAATCTAAAAGCTTTAGTATTATCGGCCGTGCTTTGTTGGCAGAAGGTCTTCCTAGTCTATGTATCCGTTCGATAGCCACGGGTTCTAATTCGAGTACCTTCTTTATTACATCTTCATTAACCATTTCAGCAAGGTCCCTGTCATTTTCTTTGCCGTTCTCTGGAATTCCATACAGTATTAGATTAGACCGTCGCGAACGGTTTTCAAGGTCATCTAGCCTGTTTTCCATAGCAGAAAGTGATTGCTGTAATTTGTTTACCGCAGTCACATATGAGAAAACCTTCTCATCAAGAGCTGCTACTTTTTCCAGTTTGGATTCTATGGCAGTGAGCCGGTCATTCTTAACTTCCTTGACATCATCAGCAATTTGTTGAATCTGTTTAAGGAGGAGGGTTAGGTCTGGTCCAGGTCCAGGGTTAGTTTCAACGTCTCCACAAAGTAACAGTAATTTCTTAATATGAGACAGCGTTTCAGTCAATATTAAGCAGGGCAGCCCTTTTTTTCGTTTGAGAGATGGCTTAAGATCAAGGGCCGGGATTGATATGGGTGTAGGGGCAGGGCTTTAGTGGACGGATGCAGCGAGTTGATCCGCCCTCACGTTGCCTTGAATCTCACGGTGCCCTGGCACCCAGCACACTACAACATGTTGCTTGAGTGTGTAGAGTGTGCACAAATTGGAGTAAAGTGAGACAAGGACCGGGTTTTTTTGTTGTTTAAGACTGTGCAGAGCCGTTACCACACTGAGGGAGTCTGTGTAAATTACTGCTTTTGGTATTTGTAATTGTTTTATGTGTTTAGCTGCCACAAGTATCGCATAAGCTTCCGCTGTGAAGATACTTGCGTCTGGATGTAGAGGGCCAGCATCTGAAAAGGATGGGCCGACAGCAGCGTAGGACACAAAGGAGTTAGACTTGGAGGCATCTGTAAAGAACTCAGGACGTGTGTATTTGTGTTAAAGTTCCAGGAAGTGTGTTTGGATATGGGAAATAGGCGCATGTTTTGTAACTTCTAGAAAAGACACATCGCAGTCTATAGTGTCCCATTGCCACGGTGGCGGGTATGCTACAGGAGCCAATAAACTATGTTCAAGTGAGACTCCACTTTCCTCATCTAGACTCTTCAGGCGAACTGAGAAGGGCTGCCTCATCGAAGGCCTGTTTTGAAACAGAATTGAGCTCGACAAATCAATAATAGTAGAGGATGAGGAGTGCTTCTTGTCTGCATTTACCTTAAGAAAATAAACAAAGGACATGTAAGTTCTCTGCAGATGAAGCGACCATTCATTTGACTCAACATAAAGGCTTTCTACGGGGCTGGTGCGAAAAGCACCCGTAGAAAGGTGGATGCCCAAATGGTGCATGGGGTCCAGCATCTTCAAAGGACTTTGAGTAGCAGACTGATAGACAACGGCCCCATAATCTAAACGGGTGCGAATGAGGCTTCTATACAGGTTCATGAGGCATTGCCTGTCACTACCCCACGTAGTACGTGACAACACTTTTATAACACTCATGGCTTTTAAACATTTTGTTTTTAAATACTTGATGTGCGGTGCGAATGTCAACTTGTTGTCCAAGATTAATCGTAAGAATTCATGCTTCGTATTAACAGACAGACGTTGACCGTTCAGTTCGATGTCGGGTTCTGAGTGCATGCCTCTCTTTCGGGAGAACAAGACACACGTGCTTTTTTGTTGGTTCAGTGTTGGCTCTGCCCATTTAGAGACCTTGTTTAAACCTAGCTGAACCTGCCGCTCACACATTGCCAGATTGCAAGATCTAAAACCAACCTGGACGTCATCGTCATATGTACAATAAAACATATTGCGAGGAATGGACAAGCGCAAGGAATTCATTTTGATGAGAAAAAGTGTGCAGCTAAGTACACCACCTTGTGGCACGCCTGTTTCCTGGACAATTATTTCGGAAAGAACCGTGCCCACTCGGACACGGAACGTCCGGCTAAACAGGTAACTGTCGATTACGTGAAACATTCTTCCGCGCACGCCAAGGTGGGACAGGTCTCTTAGAATTCCGAAACGCCATGTTGTATCATAAGCCTTTTTGATATCGAGGAATACAGAGAGAATATATTGTTTATGAACGAAGGCGTCCCTGATCTGTGCATCAATACGAACAAGGTGGTCTGTGGTGGATCTACTTTCTCGAACCCGCACTGAAATGTGTCGAGCAAATTGTTTCAAGGATATCTACAAGTCGGAAGTTTATGATTTTTTCGAAAACTTTGCACAAGCAGCTTGTAAGTGCAATAGGCCTATAACTCGAAGGTAAAGAAGGGTCCTTGCCCTCTTTCAAAATGGGAATAATAATAGCCTCTTTCCAGGAGGTAGGGATACTGCCATAAAACCAGATAGCATTGTACAAACAAAGTAAGGTTTTTCGTGTTTCGATTGGTAGGTTTTATAACAATTCATACACCACACGGTCAGAACCTGAGGCAGAAGTACTGCAGGAGTTTAGAGACGTTCGCAGCTCAGCTAGACTTAAAGCTTGGTTATATGCCTCGTATCTAGTGCATTTGTGTTCGAGTTTCTGCTTTTCTATTCTTGTTCTGTATTTTTGGAAAGTGTCAGTATAGTAGGATGAGCTGGACACCTGTTCGAAGTGTGCACCGAGGAAGTTTGCGTGATCTTCCAAGGTGTCACCCTGAGTGACACCTTTTTCTGCTATCCTACCGACCATGTTCCAGACTTTAGCCTCCTGTGTGTATGAATTGATCCCTGACAAAAACTTCTGCGAGCTTTCCATTCTGACCTGCCGACACGTTCTCCTGCCTTGAGACTTTATTTTCTTGAAAGTGTCGAGATTTTCGGCTGTCGGTGAGTTCCGAAGCAGCCTCCAAGCTCTGTTTGGTGTTTGCGCGCGTTTCGGCATTCAGAGTTCTACCATGGCACACGCCGTTTTCCAGGGTGTCCATTTGTTTGTGGGATGCATTTTGTTGCAGCATCAATCAAAAAGGCTGTGAAGTAGTTGACAGCAACATCAATGTTCAAAGTACATATGTCATTCCAACCTAGACGAGCGATCGTATAAAACTGTTCCCAGTCGGCTCTATTTACGAGCCACATGGGAACACGTGGTGGGCACTCAGTTACTGTTGTTGTGCTCAAAACTACGGGGAAGTGGTCACTTCCGTACAGATTACTGAAGACATTCCACTGGAGTAGAGGCACAAGAGATGGAGATGCTCTGCGTTGGTCTATGGAGGAGTAGGTGTTATTAGCGAGAATATAATAGGTTGGTTCTTTTCGACTCAGGAGACACGCGCTCGACGAGAGAAAGAACTGTTTGATCAGTCGACCTCGCGCGTCATACCGAAAGTCACCCCAGAGCCTGCTATGCGCATTAAAATCTCCAAGGAGAACATAAGGCTCCAGAAGTTCATCAATTAGAGAGTGTAAATCACGTTTTTGCAGTTGATAGCTAGGAGGACTGTAAATAGTGCAGATTGTGATCAGTTTATCAAAAACAACTGCTCGAACAGCCACTGCCTCAAGGGATGTTTTGAGTTGTAAGTGTGTACATTCAATTCCTTGATTCACTATGATGGCAACACCTCCGGATGATGTCATGGCATCAACACGGTCCTTTCGGAAAATAACGTAATAACGAAGAAAATTTGTGTGTTTTGAATTAAGGTGTGTTTCTTGTACACACGGCACTTTTTTGGTGAGTGTTCGTGTAAGAGTTCTTGGATGTAGTCAAGGTTTCTGAGAAGGCCCCTGACGTTCCATTGTATAATTTGAGTGTTCATGATGAATGTAAAATAGGGCTGTGTGTACGAAAAGCGAGTGGCGGTTTAGACAGGGGGTTTGAGTTCACTTAACAGGGCCGTCACCAGGCCCTGTTATTTGCTTTTTTGTTTTCTTGGCGCGCTCCAAGAAGCCACGCCGCTCTTTCGGCACCAAGGGTACCGATGTATTCATTGCCTCCTCAGAGGCACTGGATGCCCGCACGTGCGGGCTGTTAGTACGAATTTCGGGCCTCACCTGGTGAGATGAGGCCTTGAGACCCGAGGACTCTGGAGTCTCCGGTCTCTGCTTGGGAGTACGCGGTGTAGCATTGGCTACAGCCGCCTTGGGGCCAGGTGCCACAACCACCGGCTCGGTTTGCGCGGGCCGAAGGTGTGGCGAGGGCTGGTGCGGCGGTGCCCCCTGCGCGCCGCATCAGCGTATGTAAATCCATAAAATGGAGCGACTTTTCGCCGTGCTTTCTTAAATGTAATGTTCTCCTTCACCAACGTAATTATTTCTTTTTCTTTTTTCCAGTATGTGCAGGAACGTGAATATGTGGCATGGTTTCCTTCGCAGTTTACCCAGTGTGGCGGTTGTTTGCAGTTGTCAGGCACGTGGCCTAAGACTCCACATTGTGCACAAGTCTGGCGACCGCGACAGGTTTTAGAGCCATGGCCATACCTCTGGCATTGGAAGCAACGACGAGGGTTTGGTATGTACGGCCTGATAGATGTCTTCGTGTACCCTGTTTGAATATATTCCGGTAGTTTACTGGATGCAAACGTGAGTATTAAGTGTTTTCTCGGTGTTTCCTTATTATCTCTTCTGATGATGATTCTCTGTACATTAGTGACATTTTGGCTTTTCCACCCCTCCAAAAGTTCAGTCTCAGTCAAGTCAATGAAGTCCATGTCAGATACCACTGCGCGAGTTGTGTTCATTGATCTATGTGGTGTTATGGTTATTGGTATGCAACCAAAATCAGAAAAAGACGGTCCAGCTTTTCAAACTGTTCTTTGTAGCTGATTTCGAGGAGAAGGTCTCCACTAGCCATTTTGGTTACCTTGTATCCTGTGCCAAGAGTTTCGGCGAGACATCTAGAAACTAGGAAAGGAGAGACGGTCCTGGCTTGCTTTTCAGTTTTTTTCACAGTGGATAACATGAAAGTGAGGATATGTTTCTTTTGGCTGGTTGAAAAAATTTATAGCATCGGTGCGTACCCGCTTTAAGCTGGTACGATCAGACATTAGGGGAAATGCTCCACGCATGCCTTTCTTATTTTTGTTCAGCAGCGTGCGGCCACCCACCACGGAGCCCAACGAGGGGAGGCTACAAGTTTACAGATGCTGAAAACTGCAGACGCCAGCCGTACAACGCCACTATAACCCAATGCGCCGAGACCAAGGTAGGCTATTTGCACAGGGTTAACCCTAGCCAACAGGAAGTTTAGAAGTAAACGGAAGAGAGTAGAAGACAGGAGAGATACATAGTAAGAGATAAAGACGAAGATGCAGGGAGAGAGCGATAGAAAAAGGTGACTGCCAATTTCCCCTGGGTGGGTCAGACCAGAGGGGCCGTCTACGTGAAGCCGGGGCAAAAGGGGTGTGTTGCCTCTGCCGGGGGGCCTTAATGGTCCAATCACCCAGCGCCGGCTCAACCCCCAAGATCCCCTTTTTTCCCGGACACGGCAAAGCCACGCATGGCGATGCGTGCGAGGGAGTAGAAACTCCCCTGTTAGCTCGGATCCGTGGTGTCGCTGCACACCAAACGCCTACTTGCGCAGACGCCCCTGCGGGTGGCAATGATATGTTGCGCGGCTGTTTAGGGGCCTTAAAATTCATAACTATGATGTGGGTAAAAACATAGATATTAAAATTATGACAGTGGCGTGATATGCATAGCAATAATTGTTAACAAAAGGCTTTGTTAACAAAAACATGTGAAACAATGTTTGACAATAGCACAAGTGCCTTATCAGCGCCCTTGCGTACAAGAGCCGCGAGGCAAGTGCTTTTCAATGTAGCCACTTACGCAGCAACCTTTCTTAAAAGGTCGTGCTACATAATGCTTGGGTATACGACAAGGTAAAAGCAGACATCTTTTAAGGAAGCTAGGACCGATTTATGAGTGAACAGTGGTTCCCAACCGACAAACATTGCAGGGTGTAAAGGTATATGTTGTCGGTAGGGTAATGGAAAGTGTTGTTTTTTAGAATGTTTAATTGTTTGCACTGGATTAAAATGTGAAGAACTGTTAGTGCTTAACCACATCTGTCAATGAATGGCGGATCGCCACCGGACAATAGGTATGAGTGTGTCGGGTAAGTGTGTCCTATCCTGGGTCTCGTTAGTGTTACCTCTGTATTACGTGATTTTGATACTGGCGGCCAATGGCTAAGATGTCGCTTAATAATGTGTAGTTTGCTTTGTGTGCGTCTATCCCACTTGTTCTGCAAATAGTCCCTGAGCTTTCGTTTGAGAGACGGCTGAAGATTTATGGCCGGGATTGATGTGGGTGTAGTGGCAGCTCTTTCGCGGACGGAGGCAGCAAGCTGATTCGCCATCACGTTGCCTAGATCTCACGGTGCCCTGGCACCTAGCACACTACAACATCTTGCTTGAGTGTTTAGATTGTGCATAAAATGGAGTAAAGTGAGACGAGGACAGGGTTTTTTTTTTATTTTAAGACTGTGCAGAATCGTTACCACACTGAGGGAGTCCGTACAAATTACTGCTTTTTGTATTTGTGATTGTTTGATGTGTTTAGCCGTCACAAGTATCGCGTAAGCTTCGGCTGTGAAGATACTTGTGCCTGGATGTAGAGGGCCAGCATCCGAAAAGAATGGGCCGACAGCAGCGTAAGACACAGAGGAGTTAGACTTAGAGGCATCTGTAAAGAACTGAGGACGTGTGTATTTGTGTTGAAGTGTTAGGAAGAATGTTCAAATAGGGGCAATGGGCACGTGTTTTGTAATTTCTCGAAAAGACACATCACATTCTATTGTATGCCACCGCCAAGGTGGCGGGTATGCAGCAGGAGCCAATAAACTGTGTTCCAGAGAGACACCAGTTTCCTCAGCTAGACCCATGAGGCCAATTGAGTAGGGTGGCCTCATCGAAGGCCTGTTTTGAAACAATATGGAGCTTGACAAATCATTCATTGAACAGAATTAGGGGGGCTGCTTGTCTGCTTTCACCTTAAGGAAATATACAAAGGACATCTAAGTTCTCCGAAGATGAAGCGATCACTCATTTGACTCAACGTAAAGTCTTTCTAAGGGGCTGGTGCGAAAAGCGCCTGTAGAAAGGCGGATGCCCAAATGGTGCACGGGGTCCAGAATCTTCAAAGCACTTTGAGTCGTAGACTGATAAACAACGGCCCCATGATCTAAGTGGGCGCAAATGAGGCTTCTATGCAGGTTCATGAGACATTGCCTGTCACTACCCCTCGTAGTATGTGACAACACTTTTAAAACATTCATGGCTTTTAAACATTTTGTTTTTAAATACTTGATGTGTGGTGCGTAGGTGAACTTGTTGTACAAGATTAACCCTAAGAATTTATGCTCCACATTACCAGACAGACGTTGACCGTTCAGTTCAATGTCGGGTTCTGAGTGCATTGCTCTCTTTCGGGAGAACAAGACACACGTGCTTTTTTGTGGGTTCAGTCGGAATCTGTTTTCTGCTGCGTATTTGAAGACCTTGTTTAAACCTAACTTAACCTGCCGCTCACACATTGCCAGGTTGCATGACTTAAAGCGAAGGTGAACGTTATCGACATAAAACTTGTTGCGGACGATGGACAGGTGCAAGGAATTCATTTTGATAATAAAAAGTGTACAACTAAGTACACCACCTTGAGGTACTCCTGTTCCTTGGGCAAATGGTTGGAAGACAATACTCGCCACACGGACACAGAATGTCCGATTGGACAAGTAACTCTCGATTATGAAGAGCATTCTACCGCACACACCCAAGTGAGACAGGTCTCCTAATATGCCAAGACGGCATGTTGTGTCGTATGCCTTCTGGATATCGAGAAACACATAGAGAAAGTATTATTTGTTGACGAAAGCATCTCGGATCTCTGCCTCAATGCGCACCAGATGGTCGGTGGTATATCTACCCTCTCGAAACCTGCACTGGAATCGGTCGAGCAGATTGTGTGTTTTGAGGAAATATAAAAGTCGGCGGTTTATCCACTTTTCAAAAAGTTTACAAAGGCAGCTTGTAAGTGCAGTGGGCCTATAACTCGCAAGTGGGGCAGGGTCTTTGCCCTGCTTCAAAATAGGGATAACAATAGCCTCATTCCAGGAAGCAGGAATGGTGCCAGAAAGCCAGATAACATTGTATAGGAAGAGTAAAGTTTTTCTCGTTTTGAGTGGCATGTTTATCAACATTTCATACGTGACACGGTCGTAGCCCTGGGGCAGAATTACTGCAGGAGTTCAGTGATGTCTGTAGCTCAGCCAGGTTGAAAGGTTGGTTGTATTCCTCGCAATTTGTGCACTTGTATTCAAGTTTCTGCTTTTCTATTCTTACTTTGTATCTTTGAAAAGCTTCAGTATAGTGTGACGAGCTAGACACCTGCTCGTAGTATGCTCCGAGAAAGTTCGCCTGATTTTCCAGGCTGTCACGCCGTGTGTTTACGAGTGGGAGTGAGTGTACTTGTCTTCCTGCTACACTACAAACCATGTTCCAGATTTTAGCCTCTTGTGTATATGAATTTACCCTGATAAAATCTTGTACCAGCTTTCTCTTCTGGCCTGCCGACGCGTTCTCCTGCCTTGCGACTTTATTTTCTTAAAGCTGTCCAGATTTTCACCTGTCGGTGAATTCCAAAGCAACCTCCACGCCCTGTTCTGCTCCTTTCGCGCATTCCGACACTCAGTGTTCCACCATGGAACACGTCGCTTGCCAGGTATACCAGATGTTTGCGGTATGAACTTGGCTGCTGCATTGGAAAGAAAAGCTGTGAAATACTGCACAGCTTCATCTATGTTTAACCTACATATGTCAGTCAAACTTAAACGATTAGTGTTGTGAAACTGTTCCCACTCCGCTTTGTCTGTCTGCCATCTAGCAACAGTTGGAGAATTTTTTTTTAGTGGTGTACTTACAATTATCGGAAATAATCACTTCCGACAGGATTGTTGATCCGTTTCCATTGAAGTATGGGTACAAGCGATAGGGACACAATGCTGAGCTCTATGCATGAGTAGGTTTTGTTGGCAAAGCTAAAGTATATTGGCTCTTTCCTATTTCAACAGACATGCACCCGAAAAAAAGAGCAACTGTTCGATTAGGCGACCTTGTACATCGCCGCTTGAGTCCCCCCATAGACCATTATGTGCATTCAAGGCCCCAAGAACCACATGAGGTTCCGGTAGTTCATGTATCAGTGACTGGAATTCGTGTTTTTCGAGACGGTACTGTGGAGGTATTTAAACAGAACAGATGGTTGAAAGTTTTTTTCAAAAGAACGGCTCGAACAGCCACTGCCTCAAGAGATAATTGTAGCGGTATATGTGTACATGCTACGCCCTGATTAACTATAACGGCCACACCACCAGATGACGCTGCAGCGTCATTGTGGTCCTTTCTGAATGTTACATCGTGACGTAGAAAATCGGTGCTTTGAGATTTAGGTGTGTCTCTGGTACACACAGCACTTTTGGGGAATGTTTGTGTAGAAGTTTTTGGACATCGTCGAGGTTTCGAAGAAGTCCTTTGACGTTACATTGTATAATTTGTGTCCCCATTATGGGAGTAAAGAAGTGCTGTGTGTACGAAATGAGTGTGGCTGGTGTCGAAAGAGAAAAGTGACTTATCTTAGAGAACCTCTAGAAGGCCCCGTAATTACCATTTTGACTTTTTAGAGTGGTCGAGGGAACCTCGCCAATCCTTTGGCGCAGTCTGCGCCGGTACAGTCGATGTGTCCATCGCCCCAGAAGAGATGATGATGATATATGGTGTTTTTTTTGGCGCAAGGGCCATTTGATGGCCAAAGAGCGCCAGTTCATGAGACAGGAATGTGGACAATGGTTGTGATTAGCGGCTGTATAGGGGCCATAACATTTCTCGCAGTAAAGCGGGTAAAAACATAAAAGTAATAAAATCATGACCCTGCCGTGAAAGGTGTGTGGGGTGTGAATAGGTGACAAAAGTTGGTGATAATGAAAAACGATGGTGGACATGTATGGCATTAGCACAAGTACCTCACACGTTAGTACCCTTGCGTGCAAGGGCCGTGAGGCAAGTGCTTTCCTGTGTAGCCACCGCAGCAAAAACATTTCTAGAGAGTTCGTGCTACGGTATGCCCGGGTATATGATATGAAAATTATGGATGTTCTTTAAAAACGCTAATAATGATTTGTGACTAAAAAGCGGTTCCCTACCGACGAACATTGCAGGGTGTAAAGGTATATGTTGTCGGTAGAATAGTGGGATGTGCTGTCTTCTTAGATTGTCTAAATGTTTACATTGAATTAAAACGTGAAGAACTGTTAATGCCTCACCACATTTATCACACAATGGTGGATCACCACCGGACAAAAGATGTGTGTGTGTCGTGTATATGTGTCCTATCCTGAGTCTTGTTAGTGTTACCTCTGTTAGACGTGATTTTGATACTGGTGGCCAATGGCCAAGGTGTAGCTTGATAACGTGTAGTTTGTTTTGTGTGTGTGTATCCCACTTGCTCTGCCAGTAGTCCTTGAGTTTTCGTTTGAGAGACGGCTTAAGACCAAGGGCCGCGATTGATGTCGGTGTAATGGCGGTGCTTTCGTGGGCGGATGCAGCAAGCTGATCCGCCATCACGTTGCCTTGAATCTCACGGTGCCCTGGCACCCAGCACACAACAACATGTCTGTTGAGTGTGTAGAGGGTGCATAAAATGGAGTAAAGTGAAACGAGGACAGGGTTTTTTTGTTTTTCAAGACTGTGCAGAACCGTTCCCACACTGAGGGAGTCCGTACAAATTACTGCTTTCTGTATTTGTGATTGTTTGATGTGTTTAGCTGCCACAAGTATCGCGTAAGCTTCCGCTGTGAAGATACTTGTGCCTGGATGTAGAGGGCCAGCATCCGAAAAGGAAGGGCCAACAGCAGCGTAGGACACAGAGGAGTTAGACTTAGAGGCATCTGTAAAAAACTCAGGACGTGTGTATTTGTGTTGAAGTTCCAAGAAGTATGTTTGAATATGGGCAATAGGCGCATGTTTAGTAACTTCTAAAAAAGACACATCGCAATCTATAGTCTGCCACTGCCACGGTGGCGGGTATGCTACAAGAGCCATTAAACTGCGTTCGAGTGACACTCCAGTGACCTCAGCTAGACCCTTCAGGCGAACTGAGAAGGGCTGCCTCATTGAAGGCCTGTTTTGAAAAAGAATGGAGCTCGACAAGTCATTAATAGTAGAGTATGAGGGGTGCCTCTTGTCTGCTTTCACCTTAAGGAAATATACAAAGGACATGTAGGTTCTTTGCAGATGAAGCGACCACTCATTTGACTCAACGTAAAGGCTTTCTACGGGGCTGGTGCGAAAAGCACCCGTAGAAAGGCGGATGCCCGAATGGTGCACGGGATCCAGCATCTTCAAAGCACTTTGAGTCGCTGACTGATAAACAATGGCCCCATAATCTACGCGGGTGCGAATAAGGCTTCTATACAGGTTCATGAGGCATTTCCTGTCACTGCCCCACGTAGTACGTGACAACACTTTTATAACATTCATGGCTTTTAAACATTTTGTTTTTAAATACTTTATTTGGGGTACGAAGGTCAACTTGTTGTCCAAGATTAAGCCTAAGAATTTATGCTTGGCATTGACGGACAGTTGTTGCCCGTTCAGTTGAATGTCGGGTTCCGAGTGCATGCCTCTCTTTCGAGAGAACAAGACACACGTTCGTTTTTGTGGGTTAAGTCGAAATCCGTTTTCATCTGCCCATTTGGAGATCTTATTTAAACCCAGCTGAACCTGCCGCGCACACATGGCCAAGTTGCGTGACTTGAAGCCTAGCTGAACGTCGTCAACATATGTACAATAGAACATATTGCGGGGAATGGACAAGTGCAAAGAATTCATTTTAATAATAAAAAGTGTGCAACTAAGCACACCACCTTGTGGCACGCCTGTTTTCTGGACAAATGTTTGGGAGAGCACACTGCCCAGACGGACACGGAATGTCCGGTTTGACAGGTAACTTTCGATTATATGAAACATTCTTCCGCGCACACCAATGTGGGACAGGTCTCTTAGAATTCCGTAACGCCATGTAGTATCATAAGCCTTTTCGATATCGAGGAACACAGAGAGAAAATATTGTTTATGGACGAACGCGTCTCTGATCTGTGCCTCGATACGAACAAGATGGTCTGTGGTGGATCTACTTTCTCGAAACCCGCACTGAAATGGGTCGAGAAGTTTATTTGTTTCAAGAAAATGTACAAGTCGGCAGTTTATCATTTTTTCGAAGACCTTGCACAAGCAGCTTGTAAGTGCTATAGGCCTATAACTCGAGGGTAAAGAAGGGTCCTTGCCCTCTTTCAAATTGGGAATAACAATAGCCTCTTTCCAGGAGGTAGGAATAGTGCCAGAAGACCAAATAGCATTGTACAAACAAAGTCAGGTCTTTCGGGTTTCCTTTGGTAGGTTTTTTAACATTTCATACATCACACGGTCAGAACCTGGGGCAGAAGTACTGCAGGAGTTTAGAGATGTTCGGAGCTCAGCTAGACTGAAAGCTTGGTTATATGCCTCGTACCTGGTGGATTTCTGTTCGAGTTTATGCTTTTCTATTCTTGTTCTGTATTTTTGGAAACTGTCAGTATAGTGGGACGAGCTGGATACCTGTTCGAAGTGTGCACCGAGGGAGTTTGCCTGATCTTCCAAGGTATCACCTTGAGTGTTTATTAGTGGAAGTGTGTGTACTTGTTTCCCTGCTATCCTACCAACCATGTTCCAGACTTTGGCCTCTTGTGTGTATGAATTGATCCCTGACAAAAACTTCTGCCAGCTTTCTCTTCTGGCCTTCCGACGCGTTCTCCTGCCTTGGGACTTTATTTTCTTGTAGGTGTCAAGATTTTCGGCTCTTGGTGAGTTCCGAAGCAGCCTCCATGCCCTGTTCTGTTCCTTTCGCGCATTACGACACTCTGTGTTCCACCATGGGACGTGTCGTTTGCCGGGCATTCCAGATGTTTGCGGTATGCACCTGGCTGCTGCGTCAGTTAGAAAAGCTGTGAAGTACTGCACAGCTTCATCTAAGTCTAACCTACATATGTCTGTCCAACTCAAACGTGTAATGTTGTGAAACTATTTCCAGTCTGCTTTGTTCATCAGCAATTTGGGAACATGTGCAGGACATTCATATGTTGTTTGTGAACTCAACACTACAGGAAAATGGTCACTTCCATATAGATTATTTATGATTTTTCATTTCAGTACGGGTAGGAGTGAAGGTGATACGATGCTGAGGTCTATAGACGAGTAAGTTTTGTTGGCAACGTTATAGTATGTTGGCTCTTTCCTATTCAACAAACAGGCACCGGAAGAGAAGAAAAATTGTTCAATGAGACCACCTCGTGCATCACAGCGAGAATCACCCCACAGTCCACTATGTGCATTTAGGTCTCCAAGAAGTAAATAAGGTTCAGGCAGTTCGTCTATTAAAGACTGGAATTCACGTCTTTCAAGACGTTGGTGGGGAGGTACATACACAGAGCAGATGGTGACGAGTTTGTTTAAGACTGCCGCTCGAACAGCCACCGCCTCAAGGGATGTCTGGAGTGGTAAATGTGTACACGCTACTCCTTGGTTAACAATAATGGCTACGCCACCGGATGACGCCACAGCATCATCTCGGTCCTTTCGGTATATGACGTAAGCACGTAAAAAATTTGTATTGGAGGATTTTAGGTGTGTTTCCTGTACACACAGCACTTGAGGTGAGTGTTTGTATAAAAGCTCTTGGACGTCGTCGAGGTTTTGAAGCAGGCCACATACGTTCCAATGAATAATTTGTGTTTCCATATTGGAAGTAAAGTAGTGCTGTGTGTACGTTAAGGGAGTGACTTGTTTAAGGTGAAAGGTCAAGCTCAAGTAACAGGGCTATTATCAGGCCCTGTTATGAGCTTCTTGGTTCTCTTGGCGTGCTCCAGAGAGCCGTGCCGCTCTTTTGGCACCAAGGGTGCCGCCGTATCCATTGCCTCCTTGGAGGCACTGGATGCCCGCTCATGCGAGCTGGTTTTTCGAAGCTTGGGCCTCGCCTGGCGAGGGGAGGCCTTGAGACCCGAGGACCCTGGAGTCTCTGGTCTCTGTTCAATAGTAGGCGGAGTAGACTCAACTACTGCCGCATTGGGGGCAGGCGCCACAGCCAATGGCTCGCTCTGCGCAGGCCGAAGGAGTGGCGAGGGCTGGTGCGACACTGCCCCCTGGCGCGCCACATCAGCATATGTGGGGCCATAAAATGGCGAGACTCTTTTTCTTGCTTCTATAAATGTAATGTTTTCTTTTATCTTTAAAGTGATGATCTCTTTTTCTTTTTTCCAGAAAGAACAGGAACGTGAGTACGCAGCATGATTACCGCCACAGTTCACACAGTGTGCAGGTGCTTCGCAGTTGTCAGACGCATGGCCCACGACTCCACACAGAGCACACGTTTTCCGGCCACGACAGCTTTGCGAGCCGTGGCCATATCTCTGACATTGGAAGCAACGGCGGGGGTTGGGAATATATGGTCTCACGGATGTCTTTGTGTACCCAGTCTGAATAGTTTCCGGCAAATCGCTCGAAGCAAAGGTCAGTACTAAGTGTTTGGTTGGGATTTCCTTTTGATCTCTTCTGATCTTAATACGCTGTACGTTTGTCACGTTCTGGCTCTTCCATCCTTCCAGAAGTTCAGCTTCCGTCAGCTCAAGCAAATCTACGTCCGATACGACCCCGCGAGATGAGTTCATGGACCTGTGTGGCGTAATACTGATGGGCGTGTCTCCAAACGTTGTGATGGTGTTCAGTTTATCGAATTGGTCTTTGTCACGTATTTCAAGGAGTAGATCTCCACTGGCCATTTTGGTAATCTTGTACCCGGCACCGAGAGTTTAGGTTAAGCATCTAGAAACTACGAAGGGGGATACAGTTCTGGCTTGCTTGTTAGTTTTTTCGCAGTGTATAACGTGGAAATGAGGAAACATTTGTCTTGGCCGGATGAAAAAATTGATGTCTTCAGTGCGTACCCGCTTTGAGGAGGCACGATCACTGAGTAAAGGGAATGCTTTCTGCATGCTAATTGTATGTTGTTCAGCAGCGTTGGCGGCCACCCACCACGGAGCCCAACGAGGGGACGCTACAAGTTTGCGGATGCTGAAACCTGCAGACGCCAGCCGTACAACGCCACTATAACCCAATGCGCCTAGACCAAGGTAGGCTATTTGCACAAGGTTAACCCTTGCCGCCAGGAAAATTGGAAGTAAACAGAAGAGAGAAGTAGACAGGAAAGCTAAAAAAGAAAGAAAGACGAAGATGTAGGGAGAGAGAGATAGGAAAAGGCGACTGCCGATTTCCCCTGGGTGGGTCAGCCCAGGGGTGCCGTCTACGTGAAGCCGGGGCCAAAGGGGTGTGTTGCCTCTGCCGGGGGGCCTTAAAGGTCCAATCACCCAGCATCGGCTCAACCCCCAGGATCCCCTTTTCCCCGGACACGGCAAAGCCACGCACGGCTAGGCGTGGGAGGGAGTCAAAACTCCCCCGTTAGCTCGGGTCCGTGGTGTCACTACAAACCAAACGCCTACTTGCGCAGGCGCCCCTGCGGGACCCCAGAAGAGATGACAGACAGTGTTGTTTTCGTTGTAGGCTTTGTCATGACAGACGGAGACTTCAACCCCACTGGACTGGAGGTCGAGGGGACCTATTTAGTTTGTGTGGTGCCCTGGCTGCTGCCAGGGTTTACAGGCGCCTTCGGTGTGGTTGTATTCAAGAAAGATGGGGCAGCCGAGGCTTCTCCCCCCGTGGGGGCTTGACGTGTTTGCCTCGGCATGCTAGGCGTGGTCTAAGGCATTGTCAAAATTCGATGTGGTGCTGACCCCCTCACACCACTTCGGCATACGATGTTTTCCCAGCAAAATTCGGGGACACGCGCTGCCGCGCTTCATGGAAGCTAATGTTCAATTTAAACTTTGTGGTTATTATTTCTTTTTCTCTTTTCCATGCCACGCATGACCTGAAATATGAGAGATGCTCACTCTCACAGTTTGCGCAGTGGACTTGTATATTAGAGTCATCATCAGCCGTATGGCCTTTGGTGCTGCATTTCGCGCAGGTAAGCTGTCCTCGGCAGCTCCAGAAGCCGTGCCCGAACCTCTTACAGTTAAAGCAGTGCCGCTTGTTGGGTATGCATGCTCTGACTGCGAATTTAAGATATCCTGTTGCTATTTCAGTGGTGAGAGTGCTAGATGTGAAAGTCAGTATCATGTGTTTCGTTGGATTTCTTTGTTTTCTTATTTTGATTCGCTGCACCTGGATGACATTTTCGTCTTTCCAGCCTGTGAGAAGTTCCTCTTCAAGGAGGTCTATCAGGTCTCCATCTGATACAACACCCTTCACGGTGTTCATGGTTCGATGCAGTGTGATTGTGATAAGCTGATCACCAAATGATGTAAAATTATGTAAACTCTGGTACTGTGCGTAGTCCTTTATTTCGACTCGCTGGTCACCACTGGTGGTCTTTCTAGCTTTGTAGCCCACGCCTAGCGTTTCTATAAGGCATTTTGACCCAAGAAAAGGTGTAATGCTTCTAGCTTTCTTTTCTGTACTTTCACAGTAGATCATGTGGTATTTCTAGAAGTTGTTTGATCGTTCGCTAAAAACTCAAAAACAGGATCGGTGCGCCACCTCTTGGAGGGGCGATCGGTTGTGAGAGGGCTAGGAGTTCCCATGTATTAGGTAGCTTATTCGGCGGCCATTCCAGCCACTCACCACGGAGCCCAACAAGGGGACGCTGCGAGATGCAAAGGTGATGCAAGCGCCAGCCGTACATGGCCGCTATAACCTAATATATTTACCCAAGGTTGGATATCTACACCAGATTAACTCTTGCCGCCGAGAATTGTGGAAGTAAATAGAAGTCAGAAGAGGACACGAAATATCAAAAGTAGTAGAAAAGACAAAGATGGAGAAAGAGAACGAGACAGGAAGAGGCGACTGCCATTTTCCCCTGGGTGGGTCAGCCCAGGGGTGCCGTCTACGTCAAGCCGGGGCCAAAGGAAGTGTTGCCTCTGACGGGGGGCTTTGTAGGTCCAATCACGCGGCGTCGGCTCAACCGCCAGGATCCCTTTTTCCCGGACACGGCAAAGTTACGCACGGCTAGGCATTGGAGAGAGTCGAAGCCCTCCCCCCCCCCCTTTATCTCGGGTCTGTGGTGTCGCTACACACCCAACGCCTGCTTACGCAGGCACCCCTGCGGGGGACACAACCTCCTCAAAGTTCACGCCTCATAAAGTTTCGGAACCAGCTTCCGCCAGGGCCCTGTCTGCAGTAGAAAATACTTTAAACACGGCACCAGAAATGGCTCCAGCCAACGATGATGCCCAACTTGTAACCATGCTTAAGATGCTTGTTAACGCCGTCAGATCTCTCGTAGCGGGTCGTCAAACGCCAGTAGCATTAGCCGCAGAACAGCGCTTGGAGGCTCTCGTTCCAGTTCTCGACAGTCTTCCCTGAAAACAACATGAACACCGGTCACAAGCCCCGTCCCTGTATGCTGCAATGGAACGTCCCGTCTCTGCGACCGCACTATTCTGTTCTCGTTCTTAGGCTCCTTGCAATGAAGAATCCTCCACCGGATGCTATAGCTCTCCAAGAAACCAATGTGAGAAGAGACGAGCTCACACTTACAAGTTACGTGGACGTTCACAGCAATACCCGATGCACGGTAATGGCGTGTGCATCTTTCCAGTGTACAGACTCCACGCATCCACGAAATGCTTCGAAAGCGTCATTGTACGTACGATCTGAAGGTCACTCTCGTCGATCACTGCGACGCAGATTTTGAATGTGTAGCAGTTGCTATTATTTCAAGGAACACAACTACGACCGCGGCAAGCATATATTTTCGGCCAAGGCGATCGTCGGATATCACAATGTTGGAGTTCCTGCAATCTCGGTGTGGCTCGTCTTTCTGCTGTGTGGGGATTTCAATGCCCATCATCCTCGTTGGTGTGGGCTCCCACAGGACAATCGTGGAGTGGAAATCAATGAGCTTATTGTTAAACATGATCTGCAGACCCTTAATGGTGGCTCATCCACATTTGTCGGCAAAGGAAAGGAACAATCCACCATTGATCTTGTCATATAAACGAGAGATGTGCGTCTTGCCTGGTAAAGCAAGGTTGACCCATAGGGTCAAGATCATCTGCCCATTTGGCTGGTTCCAGAGAATTCTCCTAGCAGCAAGAGTGCTATCTACACAGTGACAAATCGGTACACGTTCCGTCAGCTGATTGCGAGGGCGCCATCACACGATAACCTGTTCGAACTAGTGGGTGAGTATTTGCAGCAAGCTACAGCATGAAATCTGTGAAGCATAGACAAGCCAAACTCTGACCTAAAGCTCTTGAGACTACGTGCTTGTCGACGACATGCTTACAAGAGTGCACAGCGTTCGAAAAGAAGCTCTGATTGGACACTTTATAGCCGCTTAGATGAAGCCATTAGGCGGCACACAAAACAACTCCGTCGAAGAAGCTGGGCCGCATTGTGTAGCTCGTTGCATATGGTTTGTGGTTTTTGGAGTGTATGGCGCATATTGAAGGCTCTCCGAAGACCTGAGGTTTGCAAGAGCCCAACTACAGCATTGTGCATCACCACTGGACGGTCTCCAAAAATTCTTGCGGAAGATTTTGCCAATATTTTCACCTGTCCTATGTCAAATGACAACGCCAGTCGTTGTTATATACCGGATTTATAAGGACCTCCATGTGGAATGGATGAGGAAGAATTTACCATGGCAGAGCTATGTCATGCACTTAACCTCTGTTACCATTGCACCACCCCAGGTGAAGATGGTGTTACGTACCAAGCCTTGCGAAACATTGATGAGGTCTTTCATCAAAGTATTCTGGACGAATACAACAAAGTGTGGCAAACGAGTCTGATTCCTGCTGAGTGGAAACCGCTTGTGGTGAAGCCAGTTTTAAAGCCTTGTCACCCTGCACAACTCCTGAAGTCATACCGGCCAACATTACTAACTTCTAATGTTATGAAGCTGATGGAACGTATGGCGCTGTTTTGTCTGGACTCCAGATTACAGAAGCTCACTTTCTTTCATTGATCTCTTGAGCGGATTGCGTTGCCACCGTTCAGCCCTCGAAAGCATAGCAAATCTTGTAGCATCGCTTGACTCTGCTCGAGCAAACAGACACTCAGCGTATGTTTTATTTCTTGACATACATCAAACGTTTGACTCGGTGCCACATAAGGCGATTGTTTTGCACTGATGAATGGAGGAATTCCAGGTCGTCTGTTAGACTTTCTCTGTGATTTTTTATCTGAGTGCAGAATGAGTATGCGCATTGGAGAAGTACGGAGTCAGCCTCGCGCTTTTAAAAGTGGCGTCCCACAAGGCAGCGTCTTGTCAACGCTTCTCTTTAACAGCGTACTTGCAAGACTTCCAGGCCGATTACTGCAAGATTGTGACTTTCCTATAATTGATTATTATGCGGGGTTTAACGTCCCAAAACCACCATATGATTATGAGAGACGCCGCAGTGGAGGGCTCCGGAAATTTTGAACCCCTGGGGTTTTTTAACGTGCACCCAAAAGTGAGCACACGGGCCTACAACACTTAGTGACTTTCCTACAGCAAAGCGTTTTATGCTGATTACATCGCACTCTGCGTCAGTGGTCCGTCACACCATGGTCCACGTCTTCGGGGTATATTGCAGCAAGCTCTGAATGCAACTTCAGAATACTTGGTGGAAGTTGGCCTGCAGGTTTCACCTGCGAAGTCAGTTGCCATCGTGTATCATCCAAGGCAACGCGCTCGTCGAAGCCTTTGCAGGCTTTACCTCGGAGACACACCGATACAGTGGGTATATCAGCATCGCTACCTTTGTGTATTATTCGATGATCGCCTTACTTGGTGCCCTGCTGTTAAAATTGTGAGGTGAAAAGCGCTGTTCCTGTTCAAGTATGTAGCCGCCTTGACTGCTAGTGGTGAGGGCATCGATCAGAAGACGGTAGTACAGGTTTACCAACCAACTGTACTCTCTTGCGTGATGTATGCTTTGCGAGTATTTATTGTGCTGATTGCTTTAATGTCCCAGCTGGTACGGGATCATCGTGTTGCCCTCCGAGTACTGTTTGGCTTACCTCGTAAAGCACATTCCATCCCACTACTGACTGAAGCCCACCAGGTGCCGCTAAATATGCAAGCTGACCATTGGGCGCTACATTATATTGAGCGTCTGCACCAAGCCCCACAGGGCAAGACACTCCATACCAGGCTAATACAGTGCCAACTTTCTCGAATGGGTAAAATGGCGGGTTTGTTTGATGACATTACTGGTGATTCCGGCAAAACCATTCAGTTTCAAACATCGACAGAGCACAGGCTATGTACCTTCTCTACCCATCTGTCAATTCCAGGAATACGCAAAAAAATAACCAACCAGTTTCGGAACTATATGAATTAGCCCATTCACGCTTATTTGATAACTTTGAAGACTATGTAAAAGTATTTACAGACGCTTCTGTACGCAGAGATGGCCTGAGCGCATCTGCAGCTTCCTTGTGTCCTTCAACCGATATCAGGTGTTTGTTTAAAATACCGCGCCTCTCATCATCAGTGACGGCCGAGCTAGCAGCGATTGATGTCGCCCTTAAGTACGTACAAGAAGGGTTACCAGCATCGAAGGTTGTCATCCTTACCGACTCCCGTGGTGCCCTTAACAGACTCATCAGCAAGGAGACCGACAGCCCTATTCTGAGCAGCGTAATGAAATCTATTAACACTATTTTGTCACGTGAGGTATGCCTAGCTGCACAGTGGGTACCTTCGCACGCGAGTATCGCGGGCAATGAAAAAGCGGATCGCCTTGCTTCATCATACAACCATGATTACTGTGACTGTCTGGGACTTCTATGTACGATGGACAACGCTTGTCTGCTTGTACGCCGACACCTCCTAGCGCAGTCCCCATACCAGCGTGTGGCGAATGGATCGTCCTCTTCCCGTGTTCGTGGCCATGGCTTGCCTCGTAGTTCCCGGGCGCTAATTTACAAACTAAAAGTGGGCTCTGTGCTGGTGCTTGAACGATTACGCCGTCAAAGGCGTCTGTACAGCCCGTTGTGCGCAGCTTTGATTTCTGGGGTTTAACGTCCCAAAACCACCATATGATTATGAGAGACGCCGTAGTGGAGGGCTCCGGAAATTTCGACCACCTGGAGTTCTTTAACGTGCACCCAAATCTGAGCACACGGGCCTACAACATTTCCGCCTCCATCGGAAATGCAGCCGCCGCAGCCAGGATATGAACCCGCGACATGCAGGTCAGCGTTGTGCGCAGCTTTCGGCTCCTGTGTAACACTTGAGCATCTCGTAGTGCACTGTCCTACATTTTCTATGCAGCGGTCTTTGCTGATTAAGGAATATAAATTCCTAGGGCTCAAGTGCGCGACCCTAGACGACTACCTCTTTCCGAATGGTAGTGCTTCCCAACACGACTTGGCCTACCGAGCTCTCCTTACATTTATGAACCAAACGAATCTGGCCACCCTTTTATAGACGGTCTTTTTTATAATTATTTTTCTTTTTTATTCTATTTCTTCTTTCTTTACTATTTTTTCAACATTTAATCATACTTGTCGATGTCTAAGGCCGGTATTCACAAACGCCCCTTCACTCAAGGGCGCCCCTCGACTTGACGAAGTCAACGCCGAGGTTGCTCCTCCACTCATGGAGCCGCTGCATTTCATGAACGCTCCTCCACACTTCCTTTGCCAAGGGAGGCCTCGGAAATGCTCCCTCCACTTGAGAGAACTGCGTGTGCTGAGAAAAGTGCCTGATAACGAGAGTATTCGCAATTGTGGTGAAGAAATGCTTATCTTTGTATTATAAATGAACGCTTTTCTTACTCATTCTTTTTTATATAAATTGACATTACAGCAAAATACATGCATTTAGGGTACTAGCATTGTTTCCCTAAGCCTTGAGCCGGTAGAGTTAGCGAAACCCCCGCTTCAAGTCTGGCAACAGTTGCGCCCAGGCAGCCTAATGAACAGCTGATGGCGTTTCGTCTGCTGTTGAACGTTCTTACGTGCTTAGTTTATTTCGTCTTCTGTGCTTCTATTATTTGCAGTTTATATTTACGGCAGTGTCTGAGTGGGTGTTTGAGACCCTGTTTTCGCGGGGGTCACTAACGAACTACGTGGGTGATGGCAGGAAGCAGAACAGATGGTTTGTTGCTTTCTTTACTTTGGCTTTGCTGAGAGCCATCTGATCACTATGTAGCCGCCGAACGTGTAACGCGGTTCAGTGAGTGATTTTTACTTTATATCACATTACATTGCCGTGCTTTTAGCGTTCACCTCCGACAAAGATTACTTGTGCGTGAATTCGTTTTCGCTGCGGGAGTACGTGAACAGTTATTGATTTCAGGGGACTGTGCTATGTTCATTTTTCTCATTTACTGCGAATTTCAACGTGGCGCTTTCGTAGTTGTTCCTCTGGATGTAATAGAAATTTCGGAAGACAATGCTCGCAACTTCTATTAGAGCTTATACCAGGGTAGCGTTGATTTGACTGATAGGTGGTATTTAACGTTTCATAACCACAATTTGATTATGAGAAACGCAGGGTAGCGTTAAAAAAGAGGCATGGTACACTCGTTGATGAGCGTTTCATCATGCTATGCAAATTAAGAAAAGCAATCGTGTGCCTTTCTTCAACTTATGGCAAAATCATTACTTTAAAGTCGTTGTTTTCTTCAATTAGCAGCATATATACTCGGTTAACAATGCTTGTTTGTGTTTCAATTTTGACATTTCAATCTTCCAAAGATGCCTGAGTGAGCAGTTATTTTTCCCATCTTCTTTTCTCCCTGCATTTCTGGATGCTCTAATATAACAGATTCGAATAGCCGTAACCTTTCAATCTCTGTAGCTTCCGTCTCCAAGTTCACACAGTGGCCCCCGTCTTAGCATTCTTGTCCTGTATTCTTTACCTCTAAGCTCAGAAGCGCACTCATTATTGCAGGAATGACCTCTGCACTTATGTTTGGCTTTTATTTGTAGAGTAATGTCACCGGGACTACCTCTTGAAAATGATCGTGTTTTCTGTGCTTCATTCTAAAGCCTCGGCAGTACATCATTTGTAGGAGATGTTTTATTCTTTTGTAAATGATAAAATTGAAGGTGCTTGTGACTTTTGGCGCTGTTCTGTCTTAAAAACGACCGTGGTGGTTAACTGAACCTTGGAGAAAGTGTCGTCAAGAAGCAGACTATTTTACTCTGCTGATTTAACGACGACCAGTGCAACAAAGTGGTAAAAAATGCTGAAGAGTATTGGAGACATCGCGGATATATCTGGTCAAACCCCTGTAAATAAAATATCCGCTATTGTTGCAACATTAGCATGTATACACGCTGGAACCACGCCATCTCAGTTTCATTAAAGGGGAGTGGTGCTTGTGTATATAAAACAAGCTTGATTTTTGCAGAACTGCTCTCCTGTAGAATCGGAGAAGTTTTTGTGATTCTGTCTCATTCTGAAAAGACGAAAATGACGATAATTATGTATTGAATATGAACAATGTAGCAATTGCGAATGGCAAAATAAACCTTTATTACATTTGGCTGATGAAGAGCCATGTGGCAAACACAAGCGTGCAACTGCAAAGTGCGCAATAATCAAGCATATGCAGCTGACACACTGTCGAAATAAATTTCGAGATTGTAAGACATCATAAATAAGATCGAGGTAGTATACACTATATCGTGTCTTATGCAGTGCAGCTGCATGCATTCACTGCAGATTTTGTCCTTTTGTATACTGTCGTGCAGACTATCCAATGCATTGCGAATACGGAACGTTTTAGGAACCCTTTCCTCTGTGTTCTTCCGTCGGCTGCCTGGCCCCTGCACAAAAGAGGCAAGACATATTATTACAAAAACGTAATAGCTAGAACACCAAAGCCGCGTTTTTTTTTATTTCTAGAGATGCACTCATTCATTATATTTCTTGCGTTAAAAAACCGACAAGGTTGATTTATTGAGCTTTGCCCACTTTGACAGATGTTTGGCTCAGGCACTTGGGCAGCCCACCAGGCATATGCTTATGTAATTCGATAACCTAATTGCACGAATCAATGGCGTAGCCAGCAATATCTCTTCGGGGGGGGGGGGTCAACCATAAAAAAACAATCTTCAATAAATCTGCTGTATTCCTATTTTGTATGTTTGCGTTTTTATACGACACTCCATGAATTCTTGCGTGCGAGCACGTTTCACAGAGCACGAGCCTCTGCTTGATTCCCTAAAGCTGGGTGTGGTTGTTCATTGGTATAGTGAGCTGCATAGACACTGTATATCGAAGCTATGTTTCAGGCGTAGTAGCAACTACAGCACACTCATTGGGCCCGATCGCACTGCGTTTTGTTCTTTCTAAACTGTCTCTAATAGTGATGTGACCTGAGCAGGGAGGAAAATGAACAAATAAAAAAAAAGGAGAACTTACCTTCTCGTAGGTACAGACAATCATCAAACAAAAGCGTGCTTTGCCGTATATTTCAGCTAGGGTAGCAAAGGTTCACCGGAGAGGAAGCCGCTCAGTAGTATGGTGAATGCAGCGCATCAAAAGTTTGCTATTACGTTTCCTCTCAGCTTGTTTGTCAAGCTTTCACGCCACGCTTGAAATGGTGTGGTGTGCAAGCTTCATCGAAACACTTGAAAGCACTGGTATCCGCAGCAAGTCTTGGAGCACTCGCACGACGAGCATACGAACGCCCGAAGGCAGGTAATCCTCTGGCTCATGCACTAAACACAACACATCATGGCACTGGTGAGCTCTCCGCTTGGTACCACGCCTGCCTGTCCCGGTGCCACAGTAGCCGTTGTCGAACCGTTACAAGACAGCTACGTAGTGAACGTGCATCGTCACTGTTGAAAGAACGCGGCGGTGGCCGCAAAATTGATCGATAAACGCCGTAAAAGTGAGAGGGGCTCCGCCGTGGACGCGATGTTGGCGCAGAAATTTCACTTGAGGGACGACAAAAAAAACCGTATTCACAGACGCTCCTCGACTCGACCCTTGATGATATATGTTGTTTAATGGCGCAAGGGCCATTGATGGCCAAAGAGCGCCAGGAAATGATATCGAATGAGAGCAATGGTTATGTTAAATGGCTGTAAAAGGGCCTAAGATTTTGCGCTCTAAAGGTGCGTAAGACATATATTTATTAAAATCATGAAAGTGAAGTGAAGCATGCCTGGTGAGAATGAGTCTTAAGTTATGATGACACCATAAAATAGGAGTGTTATATTAGCACCGATACTTCGCCGGTGCCCTTGGTCCCAAGGGCCGAAGACAGGTGCTCTCTTTGGATGTAGCATCCGCAGCAGCAGCCTCCTTTCAAAGGCCGTGCTACCGATCACTTGAGTAGATGACATGGAAAGTATTTACTTCCTTCAAGAATGCATTCAATGCATTATATTTAAAAAGAGGTTCGCGACCGATAAACATTGCTGGGTGAAGGGGTATGTGTTCCTTGTACGCTAGTGGAAAATGTTTTTTCCTGTAAGCCTCTAGCTCAGAGCATTCAAGGAGTATGTGAAGCACGGTAAGTGGATGGCCACATCTATGACAGCTGGGTGAGTCACCACCGGACAAAAGGTGTGTGTGCGTGCTGTGTGTGTGTCCTATTCTAAGCGGACAGAGACTGACCTCTGTATGGCGTGTTTTCGACGTGGGTGGCCAGTTACCGACGTATGGTTTAATCAAGTGTAATTTGTTATGAGTTTGTTGATCCCATAACTTCTGCCAGTGAGCCCTGAGCTTTTTCCGTATGTTTGGTTTTAGGTCCATTATAGGGACAGCAACTGATTGATTGATTGATTTGTGGGGTTTACCGTCCCAAAATCACCATATGATTATGAGAGACGCCGTAGTGGAGGGCTCCGGAAATTTTGAGCACCTGGGGTTCTTTAACGTGCGCCCAAATCTGAGCACACGGGCCTACAACATTTCCGCCTCCATCGGAAATGCAGCCGCCGCAGCCGGGAAACAGCAACTGAAGAGTTGGCAGAGCTTCCGTTAATTGACCTGGCGAGCTGTTCAGCCAACACATTTCCTTCGATCTCGCGATGTCCTGGCACCCAGCACACGACGATATGTTGCTTGGAAGTATAGGCTGCGCAGAGTATTGAATAGAGGGATATAATTATAGGGTTTCTGTATTTTTTAAGATTTTTCAACGCTTTTACGACACTCAGGGAGTCTGTGTATATAACTACCCTTGGCGTATTCAATTTTTTGATGTGTTTAACGGCTAGGAATAACGCATAAGCCTCGGCTGTAAAAATGCTTGTGCTGGTGGACAGAACGCCGGCATCCGAGATGGATGGGCCGACCGCCGCATAGGACACGCCAGTATGGGACTTGGACGCATCAGTATAATATTCTAGACAGTAATATCTATGTTGCAGCTCTAAGAAATACATCTGAATGTGTATGGGTGAGGCATGCTTTGTGACAGCTACGAAATATGTGTCACAGTCTATAATCTGCCACTGCCATGGCGGGAGCCGCAGAGCGGGGGCGCTGAGGTGGCATTCAAGCAGTGGGACATCTGTTTCTTCAGCTAGGTCTCTGACACGCAGCGAGAAAAGGTGTGCCATTGCGGGTCGATTGTAAAAAATTTTTGAGCTGGATAGGTCGTTGATGGTGGATTATGCAGGTTGCTCACTGTTCGCATTTACTTTAAGGAAATATATGAAGGAAGAATATGTTCTCTGCAGATGAAGCGACCACTCGTCCGATTCTACCTAAAGGCTTTCAACTGGGCTTGTTCTAAAAGCGCCTGTGGACAGGCGGATGCCTTGATGATGAACAGGGTCCAACATTTTCAGAGCGCTTGGCGTGGCAGAGTGATAGACTATTGCCCCATACTGAAGACGGGAGCGTATAAGGCTTCTATACAGATTTATGAGGCACTTTCTGTCGCTGCCCCACGTTGTTCGTGACAGCACCTTCAGGATATTCATTGTTTTCAAGCATTTATTTTTAATATGTTTTATGTTTGGTGCAAAGGTTAACTTCGCATCTAAAATTACATCTAGGAACTTATGTTCTGTGTTTACGGTTAGACGCTCACCCTTAACGACCACTTCAGGATCATGGTGCAAGCCTCTTTTTCGTGAAAAAAGGACACAGGTGCTTTTCTGTGGGTTAAGTTTGAACCCGTTGTCATCAGCTCATTCGGATGCCTTGTTAAGGGCGAGCTGAACCTGTCGCTCACACATCCCAAGAGAACACGATTGAAAACCTATCTGCCCATCGTCGACATATGTTGAATAAAAGATATTACGTGGAGTGTACACATGGAGAGGATTCATTTTTATATTAAAGAGCGTACAGCTGAGCACCCCACCCTGTGGCACTCCGGTTTCCTGTAAAAATGTTCGGGACAGAACATTGCTCACTCTAACACGGAAGGTACGATCAGACAGATAGCTATCAATGACACTGAACATATTACCGTGTATACCTATGTGTGAGAGGTCTCTCAATATTCCGAACCTCCACGTGGTATCGTAGGCCTCCACCATGGCGAGGAACACAGATAAGAAAAACTGATTTTTAACAAAAGCCTGACGTATGTGTGCCTCGATACGTATAAGATTGTCGGTGGTATATCGACCCTCTCTCAACCCGCACTGGTATGGGTCAAGCAATTTGTTTGTTTGTAAGTAGTGGAGTAAGCAGCAATTAATCATTTTTTCAAATAGTTTGCAGAGGCAGCTTGTTAACGCTATAGGTCTGTAACTTGATACAGTAGAGGGATCCTTTCCCTGCTTCAAAATTTGAATAATAACAGCCTCCTTCCAGGAGGAGAGGATCACACCTGAAAACCATATGCGATTATAAAGAGAGAGGAGGGTTTCTTTAGTTTCGGGGGGTAGTTCCTTCAGCATCGCGCACATTACGTTGTCAGAGCCTGGAGAATATGTATTACAGCAGCTGAGTGCTGTTCGCAGTTCTGCTAAGCAGAATGGTGCATTATATGCCTCATTTCTTGCGGATTTTCTTTCTAACTTTTGTTTTTCTATTCGTGCCTTGCAATTCTGGAAGGATTCGGAGTAGTGTGAGGAGCTCGATATATGTTCGAAATGTTTGCCAAGAAAGTTGGCTTGATCCTCAAAGCTTTCCCCGAGGCTATTTACAAGTGGAAGGGAATACGTTTGTTGTCCCTTAATTTTCTTTACCTTATTCCACACTTTTCCCTCATCTGTGTACGAGTTGATACTCAATATAAACTTTGTCCAGCTGTCTCGTCTAGGTTGTCGACGCGTTCTCCTTGCCTGCGATTTGACCCGCTTGAAATTTTCCAGGTTTTCCGCTGTAGGGTAATCGCGAAGCAACGCCCATGCTTGGTTCTGAGTGGTCCGTGCTTTCCTGCCTGCGTCGTTCCACCATGGGACTCGCCGTTTAGAAGACATGCCGCTCGTTTTGGCAATACATTTAGATGCAGCATCAAGTATAAAAGCTGTAAAATACGTGACAGCGTCATCTATAGTGAGGGAAGACAGCTCAGTCCATTTCATGTGTGTAAGAGTTCTATACCCCTCCCAAACAGCTGAGTCAATCTTCCATCAAGGAACCTTCGGGGGTAGTTGATCTTTGTTCGACGCACTCAGGATGATTGGGAAGTGGTCACTCCCATTAGGGTTGTTAAGAACGTTTCACTTAAAAACAGGTAAAAGAACGGTGATGAAATGCCAAGATCTATGGAGGAGCACTTGTTGTTAGCAAGGCTAAGATACGTAGGCTCGTTTATATATAAAAGACATAAACTAGAAGAGAAAAGGAGCTGCTCAATGAGACGGCCTCGCGCATCACAGTGAGCATCACCCCACAGGACATTGAGTGCATTAAAATCACCTAGAACCAGAAACGGCTCTAGGAGTTCATCTATTAATAATTTGAGATCACGTCTGTGTAGCTGTAGATGCGGTGGTATGTACACGGAACATATGGTAATGAGTTTGTTAAAAAGTAAAGCTCAAATGGCCACTGCCTCAAGGGCCGTTTGGAGCTTCAAATGCTGGCATGCTATACTACGATCCGCTATAATGGCTACACCAGCGAGATGGTACGACAGCATCCTCCCGGTCTTATTGGAAAATAATATATTGTCGTAGGAAGTCCTTGTGCTGAGGAGTTAAGTGCGTTTCTTGCACACACAGCACTTTTGCGTTAAACTTACTCAGAAGTTCTTGGACGTCATCTAAATTTCTAAGTATTCCCCTTACGTTCCACTGTATGATTTTGTCCATAGTGGAAAAAAAGGAAAAAAGTGCTGTGTGCAGAGAAGACGGAGATTAGCTCATTTTACAGGGCCTTTGTCAGGCCCTGTAATCGGCGTTCTGTCCTTTTTGGGGCGGTCGAGAGAAGCTAGCCGCTCCTTCGGCGCTTCCTGCGCCGTTTGGCTTGAACTGGTGTCCATAGCCTCTTGCGAGGCACTGGACGACCGCTCTAAAGAGCGATCTGTGCGTCGCTTAGACTTCGCCTCGATTGATGAAGTCTTTGTCCCCACCGAGCTGGGGGTCGATGAAGCCCCCTTAGCCTCGTGATTGCCCTGGCTGCTGCCAGGGCTTGTAGAGGTCACTGGTGTGGACAGGCTGAATGTGGGCAGGGCAGCGCTGGCTGCTCCCGCCGTAGGGGCTTGTGGCATTGGCCTCGGCACGCTAGGCGCGGTCCGGGCAACTGCCAAGGGCCTTTGTGGTGCCGCCCCTCGTTGCACCATTTCGGCAAAAGATGTTTTTGGTGCCATTGATAACTAGACCCGTTGTCTTGCTTTCATGAATGTGATATTTTCCATAACTTTTATAGTTATCATTTTTTTTCTCTTTTCCAGGCTGGGTACGCTCTGGAGTATGCGGGGTGACTACATTCGCAGTTAGCACAGAGGACCTCGTCATGACTACATTCATCAGTACTGTGGCCGGTTGTGCCACACTTAGCACAGATCAGCTGCCCTCGGCAGCTCTGGGATGCATGACCGAATCGCTGGCATTTGAAGCAGCACCTCGGATTTGGAATGAAGGGTCGGACATGGAGTTTTACATAGCCAGTTTCGAGAGTCTCAGGTAAAGTGGTTGAGTTGAAGGTGAGTATTAAGTGCTTTGTTGCTATTTCGTTGTTGTTACGTCTGCTTTTGATGCGCTGGGCATGTATTACGCCTTGGTCCTTCCATCCATCAAAGAGCTCTTCTTCACTCAGTGTCATGAAATCTTCGTCTGATACCACGCCCTTCACTGTATTCATGGTACGATGTGCGCTCACAGAGACGGGGATGTTACCAAAGGCTACAAGGTGCGAGAGTTAATTGTACTGTTCTCTGTCTTTTAATTCGAGAAGCAGATCTCCACTTGCCATCTTCGTGGTCTTATAACCGGTTCCAATGGTCTCTCTCAAGCACTTGGCAACAAGGAAGGGTGAGATTGCTCTAGCTTTTGTAGATGATTGTTCGCAGTGGAGGACATGGTATTTTGAGAAAGTTTCTCTGTTTTGGGGCCAAAGTAGTAAAGTTGTGTCGGTGCGTACCCTTTTCGAGGCACGATCAGTTAGAGAGGGGGTCGAGGATACCCATGGGAAAATGTGGATTTTACGGTAACGGCGCCTACAACCCACCACGGAGTCCAACAAGGGGACGTGGCAGAGCATGTGGGCATGTCTGCGCAACGCCAGCAGTACGCAGTTACTAAAACCCAATATGGTTTACCATAGTTTGGATAGCCACATAAGGTTAACCCTTGCCGCCAGAAAAAACAGAAGTAAATTGAAGAGAGGAGAGAACAGGAGAGATTGAAAGTAAGAGGGAAAGACGAAGATGAAGAGAGGAAGAGACAGGAAAAGGCGACTGCCGGTTTTCCCTGGGTGGGTCAGCCCAGGGGTGCCGTCTACGTGAAGCCGGGGCCCAAGGGGTGTGTGGCCGCCACTGGGGGCCTTAAAGGTCCAATCACCCAGCGTTAGCTCAACCCCCAGAATCCCCTTTTCCCCGGACATGGCAAAGCCACGCACGGCTAGGCGTGGGAGGGAGTCAAAACTCCCCCGTTAGCTCGGGTCCGTGGTGTCGATACACACCAAACGCCTACTCGCGCAGGCGCCCCTGCGGGGCTCGACTCAACCCTTCACTCGAAACACTCCTTAAGTGGCGTTTTCCCATTCACAAACCACCCTTCACTTGAAACGCTTCCTTCACTTGAGAAAAACTTGAGCGTTTTCTTGAGATTGTCAAGGAAGCGATCGAGCTACCTTGAGTCGTCCCTCGAGTGAAATATTTGCGCCAGCATCGCGTCCATAGCGGAGCCCATCTCGCTTTGACGGCGTTTCTCGATCAACTAGGCTGCCACCGCCACGTTCTTTCGTCAATGACGGTGCGCGTTTACTATGGAGCTGTCTTCGAACGGTTCATCAACGGCTACTGTGGCGCCGGGACAAGCGTGCGTGGTGTCAAGAGGAGCACTCACGAGTGCCGTGATGTGTTGCGTTCCGTGCATGAGCCAGTGTATTACCTGCCTTCGGGTGTGCGTATACTCGTCGTGCGAGTGTTCCAATGTTTACTGCAGATACCAGTGCTTTGAAGTGTTTTGATGGAGCTCACACACCGCATCAGTTCAAGCGTGGTGCGAAAGCTTGACAAGCATGCGGCATAGCAAACTTTTGATGCGCTGCGTTCATTGTACTTTAGAGTGGCTTCCTCTCCGGTGAACCTTTGCTACCCTAGCCGAAATTTACGACGAAACACACCTCCGTTAGACGACCATCTGTTCCAATGAGAAGGTAAGTTCTCCTGTGTTTTTTTGTGTTTTTTCCTGCTTCGGTCAGATTACGATTAAAGACAGTTTAGGAAAAGCACAACACAATACATAGGGCGCAATGAGTGTGCTGCTGTAGCTACTACGCGTGAAATATAGCTTTTTTATACAGTGTCTATGCAGCTCACAATACCAATGAACAACTAAGTACACATTTAGCGGATCAAGCAGATGATCATGCTCTGTAAAACCTGCATGTACTCAAAAGTGCGTCGAGTGTCGTATTAAAACGCAAACATATGAAATATGATTAGAGCACATACATAATGAGATTATTTTTTTAATTTAACCCCCTTCCTACCCCTCGAAGAAGAATTGCTGGCTATGGCACTGATTCGTGCAATTAGATATTAAAATATATACCCATATGCCTGGTCAGCTGCCCAAGTGCCTGAGCCAAACAAGTGTCAAAATAGTCAAAGCTCAATACTTCAACCATGTCTGTTCTTGAACGCGAGACATACAAATGAATGTGTGCACCGCTAGAATTAAAGAAAAATGCGGCTTTGGTATCCGAGCTATTACATTTTTCTAATATTATATCTTGCCTCTTTTGTGCAGGGGACCAGCTGCCGACAGAAGAACACAGAGAAAAGGTCTCCTAAAATTTGCCGTATTATCAATGCATTGCAAAGTTTGCACGACTGTATACAAAAGCACAAAAACTGCAGTGAATGCGTGCAGCTGCAGTGCATTTTAGGTGCCCTATGGTGTCTACTTCCTCAATCTTATTTATGATGTCCTCCGAGCTCGTACTTTATCTTTACAATGTGTAGGTTGCATATGTTTGATTGATGAACACATTGCAGTTGTATTTTTATGTTTGCCACGTTGCTCTTCATCAGCCACATGTAATAAAGGTTCATTTGCCATCCACAACTTCTGTTTTGTTCATTTATCAATACGTAAGTATCGTCATCTTTGTGTTTTCATGATGAGACAGGACTGCAAAAACCACTTCTCCGATTCTACAGGAAAGCAGTTCTAGAAAAATTAAACTTGTTTTATATAAAGCAGCAGCACTCCTCTTCCACGGAACTGAGATGGCGTGGTTCTTACTGGTAGACGTGCTAATGATGCAACAATAGCAGATATTTTATTTACAGGGTTCTGACCAGATGTATCCACGATAACTGCAATACTCTTACGGCTTTTTCACCGCTTTGTTGCACTGGTCTTCAATAAATCAGGAGAGTAAAACACGCTGCTTCTTGACGACACTTTCTCGAAGGTTGAGACAAACCACAACATCGTTTTTAAACAGAACCGCGCCAAAAGTCAGACAGGGCTTAAGTTTTATGATTTCCAAAAAATAAAACATCCCCTATAAATTATGTTGTGCCAGGGCTTTGAATTGCAGCACAGACACCACGATCCTTTTCAACAGGTATTTCCAGTATTTATATGTCAAATAAAATCCAAAACATTAGTGCGAAGGTCATTCATGCACTAACCAATGTGCTTCTGAGCATGGAGTTGAAGGAGACGGGAAAAAAATTTAAGACATTGCCGCTGTGAACTTGGAGGCGGAAGCTACACAGATTTAAAGGTTACGTCTATGCGAATCTGTCAAATTAGACGCATCCACAAATGCAGGGCAAAAAGAAAACAATGCAAAAACAATAACTTATTCCTTGGAAGTTTAAAATGTTAAAGTTGACACACACACACACCAGTCCCTTTAACCGACTATATAAGCTGCTAAATGAAGAAAACAACTTTACAATGTATTTTTCGCCAATAGTGAAAGAAAGGCACACGATTGCTCTTCTTAACTTGCGTAGCAGTCTAATTGGAACGCTCAGCCACGAGTATAACATGCCTAATTTTTAACGCTACCCTGGTATAACCTTAAATATCAGTTGCGAGCAATGTCTTTCAACTTTCCTATTATACGCACAGGAACAACTATGAAAGCGCCATGGTGAAATTCGCAGTAAATGGGAAAAATAAACATTGCACAGGCCCATGAAATTATGAACTGTGCCCGTACTCCCGTAGTGATAACGAATTTACGTACGAGTAATCCTTATACATAATGTCGTGGTGACTTCTAAAAGCACGCCAATATAAAGTGATATATAGTAAAAAATACACATTCCACCGGGTTATACATTCGGCGCTACATTAGTGATCAGAAAGCTCTCAGTAAAGCGAAAGTAAACAAAGCAACAAACCATCTATTGCGCTTCCTGTCATCACTCACGTAGTTCGTTAGTCACCCCGGTGAAAATAGGCTCTCAAATGACACACTACCATAAATATAAACTGCACTTAATAGACGCATACAAGACATAATACACTAGGCAGGTAGACACGATCAGCAGCAGACGAAATACCATGAGCTGTTCGTTCAGCTGCCTGGGTGTGACTGTTGCCAGACAGGAAGAGGGGTTTCCCTAACTCTACCAGCACAAGGCTTAGGGAAACAACACTACCGCTCTAATTGCATGAATTTTGCTGTAATGCCAATTTATAAAACAGACTAACTAGAAAAATCGTTCTCTTAATGTACAGAGATAGGAAATTCTTAACCACAATTGCGAATACTCTCGTTATCAGGCGCTTTTCTCGGCGCATGCAGTTCACTTAAGTGAAGGGAGCATTTCCAAGGCCTCCCTTGGCGAAGGAAGTGTGGAGGAAAGTTCTCGAAACGCAGTGGCCCCTTGAGTGGAGGAGCACGCTCTGCCTTGACTTCGTCAAGTCGAGGGGAGCACTTGAGTGAAGGAGCTTTTGTGAATACAGGGCAAAGTAGCTCGATCACTTCCTTGATTATCTCGAGGAAACGCTTCAGGTTTTCTCAAGTGAAGCAAGCGTTTCAAGTGAAGGGCGGTTTGTGAATGGGAAAACGCCACTCAAGGAGCGTTTCGAGTGAAGGGTTGAGTCGAGGAGCGTTTGTGAATACAAGGGTAAGGCCCGTATTCACAAGCGCTTCTTCACTCAAGGGCTCCCCTCGATTGACGAAGTCAAGGCGGAGCGTGCTCCTCCACTCAAGGAGGCGATGCGTTTCATGAACGCTACTCGAGGGCTGCTTCGCCAAGGGCCGACTCGAGAAACTCTCCTTCACTTGTCTTACGCAAGACGCATCTGGTAGCGAGGATATGTGATGAAATGCCACAATAAATAACAAAAATTTAGGTTGAAACACTTCAGATAGATTACAAAATTGTCGACAATCAGTACATATGTGTACGGTGGAAGTAATAAGCAAGATTTCAAATATTATCAGCTAGTTTCGATATCAAGCAGGCGCCATATTAGCCAAGCCACGTCAGAGGCAAAGCCGCTAGGATGGGTTGCCTGTTTTGTGAAGACTCGTTTGCACGCGTGAACAAAGTTTTGTTGCACCTCGTGTCGTGGTGCCGTATAGACGAATGGTGCAATGTCTTTCAACGACGACCATGGCGTCGAGCGTGACGGCAGGAAGACCACCGCAATGCGGTTCGTGTTCACGCGTGAAGAGCGTGAACTGCTTGTCAATCTGGTGACGCGGTACAAGGCAATCATCGAGAACAAGAGAACTGATGCGTTCGCCAAGCGTGCTAAGGACAGTGCCTGGGAAAAGCTGACGAGCGAGTACAACAGCCAACCAGGCATTCTTCGCGTTACGGTGGCACAGCAGCGTAAATTGTGGAATAATGAAAAGTGCAGGTGGAACAAGAAGCAGACAGAGGAAAAGCGAAACTTGCATGCCACAGGTAAGTTTACGTTTGTTTACTACTGTAAACGGGGAGTTTTCGAATAGCACTGAGTTAGCAGGCCTCGTGGGCGTTGCGTTTTTGTATGGGGGTGAGATATAGGTTTTTGAATAGCGTCATTTGCGTAAGCCATCCGAAAACGCCCTAATAAGGCATAGGTTACGCTCTGAATTTTGTGTCGTAAATAAATGTGAACCTTCAAGAATTGTGCGAATCATAAGCGTGCACGGGGTTCTCCTTCAGGGAAGGGGGGTGACAGTTTTTCGCTTGCAGAAGCATTTTTTTAAATAGCATCATGTCGTCACCATTCATTTTTTTTTGCAAAATCTTCCTGCACTTTTTTTTCGCCATCGGGTGCCAAAAGTGTCAATTTATTATGAATTAGCAATGCTTTTGCTCAGTTTGAACGTGCTTTGCACTGTATATACATATATATTATATATAAGTGCATGTTTTGGTTTCTTTGTCAGTATTTCTGTTTATTTTTGCAGGATATGATTTCTCGTCTAACTTAAATGAGTGTACAACTTTTTCTTTTAATTTCTTTTTTTGTATTTGCTGATGTGTTTTTTTCTAATCGCTTTGTACTAGCCCCTCTTACCCGATTCTGTATTGGGCTCTGTAGGGTTTGATGAATATAAAAATAAATAGGTAGTAGTAGCACAATAAATAGTTATCTGTGTACCATGAATTTTCGCTGCCTATTTCTCTCGCATATGCGTTGTCTTCCTTAAGCACTTTCTTTGTGCTGTAACTTGAAATTTCAATGTGTCCACGTAACAACATTTTCGCACCTTATGGGGCGGGCCATCTACCTGCCGGCCAATGAGCCCCTCATTGGCGCTTGTTGGAGCAGTGGCATCACACATGGGGACACGGCTCCAGAACCCGTATGACAGCGATGGAGCCCACCTCAATCAGCCAGTGCTTTCTTTATTGCCATCGCGGATATTTAAGAGCATGTTCACTGCTAGCCAAGACAACACGGAAGAGCTGCTTGGCAAAAAACGAATGGGCAAAAACTGTCAGATGTAGCAGCTGTCAAGCTGCTATATTGCATCAACTTATGCATGTATAGAGTGTGCGAGGCGTTGCGTTTCTATGTTGTTTCGTTTTGTGACTAATGCCACTGTTCATACCATTGCATATCCATTTTACTAAAATTTGCGTGAATACATTATTCTCATTCTCTTATCAAGAACATTCCATGGTGTTAATAGAAAGTAATGCTAAGTAATAAGCCTGCTATTACTCCTCTAAAATGTTCCTAGCATAATTTGACGTGGTTTAGCAAGTACTCGTGTGACATATACAAATGCATTTCACATCATGCGTGGCCTTATAATTAGCCCAACTTTAGATTTGTATTTCAACTTTGTTTTTTTGTGTGCAGATGCCCTTTGCCCAGCGCCACTTCCCGGCAGCAAGAGGCTGACTAGCCCACGAGCAAGTACAGTTCATCTGCCATGGAAAGAATTCACCAATTGATTCAATATTTTTGCTACAACTGAAGCTCATATTCGTGAAGCACAGTCACTTTCTTTTTGTATTTCTGTCTGATACCGTATGGATTCACATGAAGTATCTGTCACCATGTGTCATTACTCTTAAGGGGCTTATATGTTTGCAGAGTGACGGTGTTGCATGCCACCAGCTCATATTTTTCATTTTCATATTTACAACTGTTATTATTTTTTATATTTCCATCACGTACTGATTTGTTAAAAATGTCGCTTGTAAACGTAGAAGCATGGAAACACACATATATTTGGGCCCGTACCGTAAAGAGGTTTTTCCCATGACGTCGCATACCAGCGGAGCACCAGTTCTGCTTCTTTAGTATGCGCAGACACAACCAACGTCGTGCCATGGCTGGCTGTTGGAGTCATTCAGAGCTATGGGTTTGCCGACATCGCGAGACCAGGCACCGCTAGTCATAAGGCCCAACTCATAAGGCACCGCTAGTCAAAACTGTTGCTGCTAATATGCCGATTCTCTTGTAACGTGGGATATACTCAGTGCACAAAAATTATACATGTAGCACGCTTATTGTAATAAAAGACTTCAAGCGCAATAGGTAGCACACACGTACACGTTTCGTTCTGGAGATGAAAGTTAAAGGGTTGTACAGGCGTACTAACCGGCTCTCAGGGCTGTCCAGTGGCGGGTCAGCCATCTGGGTCATGAGGAGAGTCGTGCAGGGGTATCCAGCATCACCAAGTAGGAGACCCGGTACTCGCCTCGTTTTTTCTCGTGAAGAACGCGTGCACGACTGTAGTCGAAAATACGACAGTCGCGCACTGATCCCGGCCAGCTCGAAACGGCGTCTTTTAATTGTAGCTTTGGCCCTGCAATCACCCATTGAAAATGCAATACATGTTAAACTGTGTTTTGTTCTGAAGCAGCCGTCTACTACGAACGTACCTAATGCCTGCATGATCTTGTTTCAGTGCAGTAGTATTCACTTTTGTTTCAGAGTGCGAAGCTACAGCCATAGAAATTTAAAGCTTTTCCATTTGTGGGCCAATATAAGATGCATTCACGGAACAGACGTCATCGCAGAAAAACACTCATGCAATATGTGACGCTATTCGGATCGCTTCGCAGCCAGCACTCACACGAGAGGGGTGAATTGCCGCTGCAACCAAAAACTTCAGTCCCCCCCTCCCACTCCAGCCCTAGTATTGCAAATGGGACCTGGGCCTCCTCGCTCATCTCGCGAATTGCTTAGGGCGGACCGAAAGAGGACCGTGGAAGAACATGTGACGTTTGGTGTTGTAGCAAGCAATCCGTGGGCTTAAATCGCGATTTGGTCTTTCTTGTGAATACAGCTCTACTGGGTTACAAACAAGCTACACGAAATAATAAAAAAACGCCACGTTGTTACAATAGCATGCACGGGGTTTGATAATCAAATTATCTACCACGAAGTTTTTTTTTTTGATAATATGCAGTTTATGAAATGCCTTGTGCAATGTTATTGTTGAATTACTATATTTTGGAAGTACTGCAAAGCTTCCAACGTTAGCAGCGAAAAATGAGCAAGTTACCTAAATATTTAGGGAGAAGTAACCCTTCCGGTTGCAGTAAACTTCGCTATTCGGCCCACCAGGTGATTTGATATGGACGTGGGTGCAATCTATACACCCTGTCACACCGGGAAACTTGGCGATCCGGTAGAATTCCACCCACGTCTCACGGAACTTGTCATCGGAGTTAGGGAAATTCACGACAGCCGGGAATAAGTGCTTCGCGATCAGCCGTGCCACACGTTCAATAACGCGGCTCACCGTCGGCTGAGACACAATCACCAAGCAAGTCGCCCATCTCTACTTGAAAAGTACCCACTCCATAAAAGCGCAGCATGATCAGAAGCTGCATCACAGGTGGAAGAGGGTGTCCACGCTTGCTGCAGCTCTCCTCAAATGACAAGCACTCAAGGACATTCTTGACGCTGCTCTTGGTGAAGCGAACGCGCGCGCAAATTCACTGCCTGTGCAGTGCTCCACGGGGTTCAACCGGTCTCTCAACTGTTGGTGTGGTATGCTTACAGAGTCCTGTACGTCGCTAAGCAGCTCGTCGACGCGGAGAACATAATCGACAAACGACGCGTAGTCCGCCATGATACTTGGCTCGAGGGACGATTCAAGGTAGCTCGATCGCTTTTTTGAAAATCTCGAGGAAACGCTCGAGATTTTCCAAAGTGAAAGAAGCGTTTCAAATGAAGGGCGGTTTGTGAATGTAAAAACGCCACTCAAGGAACGTTTCGAATGAAAGGTCGAGTGGAGGAGCATTTGTGAAGACGAGGTAAGTCTTCCGAAACCTCAGGGCACAAAACCTCGAAGTCAGACTTTTTTTCAGCGAAGAGTCAGCGAACTTAACTTGTAACGCTTCCAGAGCTGGCAACCCTAGCACTACTTGGCGCAAAAGACTGAAGACATAACATGTTTGGCGAAAAGTTAGAAGCTCGCCCAGAACATATAGTCGGGCACCGGCAGCGCCTGTCAAGATGTCGTCAGCCTTTTCTAAGTTTGTGGGAAGTCCAGGAAACTATGCTGGAATTACGGACACTTCTGCCCCCGAGTCAACCTTTGCGAAAACAGGCACTGCATTAACCAATACCTGAACGTAACGCGCCTTGGCGCCAGGCGCCTCCACTGCCCCTAGAAAAATTTCCCCATTGTCTTTTTGTACAGACGACACTCGAACTTTTCACTTGTTGCTTGGAGAAAACCCTTTGAGGCACACCTTTCCAAAATGTCCCTTTACGCCACAGTTGAAGCACTTCTGCGCTCTAGCTGGACAGTCTATTCTAGGGTGGGAGTGGCCACCGCAGACGATGCGCTGTCTTGCGTAATGAACTGCTGGCGGCCGGATGTCCTCACTGCGGCGCAGTTTCATGCGGTGACCTACTGTGTCAACGTTGACTTCTTTACATGTACTGGACTGAGTGCTGCCGCGAACCTCGTTGGAGTTGCGAAGCCCTGCTTGTTGCTGCTGACCTGTCTCTTTCAGGCGAGCTTTCGCTAGAGCTGTCGCGAGAGATAGCTGCGGGTACATTTGGAGAGACTAGGAAAGTTTTTCGTCCCGCAGGCCAACGACGAACAGGTCTCAGATGAGGCGCTGCTTGAATTCTCCGAAGTCGCATTTTTCCGACAAGACGTGTAGAGCCGTCATGAACTGGTCAATAGACTCGCCCGGCATCTGGTGCAACTTGTGAAAGCAAGTGCTCTCGTACACAACGTAGGTCTCCTTGATGATGTACTCGTCGAACTTCTTTTTGACCAGCTCTTCTGCACAGAGATTGAAGGTAACGAAGAGGTTCCTTGCTTGCCGCCCCGTGGTGTAGAGCAGAGTGTGCATTAGCGTCTCCTCCGAGTGCTCATTCAAGCCCGACGCATATCGATAGTCGTCGAAGTGTTGTATTCAGGCCGACCACACCGAGTTAGTGTGAAGTTCCAGCGGCGGTGGTTGCTGAAGGCCCGGCGTTGGTGGCGGTGGGGCAGGGGCCATTGCAGCCTCTATTTCTGCCGACGTCTCGATGGCTCTTTTTTTCCCCGATGGCGTTAAAGGTGGGCGGACCACATAACTTCTGACACCATGTCATAGCGGCGCCCGCCGCTATCAATCGGTGATCGGTGAAAGAAAGGAGGCGATAGCAGTCCAGGTGAAAGGCAAGCAAGAAAAAAACCCGCCGTTTATTTCGCAGCTGTTTAAGTAGCAACTGGGACGTTGGTACCACGTGTTTCCATACAAAGGCCAGGCACGGTGAATCGGCGCGTCATGTAGGAACGAGCTTTCAGCACACGGGAAACATGTTCCGGCACAATATGTTGAAGAGTAGCAGATGTTTGTATAGGCAGTTGTTTACACTTGCGCAACGATGCCAACTGGAACATGCGTATTATCAACACCAGAAGCTGATATGAAGCGCTGATGCTTGCTAAGATGCTTGCCCTGGACACTGCTACATGAATCAACTTCAGCGCATGGCAACTAACCACATCTGACGCTAACCCGACGTGATGGCTGTATGAAAAAAGTACATATGCATTGCTTATAAAATTAGGTAGGCAGCACTGAAACCACTATCATTGTTTCACGAAAATTAGCGTCTATTTGAGAAGTAGTTCCGAGACCTGGCGTACCTCTTCGCAACAAGTTTAAAGTACTAAAGAGAAAATAGGCAGCTGTATCCACGTCCTCACAGCAAGCTCAGCGCTGTGGAGGCAACAGCGCTAAGAAAAATACAGACTAACACTTGCATAAATTTGCACACTCTTCACCTGATCTACCCCAAGGCGTACAGAGATATGTGTCCGTGGTGTGGAGCCACCCCAACACTCTTTAACATCACGTGGGAGTGTGCAGAGCACGACGAAGAGCACGACACCACTGACACGTGGGAGGAATGGGAGGAGCTGCTGTCTAGCCCAGTCCTAGTGGATCAGCTGCGACGGATCCAAAGAGCTGAACGGATGGCTCGCGCCAGTGGGGCCCTGAAATAGGGGCATCACCCTGCCGGACAGACTTCGCTCTCCACCCCGTATATTCTTCGGGGAACTAGAGTTCAAGCCTGTCTGGATTATGTATATAATAAAGTTGTCTACTACTAGTACAACTTTGTGGTTAAGTGCTTCATTGGCACCCAGATGTTTTGGGTTTGAGTCCAGCTGGGACTCATCGGGTCGACACTACCAACGTTGGGTATTTCTTAACACTCGTGCGTTTAAATTGCCCATATGTGTTTGCGTAAGTACTGATCCTACATCAAGTGTCAATCACCTGTGGCACATTCCCGCTCGTGGGTATGTGCCACTGTCTGGCGGAAAACGTTTGACGACGTTCATTTTCTTTCTTAACATTTACATTAAAATTACCTGGCATAACATCTCTTATACTTCACTTGGTGTGATGGTCTGTTCATTTCTTAACATTGTGTCTAACGAAAAAACAAGTCTTTATTTGAAGACATTCCTTTCTTCGTTCATAGCGAGAGTCTCGTTCTGTCAGACTTGGAGCCTTAACATGCTAAGGGAATGATTATTGATCAGCTCTGATCTAATATCACGTGCTACGAGACGCCAAGCAGGCAAGAAGAGAGCTCCACAGACACCGCCATGGCAACAGGTAGCACTGACCGACAATCTCACATTCATTTCACATATATATCTACCCAATAAAGTGGATGGGGAGTTGGCCGTCGTGGTAGCTAAGTCGGAGAGCATATGACGCGTTATTCGAAGATCGAATGTTCGGTCCTTGCCCAGGGCCAGTTATCTTTCCGTCCACTTTTATTTCTTCACATTTACATTACGATTGCTTCTCATACATCCTCTGCCCTTTCCTTGGCAGTATTGTCTGTTAGATCTTATTATTATTTTGTCTAACAAACAAAACGAGTCATTCATGGTACGCTTTTTTCCCAGCAAGAAAATGTGGTTGCAGCCATATATTCTAAGTCTGTTCTAATTTTTTTACCTTTCTTCAATGAATAGTAGGTATTTTGAGGCTTAATCTTCCCCTGAAATATGTTAATTGGGTGTTTGACCGACATTAGAGTCCTTGGAACAAAACAGGCATAGCCTTGAAAGTCCTTGAAAAATGCTAATATTTGTCACGTAAACGAGTATGAATTCTGTTAAGTCTGATGCTGAGAAGTGACTGTAGACAGCAGTGTAAAGCTATAACTGCAGCTCTTTACGTGGCAAGCCACCAAATCTGCACGGTGATGGCGCTATGGAGTCTCGGTGAAATCCTTTACTTTTAACGAAAGCACAAAAGGGCATTGTTGAATAAAAAAGAAAGTAAGCATAAGCTCCGCTTCAATAGATTCCCAATAACAGGGCAGAAAGAAAAAAAATTCTTTTGGAAATGAAAAAAAATCGCCTTGTTTTGCTGAGAAGCTGACAACCCGTTATCATGGTGCAGCGGCTCCTACATTTTGGACTGTCGACTTGTTGGTTTGAAACTGGTTGAAGGTTTTACTCCCAACTTCTATAAATGCTTTTCGATAAAGGTTAAAATGCACAAGCTAATTGAGGTATCATTTAGGTTTCGTGCAGTGTGATTTCACTCTGTTCAATATTAAGGTCTACCTAAACAGATGCAGCCGCTGTAGCAATGTTTGTACTACAATCAATGATCCGCTAATGCTGCAGGCGGAATTCTTCGATGCCGAGAACGTCGAAGAAGGGTCACCGCCACAAGGTCGCTGCCGCTTCGGATCATGCCACATGTGTGGAATGATGGGGCATTACATCAGGAATCGCCCGCACAAGGACAACGTTTTCGTTGTCGAGAAGAGAAGTTCGGCAGACCCCAGGTACTGTGCAAATCCATGTTATGCGAATAAGATTGAAGGAAGGTGATGGCGGTGCCCTATTTTGAACGCAAATGCATTGCTTAGTAGGACTATGTCAGGCTTTCGTCGAGATCTGTCCACCGCCCTCGCCCATAGCAACAGCTGTGGGCGCAGTGCTTATCCTCGCCCCTAGCAACCGAAGCCCCTACCTCCTTGACTTGAACTTGACTTGCCACCGCCTCAATGCAGAGTTGGAAACGCGTGTGTTGCGTTTGGGCTGCTAGCGTTTGTGTAGCATATGTGTTCAACCGTGCACGCTATAGCTACTAGAGCTGTAAACGCATACCATGTTTCTCGCGACATAAAAAAAAATTGATGGCAGATCCATGAGGTGAATGATGATGACATCTGGCGAAGCTCCTTGAAGTAATACCGTGAAATTTTCTTTCAATAATTCGCCTGGCGATATGCGCGGTTCCTCGTCGCTTCCCATTGTCAAACGTTTCCAAGATCTGCTTCGCGACGTTGACGTGCTGCCTCGGCCACTCGTTCTCGTGCCGAAGGACCCTGCCGACGCTTACGTGCCGCTGCAGCTTCATGTTCACGTACGGCGGTATCTTGCCGACACTGCCTTGTTGATGTCGCTTCTTGTTCCCGTACAGCAGGATCTTTCCGACGCTGACGTGCCGCTACAGCTTCTTGTTCACGTACGACGTGATCTTGCCGACGCTGCCTTGCTAATTTGGCTTCTTTTTCCCGTACGGCAGGATCTTGCCAACGCTGCCTCGCTGATGTGGCCTCTCATTCCCGTATGGAAGGATCTTGCCGGCGCTGATTTGCCGCTGCGCCTTTTTGTTCACGCATGGCGAGATCTTGCGGACGCTGCCATGATGACGTGGCTTCTTGTTCCCGTACAGCAGGATCTTGGCGGCGATGTCGCGCAGCTTTCCTGCGCGCTTCTGCCTCGCGTGCTCTCACTCCGGGATCCTGTCTGCGAGCGCGCACCGCCGTGCCTTGCGCGCCCGCCTTTCGGCATCCTTATCCATACGACCACATACCGACCGCAAAGAGCATTGGCAACTACAAACCTGCATTCATATGGTTTTGATTATAAAACCATTGCACTAGAAAACACCTGGCGTCTTTCGTTAAGCAGCTGGCGTCTTCTTTTAGATGCGGAGCATCTTATACTCGCGCCTTGTAGTGCGCCGTCCGCACCGCTTCTCGAACATTCGACAGCTGACGCGCGCGCATGCGCCGTCGCGCCGTCGCCCACTCTTCCACCATCTGTGCATCCCTTCCTCCTCTACACACCGCGCGCGCTTCACTCCTCCACCATCTGTGCACCCTTCCTCCTCTACACACCGCGTTCGACATCTACAATTCTCCTGATTCTCCAGTGGACGCGCATGTGGCATCGTGCTTCGAGAACATTCAACAGCTGACAGTGCATGCGCCGTCGTGCTGTATATATACTCAAGGTCGGCGCTCGCTCGCTCAGTTGCCGCTCGTCGGTTGGTTTGTACGACGCGTCGACGTCCAAGGTCGCGGTGAAATGAATTCCAACGAATTCACAAACACAATGATCGACGTCCCTTCGACCAGCGCCGCCCTTTCGCATACGTGTGTACGTGTTCACTCATTTAACACCCCCTCCTACAACCACGTTAACCAATTTAGCCATCGACCCAAGTAAGTCGCAATTTAACACCCCATTTCACAACCACGTTAACCAATTTAGCCATCGACCCAAGTAAGTCGCACTTTAACACCCCGTTAACCAATTATATGGTCCGCATCCTCCTCAGTGTTCCCCCGAGGGAAGCTGCGGGCAATTTTTTTTGTTTTGCTTTAGAAACATCTGGCGTCTTTTCCAATTGCTTTTAGAAAATATCACGCGTCTTTTGTTGGTTTATTTATTCAATCAACGGGCTTCGAACAAAATTTTATATTGTTTAATCACGCACAGGAGAAATCTCACCAGGCACTACCTTGGAGGTAATCAATGGCTACTACTGGGAATGAGAAACAGCGGAAGTCGGCTTTTAACGCTTCTACTTTTACTAACGTTTCCTTCCGGGACATGCCAATTGCTGCTAATGGGGAATGAGGGACAGAAGAATTAGGCTTTTTGTTAACGCGCACGCTGCGAATTTTAGAGGCGGAGCTTCTTATTGTGGCACCCGTTTGTCCCTCGTACTGTCGTAGTGTATGACAATTGTTACATTTTGACCTCCAGTTTGGTGCCGGTGGGAGATTACTTCTGTGCGTTGTTGAACAATAAAAAATAGTGTTCAATGTACATGCCAATGGCTGCTAATGGAAAACGAGAGACAGGAGCATTCGGCTTTTAGTTAACGCTCACGCTGCGATCCCCATTAGCAGCCATTCGCATGTACATTGAGCACTACCTGACAAGAAAGGGTTGCTACGTTATACTCGCAGGGTGTAACCTCCTTCGTTTTAAAAAGGTTTAGCGAGCGTTGAGCCACAGTGCCATGAATACAATGAACTAGTTTATACCATGAACTTAAAGTGGTTAAAGGTGGGAAAAACCCCAAAGCGCAAGCCGTAAGAACGTTTGCGTGTCTTACCTCTCGTTTAGTCCTTCGAATGTCCGCTGGATGGCGGTGCTTCTATATGGGGATTATATGATGAAAAGATGCGTGATAGCGGTACCTGGAGTGTCGAATAGATGGATGAATGAACATACGGACAGATGCATGGATGGAGGCATGAATGGACGCAGGGGACGTAAAAGTAAACATTTCGGACGTAAAAAGTAAACATTTCCGGAATAAGCCAAAGAAGATAATCCTCTGAGAAGAAATATCGGAGATTCCTAAAGAAATCGATGAATCTCGTAAGTGAACAATGTATTTTTGCGTGTATACAACCATGTGTGCGTGGGTCCATAACAGAAGAACCAAGCATGGAGTTATGGGGTGGCACTTAAGTCCATCAATTCATCATTTCGAGTGCCCGCACACGTTTCTATTTGCTTGTATAGATTTAACGAACGAGATTGGTCACGTGTAACATAGACGTTTACTGCTCTTGGGATTATTTCTCTACCGTTCACGAACATTTTCTTTTCGTACATGTTGTTCATGTAAAGACGTCTTTTTTTAACTTATAGTTTCAAAATAGATGTGCCACGCATATATTATTCTACAAGATTTGCTGTAATGTGAATTTTTTTTATTCAGTGACACCAGGCGAACTTCAAGCACGTTCGAAGAACCTCAAGGACACATTCAGGAAAAACATAAGAGAAAAAAATCAAAAAGAGCGGTGCTGCAGCTCCATCGCAGACAGCATTGACCGCACACTGAACAGATGACTCTCCTCAGAGACGTATTAGAACCTAGGCGGTACGTCACGTAATCGTAAATACCCGGTGGCAATATTAAGCGCCACTTTTAAATGTCCAATGTAACGTAGTACTCATACGCTAGCTGTCGTCTTTGTAATGTATAGTCACTATTTACTGAATCACACATTGCTTTCAGGAGCGTCAGGAACATGGATGCCTGCGATGAAACAGCGGTTCCAACATCCCTGCCTGTGGAGCCACTCGACTTCCCATTGCAAGCTTTCTGGAACGGCTCAGATGTTGAAAACTGCCCCGCCACAAGAAATCCGTTTGAACTTATATTCCAAGGGCCTAGCGTACCAGAACGGGTTACAACACCACCTAATCTGCCACCTCACCATCCGCTTCCCTACAATGTACCGCCTTTCAATCCACCACTTTCCAATTCATCACAGTCTGCCAGCTGCCCAAGAGATAGTGAGGAAGTATCATTGACGCCACAACAAAGGTCAAAGCGGCAGTGACAAAGAGAATTGGAAACTGTAGACGACGAACTGAACGCAGTGCGCAACCTCATTGCGGCTCACAAGCCAATGGACGCTAACAGGTTATTTCTTTTGTCTTTGAAACCATACCTGCAAAGCACGCCACAAGAAATGCTCACAGATTTAAAGATGAATTTACTCCATGTCGGCTCCACCTATAGCGGGGCGCCGTCCTCTTTCACTGCATTCATACGATTGTTGAGTGCAGATTGAAAATAAAATAAAACTAGGCAGTGAACTTCATGCGTCGGTGTCTTTCTTTAATAAATGGTCAATTCAAGTACATTGGTGTTCAAACTGAACTTTCTGTATCGGCAAATATGACACTGTGCATGAAATTATAGATAGTGTACTTTCCAGTAACATTTTAAGTTTCCTTAGCGGCAATAGAGAGGTGTAGATGCATAAACACTCCATTTCTGAAGTCACGTCAGTAGCCCCAGAAATATAGAAATAAAATATAAAACATAATATATAAAAGAATACTGGAATGGAGTGTGGTGTTTTATACACTATTATAACTAAGGGAAAACTACACTCGAACTTTAATGAAAAGAGAACCTGGTATGCTACAAAATGTGAGCTGATACTACACGCCCCCCCCCCCCTCCCGCAAAAGAAAGAGTAAAAACTGAATATAGGCTATGTCGTTATTTGTATATTACAAGCTTTGACTTTCTCACTAAAAAGTCATCGCTCACCTTGGCATGCACCCTACGATACATTTTGCAAAAACGTTAAAGGCGTAGTCCGGCCGACGCCCGCTGCCAAGGCACGGCCCCCTGTGGGCTTACAAAATAAGATTTAAAGATATCTCCCGTTTCAGCCGCTCATATGCGGTAATTGTGTCCCACAGGAGACTGTAGTTGAATCATCGTAGTTCCTTCTGCGTCCGCTGCTGAGCGCCACTGGCCATTCGTTGTATTTCTATACTACGGATCCTCTCTACCCGCATAATTGGTAGGCATGTAAAAGACGTCTGCTGATAGGAAGTTGTGAAGAACACACGACGCTATGACAACATAGCCAGTGTTTTCAGGAAGCAGGTTTATGGTTCTCCTGAATATTCAGAACCTTGATGTCATGACGCCGAAAGCATTTTCCACGCACCTCCTGCGCGTAAAAAAAATCATGACGCAAGCATAGGTGACTATTTGACATAAGAGAAAGTTTAAGTTTGAATAGCACAAGAAGATAATGAATAAGTTTGTATGAGGCACTTAAGGTCAACAGTTAATTTATTTAATGAGAATTCCATGACATCCAAATCACCTTGCGCGGCTCAGGCGATAATTGAATATTCGTTTGTCATCTTCAAGTCGAGTCCCCGGTTAGGGCCGTAGAAAGTCTGGCCGAAGCTGGAGGGCTTCATCACCGACAAACACATGTGGAGCAATAGTGGTGTCACCAGGTAGTCGCCGCGGCTTTGGAAGACACAGAAGGCTATTCTCCAAAGCTCGACCGAATCTGGAGTTGTTGCATGTTCCCCCATCGCTCTGCCGCCCATAGGCACCCACATCAACGGCAACAAACTTCAGGTTGCTGTCGACCATTGCCATCAAGACAATGGAGTAGGTCCCCTACGATAAAGGAAACGTTTGGTCATCAGAGAAGAACTAAGAACCTATTGATTGAACAAGGTGCACTAAAGACGCGGCACTAAATAGATGTTTAGTCTGTTCTACATTCAGTTTGTGTTAGAAATTTGATAAATTTGATAACACAATATGCTCGAAATTGAAAGCATCTTACGCAATGTCACCATTACCTTGTAGTGGTAGTAAAGACTTCCGGAGTGCGGTGGCATTTGAATTTGGACATGTATCCCGTCCACCGCTCCAACACACAGGGGGAAATCCTACTTGTCACAAAAATCATTTGCAATCTCTTGCCACCTGGTAGCCGTCGGAATCTGAAATGAACAACGTTGTCATCACTAATAAACTAAAATGTCGTCGTCTATAAGCGAGTGTCTCGTCACAGGAAAAAATCAATAAAAAAGAGGTATGCTTGTACTTGGTAAGATGTAAGTTTATCGTTAAACGTTTGGAGGGCTACTGAAATTAGCCCGTCATGACCGTCATGAAATTAGCTCCACATATACCAAATTTAGTATTACAGTACGTCAATGGATAACGAAGATATGTGATTCGCGCAAACATGATAATCATGAGATGCGTGCCTTATAACAACATTAAGACATGCCACACTCATGATGCACTGGCGGCCGTTTCGCTAGCTTCAGTTATACCAAATTTGGTATTACGGGACATGAATTGATGACGAAGGTATGATACTGGTGCAAACACGATAGACATAACATGCATGTAATGTAACGATGTGACTACATGCTATGCGCATGATGCGCTCGTGGCCGTTTCGCTAGTTCCACATGCACCAAACTCGGTATTACGTGACGCCAACGGGCGACATATGTAAATGACCTATCTGACCATAGTATTCCCGACATGCGTGTCATGTAACAACATGACAACATGCCACACTGAAGATGCGCTCACGGCAGTTTCGCTGGCTTCACGTATGCGAAATTTCATATTACGGGACGCCAATGAATGGCGAAGTTATGGGACTGCTGCAAAGAAGATAATCATGAGATGCGTGTCATGTGAGAACATGACTACATGCCACAATCAATGCGCCAATACATTTTGACGTGACGGGGTGCGCGTGCTCGCTGGCGTCCATTCCGTCGCGTGAAGCTGGCGCTGCCACGCCAGGCGCCATTCTTGTCATATACTCACAGGCTGGCGCCGCGCTGCATTGCTTTGACGCATGCGCGTTTCTGCGTGTGCGGCGTCCTTCCATCACGAAAAGCCATATGGAGACGCAGTGTTGTTTGGGTAACGCATCAGCGCAAAATCCGGCATGTCGCATTTCGCGCCGGTTGCCGTCAGGTCGCGCCCACGGATGCTTGTCACGCCTGGCGTCAGACTACAAAATGCTAGCGTTTTGCTAACGTAGCGTCGCTTTTCTGAGCGTGCGCGCGCGTGAACGCTACATTGGAGTATATTGGGTCCTTCATAATGCGCTTGCGGCCGTTTTGCAAACTTCACATAACAAAAACTTGGTGTTACGTGACGTCGATGTTTGACGAAACATATGACTGGTGCAAATATGATAATGTTAACACACGTGCCATGTAAGAACATGGCAACATACCACGCTCATTGCGTGCTCACGGCCGTTTCGTTAGCTCCCCATATACTAAATTTGGTATCACATGACGTCGGTAGATGACGAAGGTAAACAACACATCCAAACATGATAATGATGATACGGAGGACATGTACTGTATCATTTACCTCTACCTCGTAACGTCGTGCTGATTTTAAAGTGTCATATCAAGATGCCTCATGCGTGCTTCGCATATAATCGATTACAACGGAACGTGGGATCTGCCAAGTTTTATTGAGCGAGACGGTACGAAATGACGCTGCTGATATCAACAAATGTTGCACGCAATGACATATGCAGAACAGTCTGATATGTATTATACCACCAGTTCTTTACACTTCTGTAACAATGCCACAAAGACATGCCTGGTACCAACACCCGAAGCGGTAAGCATCATGTAGTGCTTATGTTTGCGAAGCTTGTAGTTTCTCTATGGAGCAACTTCAGCGCATGGCGCTTAAGTCTTATATTGACGCAACCGCAAGTGACGCCTGAATCAAAGGGGCGCCTGTGTAACGTTTGTGAAATAAATAGCCAGAACTGCTGCCACAATTGACCTTTCACTAACATTACGATGGCAACTTCCAGTAAAGTGATTGATTGATTTTTGGGGTTTAACGTCCCAAAACCACCATTTGATTATGAGAGACGCCGTAGTGAAGGGCTCCGGAAATTTTGACCACCTGGGGTTCTTTAACATGCACCCAAATCTGAGTACACGGGTCTACAACATATCCGCCTCCATCGGAAGTGCAGCCGCCGCAGCCGGGAATCGAACCCGCGACCTGCGGGTCAGCAGCCGAGTACCTTAGCCACTAGACCACCGCGGCGGGGCGACTTTCAGTAAAACCTAGGAAGCAATCCCTTTATCCTCTCAGTCACGCAGGGAATACGGGCTGCTCCACTTAAAGAGTACAGGTTGACGGATTGGGTCGAGTTTAGAAAGCGCCGCAAGGCTGATGAGGCAGAATAAGACACATTCTGGGAACTCTTCTCGAGATCAGTCGAGGATCCGCTTCTCTCAACCAAGACAGTCTATTCTGATATATGTGTGGATGAAATGGATTCACGTCTTGCGCGCATCGGAGGCTGAAAAAATGCTGGCTGAGGGACAATACACACAGCTCAACTGCCGATTGCATAAATGCAATGCACTCCTCAATAAAGAAGCTGAAGACTCTAGACAGGAGCTATCTACGCAGCAATGGAATAAGGTTCGCTCAAAAGTAGATGGACAGAAGCTCACCAGAGGCAAATGGAAACTCGGCTAGACGATACTAACTAGTAATCTGATGTTGGCGATAGACTCATTAGTCCAACTGCAGGGGAACAGTGGGGAAGACTATACAACTGCACTTAATGAATCTTCATAGCAATACCTTCCACTTGGCCCCTCCGGGGACTGGGATTACCCAGACTTCCGGGGAGGGCCGCTGAAGAAAATCGACTTACCCTTCACGAACTTTGAGATACAACAGGTGCTTCATACGTTAAATACGCTTATATGCTCCTACCCTTCATATACTCTGGGCAGGATGCCTCGTGCCGCAGGCCTGGTTTGAATGCGAAGCGGATCTTGATAAAATTGCATGAGAGCACATAACTTCGCTTTCCTTTTTCATTTCTGTTTCGATGTCTGACCACACTAAGATTGTGTATCACAATGTTTCTTCGTTCAAATCTTGAGTAGAAAACGTAAGCAGCAGAGATGATATCTTGTCTGTTTTCCATGTAAATAATTGAAGCTTGAAGAACAAACAACTAGAAATTGATTCATTTTTAAGTCACTTGACTACATTTTTAACTTCATGGCATTTACGGAAACTTGGCTTCAGAATTATCAGAATGTTGTACACTTTTGTGGTTATAGATCAGAAGGTGTTTATAGATCCGATCGTAGAGGTGGAGGAATCTCTTTGTATATTAAGGATGGTATTACTTATGATGTTTTGTGTGAATTTTCAGGTGTACTGGCAAATTATGAATCCGTTGTTGTTAGGAGTGTGGGAATAATTATTGTTTCGGTTTACCACCCCCCTTTAAATGATACTAAAACTTTTTTTGAATATATTACTTTCCTGTTTGAATATGTGTCTACAGAAACGTTGCCTATTGTTCTTGTTGGTGATTTCAACAATGACATATTGAGAAACACTCCACAATCAGATCAATCATTAAACTTGATCGAATCTTACTCCTGTGGAAATGTAATAAATTCGCCAACTAGAATTACAGGATTAAGTGAAACCATGATTGATTTGTGTGTTACTAACTTTGATAAAATGATGTTCTTTCTGGAATTTTCGCAAGCGATTTGAGTGACCACCTACCCATTTTTTGCATCTTTTCTGCTAGAAAAAAACAGAATATGCCGAACTCGATCTGCTCCTGCTCCTTATTGTAGGTTCGATGAAACATCTCTTTCTGCTTTTCGCTCAATGATCGAGCTTGTCGACTGGTCAAATGTTCTCGAGGAAGAAAACCCAAGCATCTCATACGATAGATTTCTCAAACAGGTCAAGCGTTGCTACGAGGCAGCTTTCCCTAAACGTTATGCGAAAATACACAAAAAAGTAGAAAACCATGGGTAGCCAAAGAGTTACATCAGAGAATTAAAGCACGAGATATCGTGTGCCATCAATTTATAAATCTAAAAGACTTAGCGCTTCTTAACGAGTACAAGAAAGTGAGAAACAAGTTAAACTCTAACCTCAAGAAAGCTAGGGCTGAATATTATAAAAACAGATTTCTTGGTGTGTCCGATAACCCTAAAGAAGTTTGGAACACGTTACGTTCTCTAATTGGTCAAGAACAAAATACCATTCCTAGCACGTTGGTGACTGATGGTGTCCAATACAGTAAAGAGGCTTTGCCAAATAAATTCAAATCATACTTCTTAACCTCTGGTACATATTCGTCTTCCGACAAGCAATTAAACGTGGAAAAATACATTGCTTCCTCTTCTATGAATTCTCTATTTTTGTCACCATATAGTGAATTGAAAATTTACTCTTTTCTTATGGGGCTAAATAAAAATACTGCGGCCGGTAACGAAGAAATCAAAACCATTCCAATAACTTTTGTTGCAAATTTACTTGCGGCACCTTTACAACATATCTACAACAGAGCGCTAGTTACAGGCATTTTCCCAGCTTCTATGAAAACTGCGTGGATTACAATCTTACATAAAGCAGGCCATATCAATGATTTCAATAATTACCCGCCGATATCGGTGTTACCCTTCTTCTCGAAAGTGTTACAAAACGTAATAAAAACAAGGATAACCAAGTTTCTCGATGATCATAAACTTCTTGTCTGGGAGCATTTCGGCTTTCGAGCAAAGAAATCTACAGAAATGACATTACTTGGCATTAAAGAACGAATCGTTCAAAATATAGACAGCAAGAAGCTCACCCTGGGAATATTTTTAGACTTTCGAAAGGCATTTGATTCGGTTAAGCATGATATTCTTTTAAAAACAATACCGTATTATGGTATTCTAGGTATCGCTCTAGAGTTGGTACGTAGCTATTTATCAGACAGATTACAATATACATGTGTTCACTGGTATAATTCCCAGTTAAAACCAGTAACACTAGGTGTGCCTCAGGGTTCTATACTGGGACCTCTATTTTTTTATTATTTATATAAATGATATAGTTCATGTGCCAGTGGCTTCTTCTACAGTTATGTATGCAGATGATACAAGTTTCTTCTGTGGCGGCTGTCTAAAAGATCTTGAGAAGAAAGCGAATGAATGCCTGGTCTCACTCTCTTACTGGCTAAATTCAATCCAACTACAATTGAATGTTAGTAAAACTAAATTTATTTTATTTAGGAGCAAAAACAAGTGTGAAGATTACAGGATTTCTCTCTAGTTTAAAAATAATGAAATCCAACGAGTCTCTTTTTTTAAATTTTTAGGTGTACTTTTTAATTAGCACCTGAGTTGGACACCTCAAATAAATAAAGTACATGCCAATATGTCCCGAACGATTTCGGTTTTAAATAACCTTAGGTTCCTAGTTCCAACCTGGTTAAAGCTCCAGCTATATTATTCTTTGGTTCATTCCCATCTACATTACTGTCTGTTAGTTTGGGGCACAACTTAAAAAACCAATCTTGACAGGCTGTTAGTTTTACAAAAAAGGTCTGTACGCTACATAGAAAATCTGCAACTTAGAGAACATACTCCTCGATTTTTCGGCAAGCTTCAGATACTTAATGTCTACCAATTATACAATCCTAAACTCAGCTTATATGTCATTAATGAAATAGGAAACACCGTTGGCACTTATATGGTGCATTGCTACCCAAGCGATACTCCCTACGAACTACGCTTTGGTCGTTCTCGATTGCCTTTTTTCAGAACAACATATGGTAAGCAAACTTTATAAGATGTACTTCCTTTCTTGTAAAGAGCCTTACTTGTATTATTTATTATAAATATTTCTTTTGTGTCGTTCCTGCTTTTGCATAATAGATTAAAATTGCTCAATTTATTTCTTTTCAAATGTATTTCTCTATAGTACTTAGTAATTCTGTCAGAAATTTCTCTTTGTTGCATTTTGATATTTATAATTTTTATATTGGTACTGCAAATTGGTGATGACTGTAATGAGTTATTTTAAAAAGTATGTGTCGACATCTGTTATACATGTTGAATTTGAATTTTGTGTCCCCTCATTCAAAATCAGAATGAAATTCGTATCCTTTGTTCCACTTCACCTGAGCAATTGTATAAGTGGAGGGTCCATACTCAGGCAGAGGTAATCTGCCTTTAGTCCCTTCAACCTAGGCAATCACTGTTTTTGTTTGAATAAACAGTGAGTGAGAGAGTGAGTGAGTGAGTGAGGCCTGGAGGACGGCCTCGGTGACTCATTTCAAGGCCGGGCAAGGCACTCTCCAAAAAGGACCTCCATCCCATCTCACTCGCATATTGCCTAGGGAAGGTGACGGAGCATGGGATACACAACTCGGCTTCTTGGTACACCGAGGATAAAGAGCCTTTTCTACACAGCATGGTAGCCTTCCAGCTGGGCCTCACTACCCACTATCTCACGCCCATGATTAAAGGGCAAATCACTCACCAAGGAATCCAAGATATTCGGGGACTATTGGCCCTAAATCTCGCCGAAGCATTTGATACATTTTTAATAAGTTCGTAACCTTGATGGGGTATAGAGCATGAAGATGGGACCGAAGTTCTACATCTATGTTGGGGCCGTCCTCTGGGAATTTAAAGCTACCATAAAGATTGGGGAATGAACATCGGGAGCCTTCACACTGGGTGCGAGGGGTGCGCCTCAGTGAGTGGTCATTTCATTTCTATTGTTCAGCATAGCCATGAAAGGCCTCTCGGAGCGCCTTTCCTCTGCAGCCAATACCAACCACGTCCTATATACCGAGGACATTACTGTCTGGTGAATGGGGCGCACGGATGCTATGTGAAAAAAGTGCTGCAGACGGCATTGACTATCACAAAAATTTCTTCGTAGTGTTCAGCTCTCCCCTTCTGAATAGGAGTCACTTCTCCATTGACCGGTTCGACTGGGGCGGAGACGTCACTCACCGCTTCATCATGTACAGATTATGCTAACCACAGGGGATGGGCAGTCGATTTCCAGTCATTTGCATTTGGCTGCCGGGCTTCCTTCTTGAATTCAATGGCAGAAACTCGCAGGCTTTGCCCGACATCACCTCTAAACTTAGAGAATGCTTAAGACATCAAGAGTGTCAAAACGCAGAAAAGCGCTGGGGTAAAGCAAGATCCTTTGGCTATGCCATGCGTTTCTCATAAGCCGCTATAGTTACGTATTGATTGATTTATTTGTGGGGTTTAACGTCCCAAAACCACTACCTATAGTTAAGTAACGTCATCAATAAATTCGTATACATGCGAGAAGGATAAACTTGACACTTTATTGCGGAATATTATAAAAGCGTTACGTTTTTCTATGAGTAGCAGCACGCACAGACTTATGAGCCTAGCATGCACAACCTTTCGCAAGTGAGTGAGGCACAGACCCTAGCTCAGCTCGCGCAGCTCTTTTTCACGAAAGCTGGTCAGCGTCTCTTACAGTCGCCAGGGTGCCATCATACGGGCGATTCGGAACAGAATATCTTGTCACAAACACTGACAGGTACGTACGAGGTAGCACAATTCCATTATAACGTTCATGCGCAGAGAAATGTTGGTAGGTGAATGGTACAGGTGAAGATTCTGCTTAATTTTGTAGCTAAATTATAGTTTCCTCGTATGGACGCTACCTACACAGATCCTCCACTCGGGCAATGCGACTGCCCACATCGCGGCTCGAGGCCTTGCAAGCCGAGCTGTGGCACCTGCTGGCAGCCCCGATGTCTCGCAGACATCAAGTACAGTGCGGGAATTGAAGTGGGAGAATCGCAAGGCAACATTCAGAGACATTTATTTATTTATTTACTTATTTATTTATTTATTTATTTATTTATTTATTTATTTATTTATTTATTTATTTATTTATTTATTATACACTCAGGGTTTTCACAACACAGAAGGGAGCGGGAAATGTTTCCCATTTTTTACATGTAAAAAAATGGGAAACAACACTCGATAAATATATACAAAACGAAATTTCAGTAAGGGGAAGATTAATACATAACTACGGTAAATATTAACTACGTCAGCAAAAACAACGTTGCAGTAGCAATAATGAAGGTAGTACATGTCCAAGTCCAAGCACTAAGCAAAGAACAACAGACAATCTCTAAAGCAAAAACAAACAAAGAGATCATGACACACAAACACACACATATATATATATATATATATATATATATATATATATATATATAATGGTATATGGCACAACGGGAGCGTTGTCAACAAGAATAAACATATTTATTTCTCAACAGTTTCGGGAGGGGTCCTCCCTTCATCAGGGGATGAGTTATCCTAACATGAACTTCCAAACTTCGTTGCTGCCGCGTCCCTCTCGCCTTGAAAGATGTTTGCGAGAGTGACAGAAAGAAAGACAGTAAAAAAGAGGAAGAACCACTGTCAACACTGAGAACAATACCAAATGTCCGTGTACGTTCATAAGAACCGGATGTGGACGTACACGGACATTTCGTTTTGTTCTCAGTGTTGACAGTGGTTCTTCCTCTTTTTTACTGTCTTTCATTCTTTGCTTTTTCTCTGTTTCTTTTTTTTCTTTTCTTCTTTTTTCTTCTCTTTTTTCTTTCTTTCTTTTTTAGTTCTCTCTCACTCTCGCAGACATCTTTCAAGGCGAGAGGGACGCGGCAGCAACGAAGTTTGGAAGTTCATGTTAGTATAACTCATCCCCTGATGAAGGGAGGACCCCTCCCGAAGCTGTTGGGAAATAAATGTATATATTCTTATTGACAACGCTCCCGTTGTGCCATATGTCATACCTTCACAAACACTAAATGGCCCAATGAATTATTACTCCCGCTATATATATATATATACATATATATATACATATATATATATATATATATATACATATATAGTGGGGTGAAATTCAATGGATCCGGTGGGAAATGCGGTAGAAAAAGAGGTCGACAAACGTGCGAAAAAACACTAGCTTTACTAACGTTTCGGCAGGTGGGCTTGCCTTTGTCGAAGTGAATCACTCCGACGAAGGCAGGCCCACCTGCCACCGAAACGTTAGTAAAACTAGTGTTTTTTCGCACGTTTGTCGACCTCTTTTTCTACCGTGTACATATATATATATATATATATATATATATATATATATATATATATATATATATATATATATATATATATATATATATATCAGCTTCGAACGCGTTATTCGAAGGTCGTACGTTCGATTCCTGCTCACAGCTGGTAATTTTTTCATCCACTTTTCTTTCTTCTTTCTTCTTATTTACATTCCATCGGTTCTAATAACTTCCCCTGTACATTCCTTGGCATTACTGTCTGTTTATCTCACTATTATTGGGTTAAAACACGGAAATACGAGCCCTTAGGTATACACTTCTCTCCCTTATACATATATATATATATATATATATATATATATATATATATATATATATATAGTGGGAGTAATAATTCAATGGGCCAGTTAGTCTTCGTGAAGGTATGGGATATGGCACAACGGGAGCGTTGTCAACAAGGATAAATATATTTTTATTTTTATATTTATCCTTGTTGACAACGCTCCCGTTGTGCCATATCCCATACCTATATATATATATATATATATATATATATATATATATATATATATATATATATATATATATATATATATATATATATATATATAGGTCACACTGACGAAGGCTGGCCCACCACCCGAAACGTATGTGATTAATAAAAGTGTTTCCTCGTTAGTCGTGCCTTTTTGCTTCCGTTATATATATATATATATATATATATATATATATATATATATATATATGTATATATATATATATATATATATATATATATATATTGTCGCGAGAGGAAACGATAGGCAGGAACTCGAAGTGGAGGACTGTTTACTCAGCCAGAGCTGCCATTGACTTCTTCGCTCTCGTCTTCTGCCACCAACACAGCGTGGCATTACCCTCTCCCCAATGAAAAAAAAAGAAGAAGAAGCATCGAATGAATGCCATGGCTCCGAAAAACAACGAAAGGTGGTAAGAAATGTCTGTGTCCATTGAAAATAAAAAGGACGAGATGAAAAATAAAGAGGCAAGAAAGCAATGTGCAATTGTCTTGAAGGATATTGCCACATCACAAAGTTCTTGTCTTACAGTCAACGAGAATAGTACGGCTTCATCCTGGAGACGTGAACCACATCCGAGGAGCGGGGTCTGCGAGAACGGTGTGACGTGTCTGCTGGGACAACTTCGTAGTTCACTTCGCCGAGGCGATGAAGAACTCGGTAGGGTCCGAAGTACCGACATAACAATTTTTCTGAGCGTCCACGTTGACGTATAGGAGTCCAAACCCAGACTAGGTCTCCGGGTTTGTATATTACTGCTCTGTGGTGGGTGTTGTACCGGAGAGCATCTTGATGTTGCCGCGATAAAATGCGAAAGCGCGCCAGCTGCCGGGCGTCTTCGGCACGCTGAACAAATACATCTGCGTCCGGGGTGATCGTGTCCGGCAGAGTTGGTTGCCGCATGGTGTCAAGCATTGTGGTGACGTCGCGGCCGTAAACCAGACGAAAAGGAGCAAAGCCGGTGGTTTCCTGCAAAGCCGTATTGTAGGCAAATGTTATATACGGAAGGATTTCATCCCAATTCTTCTGATCCTTGGCGACATACATCGAAAGCATATCTGCAATCGTTTTGTTAAGACGTTCGGTTAACCCGTTAGTCTGTGGGTGGTACGCAGTTGCTGTTCGGTGCGTCGTGCCGCTCAGCAACAGGATCTGTCGGAGCAACTGTGCCGTAAAAGCAGTACCACGATCTGTGATGACGACAGCGGGAGCACCGTGGCGGAGAACGATGTTCTTGATGAAGAAGTCAGCCACCTCGGAAGCAGTTGCTCGCTGGGCGGCTTGTGTTTCGCAGTATCTGGTCAAGTAATCGGTGGCAACCACAATCCAGCGGTTACCAGCCGTAGACTTCGGAAATGGTCCGAGTAAATCCATCCCGACCTTTTCAAAAGGTTCGTGGGGGGGTCGCAAAGGCTGAAGCAGACCGGCTGGTTTCGTCGTTGGAGTTTTGCGGCGCTGACAGGCTGTGCATGTCTTGACGTACTGCCGGACGGTTTTCGTAAGTTTCCGCCAGTAGTATTTGTTATCGTGTTCCCGTGTCGACAAGCGCAGTCACCGGATAACAGTCGACGGAAACAGTAATGGCAGCGGACGTTCTGTTGGCGGTTTCACAAACAGGCTTTAACGGCACGTCGTAAGGCAGCAGCGGAGGGTATTTGTCGGTTCGCGTGACAGCGGCCTCACCTCCGGAGGTCGCCGTTTTCAGTTTCCCCGGCGTGGGCTTGCGCCACTGACACCAGGGGACCCAAAGGCGGGTCGGGCGCGGTGCGTTGATGTGGACGGACGGGGTGATGGTGACCGTGACTGTCGTCGCGGCGGGACAGGGGCGTGATGACTACCCTCCAAGTAATCCGCAATTTCCTGTGGGCGCTCACCATAGCGTGGACAACGAGCATCTGGGTGGAATCCGCGTAGGCCTATTCGTCGGTAGTAACAGTCGCGGTACATGTGTCCAACTTCGCCACAATGGTAGCACAAAGGTCGATTGTCGGGTGCACGCCAGACGGTGGACTTCCGCGGGCCAGGACGAAAATCGGTCTGAGAAGGCAGGCGACGGGCTGGACTTTGAAAGCGTCTGGGGGTCCCGGTAGGTGCATGAACAAAATGTCCCGTCGGTGGCGTAGAGACGCGTAGGGCATCCGCGTAGGAAAGCGTGGGAGGTTCGACTTGCGATGGTGGTGCAGAGTGAACGAACTGCCTGATTTCGTTCCGAACGACGTCCGTAAGAGCAGCGCTACTGGGAGGGGACGCTGCATAAAATTTCCGAAGTTATTCTCGTACAACTTGCCGTACGAGTTCTGTGAGGACCTCCCTGTTATCACCTCCTGGTATAAGCGAGCACGCAGCGGACATGGCTGTCTGACGCTCATACTGCGACACCCGCTGCCGAAGCATGCGCTCCGTAATTGTGGCCTCACGTATGAACTCGGACACGGTCGTAGGAGGGTTGCGCACAAGGCCCGCAAAAAGTTGCTCCTTTACGCCTCGCATTAGCAGGCGCACTTTCTTGTCTTCTGGCATGTGGGAGTCAGCCCGTCGAAACAATCGCGACATTTCTTCGACAAACATGGCGACGCTCTCGTTCGGCATTTGAAATCGCGAAGAGAGTGCCTGCTCCGCTCTCTCTTTCCGTTCGGGGTTACTGAACGCCTCGCGAAGCTGCCGATGGAACTCCTGCCAACTTGTGAATGAGGTTTCGTGGTTCTCATACCACACTCTTGCCGCGTCTAAGAGGGAGATATACACGTTCTTCAACTTACGGCGATTGTCCCAGTCGTTGATGGCAGCGACCCGGTCGAAATGGTCAAGCCAGTCTTCGGCATCCTCACCGGCATCCCCGTGGAATGGGTTGGATGTGCGAGGCGTGTTGATGACACAGGGTACGCTAGCGAGTGGGTCATGCTCGGTTTGGGTTGCGGATGTGGCAAACATTGTCCTCACGGAACTTGCCAAGGGGCCGTACTGTGGTGGTAGTCCTTGAAGGCGGCGGCTGCTTCGATAGATATCAGCAGATCCTGGTGCACTGGTGGTGGTTGCTTCTGGTTCAGGACCAGCAGGCATAAGACGTTGCAGTACAGTACCCAGCACCTCCACCAGTCTGTCGCGAGAGGAAACGATAGGCAGGAACTCGAAGTGGAGGACTGTTTACTCAGCCAGAGCTGCCATTGACTTCTTCGCTCTCGTCTTCTGCCACCAACACAGCGTGGCAATATATATATATATATATATATATAAGGGAAGGAGGTGTATACCTAAGGGCTCGTTTTTCCGTGGTCGGACACAATAATAATAAGATCTAACAGACAATAATGCCAAGCAATGTGTAGGGGAAGTTCTTATAACAAATGTATTGTGAATAAGAAGAAAGTAAAGTGGGTGAAAAAATAACCAGCCGTAGCTTTGGCAATGAGATATATATATATATATATATATATATATATATATATATATATATATATATATATATATATATATATATATATATATATATATATATATATATATATATGTATGTATATATATATAGGCTGGCATGGTGGTTGAGTGGCCGTAGTGTTGCATATAGTCCAGTATATCCTCCGTGAGTGGTCACAACGTGGTTTATATCGACGTTTCGGCCTAGAGTCTGGCCTTCATCAGGATTAAAGGTACTGTTTGTTGGTGCTCATCTTTATACAGTCTCAAATCAGAGGGCAAGGAAAGCTAGGAAAAAGAAAAAAACAGAGAAAAAGATGAAGAAAATAAAAAGAAAGAGAAGAAGAGAAAAATAATATACGGTATACTCCCTTCGAGCGCCCCCCTTCCACTCTTCCCTCCACTTCCCCCTTCGTCTTGCTCTTCCTTCTCCCCTTCACCTTTCTTATGTCAGTGGTCTGTGTATGCTTCCTTTCACTAACGCATTCCTTTCACTAACGCATTTCACTACCGACGTCTGGTCGGGAGGACTGCGTTAGTGAAAGGAAGCATACACAGACCGCTGACATCACAAAGGTGAAGAGGAGAAGGGGAAGAGAGATTAAGGGGGAAGTGAAGGGAAGAGTGGAAGGGGGAAGTGGAAGGAAGAGTGGAAGGGGGTCCCCGAGGGGAGTCCACCGTATAATATTTTTCTCTTCTTCTTCACCTTTTTCTTGTTTTTCTTTTCTTTTTCTTTTTCTTTTTTTTCTTTTTTCTTTTCTGTCTTTTTTCCCCTTTTCTTGCCCTCTGATTTGAGATTGTATAAAGCTGAGCACCAAGAAACTGTACCTTTAATCCTGATGAAGGCCACACTTCAGGCCGAAACGTCGAAATAAACCACGTTGTGACCGCTCACGGAGGATCTACTGTATTATATATATATATATATATATATATATATATATATATATATATATATATATATATATATATATATATATATATTTAACACAAAGCAGAAATCAAGTAGCGCCAAACATGTTTTGTAAAAAAGCCTTAAAACGTGATGTGTCGGTGATTGCGGTAGCTGATCGAGGGAGTAGATTTCATTGCGATTTAGTTCTTGGAATGAAAGCTTGCAAATGGGTTGTGGTTCTGCATTGTAGAACGTGAACTTTTTTGTGGATGGTCGATTCTGGGTAATATGACTGAGGGGGGTTAATACAATGTTCGCAAAGGCTATTGTTATGATAATAAAGCTAATGAAAGAGACTTAGCCAGGCTATTTTACGCCGCATGGCGAGTTCTGGAAGGTTGAGCTGAGTTTTTATTAGTGTAACACTGGCCGCGCGGGTATAATTGGACAAGATAAAGCGAACTGAACGATTCTGGACTGCTTCCAGATAATGTGTTAGTGTAGTGCCACCAGGATCCCAGATGGATGATGCGTATTCAAGCGAGGGCGAATGTAGGTACTGTAAAAAAGCTTCTTAAGGAATGAAGGTGCCATATAGAAGTTTCTGCGAAAATACCCGAGTTTACAGTTAGCTTTGGCAATGATGTACTTGAGATGATGGTTCCATGTGAGGTTCTTTGAAGTATGAACACCTAGATATTTATAAGATTAAACAGCCTTGAGGTAGGTATTGTTAAGATGATACTGTGGACAAACAATTGCAGTGTGGCACACACGCATTGCTTTGCATTTAGAAATGTTCGGTTCCATGTTCCATAATTGGCACCAGGTAAATATGTTATTTAGATCTGCCTGAAGTGAGGTAACATCGTCTTCGTTACATATTTTTCGATAAATTACGCAATCGTCCGCAAATAGGCATACCTTTGATGAGACGTTGGTTGGCAAGCCATCTATAAAAATTAAGAACAGCAAGGGTCCCAATACAAAGCCTTGGGGAACGCCCGAGAGCACCAGTTGGACGAGGGAGCAAACATTGTTAGCACAAACAAATAGTGTTCGGTTAGAAAGAAAGACTCGAATCCGGTTAAGAACGTTAGGATCTAGATTTAAATGTTTCAGCTTAAGAAGTAGTAGCTCATGACTAACCTTTTCAAACGCCTTCGAATAATTTAAAAAAATACAGTCAATGGTAAATCCAGAGTCCATTAGGGCATGCAGGTCGTTAGTAAAGACTAAGAGGTGCGTGTCACAGGAAAAGTTTTTACGAAAGCCAAGCTGGAAGGGTGTGAAAAACTGGTTAGACTCGAAAAAGTTAACAAGATGAATGAAAATTATAAGCTCAAGTATTTTGCACAAGACAGATGTGAGCGATATCGGACGGAAATTTAATGTATTGTGTGTCACCCCTGATTTGTGAACTGGCACTATCTTACGAACCAGCCAGTCTTCCGGAAGGCTACAGGGCTGCAAGCACTGTGAAAAAAATGCATGACAGGATAATAGAGCAGTATTCAACGGTGTTTTTCAGAAATTTAGAACTGATACCATCCACTCGACATGATAACGAGATTTTAAGTTTTTTAATGACCACATGAATACCTTCGGAGGTATCGAAAATAGCGTCCATGGGTGGGTAAAAGGGTGAAGGCAAAGTTATTCGATTCTTGATGGTCACCGGGTGTGAGAAAGCTTTTATGAATGTGTCGTTTAGTACAGATGTGCATTCTACGTCGGGCACGGGATACCCATCAGCCGTAAGCAAGGTTTTAGCACGATTCTCGCTGCCACGCACGAAATTCCAAAACTGTCTAGGGTTATTTTTCAGCATAGTTGGTAGAGTTTCACAGAAAAAGGAGAACTTTGCAAGTTTTAGTGCAAATAAATAGGTTGCAGCAGCAGATTTGTAAGTTGAACAATGTTGATCAGACCGGGATTTGGTAGCAGCACGATAAAACCTTTTTTTACGGTTAGAAAGACGGTTAACGTATCTGTTGTACAATGGAGCACCAGTATTACAGAACACTTTTTTGATGGGGGTATAGTTAACAGTTAGCTCGGATACTTTAACTTTGAGTAGGTCCAAGTTGCTCCTCACCGATATTTTGGTGTAGTTGGGTAAGAACATATCTGAAAAAGAGCCCAAATCAATGTTTATTGAGTCAAAGTCCACCTTTTTGTAATTGCGTATTGTTTTAAGCTGTTTACGCATGTGTGAGAATGGTAGTAAGATATGCGCTTGAATAATTTCGTGATCACTGATACCAGGAACATTGGTTACAGAAGATACGGTATCTGGTTTTGATGTCAAAATAAGGTCAAGAATAGATGATGTAGTATTCGTAACATGAGTTGGAAAATTAATAAGTTGCGTAAGACCAAAATCAGAACAGATGCGAATGAAATTCTGCGCTTCAGCTGAGCTAGGCTAAGAATATGAGTAAGAATTAAACCACACAATATTAGCAAAATATAAATTGCCCAGTAGAATTACAGCTGCACGGGGAAACAGAACTTTCAGGTGACTCAGACAATCATGCAAGTCGTCGCAAAAACTTCAACAACCGGATGGTGGGCGGTAACATACCCCAATGACAACTTTTTTTAAAAGCCAAGCTGAGGACAACCAAGTTGCCTCGAACACCAAGTCCATTGCAACAGCGTAGCTTTCAATTCTCTCATTCACTGGAAGAAGAGCACCACCACCACATCTATCACGTCTGTCACAGCGATATACATTGTATTTGTTTCGCAGCACAGCAATTCTTCGTTCCGAATTTTGTCGAAAAGCCACGTTTCAGCTAACGCAATAATATCGGCGTTAGAATCTTTAACTGCTGCACAGATTTCATCCTTCTTGGACAGGAGGCTGCAAACGTTGATAGAAAGCATGAGCAAATTTTTGGGGTTATCGCCAGTGCCCTCGCCCCCTGCTTTTTCCTAGCTCCCCGAGGAAGCAATTAATTGACGACCCGAACGAAGTTGCCGCGAAGAGAAGTTTGCGACACAAGTGGTATTAGTTACGGATCTGCATGGTTCAATTTCATGCATATTATCAGAAATGTAGTCATAGCCGTAGCATTTCTCCTTAGCAAAAAGTTTGTTGTAATGCATGTGAAAAGGACAATGAAGCTCTTTGGCGAAGTTGGGCAGCATCACTCTGGCACGGCGAGTATTGACAGAAAAATCTTCTCGCATAACCACTTTGCTTCCTTTGAGCTTGTGACGTTTCAAAAACACCATTTCTTTCACTTTGTACGTAGAAAGTATGACTATAGTCGGACGAACTTTATTAGCGGATAGCCCCGCCGCGGTGGTCTAGTGGCTAAGGTACTCGGCTGCTGACCCGCAGGGCGCGGGTTCGAATCCCGGCTGCGGCAGCTGCATTTCCGATGGAGGTGGAAATGTTGTAGGCCCGTGTGCTCAGGTTTGGGTGCACGTTAAAGAACCCCAGGTGGTCAAAATTTCCGGAGCCCTCCACTACGGCGCCTCTCATAATCATATCGTGGTTTTGGGACGTTAAACCCCACAAATCAATCAATTTATTAGCAGATAAACGGCCAATTCTATGTGCGCGCAATGATATCATTAGACAAGGTTAGGTCCAGGGACTGGTGAAATAAGCGCAATGTTGTTGCCTCAGTCTGCTGCGTAGTTTCAGAGGCGTTGTCTGCAATACCAAAAATTATTAGATTGCCCTTCCGAGATTGATCCTCAGCCTCATTGAGACGCGCACGTAGACCAAGCATGTCCTTTTGCACTTTCTTTGTGAGTGGATTTGTTGATGTTATTTCGTGCTGGATGTTATCTATACCCGCTGTCAAACTTTTGACTATTTCCACACGTGCAGATATATTGGAAATTTTTTAGTAGGCGAAATATATTGTTCTTGAACTTCTGGATGTCACCTAGCATGTTTGATTGCATGGTTTCAATGCGAATCGAATGTTCATGTGTATCGTTCATCAGTTTATGTATTTCAATAAGTTGATCATCTTTGGGTCCCGGGTTCTGTTCGATATTGTCACGGGGTCATGACGTGGCCGAAGACAGGAGACTTCGTGTTGGGATTTAACTGTTTATTTGGGCGAACCTGTGCCCGGTAAAAGGAAAGTCCAATTACAGCAGCAGTCTCGCACAGATAGCAGTCTCGGACTGATAGCGGCGAACAGAGCGTCGGCCTTCGATCAACAACTACTGACAAGTGGCGAAGCGCGTCGGCATTTGTACTCTTGCCATCGAATGTTCTAGCGGTATCGCTGGCGGTGGCTTAGGTTCCAGAACAATCTGTACCGTTCGCACAGTGGGCGTGATCTTATCGAAGTGATCTACTACAGTCCGGAACCTTCTGGAAAACTGCAGGCGCGGTTTGCGCTGAGAATCGTGTGGTGTTTTGCGACGATAACGAAAACTTGAGAAATAGAACGTGGCATTGCCCCCCTCTGAAAAAAAGGCATCGTCCCGATGCTTTAACTAAAGATGAAGGTACAATAACAATGCAAGAAAGTACAATGAATAAATTACGATGAAACAGTAATACAAAAAAAAACACTGTTTCAGTTTGTTAACGCGCATGAAACGGCTTGAGGCGCGCGACATGCACGACTTCAGGTCGCGATCGGCGTCGTTGAGAGTTCGTGATGCCGTCGGAGACAACCTCGTAATCAAGTGGGCCGAGACGTCGAACCACCCTGTACGGTCCGAAGTAGCGTCGCAGAAGCTTTTCACTTAGTCCACGTCGGCGTATCGGCGTCCACACCCAAACACGTTCACCGGGCTGGTATTCCACGAAGCGTCGTCGAAGGCTGTAACGGTGGCTGTCTATCGTCTGTTGATTCTTGATACGGAGACGCGCAAGTTGTCGGGCTTTTTCGGCACGTTGAAGGTACTCGCTCACATCGAGGCTTTCTTCGTCGGTGACGTTGGGTAACATGGCATCGAGCGTCGTTGCCGGGCTCCTTCCGTAGAACAATTTGTATGGAGATATCTGCGTCGTCTCCTGCACCGCCGTGTTGTATGCGAAGGTCACATACGGAAGAATGGCGTCCCATGTCTTGTGTTCGACATCGACGTACATTGATAGCATGTCGGCGATCGTCTTGTTAAGCCGCTCGGTGAGGCCGTTGGTCTGTGGGTGGTACGCTGTCGTCCAGCGGTGGTTTGTTTGGCTGTATGCCAAGATCGCTTGAGTTAAGTCCGCAGTGAATGCCGTTCCTCTGTCGGTGATAAGGACCTCCGGAGCGCCGTGACGTAGGACGATATTTTCGACGAAGAACTTAGCTACCTCGGATGCACTGCCTTTTGGCAGGGCTTTTGTCTCGGCGTAGCGGGTGAGGTAGTCGGTAGCTACCACGATCCACTTGTTTCCGAAAGTCGACGTCGGGAACGGCCCTAGTAGGTCCATACCAATCTGCTGGAAAGGTCGACAAGGTGGATCAATTGGCTGCAGAAGTCCCGCTGGCCTTGTCGGCGGTGTCTTGCGTCGCTGACAGTCCCGGCATGTCCTCACATAACGAGTGACGTCAGTGGTAAGACGTGGCCAGTAGTACCTTTCTTGTATCCTCGCGAGCGTGCGAGAAACACCAAGGTGCCCTGCCGTCGGATCGTCGTGTAGGGCCTGCAGGATTTCTGGTCGCAGAGCTGAAGGCACCACAAGGAGGTACTTAGCTCGAAGCGGTGAAAAGTTTTTTTTTGTAGAAGACCGTTTCGTAGGAAGAACGACGCAAGTGCGCGCTTGAATACCTTCGGGACTTCGGCGGTCCTGCCTTCGAGGTATTCTATTAGGGCCTTAAGTTCCGGGTCGGCCCGCTGTCGTTCAGCGAAGTCGTCTGTAGTTATCGTTCCCAAGAAGTAGTCGTCATCCGGGTCGTCAGGTAGCGGTTGGTCGACAGGCGCACGAGAGAGACAGTCGGCGTCGGAGTGTTTTTTGCCGGACTTGTAAATGACAGTAATGTCATATTCTTGAAGTCTCAGGCTCCATCGTGCGAGGCGACCTGAAGGGTCCTTCAAGGTGGCTAGCCAACACAAGGCGTGGTGGTCGCTCACAACTTTAAAGGGCCTGCCGTAGAGGTAGGGGCGAAATTTCGACGTAGCCCAGATGATGGCGAGGCACTCCTTTTCTGTTGTGGAATAATTTGCTTCTGCTTTGAATAGCGATCGGCTGGCGTAACCAATAACCCTTTCAAGTCCGTCAGCCCTCTGCACAAGAACGGCGCCAAGACCTACCCTGCTTGCGTCAGTATGTATTTCTGTCTCGGCGATTTCATCGAAATGGGCAAGTAACGGAGGCGTCTGGAGGCGATGTTTAAGCTCCTGGAAACCGTGTTCCTGTGGCGTTTCCCACTTGAATTCCACGTCGGTCTTGGTAAGGTTAGTGAGAGGATCGGCGATGCGGGCGAAGTTTTTCACGAACCGCCTATAATAGGCGCACAGGCCCAGAAATCGGCGCACGGCCTTCTTGTCAGGGGGCGGCGGGAAGTTGGCGATGGCGGCTGTTTTCCGCGGATCGGGACGAACTCCAGACTTGCTGATAACGTGCCCCAGAAACAAGAGCTCCTCATACGCAAATCTGCACTTTTCTGGCTTCAGTGTGAGTCCGGACGTCTTGATGGCTTGAAGTACAGCTTCAAGGCGCCGAAGATGCTCGTCGAAACTCGAGGAAAACACGACGACGTCGTCCAAGTACACAAGGCAAGTCTGCCACTTCAATCCTGCCAGTACTGTATCCATAACGCGTTGAAAAGTTGCAGGCGCTGAGCAAAGGCCGAAGGGCATCACCTTAAACTCGAAGAGGCCGTCCGGTGTTATAAACGCCGTCTTCTCTCGGTCTCTTTCGTCGACTTCGATTTGCCAATGGCCAGTCTTGAGGTCCATTGACGAAAAGTACTTGGCGTTATGGAGCCGATCAAGTGCGTCGTCTATTCGTGGGAGAGGATACACGTCCTTTCTTGTGATTTTGTTCAGGCGGCGATAATCGATGCAGAAACGTAGGGTCTCATCCTTTTTCTTCACTAACACCACGGGGGACGCCCATGGGCTCTTGGACGGCTGGATAATGTCATCCCGCAGCATTTCACCAACTTGTCTCTTCATGGCCTCACGTTCTCGCGTCGAAACCCTGTACGGACTCTGACGGAGTGGTCTGGCATTTTCTTCGGTTATGATGCGATGTTTCGTGATTGGGGTCTGCCGAATTTTCGATGACGACGAAAAGCAATCTTCGTATTGCAGGAGCAGGGCCTTGAGCTGTGCTTGCTTATCGTTCGGAAGTCTGGGATTGACGTCGAAAGCTATGGGAGGGGCTTGGTTCCTCTGAGCAGGTTCCGCAGAATCGGCGAGGGCGAAAGCACTGGTGGCTCCGACAATTTCTTCGATGTATGCGACCGTTGTTCCTTTGCTCACATGTTTGTACTCATTGCTGAAATTCGTGAGCATAACCGTTGCTTTGCCTCCCCGCAGCTCTGCAATTCCTCTTGCGACGCAAATATTTCGGGTGACCAACAGATGCTGACTGCCTTCAACGACGCCTTCCAAGTCAGGTGATTGAGGAGCGCCGACTGAAATAATGACGCTTGAGCGAGGCGGAATGGTGACCTGTTCTTCCAGCACATTCAAGGCATGGTGTCCTGACGGCGTGCGCGGCGGTAGTGCTTCTTCTGTGGATAACGTTATCGACTTTGTTTTTAGGTTGATGACAGCACCATGGAGGCATAAGAAGTCCATGCCAAGGATGACATCTCTCGAGCAACGCTGTAGGACTACGAAGTCTGTAGGATAAATACGGCCGTTAATGGTGACTCTCGCTGTGCAGATTCCTGCAGGCGTTACGAGATTACCTCCGGCTGTGTGGATTTCAGGGCCTTTCCAAGCTGTCCTAACTTTCTTTAACTTCGCGGCGAACGACCCACTGATGACAGAATAGTCAGCTCCAGTATTGACGAGAGCAATCACACTGTCGCCGTCGATAAGAAGGTCGAGGTCGCTAGTTCGCCGTCTCGCATTACAGTTAGGGCGTGGCGTCGGGTCACGGCTGCGTCGGCTTGTTCCGCTGCTTCCATGTTGCGTCGTCAGGCCACCTTCGGTAAGTGAGCTTTCGCCGTCAGGGCTTTGCCTGGTTGGCGTTGTGTTCGGAAAGCTCCGTCGCGGCGTCGTCGTCGTCGGAGGATCTTCGGTAGTTCGTCGCACAGCAACCGCACCTCCACCAATTGCTGCCCTTAGTTTCCCGGATACGGGCTAGGAGACCGGCCCCGCGTTGGGCCGGAGTACTGCCGGGGGTGCGGTGACATGCGGCGGCTGGGCGACGGCGAACGGGAAGGACTTCGTGGTCTCCATTGAGTTTCTGTCAGGTAGTCGGCGATGTCACGTGGCCGTTCCCCTGGCTGCGGACGTGGTGCATCGACGGCGAAGCCACGCAGTCTCCTCTGTCGGTACTGGCAACGGCGGTAAGTGTGCCCGGCCTCGCCGCAGTAGTAGCACAGTGTGCGGTGGTCAGGGGTGCGCCAGACGTGGGTTTTCCTCGGCGCACTGCGCTGGCCCGCTGGCGAACGGTAGGTCGTCGGTGGGGGTGGTGGCGGCGGTGGTGTCTGGCGGCGGAAGTGCGACGGGGCGGCGTTTCGGCGTGGACGGGGAGGAGCGTTGTGGCGCACTGCAGCGGCGTAGCTCATAGTTTCTGGCTCGGGCAGTGGTGTTTGGGGAATTCGAAGCGATTGCCGAACTTCTTCTCGCACAATGTCGGCGATCGAATCCACTTGAGGTTGCGCCGAAGGCAACAGGTTGCGCAGCTCTTCCCGCAAGATCGCTCGGATCGTTTCACGCAGGTTGTCGGAGTCACTGGCTTGAGCAGCAGCGCATTCTGGAGTCAGGCGACGATTATACTGTCTGGTGCGCATGTCCAGGGTTTTTTCGATGGTGGTCGCTTCGGCTACAAATTCTTGGACGTTTTCGGTTGGTTTCTCATCAGTCCCGCAAAGAGCTCCTGTTTGACCCCTCGCATGAGGAAACGAACTTTTTTCCCCTCATGCATGTCTGGGTCAGCGTGACGGAATAATCGGGTCATTTCTTCTGTGAAAATGGCGACATTTTCATTTGGTAGCTGAACCTGGGTCTCTAATAAAGCAGCGGCCTTCTCTTTGCGAGCGACGCTCACGAACGTTTGCAGGAATGCGCCGCAAAAAACATCCCACGTTCGGAGCGTGGACTCCCGATTTTCGAGCCAGGTCCTTGCGGTGTCTTCCAAACAAAAGAACACACGATGCAGCTTTTCGTCATGGTTGGTTGAGGGCGGCCACACGGTCGTATGTTTCTAGCCAGGACTCCGGGTCTTCGAACGATGACCCATGGAAAATTGGTGGTTCCCTGGGTTGATGCATGACCATCGTGGGCTGGGACGCTGCGGTTGTCATTGTCGCTGCAGTCGCGGTCATGGACTTGGTCTTCCGCGCCTTGTCTTGCAGAAGCCCGTACTCCGGTGGTAGCCCTTGCTGTCGGCGGCTTGTTCGCTGCTCCTGGTTGGCGTCGGTATCTTCTCCGCGACGTGGGCTGAGTTCACGGCTTGACGGGGGCGTCCGGTACATGAACGAAGCAGCACCTCCACCAGGTGTCACGGGGTCGTGACGTGGCCGAAGACAGGAGACTTCGTGTTGGGATTTAGCTGTTTATTTGGGCGAACCTGTGCCCAGTAAAAGGAAAGTCCAATTACAGCAGCAGTCTCGCACAGATAGCAGTCTCGGACTGATAGCGGCGAACAGAGCGTCGGCCTTCGATCAACAACTACTGACAAGTGGCGAAGTGCGTCGGCATTTATACTCTTGCCATCGGATGTTCTAGCGGTATCGCTGGCGGTGGCTTAGGTTCCAGAACAATCGGTACCGTTCGCACAGTGGGCGTGATCTTATCGAAGTGATCTACTACAGTCCGGAACCTTCTGGAAAACTGCAGGCGCGGTTTGCGCTGAGAATCGTGTGGTGTTTTGCGACGATAACGAAAACTTGGGAAATGGAACGTGGCAATATCACCACATAATACCAACAACAGTTCACAAAAAGGCACTAAGAGGGCTTCTGGGCGTGGAAGTACCACAATACAAAGGTTGTCAGATCGAAAGCTCCTACATGGGAGTCTGTTCAAAATAACTCCCCAGAAAAACATAGGGAAGCGCAAATGAGCACACGCCTCTGCCGATGCTTCCATGCCCACTGCCGGAGGTATGCGTGTGACACAGTTTTAAAGGAGGTACCCATGTCGCTGATGTCACGGTCGATGTCGATCTTACTGCTACACTTGAAAAATTCTTTCTTTAGAATGGCCAGCTCCGATGAGATAAACTGCAGAGCACCGTGCGCTGGCTTCTATCCAGGTAGGTGCTGTTGGCAGCCACCGGGGAAGTCATGCTGGATTGTACGCTGAGCGGCAGCGATGCTCCGGCCTCGGCTGTACTCAGGCACTCAACTAGAAGCTGAAGAACTCTCGTGCCCACATTACCCAACACCACAGACTGAACAGGTGCAAATATCCACCACCACGCAAAACACTTAATGAGAAACAGGAGGTTGCCTGGAGAGAATTAGGCTCACACGTACCCGAACCTAGTGATCCTACGCCTCTGTTACCCAGAAACTTATGCATCCGATGACTGTAAAACGTGGGGAGCAAAAGTGACGCTGCAGTGCGTGCTGTGGGAGTGCACCGGGAGCGTAAACCTCAGGCAGCCTCAAAATACGAGGCGTGATAGGAAGCGGCTCTGCTCAGTCGCGACCTCGCCGATCAACTGTGGGCAGTCCGGCACGCCAAGGAAGCCGCCCATGGCCAAGGACTCGAGGCCGTCACCTAGGCTATAGTGCTTGTAGCCCCACTTCGCGAAATACCGCTGGACAGTGTCAATAAAAGTTTTACTCACTCACTCCCTGGAAAGGAAGTCTTTCATTAACGCGGCGCACTAAGACCGCTCCGATAGCTTTGCAGCAGGGGTAGTTGATCACCCTGGCCGTGCACTCAGCACTGTTTTTATGTAGGTGTTTGCTTCTGTAGCGGATCAGGTAGCGATAGATCTGACGATAAAAGACGCTTCGCTTTCTGAGCTATTTAGAGTCCACGGATGTCATGCAGGCATTCGCCTCAGGAGTGATCTGCAGGGAGGTTGCCGCTTTTCTCAGGTTGTAGAAGCCTTTCACACAATTACCTGGTTCCCGGAACACACGGGCTCACTTGTTGATCGAAATGTTCCAAACGTCAATAAAGTTGGCCATACCTTCGCGCGAAACATCACGAGCCATGTCGGTGTGCGTGGGTCTGAAGGCGAGTTCACAGAATCCTTCAGCGATCTATTTGAAACATTTAACGAAGTTACTTAATTCTACCAACTGTCAAGGCGGGGGTGTCCGTTTCACATTCTAAGCTCACTTTTTTTATTCACAATACCTTACAGGCTCCTAATTGGAGCATTGTGTAAGGGGGGCAATACATGGTAAAACATGACTTGAGGCAAATATAAAAAGATGAAATTAGGATGGTACAATATGGAAAGTGCACTGTGATCTAAACGACTGCCAGAAAAGCAATAGTAACACCCCAGTAGAAAAACTAAAAAAAGGAAGAGCGTGCACGAAACACGAACCTAAATAACATGAACGGTTAATGATTGTAAAATAAAGAAAATTTTGGCAGTGTTCACAATACTACAATGCAACATGATACAACGTTAAACAATTTGAAACATAAGATAACACATCTAGAGAGAATGAACAAGAAATAACTACGCAAGCATGAAATGTTCGAGTAGGCGGTAGTGAAAGGCTTTGCGATTTGTGATCGAATTGATATCACCAGGGAGATCATTCCAAAGCTGGATGGCGTACGGCTGCACAGAACAATTAAACGCCTTTGTGTTTCCGAATCTGCGCTCGAAACTGCCACGACTATGGAGCCACCTAGACATGCACAGTGGGGTTTTCAAAGGGAGAGAATGAGGCCTGGTGTTTTGAAGGTATCCATGAAGCAGACATAAAAGGGAAACACACCGCGAACCTGAAGAGGGTGCAGCGAAAGTTCGAGTTTTATTTTAGTGATACTGGATTTTCGTTAGTAATTTCCGGTAATGAAACGAGCGGCACAGTCTTGAACAAGCTTCAAGTTAGTAATTATATAGTCTGGATAAGGAGACCAAATAAATGAGGCGAATTCTAACTGCGGGCGAATGAAGGTAAGGTACGCTAACTTGCGAAGGTTAGGTGGCGATTTACGGAGGTTAGGACGAGTGCATCCAAGCGCTTGAGATGTTTTAGCACAGAGAGTGGTAATGTGGGGGCGCCATGAACGATTGTGAGTCAAGATTATCCCTAGATACTTGAATGACTGAACACGAGATATGACAGAGTTGTTAATGACGTAGGAAAAATCAGAGTTCGATTGTTTGCGGGTGAAAGAAATGAGTTTACAATTTTCCGGAGTGCACTACCCTTAGCCATTTTTGACACCACATATTTATAAGGTTAATTTCACTTTGCAGGATGTGGTGATCCTCGGGAGATGTTATTTTTCTATAAATGGTACAGTCATCGGCGAACAACCTAATACTTCAGGAAATATTGTTGGGCAGGTCATTAATGTAAATAAGGAAGAGTAAAGGGCCTAGAACGCTACCTTGAGGGACACCGGAAGTTATATCAGCTAAGGGAGAAACACAGTTAATAATTACGGTGAATTGTTGGCGAGATGATAAGAAATTTTTAATCCAAGATAAGCTTGCAGAGTCTAGTCCAAGGGAATTTAGTTTGGAAAACAAACGACAATGGGCGGCCCGGTCAAAAGTTTTGGAAAAGTCAAGAAAAATGCTATCGGTTTGCAGATTGTTGGCCATGTTAAAGTGCAAGTCAGTAGTAAGTTCAAACAATTGCGTATCACATGACATATTTTACGAAATCCATGTTGATTTACAAAAAAGAAGTTATTATACTCCAAGTGGTGACAGATGTGCGATGCAATTATGCGCTCTAGCATTTTACAGGAAATGCAAGTTAGGAAAATGGGGCGGTAGTTGTCTGGTTGATTTTTCTTTCCAGCTTTAAATACCGGAATAACCCTGGCAATCTGCCAGTCTTTACGTAGTTGTCCAGTCGACAGTGATTGAATAAATATTCTGCTTAGTATTTCGCTAGAAAGCGGTAGGGTATTTTTTTAATATCTTAGCGTTTAAATTATCTACACCTGCCGTTGTTCATAGTTTAAGGTTATTTATGAGACACGCAACTTCATCCTCATTTACTATTATTGGTGTCATGTAAGGGTAACCTAAATCTGGAACATAAGGCACATTTAGGTGATCTTCTTTAGTAAATACTGAAGAAAAAAATTTGTTGAACTCGTGCGAGCATTGCTCGTCTGTTAGTGGTGTGTTGTCGTCCTTGAAGAGACAGATTTGTCGCGATTCATTTTCAGGAAATATGATTTGCCAGAACTTTCGTGGGTTTGACTGCAGGAGGGAGGGTAGGTCATGTGAGTAGTCATTGTTTTTGGTGGAACTTATAGCCGATAAATATTCTTTCAGGCATGTATTGTGCTTTTCCCAGGAAGGCGCGCTGGATAAATGTTTGGCTGCAGTGTAGAACCGCTTTTTTTCCTTTCGCAGTTTGCGCAATGATGAACTGTACCAGGAATTTTTGTTATCGTGAGCAATCGAGATGAGAGGTACATACCTGTCCACCAACTCTAACATTTTTTTCTTAAATGCAAGCCAATTTTCAGCCACAGACTGAAGAGAAAAAGATTGTATAAAAGACCGATGAAAGAAGGCAGCTAATCCATTGTTCATGCCTTTGTAGTCCGCTCTATTGTAGTTACGAATGAACTTAGTAGCCATGGAACCTATGTTTGGTACCGGTTTGTGGACTATGAGTTGCAGGAGATTGTGGTCACTAAAACCATCACAGTATTCGATTGTGCCTATTGTATCAGGAGCGGTGCTTAGCACCAAATCTAGAATATTAGTACCACGAGTGGGTCTATTTACCACTTGTGAAAAGTTGAAATCCAACGAAAGGGTAATGAAATCAGTTGAAGTTTAGCAGGGTGATGATAAAGTGGGCTAGTCAATATTGGGTAATTTAAAGTCCCCAAAAAGGTACACGTGATCGTAGGACATCCCTTGATTGCGGCCGAGATGCTCTTTTGCAAATCATCTTGGAATAGCGGACTAGCATTGGGTGGACAATAGCAAACGCCTATTAGTATGTTCTTGGTGTGAGCCCAACATGCTGCCCATACTATTTCCAGATCAGCGAACGTGTCAATTACGAATGATACAATGTCGTTCTTAATGGCCAGCAGTACCTCTACACCTCTCCTTTGTGTACGGTCACGCCTATAAATGGTGTAGTTCTTATCAAACAGCAATTCCTTGTCCCTGATATTAGGGCACAACCAAGTCTTTGTAAGTGCTACGACCTTTGGACAGCTTTCATCAAGGAAGGATGAAACTAGGTCGCATTTCGGTAGAAGACTTCTGATGTTAGTGAATAAAACTGATAGCAGAAAAGTGGAGGTGGGCTTCGATCGTTTACTACGACCACACTTATTCCTCTTTCTCTCTAGCTATCGTGAAGATAAAACAACAGAATTCATGGAGGAGTCAAAAACGTATGTCTCTCTTTCTATTCGGAGCTTATCAACCGATATTCTATAAGGTTTAGCCTTTCCCCTGGCATATTCCAGCAATTTCCTTCTTGCTAGCCATGTTGAAGGTGGAAAGTCTTAGCTTATTCCAAATTCCAAATTTTGACCTTTTTCGTTTGCGGGCGGAAGCCAGAATGTTTTGCTTGTCCTTGAAGGCGGTAATTTTTGCTATTATAGGCCGACATTTGTTTGAAGCAAAGTGACCTAATCTGTGTATCCTATCAAATTGTGAACCAGTCATTGTGATGTCAAGGTCTTTTGGAACAGAAAGATATGACCTTTAGTTCAGTCGCCGTCCAATCTTCCTTCTCATCATCTTCAATGCCAAAAAAGTATATTAGAACGTCGCACTTTATTTTCGGTATCCTCGCACCACGACCTTATGCTTTTTAGTTGATTGACAATATCCGACCCATTTGAAGTGTTTGTTTTACTAGGAGCGACCGGAGAGGATGCCGCTTCCAGTGTCCCGACCCTTTCATTTAAACTCTTGATTTCAAGGTCAGCCGCAACCTGTTTTTTCTTTGCGCCCTGAAGTTCCCGCAGTATAGCGCTCTGACCTTCCTTGATTCTGCGAACTGTTTCCAGAACCGAAGCCATGGAGCGCGACAGATCGGCAATAGTGGGACCTGGGTTCTGCTCTACGTCTCCAGTGACTAGAAGTAGCAGATCAACTATACTAGAATACGTCAAGGTGGGAAGGAACAACAATTTCTTAGTGATGTCAAAAACATGAGGTGGGCACAACACCACAATGAAGCAACGGTCAGAGGTCCTAACGCGATAGGCATGATTCAAATAACTAACCTGTGTTAGCAGTACCGGTAAGTGAACCATCGTGGCAGCGGTGTCGTGCCCAACTGCGACAGCCAGCGGTAGGTAGTTACATTCCACGTCGTTATCTTCGATGATGGCTGTTGTCGACCCACGTGACCAAGCCTGATCACAAAGACCAGCAGCGCCAAGCGAAATAATGCCCACCGAGGCAGACAGTGTCGACCCGTACAGCTGAGTGCAGGATTGGCGCGTGGAAAGCCATGATCCAGATCCTGGAAGGAATGCAACCTGCGTCAGCAGTACCAGTAAGTGAACCAATGTGGCAGCGGTGTCGTGCTCAACTGCGAGAGCCAGAGGTAGGTGGTTATATCCCACGTCGTTATCTTCGGTGATGGCCGCTGTCGACCCACGTGACCAAGCCTGACCACAAAGACCAGCAGCACCAAGTGAGATAATGCCCACCGAGGCAGACAGTGTCGACCCGTACAGCTGAGTGCAGGAATGGCGCGCGGAAAGCCATGATCCAGATCCGAGAAGGAATGCGACCTGCGTTAGCAGTACCGGTAAGTGAACCATCGTGGCAGCGGTGTCGTGCGGTTAGTGAACCATCGTGGCAGTGGCTTTCCGGAAGCTACAGGCAGGTTCGTTCTTTTCTTGTGGAACGCTTCGTCAGTTTACAAATGGCGTAAACCGAGAATGCCCTCTGGGGCAGATTACTGCGCGCTCGCTCATATGCTCTGGCAGTGCCAGGCGTAACCTAGCGCAAAATACAGCACAGAACAGGACCGCGAAATGGCCCTTGAAAGTTCCGAGCTCCCTGGCCAGTTCTCGGCAATCCAGGAGGGCTGCGAACGGGTCATGTTCTTCCGGTACTGGTATTAGCGTGGCCATTAGCTGCATTAGATTTGCGTAAGCAACTGCGTCGGCAACAGCGTCAGAGTGAGTATATGGATGGGTGGGATGTGACGCTCCGCATTTAAAACGCAACAGATTGTAGCACACCCTCCGTAAAGCGTCGGACGCCAACACACTAGAATGCGTTCAAAAAAAAGATATTCGTTTTGTTTATCTGTTATGACTGGAATTGTTCGCCTTTTTCTCGCCTAGCTACATCGTCTACAAACTCTGTCTGAGCACCGCAATCTCGATGCCTAAAGGTGCTGCATATTCTGGGTAATAGTTTCTGGGTAACACAAAACTGCAACGAATGTCTCTCTCACGATAAGCTGAAATCAGCAAGAAATAGCCACAATATCAACCTAACACCATTCCGTCCATTTACTCTTTTTTTGAATTCAGGTTCTTTCCTCACACTACAGTGAAGCCCTAAAGCTTCGCCTTTAGGGGTTGATTTTAGTAGATGCTTAAGCATAGTTTGGTTCTTCTTAGTGGCTTGCCTATCATGATCCGCCCTCTTTGAAGTTGCAGCCCAGGATGTGGTCTTTTTTGTTGCTCTGTTCAGTAGCGAAGGTCACTCAGTATCTGTAGCATCGGCGTGAAACGCAGGCGTTGGTCCACTTTCTGCATCCTTTGGACGTGGTGCGTACAACATGAGTGTAGCGGTCCGATAATGCGCACGTGTATATTCATCTGTTGCTGACAGTGATGCATCACTCCTATGTGCACTATGCTTTCACTGGTGCCTAGGTTTTGAATGACGTCTGTGTCGGCGGATGGACGTCTGAAGATCAAAGAAAAAATTTGCGTCCTGTGGAAGATGGCCAGAGACAACTCGCCACACAGAGAGGCTGTCACGTCCATCCGCCGACACAGACGTCATTCAGACGTCAGAAAAATGGATGTTCCTGAATGAGAAAGCTAACAACATTGCATCACAAAAAAAGACGCCTAGCCATAGAACCCATCAAGTAGCTGGCACCGGAACAACTGAAGATGCACCGGTACATCCGAAGAATAGTACAGTCAGAAAGAATCGAAGCAACGCAGGGAGGCGCCATTTTAGCATTTCCACAACATTGTGGCCGGCGCTACCATCAATGCCGCTGGACACAACTTTCTCTAAGGTCACGCCTCAAATATTCGGAACCAGCTTCCCCCAAGGCCATGTCTGCAGTAGAAAATACTGTAAACATGGCATCAGAAATGGCTCCAGCCAACGACGATGCCCAACATGTCACCATGCTTAAGATCCTTGGTAACGTCGTCAGATCTCTCATAGCGGGTCGTCAAACGCCAGCAGCACCCAAGAGAAAATTCTGATAGAAAAAGTGATAGGCTATCAGGTTATTGACAGTTATATCAGTTTATAGGTGTATTAGTCAATAGGTGTATCAATCTATGAGTGTATCAGTCTATGAGTGTATCAGTCTATGAGTGTATCAATCAAAGAATGTATAGGTCTATGAGTGTATCGTTCTGACAGTGTACCATACTATGAGTGTAACATTTCCCCACCGCGGTGGTCTAGTGGCTAAGGTACTCGGCTGCTGACCCGCAGGTCGCGGATCGAATCCTGGCTGCGGTGGCTGCATTTCCGATGGAGGCGGAAGTGTTGTAGGCCCGTGTGCGCAGATTTGGGCGCACGTTAAAGAAACCCAGGTGGTCGAAATTTCCAGAGCCCTCCACTACGGCGGCTCTCATAATCAGATGGTGGTTTCGGGACGTTAAACCACACATATCAATCAATCGAGAGTAACATTCTACTCTGATAAGCTCACGATCGAATCGGTGCTTAGCCAACTGGCAGTTGCACCACTACATCAGAGCAAGCAGGACGCAAATACGAACACAGAAATGAAAAAAGTATTTTATTTGATGTGCCATTCCTTTGTTAATCTTTTTATTTTATCAAGTCATTTTGTTTTTCAATGCTTTACTGAGGAGCTTCTTCTTTTGCTCTACGTCTGCAATCGGAACCATGTTCTTCCAAAAATTGGCTGAAGAAATCTGCATGACCAGAAACAAAGCAAATTTTGCGCACTTGTTAAGCAACAAATATGTGCACTCTAATTAGGAGGATTATTATGACAAGAAAACAAGTAAAAGTGCTAACAATCTGTATCGTTCGAAATTGGTTTGTCGATTCTTCATAATAGTACCCAGCTCCAGTAGCAGAAACTAGGCTTGAAGCTTTAGTAAGTAATTATACCACAAGTTGGTAGTGAAATCTCGGCTGAATATGTGCAAGAATGGAGCCACCAACCTCCATGAATTTCGGTCAAATAAGAAAACTTGACCTACCTGAAAGCACAGCACATTTTTCTTTGTCCAAGTGAGGTTTCGTCTCCCATTTAGTCCGATTGGAGGCTGCGCCAGTAACACTTCACCCGACTAGGCCTGCTGTAGAGAAAATGGCAATGGCTGCCTTACGAACGAAACGGGTCTCACTTTTCAAGCCCATGAGGCGATTGTACAACCCCTTGGGAACGGTAATTTCTTTGACCTGATGCATCTCTAAAACAAGTCAAAGATGATGTGCACACATCAGTTTGTATATGCACACTTTCTCATTCAACCAAAGCAAAATATCTTTACCACAAAGCATACTAGAGTTTTGCAATACCTCTCTGTCAGTGGACACATAATTGATAAGCGGTGCAACCTTCCTCACACTTAAGTAGGCTACCTCAGGGCGTTTCCTGGTTGCTGTGGTGGCTCCACCATGGCAACACATAGTGGTGGCAAAGGTGCAAGTCATTTCTGTTTTTCAGGTTTGCGGCTGCAACGCTCACAAAGGACGAGGTTCTTTCTGTAATGAAAAAATATAGTGTGCATAAAGAAAGTATATTTCACCCTTCATAGTCAAGGTAGCATCCTAGGTGTGTATGGTCAAATAACATATATTGTAAACTTAGCATGCACTTGAAATATGCAATAAAAGTATTCTGATACGTTGGGTGTCAAGTTTCGAAACCATAGTGGAGGGCTCAAGAAATTCAAACCAAGTGGTGCTCTCTTCAATATCCACCATGCTCTGAAAGCTGGAAAAGCACACTTACAAATGATTACAAAAACATGCATGCATCACTGCCACAAATGAGCTTACATCATATTCTGCTTTTCAGCAAAATTGCACGCTATAAGAATAGGGCAACTCTGATGTATACAACCCTAGAAGCAGTGCATTACAAAAGCTTTTAAAGAAATGATAATCAAATCTGTTTGGAAATTTTTGCGGCGAATGGCATTTTCAGTAGGCTTATTCTTTCCCATGGCTTTGTATTTTGAACCCTCAGCATATATATTGACTTCTTTCAGAAGCTATTTCTTTTTTTTTTGAGCATCAGCAAACAGCAGCTCTCGCTGCTGCTTCTTAAAATGGTTGCTGACGTGCTTTGTCTTCTGCATAACAGCAGCTTGACGTCGCGTTTCTTACGAGTGCAGACTGTTACGTTTAGCTCGGCAATTCATCTGGGCAGACCCCATTGTGCGTAGCCGCTCGACTAGGGAGGTTTTCAACCCCATCAGCGCCAATTCTGCAAAGTGCTATCCGGTAGCTGTTCCAGAAGACAGTCGGGTCTCAACGGAAGCTTCGTGAGGCAAACGTTTTGTTGAACGGACTCCTACAGAGGGGGGGCGGGGGTGCCACTTTGGCGGGTTTCATTAGGTCAACCACTTGACTCGGCTTTAGCCATCTACGCGAGGCCATATCAACGCACCGACAGCCCGGAGGCGTGGGAACGCGTCGAAAAAGCCGTTCACCGGGATCGAGCGTTTGGACTGCCTGAAGCTAAAAGCACCATGGACCGGTGCTGACGTTCGGATTAGCGGCCATCTCCCCGGAGGAGCTCAACATTCCCTCTCCGGGCTCTACCACCTCGCCCTGTGGTGCCTTCAAGGCTTGGGCTGGGTGCGTCTTTGTATTCCTGTTGCCTTTGGACCATTTCGCCCGACAGAGTTGTGCAATATCTGCACCCTTTCTGGTTGGTGGACCACAAAGACTTCGTTCCCTGCTTTGTGGTAAGAGTGGTCACCGCCTCCTTCAGACGGTGGGGATGGTGGACTATAAAAGCTGAATCATGATTGTAAAGAGCGCTGAATCTTGTACGAAATCATGAGCTGAACCTCTGTTGTACATAGTGCGGGATCTTCTCGATCCCTGTACAATTTCTATCTTTCTTCAATAATGTAAATAAATCTTCGTTCAGTCTCTCTTACGGCGTCCTCTCACTGGAGAAGATCGGCTATGTGGACAATTGCGGGGAGTCAGCTACCCTAAAGAAAACCCGCTGTACCTACCAACGACCTTCTTACCCTTAACAACTGGTGGCAGCGGATGGATGCCATCATCAACTTCCTACCCTTAACAAGACAACCCAACGCACAAATTTCATTACTAGTTCAAAAGACGAAACGGGGTGTATATCCGCACAAGCAAAAAATAATTCAAAACCAGTCAATTGTACAAGAAAAAGTGACTAAGCTGCGCTCATTCCACCTATAGAATAAAATAAAAATAGCTCTTCAGCATACTGCAACTTTACTTCCGCCTTCAATACGACGTTCCAGCGCCCGTGCAGTAGTGGAGCGGCGATGCTTTGATATATTTGCTAAAGGGGTGGGGAGTATATCAGAGCATTGGTGCTTCATGTGTGACACGGCACCACGTGCAGAGCAAAATTGGCTGTAGATTATAATTACGCCGCAGTAGCACGTCAGCCGCAATGTCAACGATAGCAAAGCTTGGCTGTCGGAAACAGCTACGCTGCAAAGGAGCATATCAGCTGCAGTGTGAGCAATTGCAACTTACCTTTTTAAACGACTCACTGTTTACTTCATTTGAGCTGCAGCTATCAGAGGAGTCGCTATCAGGCCTGTGGAATGGATCGATGTTCGTTTTTCTGTTGCATTCCTTGCATCGTTTTTCGTTGCATTCCTTGCAGAAAATATGATCAGTGGATAACTTCGGAATGACTGCTCCTTTCTCTTTGTTTTCGTCTTGGGAAAACAAGAGGCGCGGACTTACCGTAAAGCTTAATCACTTGAACGTGGTAGTGGCCACAGTGTGTGTTATCCTTCCAGAAAAGCCGGTAACTCTTGCGAGGAATAAAATTGCCCGTATCCTTCGGATCGAGGTACCTACATGCACTTACCGGAACTATTCATTTTTATTTATCTTCTCGGATCCAAACATCTTAGAGAAATGCGAGTGTACAGGCGTGATACTGAGTAATCAAGAAATTCGAGAAAAGTTCACATGCACGATATACGCACCAATGGCGCCATGAACTTGCCTTTAATGACGATGACACTGCCATTTGTGGATCTTCCAAGTAGTCAAGTTCAACAAGATATGGATTTAACTCAACCCAAGCCTCGATCTAAAAGAAGGAAGCGCTATTTCGAGCCTGGACCGCAATATGTTGTACCTCGGACAATGAACCTATATCTTAAAGTGGTGGCGCAGTCGGTCACCCATCTACACTCATCAAGGGCATTCTTCAGTCTCTAGCTGGTAATGGATGTTCTGGAGTAGCGGCGTTAGACACGCAAAATCAGAGTTATGCACATGGTGACAGCGGTGAAAATCCTGATCCCGACGACAGTTACGGCTTCGAGGAAAACTCGCTCGAGCGATTCTGACCAAACTGCAGATGCGGCTCGCGACAATGCTGGCATGACCGACACTTTTTAAATGCAACAATGACATGTATTTTACACTGGTGCATGTCAATGAACTGCCAGACTCTGTGTGTGTGCTAATGTGTGTGAGGCTTACATCTCAACTATTCAGGAACACTTTCAGATTATATTTTCCTCAGAAACAGAGGAAAAAGTTGTGCATCTGCCGAAGGATGTGGACAGAGTTTGTGTGTGAAAGTTGAACATGTTTGACATGTTTGCTATGTTGCTGATGAACCAAACTTGTTTGAAACTTGTGACACGTATAGCCAGTCTTATATGAGTTTAGCAAGGTAGGACAACTTAAAATGGCTTGATCTTTTCTGTTGTTGTTTTTTCACTACTGAACTTTTTCTAGGATAGGCAGTTTCTTGAGTGTGTTTTTTTTAGTCAAATGCTTTTTGACTTATCAATCTTGTGAGGATTACAGGCAAGTATTAGACAGGTTTGTGCCACTGCTTGGGCTTTGTAAAAAAACACACCTGTGAATAACAGATCCTCCTATCAACATATCAGCCAAATCTTGCCGCTGCAAGCGACTTCTTTTATATAGATGACTGTGCTCACTTCGAATTTTCGGATTCCTGTATGTGGTGCAAAACAACCGAAAGAATGCTATTGGCCTAGAGCCATAATTAATCAAGAACAGCGTTTCAATTGAATGTGCTTCTTGCCACAGGTAGCTGCCCCATGCTGGAACTGCTGTCCAAAATCTTATAACATTGCATACTCACACTCGCACATAGGAAGGGCAACATAAAAAAAAGCTACCGTGTTTCTTCAAGCACGCTCTAGCTCATAATGTGTGCTGACACAACGCATTTCTTTACTGCCACTATTTCCTGCAGTTCTCAGCACAGCTTGTTGCGACCGCCAAAAATAAAGAAGCCGGTTGAAGTGTGCATTAAACCCCTAATCTTGCGTTGAAATGGTTGTGGCAGTGGATTCGCGAGGCTATAAATTTTGACAATGATGTCACATAATGATTACTCAAAGAAGTATTTCATTGTTTCTTTAAAAGATCTCATCCAGTATGGATTATGGCACAAATGTAGCGGCTCGTCATTAAAGGCAGAGCACTATGTCGGACAGACAACTGGAGTTGCTTGTGTTGTGAAAGGGATAAACTGCAGCACCATCCATGGCTTTCAACTCCACGCAGTTTGAAAAAATTATTGTATCGGCATGCTCAATTCACAGAAGTGCACTGATTGTGAAGTTCTTTGTCTTGGGATGTTTACTGGCCCTATAGCTTAACATTTAAAAATTATGTTAGTATTGCTCTGTGATGACAAGTTTTGTTTGTATTGATTCAAGTTATGTTTATACTGCTATCTTATAAGTTTTGAATACAAGTATCTTGAAATTTCTAGATATCTTCTATGATTATCAGCATAAACTGTGTTACTATCTGGCACCTGCAACCCCTATTGTACATAGAATAAGGCGTTCATCTAAGCTGAAAGCTGATTTTCATAACTAAAGCTCAATTTTCTAATTATGCACCACCATGAAGCATCGTAGATTTCACTCTACGCGTCCTAAAGCTCGCAGTTGCACTCTTTGAGCGTTATATTTAACACAATGGTAGCCAACTGTTCAATAGAAAACACTGTTACACTAATATACATGTAGAAATGACCAATCATATATTTGGGGGCAGTGCGTTCAAAAAATTGATATTAAAATGACAGTAATGTTTTTTATGAAGATCCGATAAATGAACAAAAGACTAAAAACCTATAAACTAATACATGCCATATAAATGACAAATTCAACCTATTCAAAAGCTGGTAGCACTGGTAAGACTGTGAATTAGTCTGATATGAGACTGGCAGCACGGGTAAGAGTCTGTATCAGGCTGATATGAATGTCTATAAGAACTGATAAAACTTTTATCAGTATAATACAAGATAGGTACAAATTATAGGAAATTGTATCAGACTGGTTCAGACCTCTATCAGAATTTTTGCTAGGTCAATAGTCACACAACAGCTCTTGCAGCCTCTCGTTCCAGTTCTCGACAGTCTTCAATAAAAACAACATGAACACCTGTCGCAAGCTCCGTCCCTATGTGCTGCAATGAAACGTCAGGTCTCTGGGAACGCGCCATTCTGATCTAATTCTTAGGCTACTTGCAATGAAGAATCCGCTGGATGTTATAGCTCTCCAAGAAACCAATGTGAGAAATGACGAGCTCAGACTTCCAAGTTACGTGGGCGTTCACAGCAATACCCGATGCACGGTAATGACGTGTGCATCTTTCCAGTGTACAGACACCATGCATCCTCGAAATGCTTCGAAAGCGTCATTGTACGTACAATCTGATGTTCCTTTCGCAGTGATCGACGCAAGTGACCTCTGCGACGCCGACTTTGAATGTGTAGCCGTTGCTATTATTCTAAGGAACACAACTACGACTGTGGCAAGCATATATTTTCAGCCAACGCGATCTTCGGATATCACATTGCTGGAGTGCTTGCTGTCTCGGTGTAGCTCGCCATTTCTGCTGTGTGGAGATTTAAATGCCCATCGTCCTCGTTGGTGTTGTCGCGCACAAGACAATCGTGGAGTAGAAATCAATGAGCTTATTGTTAAACATGATTTCCAGACCCTTAATAATGGCTCATCCACATTTGTCAGCAGGAGAAAGGAACAATCCACCATTGATCTTGCCATATCATCGAAAGATGTGCGTCTTGCTTGGTCAATCGAAGCTGACCCACGGGGTTCAGATCATCTGCCCATGTGGCTCGTTCCAGACAATTCTCCTAGCAGCAAGAGTGCTGTCTACACAGTGACAAATTGGGACAAGTTCCGTCAGATGAGTGCGGGGGCGCCATCACACAATAACCTGTTCAAACTAGTGGGTGAATGTCTTCAACAAGCTACAGTAGGACGGCTGCGAAGCATTGACACGCCAAATCCTGACCTAAAGCTCTTGAGACTACATGCTTGTCGACGACGTGCTTAAGGGAGGGCACAGTGTTCCCAAAAAAGCTTTGATTGGACACTTTATGACCGCTTAGATGCAGCCAATAGGCGGCACACAAAACAACTTTGGTAAAGAAGCTGGCTTGCTTTGCGTAGCTCGTTGCATATGGCGAGTGGTTTTGGGAGTGTATGGCGCATATTGAAGGCTCTCCGAACACCTGAAGTCTGCAAGAACCCAACTACAGGATTGTGCATCATGACCGGACAGTCTCCGAAAATTCTTGCGGAAGATGTTGCCGATAATTTCACCTGTCCTATGTCAAAAGACAACGCCAATCATCGTTCCGTACCAATTTCATAACGACCTCCATGTGGGATGGATGAGGCAGAATTTACCCTGGCAGAGCTACGTCATGTACTTAGCCTCTGTTATCGTCGCACCACCCCAGGCGAACATGATGTTACGTACGAAGCCTTGCAAAACGTTGATGAGGTCTTTCATCAAAGTATCCTAGACGAATACAATAAAGTGTGGCAAACAAGTCTTATTCCTGCTGAATGGAAATTCTGTGGTGAAGCAAGTTTTAATACCTGGTCGCCCTGCACAACTCCTGAAGTCATACCGGCCAATATCACTAACTTCTAATGTTATAAAGCTGGTGGAACGTTTGGTGCTGTTTCGTCTGGACGCCAGATTACAGCAGCTCACTTTCTCTTCGGATGTCAAAAGCGGATTTCATCGCCACCGTTCAGCCCTCGGCAGCATAGCAGAACTTGTATCATCGCTTGAATCTGCTAAGCAAACAGACATTCAGCCTACGTTCTATTTCTTGACATACAGCAAGCTTTTGACTCGGTGCCACGTAAGGCGTTTATTTGTGCACTGATGAATGGAGGAATTTCAGGTCGTCTGTTACACTTCCTCCGTGATTTTCTATCTGAGCTCAGAATAAAAGTGCGCATCGAAAAAGTACAGAGTCAACCTCGCGCTGTTAAAAGTGGCGTCCTGCAAGGCAGCGTCTTGTCACCGTTTCTCTTTAACAGCGTTTTTGCTGGACTTCCAGTCCGATTACCGCAAAAACGTGACTTTCCTAAAGGCATAGGGATTGATGCTGATGACATCGTACTCTGGATCAGTGGTCCATCACACCATGGTCCACGTTTTTGTGATATATTGCAGCGAGCTCTGAATTCAACTTAAGAATATTTGGTGGAAATTATCCTGCAGGTATCACCTGCAAAGTCTGCTGCCATCGCGTATCATTCAAGGCAACGCGTTTGTCGAAGCCTTAGCAGGCTTCACCTCGGAGACACTCCTATACAGTGGGTACACCAACATCGCTACCTCGGTGTAATCATCGATGATCGCCTTTCTTGGCGCCTTGCTGTTAAAACTATAAGGCGAAAAGCACTGTGCCTGTTCAAGTATGTAGCCGCCTTGACTGCTAGGGGTCAGGTCATTGATCAGAAGACGACACTACAGGTTTACCAATCATCTGTTCTCTCTTGCGTGACGTATGCCTTTGCAGTCTTAAATGGGCCGCCTGCTTTAATGCCCCAGCTGGAAAGGGATCATCTTGTTGCCCTCCTGGTACTGTTTGGCTTACCTCGTGAAGCACAATCCATCCCACTACTGACTGAAGCACACCAGTTGCCGCTAAAGCTGCAAGCTGACCAGAGAGCGCTACATCATAGTGAGCGTCTGAACCGAGCCCCACATGGCACGACACTCCCTATCAGGCTGTTATAGCGCCCACTTTCTCAAATACGTAAAATGGCGGCTTTATTTAATGACATTACTGGCAATACCGGCGAAACTATTCAGTTGCCAACATCGACAGAGCAAGTCCATGTACCTTCCCTACCCATCTGCGAATTACAGGAATACGCAAAAAGTGTAACCAACCTGTTTCGGAAGTATACCAATTAGCACACACCTATTTGACAACTTTGAAGACTATGTAGAAGTATTTATGGATGATTCTGTACGCTGCGATGGCCTGAGCGCATCTGCAGCTTTCTTCTGCCCTTCAACCTTTATGAGGTGGTTGTTTAATATATCGCACCCCTCATCATCGGTGACAGCATGGCTAGCAGCGATTCATGTAGCCCTTAAGTACAAACAAGAAGGGTTACCAGCATCGAAGGTTGTCATCCCCACCAACTTTCGTGATGCCCTTAGCAGACACACCAGCAAGGAGACCGACAGCCCTATTCTGAGCAGCGTCATGGAATCCATTAAATTTATTCTGTCACGTGGGATATGCCTCGCTGCCCAGTGGGTACCATCGCACGTGGGTATCGTGGGCACTGAAGAAGCGGATCGCCTTGCTTCGTCATGAAACCATAATGACTGTGACTGTCCGGGAATTCCGCGTACGATTGACAACGCTCGTCAGCTTGTACTACAACACTTTCTAAAGCAGCACCCAGAATATCGTGGGGCGAATGGATCGTTCCCTCCCCGTGTTCGTGGCCGTGGCTTGCCTTGTACTTCCTGAGCGCTATCGCACAAACTAAGAGTGGGCTCTTTGCTGGTGCGTGAACAATTACGCCGTCAAGGGTGTGTGGACAGCCCGTGTGCGCAGCTTGTGGCTCCTGCAAAACACTTGAGCATCTCGTAGTGCACTGCACCACATTTCCTACACAGCAGTCTTTGCTGATTAAGGAATATAAATTTCTAGGGCTCAAGTGTGCGACCCTAGACGACTACCTCTTTCCGAGTGGTAGTGCTTCCCGACGTGACCAGGCCCACTGAGCACTCCTTACATTTATGAAGCAAACGGACCTGGCCACCGCTTTATAGACGGTATTTTCTATTACACTCTTTCTTTCTTTTTTAACTTTTACTTTTTCTTTATTTTTTTATTTATTTTTTACTCATACGTGTTGAAGTCTACGTCTTTTTTCTCTCTCTTCCTCATCTTCCTTCCCCTCTCTCTCATCTAATCTTTGTTTCCTCTTTATTCCCTCCCCCCGAAGGAGTGAGCAGGCGTTGTGCCGCTACAGGTCGAAGTTGCCAGCTTGCTCTCTCCCTCTTTCCTCTGTGTCCTTGTGTATCGGTGTATGCAAATCAAATAAATAAATAAATATATGCATAGCAATTGTACATGTCATTATTATTTTTTTGCATTTCTCAGAATAAAGTATTATACTGCAGTCGACTTCACCGCAGATGCTTCGCGTAAAATATTTTCCCATGACGAATCTTTTGTTGGGATAACTGCGGCTTTTGTCTTTGGTGGCGAGTACGATGATGAGTTGTTTTTAATGGCGCAAGGGCCAATTAATGGCCAAAGAGCGCCATTTCAAAGGACTAGATATACGAACAATGATATGATGAGTGGCTGTAAAAGGGCATTAAAATTCCTCGCGCTAACGCGGGTAAAAGCGTATAAGCATTAAAACCATGACATTGACGTGAAATATGTGCAATGATACTAAATGACGTGACATCGTGATTGTGGTACAGTGACGGAGATGCAGCCACCGCGGCAGTGACCTCTCTTCAGAGATCGTGCTACGAAGCGCCTGGGTATATGACACAAAATATACGTACGTCTGTTAAAAATGCCAGCAGTGATTTATGAGGAAAAAGGGGTTCTCTACCGATTAACATTGATGGGTGCAAGGGTATCTGTTGTCGAAAGGGATATAAGAAGTGCTTCTTTCTGAGAAAATATGAATCACTGCACTGGACGAGGATGTGGAGAAATATGAGCGGTTCTCCACATCTCTCACACAATGGTGCATCGCCACCAGACAAAAGGTAAGAATGTGTCGATTGTGTGTGTCCTATCTGTAGTCTTGTAAGTGTGACTTGTGTGTAGCGTGATCTGTATACTTTTGGCCAATTTCCAAGTCTCGGTTTGACAGCAAGCAATTTTTTTTCTGGCTGCCGATCTCATAGGCACTGCCAGCACGCCCTGAGCTCCCGTCGTAGAAATGGTTTCAGATCAAGCGCAGCGACAGCTACAGATGTATTGGCGCCAGTGTTGTCTTGGGCAGATGCGGCCAGCTGATCCGCCAACACGTTTTCGGCAATTTCGCAATGCCCCGGCACCCAGTGGACTACAACATGCCGTTTAGGTGCGTAGATCGTGCATAACAGAGAGTACAAGTGCACAAGGACAGGATTTTTATGTTTTGGCCGAGTTTTCAGAGCCACCACTACGCTCAGCGAATCTGTGTATATTACCGCGCGTTGTAGTTGCAGTTTTTTAATATGCTTGACAGCCAGAAATATCGCGTGAGCCTCTGCTGTGAAGATGCTTGTTTCGGAGTGCAGAATACCGGAGTTCGAGAAAGATGGGCCAACAGCTGCATGGGACACACTAGTGTGAGACTTCGAAGCATCTGTGAAAAATTTTGAGCAAGTGTAGATGTGTTGGAGTTCAAGGAAGTGCGTGCGGATATGTACAGAAGGTGCGTGTTTAGTGACTTTCATGAAAGATAGATCGCAGTCTATGACTTGCCACTTCCATGGTGGCAGATATACTGCTGGAGCCATCAAACGTTGTTCTAAAAGTGGCACAGCTGTTTCCTCAGCCAGCCTCCTGACACGAAGTGAGTATGGCTGTCTCAGCGAAGGACAGTTATTGAAAAATGTACAGTTGAACAGATCAATAACTGTGGAGTGAGCGGGATGTTCCTCATCAGCGTTAACCTTGAAATAAAATGTAAAAGACAGGTATCTGCAGTTGAAGCGACCATTCATTTGTTTCCACGTTCTGAGTCTCTACGGGGCAAGTTCGAAAAGCACCCGTAGAGAGGCATATGCCTAGGTGGTGGACAAGGTCGAGAATCTTCAAGGCTGATGATGTGACAGACTGATAGATTATAGCACCGTAATCTAGGCGCGTGCGTATGAGGTTTTATATAAATTCATCAGACATTTCCTGCCACTGCCCTACGTAGTTCGTGATAACACTTCCAAAATATTCATGGTTTTTAAATACCTGTCTTTTAAATACTTGCCGTATGGGATGAAGGTTAGTTTTGTGTCTAACATTAGGCCCAGAAATTTGTGCTCTGTTTTCACAGACAGACGTTGACCATAGAGGTCACTCTCGGGATCGGGATGAACGCCCTCTTTCAGCAGAACAAAATGCAGGCACTCTTTTGAGCGTTCAGTTTAAAAACATTCTCATCTGCCCGTTGAGAGACCTTGTTCAAACCTAGTTTAGCCTGACGTTCACACACTGTAAGGTAACAGGACTTAAAGCCGACCTGCACGTTATCAACATTTGTACAGTAAAACATATTTCGTGGGATAACGAGGTGCAACGACTTCATTTGCAATATAAAAAGGTATAAACTCAATACCCCTCTTTGCGGCACTCCTGTTTCTTGAACAAATGTACGGGACAACACAGTGCCCACTCGAACACGGAATGTCTGATTAGACAGGTAGCTTTTGATTATTTTCAACATTCTGCCCCACACACCTAGGTGTGACAAGTCTCGGAGTATGCCAAAGCGCCACGTAGTGTCATAGGCTTTCTCTATATCGAGGAACACTAACAAAAAGAATTGTTTATGAATGAAAGCATCACGAATTTGTGCATTGATACGAACAAAGTGTTCAGTAGTAAACTTAGCCTCTCCAAACCCGCACCGGCATGGTTCAAGCAGGCAATTCGTTTCAAAGAAACGCATCAATCGTCTGTTCAACGTTTTTTTCAAAAACCTTGCATAGGCAACTTGTCAATGCTATGGACCTGAAGCTTGATGCTAAAGATGGGTCCTTGTCCTGCTTAAGAATCGGAATAATGATTGCTTCTTTCCAGGTGGAAGGAATCTCATCGGATTTGATTGATTTGATTGATTTGTGGGGTTTAACGTCCCAAAACCACCACTTGATTATGAGAGATGCCGTAGTGGAGGACTCCGGAAATTTTGACCACATGGGGTTCTTTAACGTGCACCCAAATCTGAGTACACGGGCCTACAACATTTCCGCCTCCATCGAAAATGCAGCCGCTGCAGCCGGGAATCGAACCCAGACCTGCGGGTCAGCAGCCGAGTACTTTAGCCACTATACCACCGCGGCGGGGCAGTCTCATCGGAAAACCAAACGGCAGTATACAAAGAAAGCAGAGCTTTTTTGATTTCAGGAACCAGACGTTTGAGCATTTTGTATAATATACGGTCAGAGCCTGGGTGGTTTTGTTACAGCAGTTTAATGGCGCATGAAACTCAGCTATGACTAAAGGTTCATTGTATGCCTCATTGTTCATGGATTTGCGTTCTATTTTCTGTTTTTCTGTTCTTGCTTTGTATCGTTGAAACGCTGGACTGTAATGGGACGAGCTGGAGACCTGTTCAAAGTTTGCACCAAGGGGTTCGCTTGGTCTTCCAAACCATTGCCTTGTGTGCTTACCAGAGGAAGAGGATGCGGTTCTCGTCTTACTACCCTACTGACCATTCTCCAGACTCTTGCTTTATGTGTGTATGTATTGATTCCTGATAAAAGCCTATGCCAGCTCTCTCTCCTAGCCTGTCAATGCGTTCTCCTGGCTTGGGACTATTTTTTTTAATTGACACAATTTTCAGCAGTCAGTGAGTCCCGGAGCCGTGTCCATGCTTTGTTTTGTTGTTTGAGAGCATTTCGGCATTCACTGTTCTACCAGGGGAGTCATCGTTTTGTGCCCAGTCCAGATGTGTGCGGAATGCACTTAGCTGCAGCTTCAATAGCAATAGCAGCAAAGTATTGTACAGCTGAATCTAAGCTAGAACCACATATATCAGTCCAACGTAAGCTAGCAACCTTGTAAAACTGGTCCCAATCGGCTTTTTCTAACAGCCATTTGGGAACCTGTGGAGGACTTTCATTTGGTACTGCTGAGCTCAGAACTACAGGATAGTGGTCACTTCAAAAAGGATTGTTCATGACTTTCCAGTGAAGTAGTGGAAGAAGTGATGGAGATACAATGCTTAGGTTCATTGACGAGTAGGTACAGTTAGTGAGGCTATAATATGTTGCGTCTTTCCTATTGAGGAGACAGGCGCCAGAGGAGAAAAGAAACTGTTCAGTCAGAGACCTCGTGTATCGCAGCCCGAGTCACCCACAGACTGCTATGTGCGTTAAAATTTCCAGAGAAGGTACGGTTCTGGAAGTTCATCAATTAATGCCTGGAACTCTTGTTTACTAAGCTGGTGCTGAGGAGGTACATAAGTAGAGCAAATTGTGACAAGTTTATTCAAAATAACGGCTCGGACGGCTACTGCCTCAAGAGACGTCTGAAGTGGTAAATGTGCACAGGCAGTTCCTGAATCCACAACAATGACAACACCACCGCATGACGCGACTGCATCACTCCGATCCTTTCGAAACATGGCATAATGACGTAGGAAGTATATGTCTTTCGTTTCAAGTGTGTCTCGTACACACAGCACTTTTAGTGTATATTTGTGTAAAAGGTCTTGAATATCTTCGAGGTTTTCAGTGTAATGTTTCTGTCATTTTAATCTGCGTGGTGCTGTGTGTACAAAGGTGTTGCCTTACGTTACAGGCTCCTTAGGAGGCGCTGCCATTCGTAGTCTCTCTTTTTTTTTGTGCGCTCCAAAGAGCTGCGCCTCTCCTTCGGCGTCTCAGTCGCCGGAGGAGTCGTACTTGTATTCATCACCCCTTGTGGGGTGGTGGTGCCTGCTCGACAGACACAATCATGGTGCTTTCGGGCCTCACTGTGCTTGCAGTGGCCCGTGGTCTGACAGACTGGGGAGTCTGCTGGCCCTGTTTGTTAGGTGGTGGAGCAATACTGGCTGCTCCAGCCGAGGGCGTGTGTGGGGCGCCCGCAGTCTCACTTTGTGCGACTTTTGCAGGCAGGGAAAGATGCAGCGCGGCGCCCCGGCGCATCACATCGGTGAAAGAAGGACTGGACTGATGGATGGAGAACCGTTTACGTGCTTCTTGAAAAGACAGATTGAACTTTACATTAATCTCAAGGATTTTTTTTCTTTTTTTCATATTTGGCACGATCTCGAGTAGGCAGCATGGTCTCCTTCAGAGTTCGCACAGCATGATGCTGTTGAGGTACACGTATCTGATGCGTACTCATTGGATGCACAATTTGCACAAGTAATGCGCCCTCTGCAACTTTGTGACTCATGTCCAAAGCGCTGGCACTTGAAACATTCGCGAGGATTTGGCACATAGGGCCTGACACGGAGCTTGCAATAGCCGGTTTCAATTGAATCAGGTAAGTCACTGGTACCAAAGGTGATGGTTATGTGTTTTGTGCGTGTTTCCTTTTTGTCCCATTGTATGAATACTCTTTGGACCTTGATGACATTCTGGTCTTGCCAGCCTTCCAATAATTCACTTTCCCACAGTCCAAGCAGGTCATCATCTGAGACCACACCGCGCACTGTATTCATTGACCTGTGTGGGCCCACTGAGACTGGGACATCCGCAAAAGTTACCAGTTTATGTAAGTTGTCGCATTGAAGCCAGTCACGAACCTCCTAAAGGAGGTTACCACTTCCTAACTTTGTTACACGATATCCTGGGCTGATTGCTTCAGTGAGTGTTTTCGAGACAAGAAAACGTGATATTGCTCGGACTATTTTGTTCTCTTTCTGACTATGCACAACATGAAACTTGGGGAAGGGCTGCTTTGGTTTGGAAAAAAGAAACGGTTCTCTGGTGCGCCACCATCATTATCTGTCACCAAGATCTCCGGAATGCCTAGACGTGCAAAGATGTTTTTTAGCATTTTTATACCCATACCAATTTTCGTTGAGGGAAGAAGGGCTACTTCCGGATACCACAACAAGTAGTCGACCACGACAAGGTAGTGAAAGTTGTTGACAAAACACAAGTCGACGCCAACTAGTTCCAACGCAAAAGTTGGCGTTAAGGTTGAGATCAACGGCTCACAGTTCTGAGTGACGAACCGTGCACACGTAACACATTCTTTTACTTGCCGTGCGAGTTGTTCGCTGAAGCCTGGTCCCCAGACTAGTTCTTCCGCCAAAGCTCTTGTCTTTGAGAGGCCCTGATGCCCAACATGGAGCTTGGTTAGTACCTCTTTTCTTGGGCATTGAGGTACTACCAATCTAGTCCCGTTTAGCAATATGCCAATACATTCAACAATTACGACACGCTCCTGCAAATATGGAGCTAGGTAGCAAGCAAGTTTTGGTTTTTCCGGTCAGCCTTGGCGAAACAACTTCAGCAAGGCCGGACAAACAAAATCCGTCTTTTGAGCATCACATACTCTGTTAACAAAATTGTCACCCGTTTGAAGCCCTTGAACACAAGATTTAAAAAATTGGCAGCATATCCACGGAGTGAATGATAGAGAGTGGGGCGAAGCATTCGACCGTCCATTCGTTGTTGCTTCCTTCCGTCTGTGCGACCGTCCATGCGTCCATCCACCCGTCCGTGCGTGCGTCCGTTCCTGCGTTCATCCATGCATCCGCCCCTGCGTCCCTTCATGCATCCATTCATGCATCTGTCTGTGTGTCCGTTCGTCCATCTATTCAACACTCTAAGTACCACCATCTCGCATCTTTTCATCATATATGCCCCATATAGAAACACCGCCTTCCAGCGAACATTCCAAGGACTAAACGAGAGGTGGCACACGCACACTTTCTAACAGCTTGTGCTTCGGGTCTACTTCCCACCTTTAACCACCTCGAGTTCATGGTATATACTAGTTCACTGTATTCATGGCACTGTGGCCCAACACTCGCTAAACTTTTCTAAAACCAAGGAGGTTACGCCCAGCGAGTATAACGTAGCAACCTTTTCCTGGCAGATAGAGCTCAATGTACATGCCAATGGCTGCATGGGAAATGAGAGACAGGAGAATTCGGCCTTTGCTTTCTTACGGCTTGCTTTTCGTACCTACCTCCCACCTTTAACTACCTCGAGTTCATTCATGGTATATACTAATTCATTGTATTCATGGCACTGCGGTCCAACACTCGCTAAACCTTTCTAAAACCAAGGAGGTTACGCCCAGCGAGTATAACGTAGCAACCTTTTCCTTGCAGATAGAGCTCAATGTACATGCCAATGGCTGCATGGGAAATGAGAAACAGGAGAATTCGGCCTTTGCTTTCTTACGGCTTGCACTTCGTACCTACCTTCCACCTTTAACTACCTCGAGTTTATTCATGGTATATACTAATTCATTGTATTCATAGCACTGCGGCTCAACGCTCGCTAAACCTTTCTAAAACTAAGGTGGTTCCACCCAGCGGGTATAACGTAGCAACTCTTTACCTTCAGATAGTGCTCATTGTACATGCGATGGCTGCTAATGGGCATCGCAGCACGCACGTTAACTAAACTCTGAATGCTCCTGTCTCTCATACCCCATTATCAGCTATTGGCATGTACATTGAGCACTATTTTTTGTTGTTCAACAACGCACAGAAGGAATCTCTCACCGGCACCACCTTGGAGGTCAAAATGTTTGCAGGTCAAAGCGTAAGACTAGTTACATACTACGACAAGACATGGGACGAACGGGTGCAGCCATAAGAAGCTTCGCCCCTAAAAAATTACGAGGCTTCCGAGACGGTCGGTTCACCGGCGAGTTTATCTCCTTTCATCATCGCTCGTGAAACAGCGTCCGCCGTAATCAAGCTTTCGCAGGGAACGTACACAATTTCAAATTGATACCGCGTCAACCGCATTCTTAAGCCCTGCACTCTTGGCGTCAACAAAGTGATAGGCATTTTACGAAGCAACGAGACAAAACGTTTGTGGTCTGTTTCGAACGTCACATCGATACCTCGTATATATTCGTCAAATCTTTTGGCAGCCCATGTAAATGCTAGTGCCTCCTTTTCGACTTGCGCATTGCGCTGCTCGGTTTTGGTTGATGACTTTGAAGCGAACGGTATCAGGCGGCACTCACCATTACGTTGTTTTTGGAAAAGGACGGCCGCGAGACCAAACGAGGACGCATCCGCCGAAAGAATTGTGGGAAATCGTGGATCGTACATGCCCATACTCTTTGCCGAGCTGATAAGAGCTTTTAGGCTATCGAAAGCTGTGTTCTTAGAAGGACCCCAATCCGATTCCGTCTCTTTTTGCAAAAGCGCCCGTAGTGGGGCAGTGCTTTGCGCCAAGTTCGGCAAAAAGCGGCCTAGGTGATTGGCCATGCCGAGAACACTGCGCAATTGTGAAATATTCGAGGGCGGATTCAGCTCTTTAATGGTTCGGAGTTTAGCCGGATCAAGCTGTACACCTTTTTCACTTAGAAAATGGCCCAAAAAGCTCAACCTTCATGCTACAAATACACACTTTGCTTTGTTAAGCGTAACGTTAGACTGGACCAACCTAGATAAGACATTCGATAGCCTAGACTCCTATTGTTCTTTGCTTTCGCCAAGTATAAGAATATTCTCCATCAGGTTAACGACATCAGCAAGGCCTGCCAGGATTTCAGATATTCTCCTTTGGAAGTACTCTGGGGCTGAAGTAATACCAAACGGCAACCGAGTGAAACAGTACCGCTCAAACGGTGTAATTAACGTGTTCAGTAGTTTTGAGGCCTCGCTGAGTCGCACCTGGTGGAATCTGGAATTTGCGCCTAGTATCGAAAACCATTCCGTGCCGGCAAGTGAGCCTAGAGCTTGGTCTAGAGTAGGCAACGTATACCTTTCTCCTAGGACAAATTTGTTCAACTGCGTAAGGTCGACACAGATCCTTACGTCTCCCGATGGCTTCTGTACGGGAACAATGCCGGCACACCATTCGGTTGGCTCTTCGACTGCCCGAATTACGCCCCTTTGTTTCATCTTATCCAGTTCCCGCTTCACAGGTTCCTGAAGCGGTATAAGAATCCTGCGTGGAGCGCTTACTGCAAATGGAAATACGTCTGGTTTTTGCCTGATTGTATACTCCCCGGGCATACAGCCTAAGTCTTCAGAAACCTGAGGGCACAAAACCTCGTAGTCAGACTTTTTCTCAGCGACAGAGTTAGCGAACTTAACTCCTAATGCTTGCAGAGCTGGCAATCCTAGCAGTACATGGCACAAAGGACTGACGACATAGCACGTTTGGCGAGAAGTTTGAAACCTTCCAGGACATTTAGTTGTGCACCGCTAGCGCCTGTCAAAATGTCGTCGGCCTTTTCTGAGCTCGTGGGAAGTCCAGGAAACGATACTGGAATTACGGACACTTCTGCCCCCGAGTCAACCTTTGCGAAAACAGGCACTGCAATAATCAATACCTGAACGTAACGCGTCTTGGTGCCTGCCAGGTGCCTCCACTGCGCCTAGTACGGACGACAGTCGAACCTCTCGCTTGTTGCTTGGGGAAGTAAGTCCATTTGAGGCACACCTTTCCGAAATGTCTCTTTACGCCGCAGTTAAAGCACTTCTGCGCTCTAGCCGGACACTCTGTTCTAGAGTGGGACTGGCCGCAGCAGAAGATGCACTGTCATTCGTAACGAACTGCTGGCGGCCGGGTGTCCTCACTGCGGCGCGGTTTCATGCGGTTACCCACTGCATCGACGTTGACTTTTTCACATAGATTGGCCTGAGTGCTGTCGCGAACCTCGTTGGAGCTAGGAAGCTCTTCTTGTTGCTGCTGAACTGTCTCCTTCAAGCAGGCCTTCGCTAGAGCTGTCGCGAGAGATAGCTTCGGGTTCATTTGGAGCGACTTAGAAAGTTTTTCGTCCCGCAGGCCAACGACAAACCAGTGTCGGATGAGGTGCTGCTTGGATTCTTCGAAGTCACATTTTCCCACCAAGATGTGTAGAGCCGTCATGAAGTGGTCAATAGACTCGCCCGGCATCTGGTGTCGCTTGTGAAAGCAAGCGCTCTCGTACACAACGTTAGTCTCTTCGATGAAGTACTCGTCGAACTTCTTTTTGACTAGCTCAAACTTCTTCAAATCTTCTGCAGAGATATTGAAGGTAACGAAGATTTCCCTTGCTTGCCGCCCCATGGTGTACAGCAGAGTGCGCACTTGCGCCTTTTCTGAGTGCTTATTCAGGCCCGACGCATATCGATAGTCGTCGAAGTGTTGTATCCATGCCATCCACTCCGAGGTAGTATCAAAGTCGAGCGGCGGTGGCTGCTGAAGGCCCAGCGGAGGTCGCTGTGGTGCAGTGGCCATTGCAGCCACTGTTTGTGCCAATGTCTCGATGGTTGTTTTTTTTTTTGTCCCGATGGGGTTAAAGGTGGGCGGACCACATAACTTCTGACACCATGACGTAGCGGCACCCGCCTCTATCAGTCGGTGATCGGTGAAAGAAAGGAGGCGACGGCAGTCCAGGCAATAGGCAAGCAAGAAAAATCCCAACCGTTGATTTCGCAGCGGGTTAAGTAGAAACTGTGACGTCCGTACCACGTGTTTCCATACATGGGCCAGGCACGGTGAATCGGCGGGTTATGTAGGAGCACACTTTCAGCACACAGAAAACACGTTCTGGCACAATATGTTGAAGAGTTGCAGATGTTTATATAGGCAGTTGTTTGCACTTGCGCAACGATGCCAACTTGAACATGCGTATTATCAACACCAGAAGCTGATATGAAGCGCTGATGCTCGCAAAGATGCTCGCAAAAATGCTTCCCAGGACACTGCTACATGAACCAACTTCAGCGCGTGGCAACTAACCGCATCTGACGCTAACCCGACATGACGACTATATCAAAATAGTACATAAGTAACGTTTATTGGGTAGGCAGCACTGAAACCACTATCATCGTTTCACGAAGGTTAGCGTATATTTGAGAAGTAGTTCCGAGACCTGGCGTAGCTCTGTGGTATTGATTGATTGATATGTGGGGTTTAACGTCCCAAAACCACCATATGATTATGAGAGACGCCGTAGCGGAGGGCTCCGGAAATTTCGACCACCTGGGGTTCTTTAACGTGCACCCAAATCTGAGTAGCTCTGTGGTATAAAATGCTTCATTGGCACCCCGAATGTTTTGGTTCGATTCTAGCTGGGACTCATCGGTATGACACTACCCACGGTGGGTATTTCTTTACACTCGTGCGTTTAAATTCTCCATGTGTGTTCGCGTCATTCCTGAGCCAATACCAAGTGTCAATCACCTGTGGCACATACCCGCCCATGGGTATGCGGGATGTGTTCGATGTACGCGGTGGGATTGTGACAATATTCAGGTCTTGAGAAGTGTGTCGTAATCGTCCAACCATCTTACCCTCTCATGCTAATTTTGGTTCGCGCCCAGTAAATGGGGAGACCACGAGAGCATCCAAATGTAATCGAATAGATAGATAGATAGATAGATAGATAGATAGATAGATAGATAGATAGATAGATAGATAGATAGATAGATAGATAGATAGATAGATAGATAGATAGATAGATAGATAGATAGATAGATAGATAGATAGATAGATAGATAGATAGATAGATAGATAGATAGATAGATAGATAGATAGATAGATAGATAGATAGATAGATAGATAGATAGATAGATAGATAGATAGATAGATAGATAGATAGATAGATACGCTCAAAGTCGCAGAAGTTCGCTAAGAAATTCCTTGCATTTAAAAAAACAAACTATTACCAATGACACAGTGGGCCTCGAAAACGAGCCCGCCAGGAGCCTACCCTGGATTCTACCACTGAGCAACGCCTGTGCTTGGGACTTGTTGGCAAACTTTACTAAGGCAGGCTTGATGGCGGGAAATCAATCGCGTTGATACTGTTGTGCAGCTGGTGTGGAGCTGGTGCACTGGAGGTGAAGTGTCCTTGTGACGTTAACTGTGTGAGCGATGTTAAGCAAAAAGGAGGCTGCTTGGAGCAGTTCGCCGACAGTGCATGACTTAAAAGGAGCCAAGCGTACTTTAAACAAGCGCAATTGCAGTTTTATGTATGTGAAACGAAGTATAGTCATTTTGCTGTGTGGCCACCATCGGATATTTTTATGGAGTGAATCCCTCTTAGCATCTTTTTCTGCATAAAATTGACACATAAGCCCAAAGATTTTTTAAGCAGGCTCTGCTTCTATAAAATTTATTTAGACATTTTAAAACTATGCCTACACAAGAAACAGTGTCCCCAACATATTATGAGAGCCCAGGAGATGAACATATTGTTATTGTGCTGGTGCCGAAAATGGTGAGACGGTTGAGTAAAATGTTCAACAGTTCTCAGGGTAATGGTTTCTTTCACCCGTGAAAATCTTAAATATGCACCGAAGGCCAAGGAATGCCTTTGCAGAGATTGCAAACCTTGCTGGAAAAAGAAGCGTGGACAATAATCTATTGAAAGTGAAGTGCACAGGATGACTCGCAATCATATTGCAACCTAATAATTTGTGCAACTTGTACCTTACTTCACTGCAAGTGAAGCACTTGCAAGCAGTGTAGATTTGCCATATATGACTTATTGCTATGAACGAAGGTACGTGTCAACACATGGACACAACAGAACATGACAACATGTTCTCTTCTCAGCAGGGCCCTAACAGTTTAGGAATATATTTTATGTGAAGCTTTCTGCAGACAGCAGTGTAAGCTGCATATTTAGATTTTGAGTTAAGCCGTACAATGCGGATCGAAGTCTGTGCAAATTCAGTAGTGTTGTGCATAGCGTGGGCTCACCACACTGACACAAAAATAGTAGCTTGTGGTCTTATGCAACCTATGCACTCTTTCTAATATAAGTGTACAGATAGATATAAACAGTCAAAGTGCTTTGAGTTTGCCGAAAATTCTTCACATTCGTTATGTACGAATCGCAGATATTCTTACCTCAATTCCGAGCTTCTAGCCAATGGGATGCAGCATAAAACATTATGAGCTATGGAAAAGAAATGCTCCAATACCAACTACTTTTATATATTATGGGGTTGTCAATATCAAAATGCACAGTGCACACGACGCCGGCGCCGCCTCTGCTGCTTGATGAATCATTGCCCGAATCTTGAGCTGATGATGGTGCCGACAACATGGCGATTGTACCTGTACCACTTTGCCACACTTGCAACACATGCGGACCACGCGGCAAGTAACACTCGCAACACAGTGAACACACTGACCACGTGGCGAAGGTGCCGTTTGGCAGCGAACTACAGCACTGCTACCATCGGTTTTCGACGTCACACACGCCACAGCAAAAGGGCAGTCGCTGGCGGTGGGTGGAGTTTACAGCCGAAGACTTCTGCGGCTTATTTTGGACCGAAATGACTTTTCACAGTCCAGTTTGCACGCGTGTACAATTATATTTGACCTTCAACCTTCGTTTTTCGCCAAACTCCGCAAATTGTAGGATGAACATATCAAGACCCCTTTAATGTGAACATTAACTATCCTTCGCGACTTTTTCAGCTCCGAGGCCATGAGCTGTCGCTTTCCTTTCGTGAACACTGGCGCTTCAAGCTGTGCACGATGGAACCCTACGACATCGACAATAGTGATACCTGTGTCGGCTGCCACAGTGTCTCCAGGTACAAGGTTGTGGAGGATCCCACAGTGCTCAGTGAGGAGCTTGTCACTTGTACGCACCCCCCACCTTTGGAGATGTAGGTGATGCAACCCTAAGGTGCGATCCTAATTAAATACTTAAGAGTATTATGATGCTTGTATCTTGACCACGTCTGACAGCGTGACAGAACTGAAGAGGGCCTATCTAGGAACACTTCAAAGCACTCAATTATTACAGCTAACCTAGTTCCCAATGTTCTACGAAAACACGCAGGCATGGTCAGTAATAACTCCTCCCGTTCTGGCCACTCCAAAAAGCTGTGCAAGCGAACATGCATGACATCAAGCCAGCGTTCCAAGCTCCTTGTCACTGGGGCTTGCCTGACCCGTAGACCAAAAATTGTGTAGCAGTGCCCACTACAGGAGGCGCAGCAAAACAATCTAAACCTCTATAAATCTGCTCAAGTGCTAGTTAGCATAATTTCCATTTGGTTAGTACAACTATGGTTCATATTAAGCATTTCTCCAGAAGATGTCACCTACTGCACTAAAACGACAGCAGCATTTAGTTTTTTGGCATTACCGTATTTGGTATCCTCTACTGATTACTGCTCACAAGCAAATGTCGCCCTGACCTGTCACTTATGAAGTGAAATTATTGCTTTGATTTCGAGACGCACCATATGCTAAAAAGCTTGTCTGTTCAGGTATAATCTATAGTTAGCGTAACTAGAGAATATTGCCGTCGTATAAAATTATTGATTTATTTTCACAAAACCTATAGGACTGGTCCAGTAGCGTTCTCTAAGTCTTGACCTTATTAGAGTTACAGGTGATTCCTCCTGAAACTTTGTCAGGCCATTCCTTGCTCCATGCGACATGCTGCATTAATTATTATAAGTTGAACACTGCTAAACAAAGCAAAATATGGGAGCCCTGTGTAAAATTTTACACGTTCCTCATCTTTCTGTATTGATAACTTTGTCGTCTTGAGGCTATCCAATTGTTCTTTTAGCCTTGATGTTTCAAGCCGCAGCTCTTTGTTGTCAGCTTCAAAAAAATCAATAGACTCCTTTTTGACCTCTGTCTGAATCCCTTATTCTTGACCACCTACGGTACAAATGGACAAAAATAAACATTGTACAATCAAAAGGTGGTACCAAATCACATTAGTTAACCCTTGACACTTTGTTTTAATGCTTCCATCAGTGTTCACTGATGCATCGGTACATGGTGGTTGTGATGATGTGAGCCTCTTGACATGACCTTTGTGGTAGGTGTGTCAGGCACCACAACTGCTACAGTTGAGGCATTATAGGTCCACACAGGTGAAATTTTAGCAGGCTTCCCTTCCTCAGCCGCACCAGGTGTAGGCATTTCTGCGGGAGCAGTGACCACTACTTCAGAAATTGAGACAGTACCTCTCAGGCGTCAGCCATTAGACTTTAGTAGCGTTCAATACACATGAATTTAGTGCAAAGGCCGGCGAACTTACTCATGAGTCGGCTCACTCACACTTACTCGAACTCACTCGGCCTCATATTGAGCTGTGGGTGTGAGTCTGAGTGAGTCAGGGTGAGAATTATTTTCGTGAGTCTGAGTTCGGGTGAGTCCGGCTGAAGAAAGTTTTCGTGAGCGTGAGTCCGGGTGAGTTCGGCTCAGGAAAATTTTGGTAAATCTCAGTCCGAGTGAGTTCAAAGCAAAAAAAACTATATTTATTGGGTGAGTCTGAGTGAGTTCCCCTAACTTTTGACGGCCTTAAGTTCCATCTTGTCACCTTCAGTATTACTATCAGCCTTACCTGGATTCATTTTTATACTCACGTCTATTCACAGGTATTCCAAAAACAGTGTCGTTCGTACACCGTTTCAATATTCATTGATTGGAGCCATGGAATACGCAGGTGGTTGTGTTGACTACCCCCATTAGCTCTTTCAGAGAACTTTATAATAACTTTATTTTATGTTGTCACCTCTTCCGAAAAGTTACCTTACTGGTTTGGAAGCCCTCAGAACTTGTTTTCGTAGATATTATGTCAAACACGCCAAGATGATCACGGATTATATGAGATTTCGTGTTAAAGAGCGTTGACACCATGGTCGAAGAAATTATTTCAGTCTGACAGTCTCATGTGTCGCCTCGCTCAGACTCATTCAGAATTAGATCGTGCCGTGAGTCTGAATCTGAGTTCGTCCGAGTGAATATAGTTTTGGTGAGTTTGAGTCCGAGTGAGTCCAGCTGAAAAAAATTTTCGTGAGTGTGAGTACGAAGGAGTCTGGTTCAGGAAAACGTTCGGGAGTTTCAGTCTGAGTGAGTCGAAAGCTCAAAATTTATTTCATGAGTGTGTCTGAGTGAGCTACACAAGTTTTGCCAACCTATGCTCTAAAGTGATATAATTTCACTGTGTACATTCACAGAAAATAACCAAAATACTAATCACAAACTAGATAAGGGTCTTTTCTGTAAATTTACATTTCGAAATTTCGGGTTGCAGTCTAAATAATTTCCACAAATTAGTCAAGGGCACAGTCGATGGAAGTATGGAGCCATGTGGCTTTGCATAATTTAACACAGCACATTGACGTCCATCGATTAGGTAACATAAGTAGTAAGCCACATAGTACACCACATTTATTCAACGTAGCCCAAAAAATAACACTCCAAGAGACTGCTTAGAATGTTTTGCAGAAGTCGATGGAAAGATTTCTCAAATTTAGACGTCATTTTGAATGACAAGCAGAACTTGCTCCGCGGAATCGTTTTGAAAGCGAGACTGGGTATTGCACAGAATACTTATCTGGTATTGTGCATATTATTACTCAGCATTGCCGATGATCTACAAGCTCTTGCAATAGATAGGTGCAAAACATGTGTCAATTCATATTTATAAAGACGTCTGGAAAGGGCCAAATAAAAATTACTGATGTGCAGAAAACAAGGAAGGCATCTACACAAGGCATTGAAGAATTCAATAAATAACCTTTCGTACTTTCACCAACATCTGTGTTTGTACTGATTACTGAGCAAACCTTTAGGTTTTGTGGTTCTGAACTGCAAGAGGACAGTACTTTGTTGAAGCCTGCAGCTAGCCTTGCAGAAGATTCAGCAGGCTCGCCTACTTCGGCTGTGCGAGTAATCGACACTTCTGCTGGTACAGTGATGAATCTGTGAGCATAACACTCTAGCCTAACATGTGTATCAATCACTCAATTCACTAATAATAATCGCACATGAAACTTGCGCCTATTTAGTCACGCGACATGTCTCACATGCTGGAGAATTCATTATTAGTAAATCTTTCTGACCGGCCTCATTAGTAAATAAAAAAAGAAGGCAGGAAGGGGAAGACTGAAACTTGCAGGGATAAGTTCTTAAACAGGAAGTGCTTAATGGAGGTAATCTTTAGACAAGTGGACTTTTAATTTTCAAGGCAAGCCCTCTTGTAAAAACGCCAGCTCCAGCACACACCCAATTTAGGAATTGCTCACCTTGCAATGTGCACCTAAAACCAATCGATACTTTAGTTTGTCGTGCTGTTGAGCATGCACTCCCTCTAAAATGAAGCTGTCTCGTAGGCCATCTAAGTTACAAAAATTGACCTGCAAAACGTAATCTAATAAGTCATACCTCAAACACAAGCGTCCGCGTTTCCCATGTTTGATGGTCTTTGTGGCGCTGAATTCAAATATCGCAGCACTTAGCTGCTATAGCTGTTGCCGCAGACTGTGCCGCATTCTGTGCTCTCTCGTAGCACCACTTGTGGCTGTTACAAGAAAAACATAGAAAACCTGCTCTCAAAGAAGAAAAATATCAGAAGTCATCGGCCCTGTAACTAGATACAATGCGTTCTTTTTCGTAGTGAAGGCGGCATTAGTTTTTGACGCGAGCCGAATGACATTCACACAACTTGTATGCAAGTTTCCTCGCGACACCCAGTGGAAGAGCACCTTGCGTGAAACTCACGCAAAGTTTTGGCTGCATTCAAGGCACTGCTATATAAGAAATAGATGGATGACAAACTTACAATACAGTCAATACGAACAACGCCTTGCACACCGTTTGCAATGACCGTTATGAAACAAAATAAATATGGCTTTAAATTCATATTTATACTGTATTGTTATAGCATTATTGGTCAAATTTAAAACATAATTTTTATAGTTATTTGATGTTACTTCAAATTACATTCTTGATACAAACTATACAGTCTGGTCAGAATGGTAAAAACAATTATTCAATATTTTTTTGTTTTTAAGTACATTCTTTTTTATATTTGTTGGAATTATTTGTTGCCTGAAAGGTCTACAATTCATTTAACCAATCTTGGCCAATCCACATGAGTGGCTATTAGCCATGGTTGGGGCATCATCAACATCATCATCGATTCACTTCTGCTACACACAAATATGATGCTTTATGGTGCAGTAGGTACCCTGGAAGTGTGCTTGTTGAAGTTACCTGCAAAGTGCTTTAAAAAAGGTCTATAAAAATGAGAAGGCCACTCTTCTAGCCTTTGCTGGGACTGTGCTATGCCTTTCATGCAGACCTGTTGGTTCTTTTTGCCCGCCATAGCATGCAGCACAGTGGTATTTGTTGTTCAGCCCGGAAGCCGAAGAACGAGGCAAACTGCTGGCTAGAGGAAACTGAAAAAAAATATAATTCCCTACCCGAATTCCATATATATGATTGGTAGCCTGTAGTGCCTTCTAGTGGCCACGTGCTACAAGAAAAACTGGCAGTGCCCTCTACATTTGTTGCTTCATATTAACGCGATATCTCGAAAGAGCTAGTTTCACAAAAATTCTGGGTTGGCATCGGCGTCGTTAATTTTTAGCAAGAAATTGTCATCTTGTGAGCAATCAAAAATTTGAGAAATATGTAAATAAAATAAATGAAAATTTTTGAGTTAAAGTAAGGATAACCAATGGTCTCTGCGTAACTAACAGGTGTTACACAACAGAGCTACGAGATTTCTTGAAACTGCTTTGGAAAAAAAGCACTCTATAAATGTAAAGTAGTGGAACAAGTCTCCTAAAGAATCATATATTGCGCGGCAGAAACGTAGAATCACCTTTGGCGTTAAAACCAGTCAACTGAGCAACGCGTGGGTGTTTTAAAGGCCAACTCATAGCTAAGTGCTCAAACACATTTAATCGCCAGCCGCAGGAGAACCATCAACAATGTTAACAGAAGCATAGGTTTCACGTGTTGCACCACGAAGGTGTAGTGAGCCGTTCGCTGATTCGGAAAAGGAATAGTTGTGACGTAGTGGGCCCTTAACAAGTGTGCTAGCAATAGGTATTCAATGATACTTTGAAACTACCGTTGTTACGTGCACAGTCGTTCCTTTCCTTGTTTCACGGTGGAGCCTAATCCCGACAAGCGATACAGGGTAGCAGTTGAGAAGGGGATGCGCAGGACGCCCTATCACGGCCGCTCTGGAGGCACGCGCTCGCTTCCTTTACGACCTGCGCACGGAGGGCTGTTTCTACGTATCGCCACAATCTCACCCCGACCAATTCACCGTAGGGTGCCTCGATGTGCTCCTCCAGGACAGGGTAGAGACACTGCTTTTGTGGATGCCATATTGGTTCAAACTTCCGCATTCGCTGGCATTGCCTGGCATGCAGAGAGGGATTGCTTTCAGCGAAATACGTTGTAATTTGGCCCAGTTCATCCCTTTCTGTGGTATGGCCGGTACACATAATGTTTGTAACAAATAAAGTAGGCACTAATTATTATTCGCGAAGACTTTAATGGCAAAATGAAGGCACTTAGAGTGTGTCTATCGGTCTGTCTATCTCAATGGCTGCGCAGGTCCTTGTGCTCTCGCGGCCGATTGGTGGGTTTGACCAGTACCAAAATTAACATGCAAGACAAGAGTACGTGAAAAAGATAAATGACTGCTCATTGCATGAAAATCATTACACGCCTTAAATGTACGCCATGTCATACATAGCATGGTAAAGAAGCTACAGTGGCCGTTTGGGGAAATTGATGTATACCTAAATTGACATGGTGTGACAAGAGCATGAAGCAAAGTATACATGACTAGTCACAAAACGAAAACATTGACATTCATGTATAGGTCATACATACATGGCCTGATGATGGAGCTGTCATGGTCGCTTTTTAACTTGATGTCCTCCAAAATTGACACGGCATAATAGGAGCGTACGGCGACATGTATGGCTGGTCATAAGTAACACAAAACTTATGTAATGCATGTCGTGTGTGCCATGACACACATGACAGTCATAATTTTAAACGGCCGTTTGATCAACTTTATGTATACTAAAATTGGCAGCGCATGATAGTGGCGTGAGATGAAAAAAATGAATAGTCATAACATCAAAAAAATGTTATGCATCGTATGTACGCCAAGACACCTACAAGCTGATTGTATCAGCTTTTTTCTCCTGGTCTCCCATAACATTTTGTTGCAAATAAATAAATCAATACACAAATAAATATATTACCTAGTCATGTATTTATTAGTCATATATTTGATTAACTTGAATACCAAAAGGTACATTACATATCAACAAATGATAAATAACAACTAGCTAATTTTCGCACGAAAACCTTCTCTTAAATGCCGTGTAAGCCGGGACATTCATCACCAAATCATGGAACTCTAGCAGCCCCTTTATTAGTTAGTGTCTACCGAAATTCACGCGACATGAATAGAGGGTACAACTAACATGACTGATCCTAATAAGAAAATCATTTCATGTGCGTCGTGACTCACACAACCAAGTAACGGGGATTCAATGGTAAATTTTTATCTTGTTGGCTACCAATATTCATATTGCATGGTGAGTAGGACTAACAAAATGGCTTGTAATAGGATATAAAGTGAATGAGCTTCATATTATTTAACTTAATATGGCTTAATTTGGATGGACTTAACGTTACCATGCTCTGGAATCTAACAGGCTTGACAATCTCACTCCAAGTTCGCTTGCTTGTGATTGGCTTATTGCAGATTAGCTAGCTTAAACCGGTTTACTCCACACTGTTTTAAGGCCATACTCTATCATCAAACTGTCTATAGAAGAAGTGAATTTACTCAAAATGGCTGGTTCAGGAATGTATTTGTCTGAATCAGCTTAATCCGGGCTAGAGGAATCTGGCTCAATCTATTTCTTATTGTGGCCGTACACAGTCATACAAATGACGAGGCAATTAAAACTTACTACTAAGGGACTTGCTCAAGTGTAGCTTGATTAAGTTTAGTTTATTGTGGCTTGATACGGATGGGCTTAACGTGACCATTCTCCAGCATCCAGCTGGTTAGACAATGTCCACTCACTTTAAATTCACTTGCACGTGATGAGCTTAATCTGCATTTCCTTCATTAATGTACAATAATGATTATCTTCTCTGCTTAACCCATATGCAATTAGCTCTGTATGCAGATGATACTGATTTATTCATAGCATGTCACTCTTTTCATGAAGCCGAATCACAAGCCAATGAACTGCTGCAAGTGACTTCTCAGTGGTTTAAACAAAACAACTCTTTACTAAATACAAAAGAACTATAGTACGTAGTTTTCACCTTTGACCGAAAAGTGATAAGCTTTGGAGGTTTTATATTCTTTGACTAAAAACTATTTTTATGCACACGTACTCTGTATTTTATACTTTAACGTTTTCCATTCTCACCTAGCTTATTGCATCTAATCAAGGAGCTACAAATAAGCCTCATAATGCTCGGTGAATGCACTTTGCAAAAAAAGCTGTACGAACCAATGCATAAGCACCCAAAAATGTAACGTTGGATGAACTTTCCAGAAAACTCCACATACTGTCTTTTCATATAGTTAGACAATAAAAACGCACATTTAGTACAAAAAATAATGAATAAAAAAACTTAGGCCGATCCCAAGTACCCGGGAATCAACGTTATGCGAAGCATGCGGAGGGAAAGAGACCGTGTTGCATTTTTTATTATTGAGAGAAACGTCACGAATTGCCGCTAAATATATTGTAACGGGGAGTATTTAATAAGTGAACGCCGGGTGGGCTAACACTGCACACAGTATGCAAGGATGCAGGACAACAGGGCAGTTCAGACACGGCCCCACAACAACATCGTCGTCTTCATTCCTTCTGCGTCATTTCTGCACCCGGGCCTGAGGTACCTTTCTATACCCATGACATTAACCCGGGCAGCACAGCACCGTTCCGTTTCTTGCTGTTATTAGACAGAAAGGTCATTGTGATAGGGCTTCAGGCAAGACATGCACAATGTCACTTCTGGATGTAACAGTGGGGTTCGTAGTTGAAGCAATTTCATAGGTGACAGGTGTGACTTGGCGCAGAACTCGGTAAGGCGCAACGTATTGCGATAAAGGTTTCTCGCACAGGCCGACACTACGGGATGGCAGCCACAGTAGCACGAGAGAGCCCGGAGAAAAATCGACATCCCGATGTCGGCGGTTGTAGAGCGACTTCTGTGCTTTCTGGGATGATGAGAACCTGGCTCGGGCTACTGTACGTGTGATCAGAGCACTGGAGATGGCATCTTGTGCGTACGAAGTGGTGGACGGAGGGTCATGCGTAAGCAGGGTGTCGAAAGGTAGTAAGGAATCACGGCCAAAGAGAAGATAAAATGGTGAGTAGCCGGTAGGTTCATGACGGGACGAGTTGCAGGCGAAGGTTACGAACTGAAGGGCAGTGTCCCAATCAGTGTGGTCGTCCGGAACATACATAGCAAGCATGTCTGTAAGTGTGTGGTTAAGTCGCTGAGTAAGTCCGTTGGTCTGAGGATGGTAAGAAGTCGTAAAGTTGTGCCGCGTAGCACAGGATTTAAGGAGGTCGTCAACCACACGAGGCAGGAAGCAGCGGCCACGGTCCGTGAGTAGGTGAGAAGGAGCGCCATGCTGAAGGATGATGTCATAGAGTAGGAAATCTGCAACGTCCGTTGCGCAGCTTGTCGGTAACGCTCGAGTAATTGCATACCGAGTGGCATAATCCGTGGCTACTGCTATCCATTTATTTCCCGTTGCTGATCTTGGCAAGGGACCTAACAAATCCAAACCTGCACGATGAAATGGCTCGGCTAGGAATTCAATAGGTTGAAGGTGACCGGCAGGGAGAGACGTAGGCGGCTGCCGACGCTGGCACATGTCACACGCTGCAACGTAGCGGTGAGCGCAACGATAAAAGCCCTTCCAGAATACCCGTCGGCGGACGCGATCCTAGGTTTTGAAGACACCTAAATGTCCGGCAGTTGGGGCGTTGTGAAGTTCTTGCAAGATGTCCTTGTGCACATGACGTGGGATGACAAGCGAAAAGTTTCGCGCCATCGGGCTGTAAGTTGCGGCGGTACAAAACGTTGTCTTGAAGAAGAAATAGGCTCAGTGAAGAGTCTTTATTGCCGGATTGAAGACGGTCAATCATTGATAGCAGCGATGGATCTCGGCATTGTTCGTCGACTATTTACAGAAAATCTGTTATGGCTAGGATGTTGGCATAAGCTTCTAACTCAGAGGAGTCAGGTGGATAAACAGGGTGTCGAGATAAGCAGTCGGCATCGCTGTGAAGCTTGCCAGATTTGTACACTACAGAGAATGTGTACTCCTGCAATCGCAGTACTTATCGCCTGAGTCTTCCTGTAGGATCCTTAAGGGTTGACAGCCAGCAGAGAGCATGGTGGTCTGTGACGACTGCGAACGTGCGTTCATATAGGTAAGCACGAAATTTTGCGATAGCCCAGATGAGAGCCAGACACTCTCGCTCAGTAATTCAATAATTCCTTTCCGACTGAGAAAGTAGGCGGCTGGCGTACGCTATGACACGGTTTGTGCCGTTCTGCATTTGTGCGAGTATTGCCCCTATGCCATGGCCACTTGCGTCGGTGCGTAGCGCTGTTCGAGCGGCTGGGTCTAAATGAGCCAACACAGGTTGCGCAGAAAGCGCAGAAATCAACGTCGCGATAGAATGTACTTGGTCTTACGCCAGGAAAAAGCCATGTTCTTTTTGAGGAGATCCGTGAGGGGCCGAGCAATTTCCTCGAAGTTGCTGACAAAACGGCGGAAATATGAACAGAGTCCCAAAAAGCTGCGGACTTCTTGTGTGGAACGTGGGACCGGAAACTCGCACACCACGCAGACTTTATCAGGGTCGGGTCATACACCAGCAGCGTCAACAAGGTGGCCAAGTAGCTTTATCTGACAGTGCCCAAAGGTGCACCAAACGGGTTAAGCTGGAGGCCAGCACAGCGGAAAACGTCAAGAGTGGCCGACAGACGTGGAAGAGGGCTTTCAAAGGCTGGCGAGAAAACTACGACATCGTTTCAATAGCACAGGCACGTCGACCATTTAAAACCATGAAGGAGGGAGTTCATCATGCGTTCGAAAGTTCCTGACGCATTGCACAACCCAAAAGGCATGACTTTAAACTGATAAAGCCCGTCGGGTGTTATGAATGCCGTCTACTCGCGCTGGCGGTTATCGACTGAAATTTTCCAATATCTAGATCGTAGGTCCAGGGAAGAAAAATACTTTGCGCCATGAAGGCAGTCAAGCGCATCATCAATTCGAGGTAGAGGATAGGCATCCTTCTTGGTTATTCGATTGAGATGGCGATAGTCGACGCAGAACCGCCAGGTGTTGTCCTTTTTAACAAGCACAACAGGTGATGCCCAAGGACTGATTGAAGGCTCAATGACGTCTTTGACGAGCATTTTCTCTACCTCCTTCTGGATTATTTGGCGCTCTGAATGAGACACATGGTAAGGACGCCTATGAATGGGACTCGCATCGCCAGAGTCGATACGGTGGGCTACGATGCTCGTGCAGCCCGAGGTACGGTTTTCGATATCAAAAATGTCGAGGTAAGAAAATATAAGACCACGAAGCGCTTCAACTTGGGACGGCGACAGGTCGTTGATATCATTTTGTCTAGGAAACCTCTATTCGGTGCGGCTGCGACAGGTTCGGCTTCAGTGTTGATGACAGGAGCGAGAGATGAAATGGTAAATTGCTTCAGAGTGGAGAGTTCTGCTAAAGCAATCCCTTGAGGAATGACTTGGGTCGACACGGAGAAGTTCAGGACATGGAAAAGCGTCTTGTTGTCGCTAATCCTCACTATAGTATGAGGAAGTATGATGTTCCAGGAAAGGGTCAGGTCAATAAGTGGAGCTGCCAAGTAGTCGCCATCAGGAACAGGTGGGAAAGGCGACATAGAAAGGTACACAGCGGCCTGAGGCGGTAATCGTAGACACTCCACGGACCGTAGTCCTGTGCGAGCTGCAGGAGGGACATCAGAGTACAAAGGCAACTCTAGCTGTAAAGTGCCGGTTGAACAATCAATGAGGGCTGAATGCGCTGTCAAGAAGTCAATGCCGAGAATCACGTCGTGTGGGCAAGCGTCTAAAACAGCAAAGAGGACTGAAGTGTGAAGGCCGGCAACAGTGACGTGGGCAGTGCACATACCAAGAACTAATATTCGGCTGCCGTCGGCTACTCGCACAGTCGAAGACATGGCAGGGGTAAGAACTTTTTTTCAGGCGGGATCGAAGACATGAACTCCTAACGGATGTATGGGCACCAGTGTCTATTAGAGCTGTAACGTTCAGGTCATCGATAATAACACCAAGTAAATTTTGTCTGGCATTAGTGGCAGGTAGAGGTTTTTAGGTCCGACTTGTCAATGCAGCGCCACCTCCAGGAGCTGCATCTGTTAGAGAACTGCCCAGAATACACCGGTGACGGGGACCAACGGCGTTGATAGGAGCTGGCGACCCTGAGGCGACGGCGAGCGGCTGGACCGGGTTCCCTGGGCGACGACATCGGCGTAGGATGGTTCGGAGCATTGCGTAAAACGGCTAGGTGGCAGGTCCTGAAGGTAGTCATCAGAAAAACGAGGTGGCAAATACTGCCCACGAATCTGTCGGTGTTCGTCTAGAAAACGTGGCCGGAAAGGCCATCTGTTGTGGCAGTGGCGGGAAATGTGACCAACACGATGGCAAGAGAAGCATATTGGTCGATCATCTTGTGCGTGCCACTAAGATGGATATCGCTAGCGTGATCAGAAACGCGGGACCGACGCGGCAGCAGCAACAAGTGGGGCGGCGTGGTAGTGAGCGTTAGGATTTATGGGCTGCGGTGTGTGGGTAAAGTTTTGGGAAAATAATACGCCAAGTTGGCAAACTCTTGTCGCACAACAGCTTGAATAAAAGATATTGTGGCCGAGTTGTCAGGCACAGGGGGTTGATAAACGGAAGGAGCCATGACTTCCAGATCCTGGTGGACAATTTTTGTGATGTTTGGAGGATTCACGAATGGACATGACGCCACAGTATCCTCGCAGGAAGAAGTCGCAGCGGTGTTCGGGAGTCGAGAAAAACGTTGAGTAATTCCCCTGCTTACGGCTTGTTCGAACAGCCGACATTCACTGACAATTGTGTCAGTGGTGGTACAGTTCTTACATATCAGAATGTTGAAGGCATCGTCAGCTATGCCCTTCAAAACATTGGTGACCTTGTCTAGTTCGGTCATGTCTTTGTCGGCCTTCCGACACAAGGTGAGCACGTCTTGGATACAAGTGACGTACGACTCGGTGGAAGATTGAACCCGTGACGCGAGTTCCTGCCTGGCTGCCAATTGTCGAGCAACTGACCAGCCGAACAAGTCACAGAGCTTCTGCTTGTACACGTCCCAACTCGCTAGGTCTTCCTCGTGCGTCTCGTATCAGGCGCGTGCAGTACCTCGCAGGTAAAAGATGATGTACGCCAGCATAAGCATCGCATCTTACCTGTATTGCTTGCTGACGCGCTCCTATAAGGCGAGCCACTCGTCAACGTCAGTTGTGTCGGGGCCGCAAAATGTACCTGGATCGAGAAGATGGGAAGGGATCACAGGGGACGGAGCAGGCGTAGACTGAACGGACGGTGCGCTGCCTTCAGGCATCGTAGCTGGACGAAACTTACGTCCGCTACGGAGATCCAGAGTCAGAATGTTACCCCGCACTTCGACCAAAAATAAGTAACGGGGAGTATTTAATAACGCTGGGTGGGCTAACACTGCACCCAGTATGCTTGGTTGGTTGGTTGGTTGGTTGGTTGGTTCCTCAACACCTGGGCGCAACCCACCTAGGGGATTTGAATGGGACGGTGCCTTGACACAGTATGCGAGGATGTTGTTGTTGTTGTTGTTTCCCTGTGCAAATGGCTCGTACCCAAAGAAGGGGATTGGCCGATTATAAGGTGAATTGGCCCTAAACTTTCAGCAATGCGTTATTCCTACAAATTTTTTGTAACCTAATTTTGATTTGAAATGCCGATATCAAGTTTGCAGAAAAAAAAGAAGAAAAATAGCGAGACAGTAATTTAGCAAGAAAATCGTTTAGTCGCAGTGATGTGTTCTTGAACGGCGAATAAAACATCCCTGTGGCTGAAACCCAGTGTAGAGGCTCCAAATGAAAGAAGATCAGGTTGTGATAGTTGTAAGCCCAGTATTTGAAGAGGTGGTGCTAGTATGCTTTGCCTGAATAAATCGAAACGGCGACAATGTAATAAAAAATGACTGATCGTTTCCTCTTGATTACAGTAAGTGCACATAGGGGAATTCAATATGCCTGATCTATGCAAGTAAAAATTGAGGGAGGTAACGCGGTAACGAAATTTCGTGATGACAACTTCCACCATCCTTGAATTAGTCAGTTCACTGCGCCAGAGAAATAACAAGTGTTTGCAGGACAAGAGGGCAGTTCAGACACAGCCCCACAACAACATCGTCGTCTTCATTCCGTCTGCGTCATTTCTGCCCCCGTGCCTTAGGTACCTTTCTACACCCGTCACATTATGCACAAATGTTGCACGCACAGGCATATGTTAAAGAGTTGCAGATGTTTAGATAATCAGTTGTTTTCACTTGCGAAACCATGTCAATTGGAACATGCGTAATAGCAACTTCAGAAGCTGATATGAAGCGCTGATGCTCGTGAAGATGCTGGCCCTGGTCACTGCTACAAAAATCAACTTCAACGCATGGCACCTAACCACAATTTACGATAACCCGACGTGACAGTTATATCAAAGGAGTACATATCTAATATTTATAAAATTGGGTAGGCAGCACTACAATATTAACGTTTCATGGAGATTAGCGTCTATTTGAAAAGCAGTTCCGAGACCTGGCGTAGCTCTGTGGTATAATGTTTGACTGCCACGCACAATGCTGGGGTTCGATTCCTGCTAGGACCCTGGAATTCATTATTTGCATTCGTCAGGGTCAACGCTGCCTACGTCAGGTTTTTCTTAACACTGACATTTATTCTAGGCCTTCGTTGGGTCGACACTAGCAATGTCGGGTATTGCTTAACACTCACGCGTCAAAGTTGCCCATGTGTGTTCTCGTCGTTCCTTGGTAGATACAAAGTGTCAATCACTTGTGGCACAAACCCGCATACCAGCGGCACATACCCGCCTATGGGTAGGTGCCACTGTCTAGTGGAAAGTGTTTGACGACGTACGCGACGGGATTGTGACATAATTCATATCTTGACCATCGCGTCATATTCGTCGTACCATCTTGCCCTCCCATGCTATTTTTGGTTCATGCCAAGTTAAGAGGGTGCTCACTAGAGAACCCAAACGTAAGTGGCTAGATAGATTGATAGATACGCTCAATGTCACCGAAGTTCGCTAAGAAATGCTTCGCATTTAAAAACGCCAGGCCTGCGCGAAGGTGCATCACAATCACAGCGAATGCTAAAAGAGCGGCCTTTCAGAGCCTTTTCTAAACACCCATTGGGTAACTGCTGCAAGCACACTTGCTTGATGCCCACTATGGCATTAATAACAAACCTTTAGGGTAGTAGGCTGGCATTCGCTATGCTATTTTTCATAATTCTTCTGAGAAGCGTCGTATCCGCTAAACTATCGCGAGGAATTTTGTGCCGATTGTTCATGCAGTGGCTGAAGACAATGAGGAATTATGCCTGAAGTGGGTATGCGCCACAGTTGATGGCTGAACAAAGACAAGCTTTTCGAGGATTGGACGATGCACTCGTTACGCTATTCGCATTGTTCGACGACTGCTTGTTTTTCAACTGTTTCAAAACGCGTTATATGTAGTGTTGACACGATTGCTTTCCCGACATCAAGCCTGCTTAAGGCAAGTTTGCTAACCAGTTCCAAGTACCGGCGTTGCTTACTGGTAGAATACTGCGCTGGCACCCATCTGACCCAGGTTCGAGCTCAACTGTGTCATTGGTACTAAGTTTTTTTTGCTAATTCCGCGCGATGTGGCTACGGACACCGGCGGTGGCGGCAGCTGCGAACAACTACGGCGCTGTGCGAGACCGGAGTTGTGATCTAATAACAGCTTTCACTGTAATAACTGACCCTTCACCATCAATTTTATTAAAACTCACAGGTCACAAATGGTAGGCTGAACAACAAAATCTTAATCTGCCAATAGTACACAATGCCTACGGCCATCGAACAAATACCTTTTGTTGCTACCAAAATTTACCCTATATCAATCCCTACCCTATATCAATGTCTTCCAATTATGAAGCAGTCACTCAGGAAACTATTTTTATCACAGGATTCTCTTACTGTCGCAGCCTAATTCACTTTGGACAAGTCAATTTATAGCTAACTGATACTAATATCTACTAATAGATACTAATCAAGTGGTATCAGGCAAGATTATGGGCGATTATGTCGGATCACGCTAATCCGGTCGAAGATGAGATGCATATCCATGAGGTAGATACACCCGACTAGGCTATGCTGTTTCGGGTTAAGCATGACTAAATAATCCGGTTTAAGCTAATCCTAAACATGTCAATATTCAGTGAATTGAGAATGACTAGCCTTCTGGCTGACTGCGTATGGTTACATTCAGCCGACCTGATTAAGTTCGATTAAGCCGGAATAAAGCTATCCGAATCATCAACCATCCCATTTTGATTTAGTTGAGATCCTCTAGCCATTTAGAATTACAGAGTATGGCCACAATAAGGCAATGTAGATTAAACCAGATTAAGCTATTCTACAAGAAACAAATCATGAGCAAGTGAGCTTAAAGTGAGTGGAGATTGTGTGACCTACGGAATTCTGGAGCGTGGTCATGGTAAGCACAAGCGGATTAAGTGAGAATAAGCTTATCTAAATTATTCTACTCTTGAGCAGGTCTCTCATCAGCAAGTTTAAATTGCCTGGTCGTTTCGATGACTGTGTAGGGCCACAATAAGAAATAGAGATTAGGCCGGATTTGCCTAGCCTGAATTAAGCTAATTCCGACAAATGTATTCCTGAACCAGCCACTTTCAGTAAAATCAGTTTGTCTAGTCAGTTTTATCATAAAAGTATGGCCACAAAAGAGTGTGAATTAAGCAGATTAAGCTCATCTACATTAAGGTAATCACAACCAAGTGAAATTGGAGTGATAATATTAAGTCTATTGTATGCCAGAGCACGGTAACGTTAAGTTTATTCGAATGAAGTCGCATTAAGCTATTTAAATTTAAACTAACTCAATGTTTATCCTACCACTAGTCATTTATGTTAGTCATACTCGTGTACCGTGCCATGGCATTATTGGTAGCGAAGAAGATAAAAATTCACCATTGAAGCCCCGTGACATGGTAATGAGTCATGACGCACATGAAATAATTTTTCGGTTAGGAGCAGTCATGTTAGTTGAGTCCTTTTTTCATATTGATTCAGTTTTAGTGGACGCTAATTAATAAAATGACTGCTATAGTTCCATGAACGGGTAACGTATGTCCCGGCCTACATGACATTTATGAGAAGGTTTTCGTGTAATGATCAGCTATTTCTAATTCATAACCTCTTGTGATGCCATGCACCTTTTAGTACTCAAGTTGATAAAACCGCAATTAGAGCTCCATGACCAGGTCATATATGTGATGGCATACAAGACATGCATGACATTCGTTTGGTGTTATGACGATTCATTTTTCATCTTTCATTATTATCATGCGCTGTCATTTTTGGTGTGCATGAAGGTTTTAAAACGGCTGTTAGAACATTATGACTGTGTGTTGGGTGTCATGGCACACATGATATGCATTACATTATTTTCGTACTATGCTCCTATTATGCCGTGTCAACTTTGATGCACATCAAGTTAATAATGCGGCCGTGAGAGCTCCATGATCGGGTCATGTATGTCATGGCCTATAGACATGCAACACAGGGTTTTCGTCTTATGACCACGCATAACAATGTTTTCCCTTTGTGACCATCATGTATACTTTCCTCATGCTCTTATCACACCATGTCAATTTTGGTATACATGAAGTTCACCAAACGGTCATTGTAGCTCCTTGGTCACGTACGTTAAGGCGTACATTTAAGACGCGTCATGATTTTCATGCAATCAGCAGTCCTTTTGGTTTTTCACGAGCTCTTTTCTTGCATGTCAATTTTTGTACTCGTGAAACCCTCCAATCGGCCACGAGAGCACGAGAACCTACGCAGCTCGTCAGCTAGACAGACCAATAGGTAACGCTCTTTATGCTTTTGTTTTACCATCAAATGCTTCGCGAGTAATAATTAGTGCCTAATCTATTTGGTACAAACATTATATGTGCAGTCGTTGCCGCAAGAAGAAATAAACTTGGCCACAATTGGCCAAACATGGCCAAAACCATCCCAGGGAGGGATGGTTTTCGTTGAAAACCATCCTTCCCTGCATGCAAGCCAATGCTAGCGAATGCGAACATTTGAACCAATATGGCGTCCTCAAAAGCAGTGTCTCCACCCTGTTCCGGAGGAGCGCATCGAGGCTATGCGGAGTTTAACGCGCGCAAGGAATGCTCGGGTTCCTACCTGCTGTCGCACTTCCTGGGGGTTCCAATTTGATGGAAACATGGTAACAAGCATTTATGACAACTCTGGCCTCTGACGAGCATCAACGTGGTCATAGCAAAGCATTTTTTTTCTTTGATGTGAGGAAATAGGTAGAACGATAAATATTCCAGTTTGCGCGCTTGTATCATCGCGCGATGCGTTCAGAGGGCTCGGCCACATGATCCGTCAACGACCGATAGAAGAAATTCCAGAAAACTCATTCTTTTTTTTAGAAAAGATCATTGAAATGTTTCGAACGACTGCCTGTTCATGGTTTGTTTGCGCACGTTTACTGAATTTCTGTACGGCTTTTCCTTCCAACGACTCCGAAGCAGCATGCTCGGAATACTCTGACTCTGCCTTTTTTTTTAGACTTCTTGCTTGAAGGAGCAGAGCTTTGAGCTACTTGAGTTTTGCGTGGTTTCTTCGAAGTGCGGGCACAAAGTACAAAAAGTATCTTTGACATAACTTTAATAGAACCAGAGGAGTTATTGCGGGACCCTCTAACGAGGACCCGTTGTAACCGCTGGCCGCGCCCGCGTACAGGACAGAATGCCGTGACGCTCCGCCCGTGTCTGGGCCCTCTGGACTGCCTGTATTTGCCTGCTGAGTTCCGTACTTTTTATGGCCTCCTCCCATTCGGCTTCGCTTGAGAGAAGGTTGTTAGACAGCGCGGGACATCGCCAGAGCATGTGAGCCATAGAGCAGAAGGTTTCAATGAAGTCAGGGCAGCTTGGATCAACGTCCACGTATATTTTACTTGGGAATACCCGCGACGGGACAGACCCCGTTTGCAACATTCTCAAGGTAGCTGACTGTGCTCTGCTGAGCGACACGTGAGGAAAAAGATAGATTCTTCTGCCAAGTTGGTAAGTAGTGGTTATTTCATTGAATGTGAGTAGTGCATCGTTCTGCTGAGTCCCTTTTTGCCCCTCCGTAGCCTCCAGACCATCGCGTCACGTAAGTTCTCGCACACGATCATGGGCCAGCTCGTAGAGGTTTGGGAAGTATTGAAGAACGTTTTTCCCCATGTGTGCGTGGAACCAAGTGATAACACGATAACCTGGACAAGCTCTCTTTTCTAGAATGAAGGCCGCCTCTCGAGCGAGGTTGCTCGATCGGCAAGCTCCAAGTGCGATTCTTTAGTCAGTGTAAATGTAGGAACGCTCTGGGTCGGACAAGGTCAGCGCAACCGCGATTTGCTCTGCTATGCCCGGGGTGGCCGCCTTTACCGAGGCGGAAGAGCGAAGCATCCCCCTCCCGTCTATAACCGACATCGGGACCATTCTACTCTTACCATACTGCGCTGCGTCGACAAACACGGCAGAGTCAATGTCATCCCTAACTCTTTTCAGGATGGCTCGTGCACGGGCTCTGCGCCTACCCTAGTTATGTTGTGGATGTACGTTTCGCGAGAAGGGGCCCACCATGTAGGTCGCCCTTGTTTCCCCGACTCAGTGTTGTTCGCCGTTCCTCTGTAAGCCTAGGAGACATGCCGACCTCGTCAAGGATTCTCCTGCCTGCCGAAGTGGACGATAGCCTAACCACCTGGGCAGTGACCTGCGCCTCTATGATCTCGTTGATGTTATTGTGCATACCAAGATCATCTAGCTTGTCAGTGCTCGTACAGATCGGCAAGCCAAGCACCTTCTTTATGATCTTACGCATGAGCGTTTTTATCCTCCTCTTTTCTGTTTTGCTTCATACTAGAGCAGACGCCAAATAGTTAATATGACTCTTGAGAAACGCATGGTACATCCTCGGGAGATTGTCTTCACCTAAACTCTTCTTTCGGTTGGACACCTTTACGATTAACCTCAGCATGTTCTCCGTTTTGGCTGTAACGTGGCTAATTGTTTTGGCATTACAATTTCTCGCGTCAAAGAGCAGGCCTAGTATATTAACTGAATCAACTATAGGAATATCTCGCTAACTGCAAACAACGGTGAAAGAATACTGAATGTGATTTTCAGTATTCAGTGCGTGGTTCAGTATACGGTGAAAGTATTTTCAGTATACGGTGAACGAATACAACGGTGAAAGAATTCATGTGATTTTCCCGGGAAATGTTTTTCTGTCACTTTGCGAACAGTTGCTCATTAGCTAGGAATTCATTAAATGACACGCCAGCAGTCTTTCCAGCCTGCTACTTGCAAAACAGCACATAATTGTACACCATGCATATGTGCGCTGTGTGAACGCTGCACTAGCACACATAAAAGTCACTTCGTAATAGTAGGCAGGCAATAACACGAAAAAAACACGCCCTGGAAAACTCACTGTCATACGTAAACTCAAGTGTGGTGCATGCGGCAGGAAGCTACTTGCCGAATGACACGACCGCGGTCAGTGATCCCAGGCTTCATGATGAGTAAGCAATGTGAAATTGATCAATAGAGTAGCTACGGCCAATCCACTCTTCTGTGACGCCATCGCATTATGACGGGCGCTGCAGACACGTTTTCAGAAATGCCCATTCCTGCACACTCATTAGTGTACCTACCGTGCGTTGCGAGTCCATTTGATATGTGAGATTTAACGTCCCACAACCACCATAAGATTATGAGAGACGCCGTAGTAGAAGGCTCCGGAAATTTCGACCACGTGGGGTTTGTTAACGTGCACCCAGATCTGAGCACACGGGCCTACAGCATTGCGAGTCCATTTTTTCATGTCGACGTAGTGTGGTGACCCTCGGAGAGCACAATATGAAGATGCCTGAGCAAGTCTTAGGGTGTTCACACGAGATCAAAGAAAGTCCCTCAAACACACGGCTATTCAGGTGATACAGAGATTAAGTGCCGGAAACCGCAAGTGGCTTAGATACCCGCCGTTTTGCATTTTTTCACCCCTAGCTGCACCCATGGGGAATACGAAAAACTTAAAAAGCTTTCCCGCCCTGGCACTGAAACCGCATGCACCCGCAGCTGCACTGATGTGTTAAGCCGCTACAGTGTGTCCGGTAAACTCATCGTTATGATGACCGAACCTATAAGAGCTCCAGAATAGAGTTTAAATGAACCCGATGAAGTGCTTTATCATCAAAACACCATGATATGATAATATAAAACGCCGTAGTGAAAGTCTGCGGGAATATCTACCATATAGGGTTGTGAACATGCACCTAATTGATGAATGTAAACACACGAGTGTCAAGCATTCTGAGTTCGGCAAATATAAGGAGCCCGTGCCATAAAATACGAAATTTTTGTAGCATTGCGTGTGCGTATTCACTGCCCAATGCATGAGTGCTGAGAAAACTAAATTGTCTCCACTAGCACCTCTATTAATGTCACCACTTGCAACTGGTGGAAGAAATAATTAGCACAAGAAAGCGGCCAAGAACAGGTGATATATATAGCAATGAGTATGCGACAAAACGTGCACTGAACAGTTGGCTAGTGACGCCCTCAAGCGGAGCGCGTTGTCGTCCCTGCATAGAAGCAGCTCTATTGCACTCATGATGGCTGCTTAGGCCGTAAAGGGAAGAAGCGAGCACGCCTTTAGACCGGCCATGTTCTGAACACTTTATTGTGATCTTCACCTGAAGGCCAAGCTCGAGCGCCCTCCAATTTTTTCATTACCCGTAAAGGTGGAAATAGTTTCCATAGAAAGGAAATAAAAACAAAAAATATGACTGTTTAACTGCAACTCTTTGCTGATAATGTCTCCACTAAATACTTAACGTTAAACATTAACGTAAACATTAAAGTTATTACACTGTAGTCTGTAATTCATAAAATCATGCCCATAAGGGTGACATCAGTTTTGAAGTATGAGTTTCGAAATTTTAGAATATGTGCTCGCGCCTTCATTGTTATTGTGCATGCATAAAGATGGGTTTTGTTTTAAAGGTGGAACAATTACACTCTAAAAAAAGAGTGAGTGAAAAGGGTGTCTTTTTGTCCCACAATAATCTTCATCTATATTGCTTTTTACCCTGGCGCTATCGCTCCGCGCCCGGTACATTCCGGTCACGATCAGCATGCCCATTATCAGGGTTACATTGCATTCTCGATAGGAAAGTGGCCAGTGCCGAGTTTTCAATAAAGGAAGCGCACGGAAGCCTGATTACTATTATTGTTGTGGGACAAAAAGACACCCTTTTTACTCGATATTTTTTTAGAGTGTAGGCGTGTTAGCGTGAGTTTTGCCTTGTATATGTCAGAACGTCTGCTGTTTTCATTACCACCTCACAGTGGAATTGATTTGAGAACTCACTGGCGTCAATTGGTATTCAGTCAAATCAGACCATTCGCTACATGCATTGCATGGTATGCAACGTCCGAAGTGCTGGTCCTCTTCCATGCATAGAGAAATTGGTGTATGTGATACTAGTTCGCCGAAAAACTACAGTGACTTTTGGTGATATACCAGCAGGAAGTTCAGGCCTAAGATTTCCTAGAACAAGGGACGTACTTCCCACATTCGCTCATTGGTCACCTAATATGTTTCTCTCTCTGGTGAAATTCAACACTTGGAAGAAGTAAAAAATTACCTTTGCCGATAACTTATGCATTCTGAGGGACACAAAGTGAAAAATAATTCTTGCTGCCAGTGACTCAAATAACTAAGATTCAATAATTGACTTTCCAGTGACTGCCGCAAGCGGGCATACTTGTATTTCAAAGTTGGAGGCAGCGCGTTTCTACACATTCACACTTGGAAGACTTTTTTCTAGCATGTTTGTCTTCAGAAATATCCCGTGGCAAAATGCTTGCAAGACAGCACCACGCATGCAAGACAGCACTGGCGCGAAGCTCCTCCCCAGTGGGCGCCAGGAATTGCATGTGTCGTTTAATCTGACAGCGAGTCGAAGGAATCGGCAAAGATGGTAACAGTTCCTCTTTTACTACCAGCTGGCGATAGCAAACTATGGGTGTTCATCACATCAGGGAGGGACATCGCGCCAATATTTACCACCTTGTACGCCTAACCATGCACGGCACAATTAAACTTTTCCGTGGGACATCTCGGAGAAAACACATGCTAGAAGAATTCTTCCACATGCCACTCTGTAGAAACGCGACTGCCTCCAACTTTTTTATACAAATATGCTTGCTTACTGCAGTAACTGAAATTTATTTAATAAATACGGGCCACTGACAGATTAATGTCACTTTGTGTGCCCCTGGATACATAAGTTATCTGCAAAAGTGGTTTTTATGTTCTTCCCACCGCTGTATTTTAGGAAAAGCAGAAAGCTTAACGGCAAACACCCGGTATATATAATATGAGCACAGGTACCGAGATATCGCCAAACCAACTTTAGCACGTAAAGGTTTTTTAATTCAGTCCTGGATATGTTCTTGTGTACAGAAAAGCACGCGTGCCTGCCCGTCTTAACTTGCTTCGTGTTATATTTCAGTGGATGCATACTGCCTGATACGTGAGAAATATTTAAGCAATTATCGCTTCAAGGTTCATGAAGGCTATACGCGAAGCATGGCCCATGGATGGCATAGATATGTTATGTTACACATTTGTATCACAATTTGAGACAAGCAGGGGCGTGTCCTTCTGGGAAGAGAAAAACCACACGACTGGAACGATGATTACTTCGAAATCTGGGTTAAAAGTGGGCCATGTGAGACATCTTCGGGACGTCCCAAAAAGGATGACGAAAGTTTTGGAGTAAATTTAGAGAACGACCGTTTTTTGAAATATGCAAGGGCGTTAAAGATGACTTACTGGTGTACATTTATAGAAAAGTCTTCACAAGTGAGACCCCACATCCCAATCATGATTATGACGACATGGTTTTCAGACCTCGATGGCTAATATGCCATTGGCGGATTCATATCCTGCATTAAATTAGATGTGGAACATGCACGGATGTTTCCGTAAACTACACGACGTTTTTGATATCTTCAATCTACTTGCATAGTACAACGTTCAAGTTGTAACGTTAAATATTGTCATGGTGCAGCGTGCATAAAAAATGATAGCAACTTGCGGCAGCGAAAGTGCGTGTTCAAGACCAGCTGTACAGCTTGTTTGTTTGTAGCCTAGAATCCATGACACATACCAACTCTGGGGAATCGGCCAAAAAAACATACAGTATCCTATGTACGGTAACTGCAATATTTCTTACAAAAATGATGTACAAGAAGAAAAACATTATAAAAAATAAATATCCAGAGAGGAAGAAACTTTACAAATCTAGAAAAAAATCACTAATAACGATAATGTCATTTTTTGAATCCGACCATACAACTGCGTTTGCCAAACCCGATTAATTTGGCATGTATGTCTGATATTCATTCACATTGAAAAAAATCACTCCCCGACTTTTTTTTAGTATTTTCTAACACGGGCATTATATTGAAGTATGTTTAGTGGCTTCAATGAAATTACACACTGCATCAAATACATCTCTGTGGCAATGTCCCAAAACGGAGGCACTGAAATTGCTGCACAGCAATACGCCTGCCTCGTCCTCGTCACCAAAGACTTACAGTTCCACTAGCCGGAATCGCCAAACATTTCCATTGTCGTTCTCTTCATATACACATGCACACGTTGATATGATTTTGTCGTTATAATTCGCTTGTTTAGTGAAACGCAAGAAACTACGCATTCACCTTCCTGAAATATTCGCTATGGAACGTTATTTAAATGACGTCCATCGGAGGCGACCAATTAAAATTTGTCACCCGTTTCTAACGATCCAAGATATCGTACACAGAAGCTAATCGTTGATTCGCTTCATCTAGTCTTAAAAACTTTCGCAGCTGGCTTCGGATGATTAGATGTCATTGGAAAGCCCACCAGATGCCCGTTAGCTTAAGCGTGGCTTTGGACGAATGAATCTTGTGGGAACACACACATGGGGCCACACACTTTTTGTGCAGTAGGCATTGTGTTAGAGACTGAAACAACACCGGGAAAAAGTGCTCTCCTGCCGGTACTTCTCCCGTTTAAGGCTTTAATGAAGACGCGAAATGATGTCAAAACAGAACAACGCGCATAGCTGCACGAAGACCCAGGGCAGCAACCATTCCCGCTCAGACTGTGCTCTTGGCATAACACAGTCGTTTAGATCACGTTTCAGCGCGAAGGCATGAAAGAAGAGAACACGAAGACAGCAATAAACATTCAGTGAATAAGCGCAACGTTGTGAAGTACCTACAAGATAAGCGCCAATAGATAAGCGCCAGATAGTTTGCACAGTTCTTGCTCCGCTTGCTCGGCCCGATCACGCACTTGCACCACACCGCACACAATTAAACAGCCAGAAACTCCGTCAAGTCAAAAAGAAAACGTTCAGGTGATATGAAGTTCATAGTGGAGTGAACTGAGAGGGCACGCTTGAAGTCCGCTATAAAAGGACAGTTTTTTCACCGCGTACCGGAGCGCGGCCGCGGAAACTTGTGGATGGGTGCTCCGATAAGGACACTTCAGGGCTCCTATCTGTGCGGACTACGCGAGAGTGTTATCACACTTTGCAGCACTCGAAAACACGGGTTTCGGCATTTCCTTATGCATCGGGAGTGGAGTCGAGGAAGATGAATGAGTAAGGGTTGAACAGTAAGCTTAGAAAAACTATTAGGGAGAAGTGAACGTGAAGTTTACATCACTCGGTATACACCTCGTCTCGCTAGACCCGCCTATGGCAAGCGCGTTTTCAGAGCGATGACACAATACTGCCAGAAATAAGTCCCCCCGCCACTTCTCATTTTTTTGCACTGACAAATGCTGCACTCCACCTACTCTGTAAAGAGGCAGTACAGCAGCACATTCTCCTGTGTGGCACATGACAATTCAGCGATACACAATACTTCACGCAAACTTCCTAACTTATATCGTTACACTGCGGCATTGTACTTAGGGACATACACTGTCGTGCACAACTAGCCGCTATCACTTATGGAACGCGCAATTCCTTTTGACTGAGCTCTTTCAACAGAGCCACTGAGTAATCCAATAACCGCTTGCTCCGCATCACACGATCCGCAAAGACGACACGTGATAACGCAGTAATGGCTTGGACGCTAATTAAACACTTAATGAATAACTATTGCGTAAGCTGCGATTTGGCAAAAACAGGTGTCCTCATTGCGAATGCAATGCACAGGCAAAAAGTTCCTTCTGGCAAAGATAGCCCTTTTAGGATCAGGGTTACAGTCTTGCCACTCAGTGAAATTAATAAAGAAACAGAAATACGACGAAGAGTTTATGCAAAGGCACCGCCGTGACTGTCGCAGTTACTGTTCCGCCGTCGACACTTCACACAAAGAAGCTCGTGCAGCTACAGCCGGCGAGCACTGCAAGAGACGAGGCTGCTGCCCAGGAGAACAGACACATCGCTCACCCTTTAACAGCAAGCAATTGGCTGGTTGACTGAGTATGAACTTATGGGCTCGTGTAACTGACTTTCCGAGAGTGACTTGTGATGTGTGCGGGTCTCCTTTCCGCAAATTCCATGGTAATTCTATGGAAAACGGCCACATAACAACTGTGGTAGGCGTGCCGTCACAGTAAGAGACCCATAGTGACGCTCACAAGTGGCCGGCTCGAACTGAACGGTCTTCTCTTCATGTAGTTGTACCTTTTCATCCTGCCCTCTTTGGTCTCGAAGCCAAGGGACGAGCACGCGCGGACAATACCCCGCGAACAATACCATGCAGCAGGACCAAAAGTGCAAGACAGACGCCCCTGCTATTCTTTCGTGCTGGTAAGGCCGCAGAGTCCATTGCACAGCTTCAATATCATTGGTTAGAAGAAAAGCGAAGCATTCACGAACAGAGCCCTGAAAAGTATCGGACCGGCGACCGTTGTCTGTGGGTCTCTCCACGAGAACAGTTTTTGGCATGCAGAGTCGACCACCAGCATGGCGCCGCACCTTTTTCATTGTGCCACACATCCATATACCACGTATCCGAGTCGTCAGCTTGACGTCATAGGGACGAGCCTCAGGACGACGCCTAGAAGTCGGCCAAGCTATAAAGCGGTGAACTTCAGGCATACCGTCGCGATATCATAGCTGTCGCTGTCTTGCTGAACGGTCTTTGCTTCCAAGAAGGTGCCCTCCTGCCCCAATGCCGGCGGGTACACAGAATGAGCGGTGCCTGACTGATGTGCAGTCCCACAGGAAACTGATGTGCAGCCCCACGGGAAACTGAGGCGCCGTTGCGTAGTAAAGGCGCCCGGATACTCGATTATTCAACGCTCCGTTCGCCCGCCCCGTGTTCACGATCTCAGGGAAAGAGTGGCCGGGCTCACACGTTGTGCGGACCGCGACCGTTGAGCGACGAGGAGAGGGTATGACCATGGCTGGAATCCGTGGTGTCCTCCCGGAATGAGTTGCTGCAAGACTTGGTCGTACCACTGGTGGTCGTAGTGGTGGTTGTGGTGGTGCCGACGGCCGGCTTCCTCTCCTGAGCCTCCTCGCAGCGTTGCGCGCAAGGGATCACGAACAACATGACACCTCCGAAGGCGATCATGGCACCGGATAGGAAGAAGCCCGGGTCGTACGACCCAGTGTAGTCGTACAGCCAGCCTGCGTAAGAACAAAAACGAAGGCTCCACTTTTCTTTTATTCGCCTGCGAAATACCTGTAGCCATCGTTATATCCTGGTTTAAACATAAAGGTTACAAATGTAGGTCATCGAGACATCGTGGTTTTTGCAGCGTCTGTGCGGGTTGAACGACAAGCATGTGCCGCACTCCATTCTAATACAATGAAGTATACTTTCTATGTTGTATTTACCCAGTTACGTGGAAAAAATACCTTGACAGCCCTGTAGATCCGAGGCAAAGTTTGGCGGGTCGCATTTATATCAATGTGCACAGAACGAAAATTACAAGGAACACACCCCCAGCGGCAGACAGCACAATCACAAATCAGCGCATGAAGGGTTGAATTTACTTCTTCTTTGTGCTGAAAAAATTTGTATCTAATATTATTTCCACTAAAGTCATAATTATTGGCTTTTTACGTCCCAGAGCCTTGACATGAATTCTAGAGATGCTGTGCATCAAGACTGAGGTAATTTTTACCACTTGGTGTTATTTATGGTGCACCCAAGTCTCAGTACACGGCCGTGTGGTTTTTTTCCCGCCAGTGAAATGCACCGTTTCGGCTATAGTTCTTCACATTTGCTTTTCCCTCCCCCCCCCCCCAAAGGCAGAAAACTTACTCTCATTGTCAAATATGATCAGTTTTGCCCTTAACTCAATACACTTTTCTTATACGTAACCTTTATTTTGGGTACGGAGTTATATTCTCTCACCGGTCACCGGCGGTCCAACGAGGCAGGCGACACCCTCGAATAAAAGCAGCAGCCCGAAGGCGTTGGTCAAACGTTCCAAACCAAGAATGTCCACCAAGATCACGGAGGTAAGACTCACGAAGGCACCTGCATGGAATCTCCGACTCATAAGTGCGTGCATATCGATAACAATTACTACGATTTGACCGCGGGCACCACAACAAAACTGCACAAGGGTTCTGGGCACCTCCACGTTTCGAAATGTGAAGTTTCTGGGGGCCACAAGCACGAAGGTAAGTGCATCTGTACGAAGAGTCACAGGAATCTGTTTCCCATACTTCAGGGTGGGTTGTTGTAGCGCTATTCTCGCAAATAGAGGCGCATGCTGCCATGCTGCATTTAAGGCATACACCGTAACTCTAGTTGCAGGCAGCTGTGGATACCGCCTTATTGAATTAGAAATATGCGAAACAAAAATAAAGTTGATCCCTCTGTCATAGCAATTGATGTGACACGAAAGTAAGTGTGACTTCAAATAGGTAGTTAGATGTTTACGGCACATTCTTATGAGATAGTAGCACAACGTCTATTGGAGTTTGGCAGCAGTATCATCGTTTATCGTTGATGCACCCACGCTGACGCTTGGCAGAACATTTTTATCCCCACGGCTAGCACGCATGATCAACGAATAAACAATCGTTTGTGGTAGCTGTTGTAGTTCACGGTGAGAGAGTAATTAGGGAAGGCGTTACGACTGTCAAAACACCGTCACTGATTGGGCGGCGAACTTTGACTAAGGTAGCCATAGCATGGCATGTTATGGAGTTATTGAACACTACAGACCCGCCCTATAGGGAAACGTAACGCGCATTGTGTATACCCTCTAGCCCGGCTGCGGCTTTTCTCTGAGCGACTGTAAGCGGAGAACGGTGTTATTGAAGGGCGAGGCAGGCCCGCGTCACCGGGCTATATTAGGGGCGAAGCTCCTTGAGGTCGAGCCTTGTCCGCCCTTCGGAGCCAGCCGCTAGCACACGAGCGCTCACTATATGGCTCTGCGGCGCTCGCTCCTGTGCAGAGCGCCGCTCCTACGTGCCACCGAACGCGCTTTCTCTCTCTTTCGACAGCCGTCAGTGTGTGCACTTCGATTATAATAATATGAACGAAGAAGACAAGGTAGCGGAGTGAAGGGCTCGCAAGGCGGTAGCTCGGCTTCGCCATCAAAGCTCAGAGGGGCGAGCTCGAGAAGCTGAAGTGGCACGGTCTCGTTGTAAACAACGACAAGCGACCAATGCATAGGCGGCGAAACGCGCCCAAGGACGCGCGGACGCGGAGTTAAGGGCCCGCGAAACGACGGCGGCACGGAGATGCCAGAAAGCGCACCCTGATTCGGTGGGGACGGGGGAGGCTGCAGCCAAGCGCCTGAAGCGATCGCTACCTGAGGTTGGTGGCGCCGATGATTGCAGTTTGGGTCACAGCTGCAAGGTTTGCGACCACCTGTGGTTTAATGACAAGTGTCAGAAATGAGCAATTCCGCGCCAACGTCATCACCGTTCTACTGTGGGAGTTTGCCTCCGCCACTCAAGAAGATAACTGTGAGTACACAGTGTGCTCTACTTGCAAACACTGTTTGGTGGCGGGCAAAGACCCTGCGATGAGCGCGACTTCACCCACTCATTTATTTACCTCCGGAGCTTCGCCCACGTATCATCATTGACTTCGTGAATATGGAGGCATTTTTTTAATATAGATCGATGCTATGAGAGACCAACGCTTCAGCTAAGGTCGCTATTTCACAGTGGGTAAAGGCGCTGTCGAAATTGCACTTTTATTAGTGACCTGCCGAATGGGACGGACGCGTAGTAACAACGCGCTTCAGGTGCTAATCGCGGAAGCAATGGTCATGGTGAATCAGTTCAGTTCTATACGGTGACCTATCACGCAAACCAAGAGGAATATGAGCGGAAAGTGTCAAATATAAAAGGCGTGTTTGTAATTTCTCAAGTGAGTGTGCCCGTGACGCAGTAGATAGCGTGCATAGCATCTCTTGTCGTCAACCTAGAGGTAGCGGGTGTGTTTATTATGTGCATTTTTTTCTACTTCCTTTTCATGACGTAAATACGTTGCTGCCCGTCACCTGGGCATGCGTGCCGGGCACGGGGAGTAGGCCTACTTATGTGGCGGAACAATAAAGTTGTCCTCCATCCATCCAAGTTTTGATAGGCCCTGGCATAAAACACTTTTGTGTTAATATATAGCCGTATGAAGAAAGCTATATATCGAAACTGACAAAAGAATATGTACACAACAAACCCACTCAAGCATCCTACTGAAATTCAAGTATTGTGACACAAAGCCGACTGACTCCCAAGGTTATATAATAGAAAATTCTGACAACACTTTGTGTCAAGCTACTTCAGTTTTGCCAGATTGTTGCAGGATGAAGTTTCAGGTGGTTTATCTCATGGCAAGCAAGCGTAAATTAGATAACTATAGTTTCCTCGTATAACATTAACTTTCTCGCCAATTTCCCATCCAGCTACATTGGTTGGCCAGACCACTGGCGACATATGACATGACGTGCATTTGTTCAACCTTCGATACATGAATATCGGGCGCGCTACATACCCGAGGTGGCACCAAAGATGACGCAGTACACGGTCATGGCGATGGCGCTCTGCGCCACGTAGCTGAACGCCGTGGCGAGGCCGCACAGCGTCAGATTGGCGTTGTACAGCCACAGCCGGTTCACGCACGACTTGTCACTCAGGTAACCCAGAATGACGCGGCCCAGCGTGTTAGACAGGCCAATGCAGGAGAGCAGCAGGCTGCCGGTCTCCTCAGGTATGCGCAGATCCTCGACCGCGCGGTCCTTCGTGTACACGTAAGGAACGTTGAAGCCGACGCTCGTGAAGAAGTTGGACGTGGCGAACAGCAGGAACACGGGAGACTTGAGCAGCGTGAAGTTGATCATCTCACGGAGCGCTGCCTCCATCTCGCTCGAGCAGAAGAACCTGCACAGGGTTATCCGCCCGTCTTTAGATGACCCGTGCAAGGAAATATGGAAGCAACTGGAAGTGAACCACAGTCAGAATAGTGACAACAGACATAAAGAGACTGTCTAAAACCGCTGTTTATGGCATTCAACTCGTAATCAGAGGGTTTATTTTAGGGCTAATGGCTGATATGGCGTACATCGTCTTCTTCACACGTGTTCAAGGCTGTTTTATGGTGGTCCGGAACTTCTATGTTGCTAAGTTTGCTTTAGATTGCATCTAGTGAAACCATTCCAAGGTGTATCAATAACTGGTCGACATTATATTGTAAAGATGTTGAAGGACTCGGGGTATAATAAAACGTATTTATTAAAGCGCGAACCCGTGCCCACAATTCAAAGGGACTATGGTCGTAGCACGTTACAGCAGAACACCAAAGATGTCTTCTTCTTCCACTTCTTCAAGAAGAGTCCCAAGCGCGTTGCGCACATCAGCAGGGGCCAGCTGGGTTCTCGTGCTGTCATCATCGTCTCTGCGCAACACTAGACGGCGCGCATGCATGTCCCTGTGCGCGTGGTGATGGGCGCGTTGGTTGAATGCAGGCACTATGTCTCGGCATGATCCCCCTCCTCATACGCATTGTCCCGATGCGTCAGGCCATGAATAGATTTGTGGTAGGCGTCACTGGTCTTCCGGTGATCATTCATAGTAAGGCTTCATCCAGACTACATGTACAACCTCTGTAGGGTTGCGGCGTTTTGAGCTCCCGTGTATAGCGGATCTGACTTGGTAAGTTACATCGCTTACACGATGGAGTACTTCGTAAGGCCCGAAGTTTTTCAGAACGTCCACGGCGACGCACAGGAGTCCTTATCCATACTTTGTCACCTGGTTGAAAATGCGCTTCGGTACGACGCTGATTGTACCGATAGGAGTCGATACGCTGTTGGCGGCGTATTCTGTATCTCGCCATCTGTCGTGCTTCCTCGGCTCTTTGCAGGAAGTCGTCTAGGCCAGGTGGATTGCTGCTTTCATCATTCAGTAGTAACATGGCATCCAGTGAAGTGGTGACTCTTCGGCCGAATACAAGTTCAAATGGTGTCACTCGCGTTGTTTCTTGAACAGCAGTATTAAATGCGAACGTGATGTAGGGCAGTATTTCATCCCGCAGTTTATGTTCGACGTCGATATACATTGAAAGCATATCAGTCAGAGTTCTGTTCAAGTGCTCCGTTAGGCCATTTGTTTGAGGATGGTATGCTGTAGTTCTTCTCTGGTCTGTATGGGTCATTCGCATCAGACATTTCATTAGGTCTGCAGTAAAAGCTGGGCCACGATCTGTAATTACGACACTGGGTGCACAATGTCTGAGGACTATGTTGTTGATAAAGAACTTGGCAACTTCAAGAGCTGTTGCAGTGTACAGCGAGTCAGTCTCAGCGTAGCGAGAGAGATAGTCTTTGGCTACGACTATCCACTTCTTGTGTGCAGTCGATGTCGGAAACGGGCCTAGGAGATCCATGCCGACTTGTTGGAATGCGGCATGCGGTGGTTCTATTGGCTGTAGGAGGCCTGCAGGTTTCACGGATGGAGTTTTGCGCCTTTGACACTCACGGCAAGTTTTCACATAGCACTGAACTGATGATAACAGTTTTGGCCAGTAGTATTTTAGGTGAATTCTGGCGAATGTACGGCTGACACCCATGTGTCCAGATGTTGGCTCATCATGACATGCGTGCAGAATCTCGTTTCGTAAAGGTGCAAGTACAACGAGTAAAAACTTGTCGCCATGAGGCTTGAATTTCCTCTTGTAAAGGACCCCTTCTCGAAGACAGAATGGAGGGAGCCCTCTGGATAAAGTGCGCGGGACTTTAACGTTGAGTCCTTGGAGACGCTGTATAAGCGGCAGCAAATCGGGGTCATTTTGTTGTTGAGCGATTTCTGATGCCTGGACGACGCCTAGAAACGAGAAGTTTTTTTTACTCCGGCTCACTCGTCTCCACTGGTGCGCGTGACAGGCAGTCGGCATCGCTGTGCTTTTTCCCAGATTTGTATACCACAGTAACATCGTACTCTTGTAGCCTAAGGCTCCATCTTGCTAGTCGGCCAGAGGGATCCTTAAGATTCGCTAGCCAACACAGGAATGGTGGTCACTGACTGCTCGGAATGGTCTACCGTAGAGGTACGGCCGAAATTTACTTATGACCCAGATGACAGCGAGACACTCTTTTTCGGTTGCAGAGTAATTTGTCTCAGCTTTCGAAAGCTTGCGGCTGGCATTCGCTAGCACTTTTTCTTGGCCGTTTTGCCGCTGGACTAGAATGGCTCCGAGGCCGACGTTATTCGCATCAGTGTGAGCTTCAGTTTCGGTAGTATCATCGAAGTGGGCGAGGATTGGAGAGGCTTGCAGACGTGTTCTTAACTCATAAAATGCTTCCTGTTGTTCACTTTCCCACATAAAGGGCACCTCGTCTTTTGTCAGATTAGTAAGTAGTTCAGCAATGTTCGAAAAATTTTCCACAAATCGCCATAAACCCAGGAAGCGACGTACTGACTTCTTGTCTTTGGGTGTCGGGAACTTCGCGATGGCAGCTGTCTTTTCGGGATCTGGCCGAACGCCGTCGGAGCTGACGACGTGTTCGAGGAATCGAAGCTCTTCAAAAGCGAAGTGGCATTTTTCTGACTTGATGGTCAAGTCTGCTGAACGAATGGCTTCTAATACTGTGCAGAGTCGCTCTAGATGTTGGTCGAATGTAGCGGAAAATACGACAACGTCATCCAAGTACACCAAGCAGGACTGCCATTTCAGTCCAGCGAGAACAGCGCCCATCATTCTCTGAAACGTAGCTGGCGCTGTGCACAGGCCGAATGGAAGCGCTTTAAATTCGTAGAGACTGTCTGGGGTTACGAATGCCGTATTTTCACGGTCGCGCTCATCCACCTCAATTTGCCAATGTCCGCTCTAGAAATCAAGGGAGGAGACGTATTTTGCACTCCGTAGTCGATCGAGTGTATCATCGATATGCGGCAGAGGGTATACATTCCGTTTCGTTAGGCTGTTCAGTTTCCGATAGTCGACGCAGAATTGAAGGCTGTTATCTTTCTTTTTAACAAGCACTACGGGAGACGCCCATGGACTGCTGGAAGGCTGGATCACGTCATCTCAAAGCATCTCCTCCACTTGTTTCTTGATGACGTCTCTTTCCTTTTGCGATACTCGATATGGGTGTTGGTAAATCGGTCTCGTGGCTTCTTCTGTTATAATCCTGTGTTTTGCAATAGCCGTGCGTCGCACCTTAGAGGACGTTGAAAACCAGTCCGAAAGCTCTTTTATAAGGGCGAACAATCGTTTCTTTTGATATTCTGGGAGCCTGTGGTTGACGTTAACTGATGCGTCGACATTGCAGGTCTCTTGTGGAGTGATTGGCGTTGTCGCTAAACTGCATAGTTCAGTCGCCATGCAGAACTCGTGGAAATAGGCGATAGCCATACCTTGCGCGATGTGCTGACATTCATTCCCAAAATTCGTAAGGAGGACAACTGATCGGCCATTCCTTAAGTGAACAACACCCCTCGCCACGCAAATTCCTTTGTTTAAAAAGAGCTCTACGTTTCCATCCGCTATTCCTTCGTGGTCACAAAATGCCTTATTTTCAACAAGCACCATTACACTACAGCGTGGTGGCACTGTGACGTCATCATCAACAACGCGCAGAGCAGTAAGACGTCGCTTTTCCGATTCCTCCCCCAACATAGCTTGTTCGGTCGAAAACGTTACACTGGATCTGCGCAGATTAATCATGGCTCCATTGGCTTGCAGAAAATCCATTCCTAGTATAAGCTCTCTTGAACAGTCCGGCAGCACGATGAAGTCAGTAACGTAAGTAAAGCCTCTTATTTCGAGCCTTGAGGTGCATCTGCCGAGCGGTGTAATAGTGTGGCCACCTGCGTGCGTATCTGTGCCCCACTCCATTTTGTCACAACCTTTTTCAGTTTCTTTGCCAATTTTTGACTCATTACCGAATAATCAGCGCCGGTGTCAACTAAAGCATTTAGCTCGTATCCGTCCATTTTCAACCGCAAATCTGAAGTAATCTACGCACTGCTGCGCTTATTCTCTGTAAACATAGCATCGTCACCTTGAAACCGTAATGGAGGATCTTCGCAACTGTAGTTATCAGAGGCCTCACCTCCACAGGTCGCTTGCTTCAGTTTTCCTGGTGTGAACTTGTAGAACGGTGCCCAGACCGTGCGGAAGAAGCACGTTGGTTGGGTGATCGGTAACGCCTGGGCGACGGCGATCTTGGCTAATGTTGGCGTGGAGTGAGTGGGCTCTGGCGCGCGGACTCTTCGATCTCCGTTGGCCGTTCACCATTTCGAGGGCATGGTGCGTACAACGGAAAGCCCCTTAATCCTGCCTGTCGGTAAGGGCAGAACCTATACAGGTGACGTGCTTCCCCACAATGGAAACACAAAGGCATGCGCTCATGGTCACGCCAGATGTCACTTTTTCGGGGCCTTTGATCCACGTAGCGAGCTACACCACGGGCTCGTGGCAGGTAGATAGCCGTCGGTTCCAGTGGACGAGGTGCGCTGCGTACCGTTTGTGGGCAAGGAAAAGCCATCGTAACTGCTGCATTGGTGTGCGCCGCGGGTTGTCTGAGTACTTCAGAGTACGTTGGGATGCGTTGGATCGGCTGTGGCGCACGCTCCGGCTCACGTATCATCTGCCTCAGTTCATCTCGTACTACGTCGACGATAGACAGTGTTGCTGTAGTGTGAGGTGCTTGCAATTTGCTGAGCTCTTCCCTGATCACCGACCTGATGAGTTCTCGCAGGGCGTCTATGTCACTTCACTGGCGTCCAGAGAAGACATTGGCAGGTGCATAGTTTATGTTTCGATTGTACTGTCGAGCCCGCTGTTCTAGCGTTTTCTCGATGGCTGTCGCTTCTGTATGAAACTCCGCAACTGTTCGTGGTGGGTTGCGCACGAGAACAGCGAATAGCTCTTGCTTCACCCCACGTATGAGGTGGCGTAGCTTCTTGTCTTCAGTCATATGGGAATCTGCGCGCTTGAACAGGCGGATCATGTCCTCGATATACATTGCGACACTTTCGTTGGTGAGTTGGTTCCTGGAATCGAGCGCAGCCTGCGCCTTTTCTTTGCGATCTACGCTGGCATAAGTCCCCAGAGCTTGTCGCCGAAATTCATCCCAGGTCGTAAAGGAGATTTTATGGTTCACATACCACGTCTTTGCGAAGTCCTCCAAAGCAAAGTACACGCAGCGGAGCTTCTCTCTCTCGTCCCAACCGTTCAAACGTGCCACTCTCTCAAAGAGGTTCAGCCAATCTTCTGCGTCTTCATACGAGTCGCCATGAAATACCGGTGGCTGGTGAGGCTGATTTATCACCACTTGGGCCGATGTTACATGACTTGTCATGGTGGCGGCGTCCATTGACTGAGTTTCCCTTGGCGTGAAGTGGAGTGGACTGAATTCTGGTGAATCACCTCGAAGACGGCGACTGGTCCTCTGATGCACAGGTGTCGGCTCCCCAGGATCAACTCGCTTGTGGTCAGGGCTACGCTGTCTTACGTTCGTAGGGCTTTGATTCATTACCCAGTACCTCCATCAGAAATGTAACGATGTTGAAGGACTCGGGGTATAATAAAACGTATTTATTAAAGGGCGAACCTGTGCCCACAACTCAAAAGGACGATGGTCGTAGCACGTTACAGCATAACACCAAAGATGTCTTCTTCTACTTCTTCAAAAGAGTCCCAAGCGCGTGGCGCACATCAGCAGGGGCCAGCTTGGCTCTCGTGCTATCATCATCGTCTCTGCGCAACACTAGACGGCGCGCATGTATGTCCCTGTGCGCGTGGTGACGGGCGCGTTGTTTGAATGCAGGCACTATGTCGCGGCAATATAGCTGCAGGCCATCTCGTAGGCTAATCAATCTCATACCTCTTTATACAACTGTGTGCTCATTAAAAATGTAGTGCCGAAGAAGTGAGTGCAAATGGACGATGACGTCAACTGGTGACTATCCAAGATGACAGTATACTGCATGTCCGGCGATGTGATTGCCACGTAAATTTGAAGGCACAGTTGCGACGCATAAGCACAAAGACGTTCGTGCCCGAATATTTAGAGAAGCGGAGAAAATTATGAGGGAACCTGACAACCATATGAGAAAACTGTCCATTCCTACCTTAGATAAAGAGCTATGGTCTCTGGGAAAGGCGCTGATGGCCAATGAACTTACTATTCTACCTCGGGCATCAGGTGTACAGTTTTTTTTATTTTTTATTTAAAACGGCTAAGTGTTCTTTCGTGCTTTAGTAATATGTATGTTGCATGACAAAATTAACCTTTCAGTTTACAGTCCGCGCTTATCCCCGTCTGCTAGTCATCCTTGTTCTCTACCGTGATCATGAAGGAGCGAGTGCAAGGAGCTACTCCCAGTTTCAATCGCTCATTTCATCATGAAGTACACGAGCCCGAGCTTCGTAAGATGCAGCGAGATGACTCACTTCTGTATGCGCGTGCGTTCGTCCGAGGTGGGCACCGTGACCGACTTGATGGTGCGCAGCGAGGTGACGCTGAGCGACATGTCGCGCGACAGGAAGGAGGACGAGGCACGGTACTCGGGCGGCAGGTTCTGCAGGCTGCCGCTGTAGAAGATGTCCTTGCGCACCAGCAGGCTCCGCGGGCACGGGTGCAGATGGGGCGCCGGTCCCGTCGGGCTCGGTGGACTAGAGCCGGCAATGTGCACGCACGACATTGACGTCTTCTCGTCCTCCAGCTGCGTGCGAGAAAGTACGACTGAGGACACAAACAAGGAAGAGAACTTTGTCGGATCCATATGGCATCGATTGCTATTGACAGCATCAATACACCTTGCAGAGGGCGACAAACAACGTGTACCCGTGCTAGAGCAGCTTCTCTGGCTACTTCACTTGCGATGTGGGCAAGCTCAAAAATTATAAAAGGGAGGAAGGAAACAATCTGTAACGAACACGCGTTGTATTTTGTCACCACCCAAGCTCGTTTAGCTGTACACTCAGATTTCTGTAACATCGTGCTTCTGTGCTTGGTATCGCAAACTGGTGTAATACCGTAATACAAGTAATAAAGAAAGACTTTATTGCCTTAAACGCGGCAGTCAAGCTAAGATATGCATGTCATAAACTGTTTGCAAGTCGACACTTAAAATTTAAGAGCCGCGTTCGAGAGTTGAACGCTCTCGGTATGCCAAAAAGTGCTTCACGTTATTTTCAATTTCGCTGTACTTTTTTTTCAGTTTCTCTTATTCTTATCCGCACAGTTTGTCTTTACATCTAGTGGTGCAGGAAGATTGTACGCATCAAGCTATCACTCTTCTCCGTACACACTCGAATATCACATCCATGCATTGTGTATGGAGCATAGAAAGTCATCAGATTTTAACAAACTTGAACAAACTATGTCCACTTGGCATCACGTGCAAGATTTGGCAGCGGCAAAAGTTTGTGTCGCGTATTCCTATAATTTCTGATGAAAATAAAAAAGTCACTTTCCCAGCAAAAGCGAAACGATGAATGCGATAGGAAGAAAGCAGAATGTTATACAAAGGCTAGCAGCTCACTCAGAACCCCCCTTGGTGTATACGTTAAATCAGCCGATGGAGTTCGGCAGCAGTGCGTCACAGTGCACATACTAATCGGCATCTTCTCATCTCGCAGTGGGACGATTATCTTTGAAGCACGATCACCGTCCGCACCAGGAAGGTGACATCGCTCGGTGCTGCTGCTCTACACCTGACAAGGAACGTCGCATGCGCAAGCGTCAGCGACACCTGACAAGGAACGTCGCGTGCGCAAGCGTCAGCGACACCTACAGCACCTATTTAAACCGCTGTGACATTGACTGGCGACTTTGTTCGGCAGCAGTGCGTCAACAGTGCACATACTAATCGGCATCTTCTCATCTCGCAGTGGGACGATTATCTTTGAAGCACGATCACCGTCCGCACCAGGAAGGTGACATCGCTCGGTGCTGCTGCTCTACACCTGACAAGGAACGTCGCATGCGCAAGCGTCAGCGACACCTGACAAGGAACGTCGCGTGCGCAAGCGTCAGCGACACCTACAGCACCTATTTAAACCGCTGTGACATTGACTGGCGACTTTGTTCGGCAGCAGTGCGTCAACAGTGCACATACTAATCGGCATCTTCTCATCTCGCAGTGGGACGATTATCTTTGAAGCACGATCACCGTCCGCACCAGGAAGGTGACATCGCTCGGTGCTGCTGCTCTACACCTGACAAGGAACGTCGCATGCGCAAGCGTCAGCGACACCTGACAAGGAACGTCGCGTGCGCAAGCGTCAGCGACACCTACAGCACCTATTTAAACCGCTGTGACATTGACTGGCGACTTTGTTCGGCAGCAGTGCGTCAACAGTGCACATACTAATCGGCATCTTCTCATCTCGCAGGTAAGCACAAGATTTTGTGCTCCTAAGTCCATAGTACCTTCTTGTTTTCTTGCACTGCTGCCGAGCAGAGTTCTTGTGTCACTTGCATTCGTTTTCTTTCAACATTGTGTTTCCATGTTCTTGCTGTCTGTGGCCATCTCGAAATGACTGGCCGCAACACGCGAAAAACGGGTAAAGAGGACACTGACGATAAACTTAGCGATAGCATGACAATGCAACAGGGGATTGATAGCCTTAGAAAGGAGGTGATGTCAGAACTTCGCTCACTGAAACAGAGCGTTCAGTACTGTAGCGAGTCTTGTGACAGCGTGACTGAGATGGGCAAAGACATAAAAGAGCTCATAAATGAGATAAAAGAGCTAAAGTTAAGCAATCGGAAACTAAAGGAAGAGAACGAGAGGTTGACTGCGCGAGTCGATGAATTAGAGCAATATACTCGCTCCAATAATGTAGAGATTAAGGGAGTTCCGGTAGAACCAGATGTGATTGACGTGGTCTCGAAGATGGGTCAGCTCATTGGAGAATCGGTATCGAAAGACGATATTGACATCTGTCACCGCGTCTTCACGACTAAGCACAGCGAACCAAACATAATTGTGCGCTTTGTCCGTCGTGAGAAGCGAAATTCTTTTCTGGCGAAGGCCAGGAAGACTCGCCAAACGGGCACATTGCTTGGTTGTAGTTCTACAAAACCTGTGTTTGTTAATGAGCACCTGACACGTCAGAATAAGCAACTTCTCGGTGCTGCTGTGGCTAGGAAGAGGGTGGCAGGCTGGCGATATGTCTGGACAAAGGATGGACGAATTTTTGCTCGTCGAGACGAAAACTCTGCCGTTCTGCGCTTAAATTCCGCAAGCGACTTGGAGAAGATGACGCAGTCAGCCGACGCGTCATAATTATGAGACTGTTGCCTACGTGGCCCTTTTTTCTTGTAGATTACTGCCGTCATGGCTGTAAAACCTTCTTCACTTAAACACCTACCTGGATATGATCACTTGTCTTTTCTGCATGTGAATGCGCGATCGCTGGAATCCAAACATGACGAATTCGAACTATTTCTTGCTAGCACGGGCGTACCGTTTGATATCATCATGGTATCTGAAACGTGGTACACAAAGTATTCCGTGCCGTTCGCCCAACCAGGCTACCAAGGCTTTGCTTTAAACCGCTCTCAACGTAAAGGAGGGGGCGTGCTGTTGTTGGCTAAGGCTGAGCTAAACGTGAGCATCATTGACGAATTCTCCGTTTCAAATGCTAACTTCGAAGTTCTAAGCGTGCGTAGTCGATCCAATATCTTTTGTGTCGTCTACCGCCCACCTGACGCCAATATACACACCTTTTTCTGTTTTCTTGAAGAATATTTTGACTTCATTCGTTCCAACAAATATTCTCTTTTTCTTGCCGGTGATTTCAATATAGACATGCTAAAAACCTCAAGAGATCAGATCGAACTGTCAGCTTTACTGCAGTCAAACGGGTTTGTAAACACTATTGTAAATTCTACCCGCATTACTCATTCGTCAAATACCCTTATCGATCTATTCATCACTAACACCGACAGAAAAAACCTTTGTAGCGGTTCGATTGCAAGCGATATGAGTGACCATCTTCCCATCTTTACTTTCATCGAAAATGAAGTGCCAACTAAGCGGATTATCGATCCGCCTCAGCGTTTCCAAGATATAAACAGTGCATCTCTGGACGCTTTCCGTAACGAGGTTGAAGCCCACGACTGGCGTCAAGTTTTTAGAAAACATGACTCAAATTCCATGTACGAGACCTTTATTGCTGAACTGAGGACACTGTACAATAAGCACTTCCCATACGTTGTCAGGCATAGAAGTAATAAATCGCGAAAACCATGGCTAACCAATTACCTTCGCAGCCAAATCAAGGTAAAAAATAACCTTTATTGGGTTTTCATCAGGACCAGAAACCCTGAAACATGGAAAAAATTTAAATCTTTCCGAAATCGTTTGAATGCTACGCTAAAGAAAGCAAAGGAAGAATATTTTTTCAAGCATTTCTCTGTCGCGGCAAACACTGAGCTGTTGTGGAAACGACTAAACGCCATAGTTCATCCTAAGACTGACCGTGCGATTTCGAGCCTGTGTGTAAACGGTCTCATGAAGTGCGGTTCAGATTTGTCAAACGCACTCAATGACCATTTCATTGCGGTAGGCCAGTCAGGCGCTTGCAACGTAAATCCATATCCCATTCAAGGTACCAGTTCACCCTACTCCAGTATGGTATTTTTCCCAACAACGGAGAGTGAAGTTGTCGGTATATTTAGGAGCTTAAAAACTTCTAGATCACTGGATGCAAACGACATGCAAATCCGCCCTATAAAGCACATCATCGACATTATTGCTCCTATTCTGACAACACTGTACAATTTAGTGCTTGAAAGTAGCTGTTTTCCAGAAAAAATGCAAACAGCAAGGGTAATTGCCATACACAAGGGGGGCGATGAAAATGATTTGGGAAATTTTAGACCAATTTCTATACTCCCAATCTTATCAAAAGGCCTGGAAAAGATTATTCACGCACGACTTGTTCGCTTCCTGAATAAACACTCTTTCATTTCATTGGCCCAGTACGGGTTCTTGAAAGGAAAATCCACAGAACAAGCACTACTTGCTCAAAAAGAATGTATAATAGATGCCTTTGAAGATAAAAATATAGTACTAGGTGTATACATCGACTTCTCAAAAGCTTTTGATTGTGTGCAACATAACCTACTACTGTATAAGCTAGAACACTATGGCGTGCGTGGGAGGTCCAATGACCTTCTGCGTTCATACCTTCGCCATAGAAGTCAATTTGTCACAAATGACACTTTCGATTCAAAGACTAAACGCCTGAAGTCCGGGGTGCCCCAGGGCAGTATACTCGGCCCGCTCCTATTCATCGTCTACATAAACGACATTTTTTCCTCTTTTACTAATTGTAAGTGGGTAGGTTACGCCGATGATACAGCCCTTTTTTTCAGCGGAGTAAAGCCGGATGGGTTGGTATCTTTAGCTAATGATGCGCTTGCAGAAGTATCAGCGTGGTCAAAAAGAAATTCCTTGAAAATAACACAAAAAAGACTCAAGCCATAATTTTCCGCACTAGAAACAGAGTTATTGAACTGACAAAAAAGTTGTATCTTGATAATGACGAAATTAGTGTTCTTAGAGAGATCAAAGCCTTGGGTGTCACTTTCACAGAAACATTGTCGTGGAATAAGCATGTGCAAAATGTTTGCAACAAGTTAAACTCCGTCACTGCATTAATTAATAAAAACCGTCAAATATTACCAGTAAAAGCTAAACGTCTGATATATAATGGATTATTTTTATCGACATTAAATTATTGTCATCTTGTATGGGGTACTACATCCTCTGACAACTTGAAAAAACTCGGTATATGCCAAAAGCGCGCAATTCGTGCAATAGCCAACGTTCCGTATGCTACTCATACTGCCCCTTATTTTGAAGCATATAATATACTCAAAGTTAAATTCGTCTACGCATTCCGTCTTTCCTGTACATACCGTCTCGCCATGAGGACTAATAACACCGAATTCATCAGTTCGTTTCGCCTAGCAAGACGTCACTATACATACGACACAAGAAGTCAGGATGACTGGATCCAGCCAATATGCCGCACAAACTATGGCAATCAGTCTGTATCGTATCAACTAGCCGTAATCTTAAACAAATATGCAAAACATGGCATAGCCACTGAGTCGGCCTCAGCACGCACCTTTCGCTCATTCTTATCGGGTGAAGTTTAGACTTCGTTTCACACTAACATCTAGTCGTATTCATCAGTCGCAGAATGATACGCACGGTTCTTCTGTTTGTACATGGCGTTTTTTTTCTCTTTTTGTCTGTGTGCGTTTGGCTTGCTCATTCTCTTTCGGAAATTGTTTACTTTTTTTTGTTTTCTTTTTTTTTTTTTTTGCATATGAATTTTTTTGTACTGTGCATTGAAATTGTAATCTTCTTTTCACCAATAGGACTTATTATCATGGTCCACAAAATAAACCGAGGCTATAACATTTCTCATACTAGAGAAATGTGCTCAGTGTTGGTAACTACTACCTGTTTCAGATTTCGTTCAAATGACTGTTACGTTCATGTCGTTTACCAATGACTACGGCATGTTTTTTAACGTTTTTTTTATGTTCTCAGTGTAATACTGATTTATTGCCTTTGCAGTTTTTTTGTTGGATTATTTATCAACTTCTGTTGTACACGTAATCATTACCTACAACTGTTCGTGTTTTTCTTTTTTGTCCTTTTTTCCATAAGTCTTATGAATGTGTATTACTATGTATAATGATGTATAAAGACCAAGTCCTCCCATGTTTCTCCTAGAAATCGCTACATTTGCCTCTTCCTGTCAATGTGCATTCAAATCAAATGTTTTATTTTCCAGCAAAATCAATTTTTGTGTGGTTGATCATTGTTACTGCTGGACTTTGTAGGGGGCCGGAGCTTTGTCAAGCCGCAGTACTGCGGCTTTTTTTCCGTCACCCCCATATTTCTCTATGAGAAATAAAAGTTGATTGATTGATTGATTGATTGATTGATTGATTGATTGATTGATTGAGTGAGCGAAACGACTATCATGCTTTTTATAGGACATTGCCAGTAAGGGTACGCTGAGAAGACCGCATGTACAGAGCTAAGAGCCGTCTGCTGATCTCTTGCAAGATACAAATGCGTACGACCGGACCTGATTGATCGATGTACGATGTTTTTGCCAGATCCACTCAGCCACATCTCCCCCCCCCCCCTAGAAAGGTTTTCTCGTCACTAAAGACGGTGCGCATTTCTTCTGCGCCTGGGTCACAGTCTTCAACTGATTTTGCACAGACAACACGCGACGCGCTGGGCAATGGATTCTATTGGAACTTTATACAGACCCTCACGGCGGCACTGATGCCGACGGGACAAATGCGTCGGGAATGTCCATACGATTGCCATTGCAATAACACAATATTTGTATTTTTCCACATCTGTATATTTTAGGATAGTAAGAAGCCCCCGACGAATGTCCTACCGTGAGCAGAGGTAGGGTGACGCCTCCGCCGGTGGCACGAGCGAACAGCGCCGAACGGGGTCGTCGGTTGCGGTGCGCTTCGGACTGGTGCTCGCCAGTGTCGGCAGCCCGGACGGCGGCGATAGTGCCCGTGGAGAGGGACAGCTCTCGAGACGCCGAGCACGAGCTGAGGCCGCCATTGCGTCGGGGTGCACCCTCCCTGCAACGATGGATCGTGACACACGTGAGTGAGTGAAAACATTTATTGAAAAAACATAGGAGAGGTGCAGCCCTTTAGAGGCTTCATAGTGGGTCCTTATTCCGGGACCCCATTGGGGACACTTGTTAACCTTGCCTTCTGGATTAGGGCCCTTTGAACATGAATGTCCGAGCAACCCAGCAGGGTCGCCTCCCACTCCTCTCTGGTTGGGTTAGGGTTCGAGAGAAGAGCTGAGTTGAGCTGGCAAGAGGTCACGCTTGTGCAAAGAGAGCGAGCGACGAGGCTACCTGCGGTGGCCGCACGAGCACGTCTCTTTAAACGGCACTTTTCTCTTTACGTATACTGTCCACAAAGTAGAACGCACATACACGCATGTCGAGTGAACATAAACATCTTCGTCTTGATGATGATGATTAGACAGCCATCAATGATAGCAAGCAGTGTGAAAAAACAGGACGGAAACGCAGGAAAAAAAGACAGACGAGAATGACCGCTGAGTTTCAAAAGTCAGTGCTGGCTCTCGTTTTTTCCTCCTGTGTGTCCGTCTTTATTTGTGCTGCTTTATACCATGGATCCATACTAACTTGTGCAGCTAAATGTCTACACTTCATATTGGAGAAACTAAATCTGCCACAGCCCACACTGAATAGCGTTTTAGACTAGTCGATCTTTCAAGAGTGTCTGCGAAATTCAAGCTAAAGACAATGCACAAACTAGTGACAGACTAAGACGAGTGCTGTCATAGCCATTGTATTCGTCCTACTTCCTTAAGCTCTCACCAGTATTGTATATCGTATCACGAGACAGATTAGCGGGTCTGTTCGTTTGGGAAACATTGATACACGGACGTATATATGGCACCGTCATGTGACGTCATATTCAGTTTGTACCATTAAGACAGACGAAATCACTACACCGAAATTAGCCTGCCGCAGCCAACCGCTTCCGGTGTAAAACTTGAGGGTTTACAGCGTAAATAATACTGAATTTTTTATACTTCTGCTCAATACTATTGTTAATGGCTACACGATGGACTAAGGATTGGCGCTTAGAAAATGCGGTGCTAATCCCAAAACAAATAAGATAAACTTCTGACCTTATTTGTTTTTATTTCTTAAGGTACAGCGTGAGTATTGGGGAATTCTCGGTATAGTATATGTTTTATAAAACATTACAATCTGCATTTCAAATGGTTCTTTTTCAGAAAATCGGAATTCTGGCGTTCACTTCCCCCCTTGTCACAAAACGAGCGCTCAAAAACGGGCGTGCCACCAAATTCTCGCGACGAAGCGCCGAGAGGTCAACGATAAAAAAAGAAAACAAGCATCCAAAGACTCTCCGGGCGCACGTCCTTCTCCCCTCGGAAGCGTGGGTTCGCCGACGAACCTCATCTCATCGGCGCCCGAGCAAGCCCTGAAATGTTCTAGATGGAAAGGGGCGTGGTGATGCCGGGTTTCGTCATCCGTCGCGGATGGCCTTCGAACTGTCTCGCCCTCTCCCCAGCCTTCGCTGCGTATCGCGCCGACAAAATGATGAGAACTTTCTGGAATCTCGCGCGGAAGGTATTTAATCGAGCAGCCGAGATGGGAGATCAGCAGAAGAAGGAAGTTAACGCCAGAGTGCGTAGGGTATCCCGCCGCGTCTGTCGGTGAAGGTTTTGTCCTTAGTGACAAAGCAGGAGAAGAAGAAAGTATGCGCTAGAGTGCGTAGGGTGTACCGCCTTGTGGGCGAAGCCTTTTGTCTTCCGTGACAAAGGAGGAGAAGGAGAGGATTTACACCTGAGGGGTGAAGACTCGAGCTACAGGCAAGAGTGTGTGTCTACCGCTATCGAGCGAAGACGCGTGGCAACAGCTGTTTGTGGGAAGCCGACGTGTTTCCGGCGAAGAAGTTTGAAGCTTGGAGAGTGGCCAAGTGAAGACGCGAGGTTTCCTGGAAGAGAAACTTAGGGGGCAGCGGAACGACAACCACGCTGGACTTTGAATGAGTGATTCTCGGAAGAGTATCATCCAGACTTTTGTTCCAAGAACTTTGGACTGAATAAGTTTTCTAACTCTTTAGTCTTTAGGTGTCTTGGTTGTTCGATGCATGCGACTGCATTGTAGTGCGTTTTGTTGTCTGTGTCCGTTGTTTCGAGTGTGGCTGATTGTACTGTTTAGTACGTTGTTTGATTGGCGACACATTGTATTCAACTATTGTGGAGTGTGCATACTTGTGTATTGTTTTTGATCTGCCATTATTGAGAATATAATTTTGTTTTGTTTATCAACTCTCGGCTCTGACTTGTTCTTTGGGCCACAGCCGGCGTCCGCTGGCGCGCCAAAAAGGACCACTTCTAAATTGTCCACGCTTTCGTGGTGCGGTTCGGGGGGGGGGCGATACTTCGGCCCTTGGAATTAGCCCGGCGATCGCCTACCGAATTAACGGGACATGTGACACCTCCCCCCCTCCAAAAAAAATATACGGAAATACAAAGAAACAATCTGCGTGGCACAGCGGCATTTCTCTGGATGGAATTAAGTAATTTACATTTCAGCAAGGTGAAAACGTAAACAAACAAGGATGTCTGGCGAATGCCATGGCATGCTTTTCTTTTTTTTAAAGAACACCTCCGTATGAGCTTCAGCTTGGACATTCCATATATAAAGAGAAACCAGGCTGCCTTTAAAAGTAAGCGGTTTTCTTAAACGTGCTTTTATTAACACGATTCCAACTTCGCAGTGTACGAGTTTGAATTGTAGTTGGTTGTTCAACCAAGAAAGAAGCAACGAAAGCAGAAAAAAGAAAGAATGTGCTCATAGGCAGGCTAGGCACTAGTCGGAACCTTTTTACATAGCCCAGTGAAAAAGAAAACGAGACATTCGCTTAGTTCTGTATGTTGATGTCCTACAAGTATACTGAGTTTTGGAAAAAACTATACTGTATTCACTTCGAACTATAGCATTGTTTACAATACAAGCTTTCTTGTTTTCATTCTTTCTGTTGATAAACTTAAACATTTGAGTGCCAATAGTGGCCCATATTTCACGGCTTCAATATTATAATACAGAAAGCTTACTACAAAGTGCATGAAAACATGCTAATAAGTGATAACGAGGCAAGCCTTGAAGTGTTCAGACGCAGTGTACTCGTGTCAATTTGAAAATTGCACGGAATATGCATGTGTGTGAAACAAAAAAATCTGAAAGAGATAACGTCACTCCTTACGTGTAAAAAAAAGAAACATGAGGAAAATGTAGTTCAATTTGAGGGCTACAACAACAAAAAACTGTCAAACTGAAGCAGTTCTCGAAAATTGCATGTTGGGGAAACTCAATTTCGAAACGTAATATCGAAAGTTCTTTTACACGGCAAATATGTGCTTTATGATTACTTCTTACTCCAGGAGCCTGCAAATCATCGTCATCTTGAATTCACTGGTTTATTCATTACCATTGATGAACTCCTCATACGAACTGCAAATTCTCAAACATCAGCTGCAAATCCTAATATACATGTTTCCAGCGTTTTGCAACGAAGCATCGCGATGGTTCTGGGCGCTATGTTGCAGAAGTTTTCGATCGTATTTGATTTGTTATCGTGGCCCACATGTATTAGGCTTCATTATTTCATTTCTGTTGAAATCATCAGTTGACGTACAAAGAGTCACGTTAACTTACATCAGCGAAATACATGCGCGGCGTGCACTCTATTCGCCCTGCTTCCCGTACTCCTTCGTCAAGGCCTGGCTTATTGGTTAGTTCGACTGTTGTAGCCCGCGGCACTCACACGTTGTGGTAAGCGTTTCCGTTGATCTCCCTGATTGGCGGCTTGTCGTAGGTGGCATGCGTGGCGGTCGGCGCCGGCTCCGAGATCACCGGCTCCGGCAGTGGCCTGAGCAGGGCGCCGAACACGCAGCAGTTGAGCACCATGCCGGCGGTGCACAGCAGCGCCCCTTGCCAGCCGTACACGTGCACCAGCCACTCGATGAAAGGCGCCAGTGCGAAGGTGCCGAAGCCCGAGCCGCACACCGCGATGCCCGTGGCGAAGGCGCGACGCTTCTCGAAGTACGTGGTCACCGACACGATCGCCGGCAAGTACATGAGCCCGAAGCCTGCGCCTGCGCAGGGGATAATAGGACCGATCAGAAACCGGTGCAAGATTCGCAAAACTCTACTAAAGAGAATGATTGAGTAAAAAGGGCATCATTTCAACCCACAATAATGATCGTCATCTATTTTGCGTTCCTTTCCTTGTACTATCGCCGCGCGCCCGGCCCTTTCAGGTCACGAACGACGACATGTTACAGCATGGCATATATCTTTCTTGATAGGAAAGTGGCTAGTGCCGAGTTTTCAAGAAAGTAAGCGCAAGCAAGCCGGATAGTGATTATCGATGTGGGACAAAAATACACCCTTTTTATTCGATATTTTGTCAGAGTGTTGCAGTTCGCAAGCTTTTTGTCATAATACACGCTTTTTCCTAATGAAATTCAAACATCACGACTGGCTAAAACTGTTGCCTATACGGGAATTCCGTAGCCTAAGATGTTTTTCTACATACGTGGGTTCTGTTGACAATTCGATATCGTGAGAATTCAACATAGAGAGGGGGCCCTTTTTAAACAAGCGCTCTTTGCTATGAGTAACAGATAACAATAATAAAACTCCTAGGCTTGCTCATGCAGTCACCGAAGCCGTCGTCTCAGTCTTCTTTCCAGTCTTGATACTCACACTGCCCGGCCGCCCTTCGAACGCAATCGGAACCTAACATGTGTTTGCATTTCCTCCACGATATAGGACCACCTCAGACGAAACTACGGTGCCTGTGATGACGTGATCTTGCGACTTTGAGTCACAGTGACGTCATGATGACGCCGTACTGATGCTACAAATTCTAGTGATCTATGGTATCATCATCACATGACATAGGGACGTCATCACGTGATGATCTTTTTTTCTATCGCTCATCCCCGATGCCGATGGTCAAGTCTCGCGTTTGATGAGAAATCTGAGGTTTTCGCCTCAATCGGAATGTGTAATCCTGTACTGTTTCCTACTTTATGCTTGCAATGGAGAAACTAGGACCCCAATATGAATGAGAAATGTTGGGGTATTTGTGGATGTTCTTTTATATGTGCTAGGCATCTCATCTAACCATATAATGTCCTCTATTTGTAATGACATTGAGACGCGTAGGGCTATGACGGGCGTCATTTTAGCTTTGTCGAATTCAAACTTCTTCGCATTCACAGACTACTGATATTTTCCACGTTTATGTAGCCTAACTGTATTCAAGCCGTTATAGCCAACAACCCTAGCAATTTTTTTCTCTACATAACCGAGCACGCCCTACAAGCAACGAGGCACGTCTTCGAATCGAACATGCTCGGGTAATTACGATCATACCTGCACCAGGCTTCGTCCATAACTTCGCGAGCAGCTGTTCTGGTCTGTGTGATTAAACTTTTGTTATTTTTTATTACCACGCTTTCCGAACAGGAAAAATAGATATAGATTGAAAACCGTTGTCATATGCAGTGTAATATCTCTACCGCGTTTTTCAAAGTCTTTGCTCACGCGCATCCATTTCTCCTCGCCGCGATCAGCCATTTAGTGCTAAGCGCTGAGCAAGCCACTCCCGTCGGTTCGCAAATTCCTTCATTCCACGTGGAATGACTGGCCATTGTACTTAGACACCGAAACTAACATAAACTAGTGTCAAGAGATGTTACGCACTGGCAGATGTTCACATACGGCGTTTTCTATACTGTTTTTATGATTTCTTTTGGGTGATTTTTCGACTCACTCATAATTGCTCGTTTTCCCCTCTGAATTTGCTTCCTTTCTTTCTTTGTTTTAGCGGACGACGTTGTGTTCTCAGTAACAACTACTTCATGGTCAGTTCTTCTTGACGTGCGTGTATTTTAACACATTTTTATTTTTGTATATTTTATTGGTCTTCTGTAACTGTTGTCATTTTAAATTATTTTCATTGGTTCGCTGTTCGAGCTATCGCTGATAACTTAGCCGTACTACAAGTTATTGTTTTCCAGTTGTTTCCAGTTTATTGTACATGATGTTTGTATTGACCTTTTTGTCCCATAATACTCCCCTAAAGGGTATTTATGGGTACTCATGAAGTCATTCGCATGATGCATATACTTCAGCGCTGCACAGTGTGTCGAAGGGAGGCCTACTCACCTGTGCAGAAGCCGATGGTGAAGAACAGGTACGTGACGTTCGGAGCCACTACGCTGACGACGAGCCCAAGGGTGGCGAGAAGCGAGCCCGCGATGGTCACCGCCCGGCAGCCGTACTTGGTCGTCAGGCCGCTCGCCACGGGACCTGCGATGTGGCGCATTCGCTGAATATAGGCCCCCACTCCGGACAAACGAAACAAACAAAAATAAGAGAGATGGGGAGTCAAAGGTGCGGTAACTGAGCTTTTAATTGGGAAATGAGGTTGGTCACGTTCATATGACTTATTTGTGAGAGTTCGTAGTGTTGCTTCTCTCCCTGTCACCGAGCGCCGAAAAGAGTGTGAAGTCAGTAACTTGTCACGTCCGGCTATCGCAGATTACCTAAAACTTTTTAAATTTTTTCACCAAGCACTTTTTTTTTTGGGGGGGGGGGGACTTCATTCCAAAGCAAAAGACGTCGCATAGTTCTAAGATGATGCATCGATTCGTGCACCTTAACAAAACTAAATTAACATGATGCGGGAAATTCGCACGACTTACGTAATACCTTTACACAATCTTTACTCTATATACATATCGTTTTGAAACTACCCCTTACACAGTTTCCTTTCGCTGTGAATCCATCTTCATCGAAGATTGGTCACGGACTCGTGGGGCGCACGTTGTCTAAAGTATAAGTATTAATGACACAACAACGCTGCTTTTCAGGAGCTATGACTATAGGTTTTTTCGTCTTAGCCAAGCTAACAAAACTTTACCTTTACAAGTATTCTTGACCATTCGTTGCTCGGCTTCTCCAAGAATATTCACAGCATCGATATCTTATATAAACATGATTAACGCAAGGCGTATTTCGGAATATGGGTCCTGAGTTCATAAACATAATATTCTTGCGACAGTATGCCGTTCGTAAAAACAAACGTCGTATGCAATAGCCACAGTCAACATACTTAGGGGAAGGCCGTCCTAAGACAATATTGTGGGCTTGTAAAGCACGCTTCTTCATCACCTGTACAAAACCATCATCACCTAGTGTTCTTCAACTTCATCGTTAGAGGATATGGCTCTTGAGTCGGTTCTGTGCCTTGGAGGTGACTGTTTTTTGGCCACATCTTCCAGGCCTAATAAAGGCGTGTAAAGGACTTTGTCGCGAGTGGTGGAGGTGCTGGGACCCAAGTACCGTTGCTGACATTGAAGCTATGTGCCAGCACCTGGACGAGCTCGAATCCGCATGGCTGCAGCTGGACAACTCTCCTGCAGCCATCCCCGACAACCCTACTGCCGACCCCTTGTTACGAGCCATGATCCGCACCACAATACGAGAGGAACTGCAGTCACTTGGTTTTCGAGCGCGTCAGTTTCCTTCTGAAACCTTCAGTACAAATTTACGGGACGTCGTCAAGGAGGAATTGGCGGCTATGACTGGTAATGCGTACACAGACTCTCACGTCTCTAAAGCCCCACTGACTTCCGCGCAAGTCATCACAGTTACTCCAACCTTCGTTCCACCGATACCGCCGACGACGACCCCAGCCCATCTGGTGTCTCTGGCGCCCAGCACGAAAAACCAGCCTTACTGTGCACGACCGGCGCCAGCACACCTGGATTCCATAGTCCCCCGCCCAAACAACCAACCCTACTATCAATCATGGCGCCCGACGAGACCTACATTCTACTTTGCGGATATCGTGGACACGTCACACGTGTCGTCGCAAGCGTCAGCGATACGAGCGTCGTGGGTTTGACACTTACAAACGAAATGACTATGCCACAGCAACCAGTTTTCAGCAGCGTCCTTGCGCTACGTTTCACGGTCGCTCTTCTTCGCCATCAGAAACTCCTGAAATGGCTCTTCGCTACCGGGGTTCCAGGCATCGCTCGTCGTCCCTTCTCCGTCACTCAATGTCACCACTTCGGCCAGCCTCTCATTTCGCTGACCGTCGCCCGGAAAACTAAATTACGCAACTTCCGGGTAAGGGGGGGGGGGCAGCTGCATTTAGCGAAGTAGAAAAGGTTCCTCCAGAACATCCTCGTAATATGATATCTGTTTCGCTGAAAGGCATAGAAGTGGAAGCATTAAAAGACACTAGTGCTAGTTTTCAGTCATTCAAAGAAATTTGTGTGCCCTTCTCCGCAAAGTTACTACGCCCTACGATGGACCTACGTTGCTCGCTGCTGAAGGGGACGCCATCCGTCCTCCCACCTTGTGCACTGTTCGTGTCTACATTGATGGAATTCTCAATTATGTGCGATTTTCAGTGCATAGTTTGTGTACTATACAGCTAATATTAGGATGGGACTTTCCTTCAACGGTGTCCACGTCCATCTGCTGCCAGCAATGCGTCCTACACATGAACGATACCGCCTATTCGCTTCACGCAGATGACGCACCACTTCGTTTTTATGCTGCAGAAGACACATAGCTACCTCTGCACACTCAGCGAATTGTTACACTTCTGTCTGATATCATTGACTGCGGTGATGTGCTCGTACAACCCTCCATACGCTGTGTCACCAAAAAAATAGCCTTCGCATCAGGTCTAATATGTTTCGACGATGGCTTCGCATTGCTTTGCGCAACAAACCAGACGCCCGAAAAAATGCTGGTTCTGAAGGGCTTAACGTTGGCTTGCGTCACTACACCGGAGCCTTTCTCTGTAGTAACTTTTCAAGACGCTTCCCGTGAAGATCCCCCTGTAGAAAGTTTCCCATCCACCTCCACCCTCAAAACTACCATCAGCTCTGACCTGACTCCTTCGCAGACCCAACAACTGTTTGCCTTGCTTACTAAGCACGAAGTTTTGTTTGACGTCCGTTCACCCGTATTGGGACAGACGTGCGTAACCCCTCATCGCATCGAGAGTGAGGGTACGTCCGTCGTTCGTCGTCGGCCATATCGCGTATCAGTAGCTGAGCCGAAGGTTATTGAACAAAACGTTGACGACATGTTGAGACGGAACATAATACGCCCCTCTGCTAGCTCTTGATATTCATCTGTCCTCTTAGTTCGAAAAAAAGACGGTTCTGTGCCCTTCTGCATTTTTACCGGGCGCTAAGCATGATCACGCGCAAGGATGTATACCCGATGCCACGTATAGATGACGCCTTGGATTCACTACAGGGAGCTCAATACTTCTCGAGCCTCGATCTACGTTCGGAATAGTGGCAGATACCGACGCATGAGGGCGATAAAGAAAAGACGGCATTTTCGACACCAGACGGACTTTACGAGTTAGAAATGGCGAAGCACTGGTTCAGATGTGAGGGCGTTTTTCATATGGCTAAACGCTGATTCGCAGGCAGGAATCCACTCAAAGGAAACACCTGAACCAAGTAATTTGTGCCAAGGTGCGGCTACCAAGGCAAAGTCTCGTATGAATCGGCGCAAGTATGAAGCCAGGCTAAGAAAACTGCGTAAGTCCTTGGTCCTTTCAGGGCGATGAAAATGAAGAACGGCCGATATTTTATCGGGATCAGGACTAATGCCATCATTACTCACAATGTGGACTAAGACCTTAATTTTCTTGCTGGCAAAACGACACTTTTTTTAGTTCAGCTGAAGGTCAGCCGTACCCAGGCACATGAGGACTTCATCTAAACGGTGTAAGTGTTGAGAGAAGGTTGACGAGAAAACAATGATGTCTTCCAAATAGCACGGGCAAGTTTTCCACTTCAGGCCACGTAATATTTCTAAGGATTGAAAGGTTTTGCGAAGTCAGGCCCTGTTTTTCAGTCATGCCGAATCTAAAAGAAAATAACTCACGTGCTCGAACTTCGTAATAATATAAACAACGAAAGATCAACATGACCCGTTTATTTTGAGGGGGTGGAATAAACTCGCCGTCATGGTCTGCTCCCAAAAACATCAACACAACTTGGATCATGCTTTTCGCAAGTTTTAGAGAGTTGGAACTGTTGGCTTCACTATTTACAGGAAACGGACTCGTCAGAACAGGCAATAAACGTTTTTTTTTTTTTTTCGAAAAGGAGTCCACGAAAATCAGCCACATAAACTGATTTATTCACTAAGCATTAAAGCGGATCGTCTAAATCAATATATTATTTATGCTTACCATTAGAGCGTGCCATTATTCTGTTCGTATCATGTCATTACATTTCACGTTGATTGCTCAAACATAAAATTTCGCTGCAAAAATCTTCACAAAGTAAAAAAAACAAAAAAAACAAAGCCATGAATATGCAATAGCTGCCTGTTTTCAGGTAAAACAAACGCTGATGTTTGCGCTTCAGTGATTATTTTTTAATTTTGAGCAAGACAGAATGTCTTGACTTGCCTTTGGTTATGTGACGTAATAAACCACAGCTATATTACGTGCACCTTACCGTGCATATCTTCCTAGAGTACACCTGATTGTGGATGAGTTTCCTGATAAATATTATGTCCTCATCAATGGTGAGCTGTTTTCGTGCTTTCGTGTATGCCACTGTTTCATAACAGAATCTATGTGCTGCGCCTAACTGCACTCGTTAACTCCTCTCAAGATTGCTTTCATTACGTGCCGCCGAGCCTTGCATTACTCGAAAACCTGAACGACCTCAATGTATCCCTTACGTCCAGCGCGCTTCACTTATATGAATCAAATGTGGTTCATTTATAAGCACCAGGCTCATGATTAAAAAGGTCAATAATAATCTTAGGGAAACCGTTTGGGTGGAAAAAGTCGTCGAGCTCCGGCAGACGAAAAGGAGCAGGAGTAGTCCACTTTCCCTGTAAGTGCAACGTGCCCTAGGTTCGATGCGAGGCCATGGCTACAAAGCACACTTTACAGGGATGAAAAAATAGAAAAGAGAAAAGAAACCCGCATACTCTACAGGACCGGCCCGACACCTTTTGCACTATACCGGCGGGTGTGTTAAGAAGAGGCGACAAGGCAGGGTGGCCCTCACAACCTTTCCCATATACAAGGCAATACCAGTTCATTAGTGCTTTTGTTTCAGTGCTGTACTACATATACAACAAATTCAGCGTATAAAAGAAACTGACGATATGTGACGCTGCCCTAAGTAGCGGCAAAAATCCCTTGATCCACCTGCCAAGACGTTATTAACTGGATCGAGTGAGTCCTTCTCTTCAAAGATATCCATATACAACTTACTGTAAAGAACTCCAATAGGTTACAAATTTTTGTGTCTTACGTGCACATGATTTTTGGTATGTGCGTACTTTGTGTTAAATCTCCCAGATACCAGCGCGATAAGTCTGTTTTCGCGGAGTGTCTTGGACAATTCATCAGCCGACTTCCTTTGTTGCAAAGTTTCTTTTCCCATCAGTCTAGGAGAAGATATCCTTACGCCTGTTCAACACGCTCTCTATTTGATGCCTCTTTATCTCATTCCGGTTTTCTGACTAGCGGAAAAACGGGAACGATGGTTCAGATTTCTGGAGCGCTCATGTAAACGCCGACTCGTGTCGTTGCGCTGCTCGTGTCAGTGAGCTTGGCTGTTTATCAGCAGGGCCCAGTAAGAAGAAGACCGATGACCACGGCAGTGCGTGCTTACAAGCAACGTCTTGTGACTGTGAAAGAAAAGCAATGACTGGGAAACTTGTTTCGTGCCTCATGAACGGCGCGTAACGCTGGAGTGTTTCTCAAGAGACACGCAAAACAACACGCGATGTGTACTTAGAGGAACCGTGCGAGGGCTTCGACTCCACGCCGCCAAGGTCTGCGTTGTCACTTGGGCTCGATGCCAGAGGGCAAAAAATTGCGCGCGGCCGCTGCTTTGCACTCGCTCGTAACGATATCTAGAAAAGTATACATGAATCGGAACGTTTCGTGAAATCGCGGAAGGTCGAGCAGATATTGCAGCTTGTGTTTTTTTTTAGACCACGCCGGGCGATCGTGATATTCTCTCTGTGTGCATCTAAACCGACACATGCCAGCGAAAACAATCTCATTCGGTCTGTGCAGCTATTCCAACCATTCGCTGCCCGTCAACGCGACTTGAGCATTACTCAGCCATTTCCCATACCATGACCCCTTCCCAATGCCCCCACAAACAGCTGACCATGGCTACGATACATTGATTACGAAACATTGATTGAATACAGCTTGCATTCTTAAAAATTATCTCTGATGCCTCTTTCTTTTCGCTTATACAGGCGTAAGATATAAAGTTTCATATCGGCCGAGCAGTGTAATATATACTTAACAGTTACGCGGTTGCCTCGTCTACTCGTGCTGCGTAAGAATAGATGGTATTCATCAAAGATGACACCGCAGCTTGTCAGGGTCGAGTTTTCCACATTTAACGATTCTTGGCTCCAAACACGAATTAGGCGGGCTCGATCCTGGTTCAAGTTAAAAAGGCCTGGCTGTTCGAAATCCCGGAGCCGTCCATTCTGACGTGCCTCATAATGATGTCGTGGTTTTGGGGCGCCTAACGCCAGATAATAATAATATTATTATTATTATTATTATTATTATTATTATTATTATTATTATTATTATTATTATTATTATTATTATTATTATTATTATTATTATTATTATTATTATTAATCATTATAATATTACTAATAAACATTTAACACTTGGAAAGTCAGCCCCTACTCACAGGCAATAAAATATGTTTTAACGCGGTAACTGCACGTTATAGCAGGCTTACATCAATAGAAATGTTGGACATTTGTGAGTGCGACTGTAACGTTAATGTCATCCACATTTCCGAGATCGACGTGAAAATTCCTGAATGCGCCGTAAACCTGCTTAAACTCGTAAATATCACTTAGATTCATTTAAGGGTGAAATCAGTTCATTGTTTACCAAGCGACAAGTTGGACCTGACCGATCTTACTTGAAGAAAGAAAGGAAAGAGCGGGTGGGCATTTAGAAAACGCGATGCATTTTTGTAGTCAGCGAATCACCTACGAAATTCACCAAACACTAGAGAATAGTGATCATATCCGGAAACATTAATTTTACATGTAACGCTAATACCACTGCGTCAAAAAAACTGTAATTTGAGCTGTGAAAGTGCTCTTTTGGTGGCATAGAAACACTGCAATAGCACAATTTTACACTTGTTACAAGCACTACTACAGTAGTGATTCACTGCCGTCTACATTGACGGTACCTTTTTATTCGCGGACTGACATGCAATAATTGTCGGAGTTTAACATCCGAAAACCACGATATCGTGAGAGACGCCGTAGTGAATGCCTCCGGGAATTTCGGCCACCTGAAATTCTTCAACGTGCACGTAAATCTACTACACGGGCTTCGACAACTCCCGGCTTCATCGACCATGCGGCCGCCTTCGCCGGGATTCCATCCCGCGACCTCCGGGTCCGCACTCGAACATTAGAACTATACTGCGGCGGGTTCGCGTGCTGACAGAGTTGTTGAGGCGTTTAAAACAGACTAAAGCAAAAAAAATTTGTCCTGTTACAATATCACCACGGTTACCACAAGACGAATACAATAATATTATGAGTTAAACGTCCAAATACCACGATATGATCATGAGACCATAGTGGAGGGCTCCAAAAATTTCGAGCGTCTGGTAGTCTGTAAGGTGCACTGACGTAGCACAACACGTGGACCTCTACCATTCTGCCTCGCCCCAAATGCGACTGCCGGCCCGGGGATCGCAGCCGAGCCATGAGAAGATTGGTAAGTGAGAAAGCACGCAAAAAGAGAATACGGGTGTTGGCACCACCTAGAATTTTTCGCACTGGTTATCATAACGTAATAAATCTTCACGCCACATGTTAGCACCTACGTTGGTCTTAATGGGTCATAATTACCTATATCGTTTTCTGAGAAAACCATAAACTTTAAAAAACTGACTTTCAGCGATTTTCGTTGGGCTAATGGCTTCAGAGTCCGAAACTTTTACTTAGAAATCTCTGGCATCACGCACGAATATTTCGGCGCGACATGTAAAATTAGAGCTTCAATCTCAATTTTATCTTTTATTAAGACTCTTATGACAATAAAGGCAACGACAGAGGTGCTCTCGCAGTGCATTTCAACCAACTGACCGTCTCACTTCAGTGTCCCTAAAGTGCAAATGATGTCGCCTGTTCACATGAAGGAGAGATGGCGCGAACAACGTCTATATGCAGTCTAATATACTGCATATACGGCACAGATAGCCTTTTCTTTTCGATTTGAATTCTCGTTTCGAACAATAGGTCGCAGTAGGCGGGTGAGAACTCACCGATGCAGAACGTGGTGCCGACCATGATGGAGGCGATCCAGGCCGTCTTGCCCTTGGACTCTTGGAACTGTTTGAGGAACTCCAGGTAGAAGATGCCGAACGTGTACGTGACCCCGTCGGCGATCACGTGGATCATGAAGGACGAAAAGACGACCACCCAGCCCCATCCACCGTCTGGGGGCGGCGCGAGCGCGGTGGCCGACAGGTGTTGCTGGGTGCTGCCCATCCCGCTGGCCGTGGTTGTCGGTGGCGTCGAGGCCACCACTCCGTTGGCCGCCGTCCTAGACTCCGGACCCCGACCGTTGGTGCTCTTCCGCTCGCCCATGTCTCGTTGTGTTACTGAAGGCAATCTAGATGTCCCGGCCTTCTTTCCGTCACACCGTTAAGAACGCCTTCGGCAAATCGTGGGCGCTTTGTTACCGCCACAATACCATCAATGTTAGCCGAGGTTCAGTCTTTATGAGCTGAGCTGCGTTTCTGCGTGTCTTTACAGTTCAAGACTGAGCTCGAGACACGCTCCTAACGCGGAAGGTTGAGCTGTTTCGCTTCCCTGACAGTTCCCGCTATGTACATAAGGCTTGAGTCTGCCTCCCGGAAGTCGGTCAGCGGTGTAACCCTTTTCTTGAGCACGCAGTCTAGTCTCCTCCTGTTTTCCCTAAGGCGTTTGAGCGGTCCCTTGCGCACCCACAACGTGCTACCAACGTTGCTCGTAGAGCACCTCAACAAAGAGCGGAAATCGGCGATGGAAGCTCGGCCACTGACGCATCGATGACGGGTCGTGCACAATGTTGTTTCGTTTTGCTTATTTTTTTCTTTCCGCCTCTCGCAAAGGCTCAGCGATGACTCGCCTGCTTGTGTCCTACGTGCTATGGTTGAGTAATATGCACGCGTCGTCACTGTATCTTGACGGGCGTCGTAGCTTCCTTTCGCCGTTTGGCTTCTGGTAATTGCCCGGAAGTATGGCTCCGCCTCGCTGTTCACTTCATCTCACGGCCTCCGTGCCTGCTTGCTTGCTGCCTGGAAAAATTGTAGATGAAAGAAGAACAAGGTCAATCAAATGAAGCCTATCGCAGGCAATGAAATATGTGCGCAATATTTTGTCTAAGCTTCCGTACAAGTCATACAACCCTGAATAACATAGTAATGGGAAACATACACATATAAAAAGTAATATTAGTACACGTAGGACGACGAGTAGCAGCAGAGGTACCTATATTCATGTTTGTATTTGACTACTCGAGATGTAATAAGGGCGTACCTAGAATTATTTTCAATCAGGTAAGGTAGGAAAGAAGATGGTGTAACCATACTTATTGTGTGTTTTCGTACGCACGTGTTTGTGTGAGTGCGTGTTTGAAAGCGGGGTATCGTGTGTTTCCATATTCTAAACTCCCCCCCCCCCCCGCCTTGGCTGCGCCAGCAAAAGCTAATGCTCGAAAAATTGTGCATTCACGCCACATCAGCACAATGGCGAGTAGAACTCGGTTAACACTCGAAATCTGAACATTTGGATCGATCAGGAGAAGCCAAATCCTGTGCTATTAGTCTTCAGTTTTCTTTTTTTTTTTTTAATTTGCGTACCTCGACAGAGACGCCCTTACTTAATCCTGTTCGCAGAACGAAAAAAGTAGAATTTTAGAGCATCGTTTTTTTTCCCTGCTGGACGCCACAGACAAGAACACCGAGTAAATTACAGGAGCAGTTACTTGTATGACTGAAATGGTGTGGACAACGGGTGGTGTGTTGCGAAGTTTGTACAGGCTTAGTCCCCATGGGTACGCGGGCGATCTTTTCGTCCTCTTTATTTTCTCCGCATTCACACCTGAATCACTGCAAATGAAGACGTCATCTATGACTTCCTTGGTTTTATTGTCTCTTCAATCCAAGCTTGGTCTTGGACACGATGGCGTTCGGCCTATGGTAGACAGTGCACAAAAACTTGAGTGCTCCGCTTCTTATTACTAACAGCGGTCGATTCTCCGTGGTAGAAGAGAGAATAGATGGCGAGGAATAGGTGGAATAAAAGCTCTGTAAGCGTCCCTAAGAGAACCTTTCATTTCAGCCTGCGTTAAGTGGATGAAGCGAGAGAAGCTGGCAGTTACGGCCGACCCCAGCTCGCCGGCTCTCTCGAGTTCTATACACTCAAACCTGGCCTTAATGGAAAGCCCACTTAGTTGAATCTCATGAAGTATATTCCCTATCTCCGGCCCTGCTGGCCTTTCGCCTTCATTAATTACGCTACCCAGCCAGCAGAAGAAGAAACACGCGTTAGGGGGAAATTAAAAACCGGCGTCAAAACACGCGCGAACCTGTCTTGTAAAAAACTATATGAAATTTTAAGAAACAGGACTTCGGAGTTCAACAAAAAATATTATTCTCTAAATAAATCAGGGACCGATGGTTTATTTGGAAAGCTCCATCTATCATGCCGTGCAATCTGACCGAGGGAACATCGAAACCGCAGGTGGCGGCAAATGGCCGTATTAATCGAGTTATCTAAGCAAGCTAAAGTTGAAGGGTAAGAACATCAAACCACCGACGAAGTTCAGCAAAAATCAATAGGGCGGATGAAGTCTTCCAAAGTTACAACGACATTGAGGATTTGCGAAAAAGAGGTTTGCTTATCAATTATCACTTATTATCTGGCGTCTGCCTGCCCGTGAGTTGCCCTCTAATGTAGGAAAAAGCAAGGCATAGGCTTGTTCATTGCGCGTTCATTATTTCTTTTTCATTTCAGAGTCTCTTGTAAGTACATGAAAATACACAACACTGGTTATACATGCATTGCCAATTAAAAGTTTGGGGTCTAAATAAATATACATTTCAAGAAATAAATTGCTTTAAAGAAGCAGATATTGTATAAGTACACTTCAATAAAGAAAAAGAGAAAGTGTTGAACAATACTTAAAAAAACACATTTACCATAAAGCAATTGCAGTGCCATGCAACATGATACAGCATGCAACGTATTATTTTATTTTATTTATTTATTTTCCAAATACTGTTAGCCTTTCGGCTGTCACAGGGGTGGGACATACTAAGAATGACAAACATCAATACATTCAAATCATACGGCAATTTACACAGCAATACTTGAACTTGGAAATGTAACATGACATACATTGGAAACACCGGAATCGAGGCTGAAGAAAAAACAGTGCAGTCGTAGTAAGCATACAAATAAATTGCAATAAATTAACATAGTAGACCATGCTTACAGAAAAATATCTTTGAGCCCTTCTTGAAATTTTTCCAGTGAATCACAATGAACCAGTGGTAATGGCAAAGCATTCCACTGACGAATTGTTTTTGGAAAAAATGAATTCGCATATACATTGACACGCTGTTGTGGCACTTCGCATGTGTAATCTTTTACACTTCTTAGGTTTCTTCTGCGGCGTGGCGTTAAGTATTCTGTTGTGTTTATTTTTCATTTATTTTTTGAGAATAAAAACAAGAACTTCATCCTTGCCAATTGCCGTCATTCAGCTAAAGTGGGCAGCTGAAGAGAGCGTAGCATTTCTGTTACTGACTCAGTCGAGGAGTACTTTGAAAGAATAAACCTGGCTGCTCGCCTTTGTACTCTTTCTAGCATATTAATGAGGCCGATTTCAGAGGGATCCCACACAATGGTGGCATATTCCAATGTTGGCCAAATGTACGTAAGATATGCTGCTAGCTTAACGGGAGTCGTAGCAAGTCTTCATTTTCTTCGCAAGTACCATAGTTTTCTCTCCGCCACCGCACATATGTTTTCCAAATGGGTCCTCCAATTTAGATTACTGGATATTGTTACACCTAAATATTTTATTTCATTGACGGTAGACAGGCGGGTAGAACATAGAGTGTAATTGGAATAGAATACACGCTTACTTTTGTTTGTGACGCGCAAAGCAACTGTTTTAGTTTGATTTATTTCCATTTTAGATTTAATGCACCAATTACTGACAGCATCAAGAATATCATTAAACTTTTTAGGTCAGCTTCACTGTGTATTTCTTTATAAATTAGGCAGTCGTATGCAAAAAGTCGCATTGTAGTACTTCTATGTGTGCCGCATGAAATGTCATTTATGTAAGTTAAGAATAATATCAGTCCTAGAACTGAACCTTGTGGTACCCCTGAGGTAACGCTTGATAACTCCGATTTGAAGCCGTTTATTTCTACATATTGTGTTCTTCCTGTCAGGTACGCACTTATCCACTGTATTATGTTATAATTTATGCCTTGGTGTGCTAACTTATTAACTCCCTGTGAGGAACCTTGTCAAAGGCTTTGGAGAAGTCGAGACATATTGCGTCAATTTGAACACTATTATTTAAGGCACGCGTGAAGTCATCGACTGTTTCTATTAATTGGGTTACAGTGGATAAATTCTGCCGAAAATTATGCTGACCAGGAAAAAATGTTTTTGTGCCCTCAAGGTACGTATACATAGCTTCGGATATAATATGCTCTAAAAGCTTGCAGCATAAACAGGTGAGGGAAATTGGACGGTAATTTTTCACCTTTTGTTGGTCTCCACCCTTATCCGTTGGCACGACCTTCGCCACAAGCCAGTCGTCTGGGACACGCTTTTGCTCTATTGAGGCATTATATATTATGTATAAATAGTGCGCAACCCATTCCGCATACCTTCGCCGTAAATTATTTGGTATGCCATCATCTGGTCCGATCGACTTTTTCACGTTCATGTTCAGTAATAATGATACGATGCCTTCATAAGTGATCTGAACGTCAGGCATAACTGACAACTCAGAAGGAAGTGGCGTGGACGCATCACCATTATCGGGACAAGCAGTAAACCCTGACTGGAAAAATCTGTTGTGTAGGTAAGTGATGGAAGAGCAGTCTGTCACCAATTCATCATTGACAACAAGAGGATGCACGCGTCTTGAGTGGTCTTCCTTCTGAGACAAGTGACTCTTCCTTCTGACATGTGCTCTACATAGAAAAATGGTTGAATGGTTCGATTTCGCACGGTTAAAGTTTGCAGTGTGCTATCTCAGAGGCACACCTGTGCTGCCCTTTGCGTCGCTGCCTTGTGTGTCTGAGCAACGCGCTGCGATTTTCTACTTACAGAGCTACTCACGCTTCATTCCCGCGGCAGGCTAACTGAAGCGCACAAAAGTTATTTTCACGAATGCAAAAGCGTCTTTGCTGGTTGGCGTGGGGCCGACGACAGTAGCTGTATGTGGGCACGTGTGCTCCCGCGGGACATACAGCGAGCAAAGAGGTTTCGCGGGAAGCACTGCAAGCTTTCGAAACAATGTAAGCGGCGAGACGTCTATCGATCCCCGCTTTTATTATTTTCATCCCTCCCAAGCAAGACCGATTCTGTTCTGTTTTTTTTTTTTGGAAACCGCTTGCGAGTAGGTGCCACGCTCACACAAAGATGAGTTCGTCGTAAGCGCATTAAACTGGTCAACTTAGCAGTACTTCATGACGAAACTATCGTACAAGGAGCACGAAAATGACCACACATGGCTGGACTCACACCAAAGTTTAAAGAGAAATAGGACGCATATAGATTAAAATCGTTAAAAAACGAGTGATGCACTCTGAAGCGTGCGGAGTTTGCTCATCAAGATAACCCCTCGAAACAAAATCACATGACGTTAACACCTACCATCAAGTCGGTGATAATAATCACTGCGCGTTAGCAACGGGGTGTAACACTGATTGCCGCCATGCTGTTTGTTTGCATGATGGACCCTTGACGTGCGATTCCTGCACATTTCAGCGTGCAGCACTGAATTTTTCAAGATTTTATCGTTCACTTTTTTCATAAATACTGGTCTGTTATGTATCGAAACCTCAACGTTTATCATGACACGCATCATGGCATGGTACTCCAAAATAAATCTTCGCATCCGTATACTTCCTAATCGTGTGCCTAAGGCTAAGCACACGTATAATTTTGCGTTTCGGCCTCAGTGAAGTGGGGATATTGTGTATGCAGGATTTCAACCTGCACCCTTGGAAATACAACTCCCACCACTTCGCATACCACGGTGGATGACAGTCGAACAATATGTCACCTTGGAATCTTTATGGCACAATAAATATACGGATTGCAACAGTGGATGCATATTTTGAGTAAGACGTTGGTGTTGAAAGAGGGGTTGACGTACGCTTGAAAGAGGGTTTATTCGTGCGCTTGAGCTGGCAGTTATACCATGCTGAAAGAGGGGTCGACGAAAGAAGGCCTCTACCGTTCCGCTGCCACAAATCAGATGTTCGTCAAATACTTTTCGTGAGAGACATGCAGAATATGTTCGCAGGCTGGTCATTCAAAACATATAAGTTGGAAGTGGCTAACAAGATTGTGTAAGTGTGGCTGGGCGTGTTCTGTTAGAATGTTATAGTAGTTGCGACTGCGACGACGTTTGGGTCTTATGCGCAAGACTAAACCCAATCGAGTCTTCCGATGTATACAGTAGTAAAAAGCAGCTGGAAAATTTTACACCATGCACATGGAAAACATGCCATGAAATGAACTGAAGTATGATTCAGCTAAAAGAACTGGCCTGGGGACATGTGCTACCACTTGGCTCCAAAAGTGGGTGCCACATAATCACTAGAATCAGCACCGATATCTTCATCATTTGTTGCGTACTTGCTTCATACAATGCAATAGTAAAAATGTGTGTCAACAGATGAAGTATTACATAATTATAAACTTGTAGCTTTAGTAGCTGCGCAGACATGGTACTACTCTAGCAGCAATGCTTCTCTGAAGACTAGCTGGTTCATACTGAAAACTGCGCTTTCTTGTTTAGGCTTGCAAAGCAAGTCTAGATTTGAGTACTACTTAAACTTGTCAGTAATCCAGAAAGCACGCGGGCATCGACTTTCAGCGCAATCACCGCACTTTAGGGTGGATGCAAGCTTCAATATTTGTTTTCTTCTTTTCCAGCACAAACCATTGTCTGCGAACGATGAGCGCAGTGAGAGCGCGTATCCTCTCTTCCTTCCCCAGAAAAGAAGAACAAGAAAGCAGGTTAGTCACGTGGTCACTTTTCAAAGATTCAACGTAACTGCTTTATCAACCCGTGTCGTATTCAACTCACGCCATTGCAATTCCTCCCACACAGTCGCTACTTGTGAAATGAAGGGAGCAGGTAACACTGAGAAATTAGTGGTTCTACAACACTCCCTGCAGTTATGAAAAAGGAAGAAAGTAACGAGATGGTTAACTTTTATATAGGGCTAAGCACAGGCCTTCAAAATTACGAACGTTCACTTGGGAAAAAAAGTTAAAAAGAAACACAGACAATCTGCAGTTGCATAACTGCTTTTAAAACGACTCACAACAGAAGATTATAATAAAATAGAGCACGCCGTCCCCAGGGAGACCGAGGAGTAATTTTCCGTCGCAGCCGTCACGAGACTAAAACCAACATAAAAGCAAGACAAAACTGTTAACGGAAGCCAGTTGCTAACGAGAGCAAATAAAAACGTTATCGCTGCGTCAAGTTAGGCAACCGTCACTAACTGTACACCAAAAAAAGGGGGGGGGGGGGGGGGGCTTGCCGCGGGTAGGCCAAGGGTTTAATGCGTGTGCCGTGTAGCGGCGACGACGACTTCCTGGCGCTGGTCGGCGTGCTAGGCCGTCAGTGACGCGTGCGGTTGCGACAGCGTGGTCCTCCTCGGCTGCACAGAGGACGCAAAGGCGTGTGCGCTGTTGCCGGGCGCGACTCAATGCAGAGACGAGGCCCAACCAGAGGGCGGCGCTCGAGTCAGTGCCGTGCAATGCACCGAACAAGTGCCGCACAGTTGGTTGTGGTAGCGATTTCAGGCGAGGAAAGACGCTTACTTCTGCAATCTACAAAGGAGCATGCCGCAGCATCTTTGCGGGGTAAATGAAGTTGGAGAATAGAGTGCAAAATTTACACGGCCACTGATCCTACACTCTAAACCGAAATTCGGCAAAGTTGGACTAACTGCAGCCGTTAAACCAATGGACGAACGGTTCGTCCAACAGGGACTAAGTGTGTGACAATGCGTGTCTTGCGCAAACGCCCGGCAATGAAGGGACCAACGGGGAGGGCAACTGCGCCGCGATCGCCTCCTGTCGATGCTGCACTGCAATGCTCGGCGTGGTCGGCGATCATGAAAACAAGTTAAATAGGCTATATGCCACTGTGAAAGTGAAGCACTATTAAACGAATAGAAGATGTTATTAGAGGAAAGTGGTACAACACGCTGTCAGTGCACACAGCAAGTGCCCTCGCGTTTCCACCATGCCGGCACGGGCGAGCCGAAGCCAAGTGAAAGTCTCCGCAAACACGGGCAATGCCGAGAACTCACTTTAATGTGCTGAATAAGTTCGAACTACGGTGAACACTGACAATGCTAATAAAGGTAAGCTGTTTATCAGCGGTCGTGTACCCACACAGTGACCACAAGTTCAAAGCGATATATAGGAAAAGTAGGCTTCGTACGTCATCGGTATCAGGCGGGCTGCCGGTGTGAGTGCATTGCCGGCACAAGCGAAGGAAACGCCGCGTACAAGTTCACAAAAATAGTAGCTCAGGCAAACTTATGTCTTTTTATCCATGCGACAATCGTTATTAAAAATCCAACGTGTAGGTTATCGCGGATACGACTAATCGTGCGGCCAGCGGTACACAGGTTGTGCCTTACCAGCACGATGAAAGAACCGTGCCTGCGAACGGTCTCGTCGCTGTAAGTATACAGATATCTACATCACTCCGTAAGACACAGCGAACATGGGGCACTTACCTATTGTTCATTTGTGACTATAAAATAACGACGACGAAAATTCCACGCGAGCCGCATGTTGCGATCGCCGGCGGTCGTTTAGCCGTACTCGTCGTAAGCCTAGCGACGCCGTCGGCAAGCCGACACGGTATGGCATCGGCGGGGCGCCTGCGGCTGCTTCGCCGGCTTTCCCGCACAAGCGCCGCTGCTATGTTTGTGTTTGTGGACTCGTGCGCCAGCACTGCGAACGCTGGTTCGGCCGACATGATCGAATACCAGCTGATAATTCGTGTTCTCGGGCTGGAGGCATGTTGAAGATTAGATGGATCCATATTAAAAGATCGATGCGCATCGGTGCTACGAATAAGCCCATGTAAATTTTCGCGTTACGGTGTCAATATTTATTGTTTTCTTAAGCCGAGTAAAAGTCGCCCACTGGCACTAGATGGGAGGTCAAAATACTGTGCTATATATACCCGAGAGTCTGTTCTCTGTAGTACAGCGCGGGCCGTCAGTGTTTGCGGTGTTTTACTTTGAAATAATAGTGCGTATGTATGTGTGTGTGTGTGTGTGTGTGTTGCATGAATAACATACTATGATCTTCAGTGCTGATTAAATTGGAATAAACATAAAATATACTGCACAAACGCAGTGTCACCATTTCTTTTTTTGCCATTGGTCCACACGGTTCAACTGTTAGTGCCGCTGGAGCATTCTACTGGGGCCAACATTTAAACCAAGTGGAGTAAGTGCTTGGGGTAACAGTTGAGCCCTTGCAGTTACTCCCGCAGTTAGTCCAAAATTGGTTCAAAATCTGTGGCAGCGCATTTAGACCCCTAAAGGACCAATGGCATACCCCACTTTAGTCTTTTTCGGCTTAGAGTGTACGCCTAAGACTACTCGAAGACCATCGTTACTTTTAGGGGCAGAGCTCCGTAGGGTGGGGGTGGTTCCCTCGTAGTATGTTGTAGTATCCACTTCTAGTTCTGAGAGTTGCTCACTAGATGGCGTTGCGTGTATATGTCCTTGGAAATAATATCTATAGATGGTTTTGGTGGTTTTCGTATGATAAACTCATAGCATATCCACGGAGTGAATGGTGACGACTGGGGCGATGCGCCCGTCTGTCCGTCCGTCCGTCCGTCCTATGCGTGCTCTAGTGTGATAGGAGCAGACAGACAGACAGACAGACAGACAGATGGACGGCCTCACAGATGGTTCGCCCCTCTCATCATGATTCACTCCGTGGATATGCTGTGAAGTGTTTTTAGCTTTTCTTCTCAGTTACTCGCCACGGCGAGTCAATGGTTATGGTGCTCGGCTGTTGGGTCGCGGGTTCGATCCCGGCCGCGCCGGTCGCATTTAAGTGGAAGCGAAATGCTGGAGGCCCGTGTACTGACAGCGCACGTTGAACAGCGCCAGAGGGTCGAAATTTCCGGAGCCCCCCACTACCGCATGCCACTTGTCGTTTTGGAACATGTATATTAGGTATCTTTTCCTCAGTCGATGTATTGATCCTCCCTCTCCCGAAGCTTTCCGCACTCAACGTGCTCTTACAAGATCGGCACACCTTTGAGCTCGTCGTGTGACGCCACAAATTTCGTTGATTTGTGACGTCATGATAACGTCTTGTGGTGAGGTTATCTCATTGTGATTGTTTCCTGCATCACTCATGCAAGCGTTCCCGATAGTCAGTTTTTACTTTGGCAAAGGATCCGAGGCTTGCCTTTAAAATAAGGTGCCTTCTTCTCGAAACACCGACTACCTATTGCCGCATAGAGTGTAACACCAAACCGGCGCACCCCTGACACCCTTAGGAAAGCCGGGGGGTGCGTGCAGCGGCTCCGAGAATCGAACCCTAATGCACTGGGGACGATTGGTCTAATCACTTGAACAACAGCGGGTTGTACAGCTGGTTGCAGAGAGTGTGAATGTTGGGTGACGAAGAAGAAATGGTCTGTGATCTGTTTCACCTCAATATTTTTACCCATTTAGCCTACATAGAGTGGCGTACTTTGCTTTCAAAAAGGTATTTGTCAGTTGAAAGAGTCAGTCAATTAATAATATGCAGCCTGCTTGAGTGGAGCAGTTTGCGCGATTCCATTATTTATTGCACTAAAGACTCAGTTTATTAAAATTGTTAATAAAAATTCAAGCTTACGAGATACAAAAACTGTGCTGTCAGGGGCCAGGCAAGCTGCACACTATAGGTGAAATAAACTTTTTTCATATTTTTTGTTTCGTGAAACTGCAGCTTTCCTAATAAAAAAGGCAACGTAAATAATCCAACATCTACATCGTAAATGTCACTATGAACCATTTCTCATTCTATGCAGGCAGGACTATCACAATGTGACACAGTATTTTAGAATACCCCAACTGTCCCTCTAAACATATAGGTAAACTAATTAATAAACAGCCTGATTATACTATGCCATCAAGCACTGGCCCTGAAAAATAAAGCTGTATCTTTCATGTATTCAAATACATAAAAAGAACATATTATTCATACGTTACAGGTTTTAAAATTGTGATTACACTTAGATTCATAACCTGCTTAGTATTAAAAATACCATAATAATAATAATAATAATAATAATAATAATAATAATAATAATAATAATAATAATAATAATAACAGTTCGTGTCATTTTTACAAGGCAGCACATAGATACGTCATTGGCCTGCCACAGCCTCATTGCGCTTGAAGGGCAGGCTGACCCTACAGACAGCTGCCGAGTGCATGACTACATTCACGGCTGCAAAGTCTCCGCAGCATAAAACTGGCGTGGCTTACGCGAGAAAGAAAGGATTAGATTGCCGGAGAAAGCCTCCATTCTTCAGTGGAATAGACGTAGTGATTATAACGATGACGCAGGCGCTGCAGCTGGTCAGAGGATGTGCTGTTACGTCACGTGCCCAGTGCACATGCCAGAACTGGAGCCGTCGCCCTCGATGCCGACGGGGAAAACTTAACCGCGGTGAGTCAACCGTGCACGCGAGGTGCATCCCCGAACGCCGACCTCGCGATAGCAGCTGTCGCGAGCAACGTCCTCACGCTCGACTACCGGGCTGACGCACTGCCCGCGTTGCCATGGCGGAAGCTGCCGCCGAGTAACGCCAGCGCCGGAACGCGACAAACCGCCGTGTTCGGACGTCCTCCACAAAGTGCTGTAGTAACAGTTAACCACTACAGCGTAATAGTGGAGGTTAAGCAAACGTTCAGCAAACGTCCGTAGCGGTCAGCGTCTTATAGTTTAGCGGGATAGCGTTTGCGTGGTTTACGTGCCCCATCTTACACCTAAACTGGGATGGTGGCGCCAGCTATCGGATTGTTAATAAGTTAAAGAACAATGAAAAGTAAAAGCATGCATGGCTGTGTCACCATGCGAAGAAATGTTAAATTTTTTAATAATAAAAAAGTAAATAAATATGAACCACTTTGACGCGAAAACATTTATGTTGCCGATTTGTTTATATCAATCGTCTGGTTAGGCCTAGGCCTAGTCACGTTCGAAATGAGAAGCTACCTCGAATATTACGCTAACTTATCCGTAATACTTGATCATTGAAGCTAACTAATGGGATTGATTTGATTTGATTGATATGTGGGGTTTAACGTCCCAAAACCACCATATGATTATGCGAGACGCCGCAGTGGAAGGCTCCGGAAATTTCGACCACCTGGGGTTCTTTAACGTGCACCCAAATCTGAGCGCACGGGAGCAAACTAAAGCGAATCGAAGCCATTTTAAACAGTCGTTTGCTGCGAACGAAGTGAATCTTTCAACAAATGCGCCAAAATCACTTCAAAGCAAGCGTCTGAAAGAAAGCGCCGCCATGTTTACGCACACTACGTACACTACGGTAACACGATAACGTTAAGTCTGAAAAATAGCGTGCGAACAGTGAACGGTACGGGTCACGTACGTTACTGCGCATGCACGCTTCCATGCAGCAAACTCAGTAACCCCCCTATCTGGCTAACCCCGGTGAACTATAACTGTCTCATGTCGGTGCGCGCTGACCTCGACTGTGCGCCGGTTTGGAAATCTGCCGAGGTGTTTCAGCTACGATGTCACGGCAGGCATGCTTTTCAGGAGTCCTTACCTGTGAAATGGGGGTCTGTGGTGCCTGTCGCGTGTTTCCATGGCCTACTATGTATATTGTTATTTATTTATTTTCTTTGTTTCCTACTGTATTGCGCAATCCTCTATCTCAACGCCTTCCAACCTCCATGCCGGGAATCGAACCTTCATTCACGTGCTGAGCAGCGCAACGCTTGAGCTGTTCCACGGCGACGGTCATGCGTTCATTTGCGGGCAACGATAACATGTGGGAACACGAAATCACAAGACATTTCAACGAACTCAGCAAAATATCCGACTGCCGTATCAGAAACGACTGTTCACCGACAAGCAAGCGCTCGAGAGAGCATCAATTTTTAAAAAACGACGCCGGTGACTGGCGCTCCTTTGAATGCCTTACTTATGTACAACTACCTTCATAGAGACTATTCCGGACAGGTTTCAGTGCCACCATATAGGGCAGTAATCTTTGTGCTTTACATCTTAAATAACGAGCAGTGTTACGATAGACGCATACGCATGAAAACGGCTGGGTTTCATCTTTTATTGATCATTACCTTTTTTTATTCTCGTCTAAATATACCAAAACTACAGAAAACATCGGCTTAACAACACAAGATGGTGGTACTCATGTATCTTAGATAAAATAGGCCATACACTAGCGGACGCCGGGATTCGCGGTCACAACTACGAAGCCAATGTGTGACTGCATTTCGTGCCGACGCGTTACCCAAACAACACTGTGTCTCCCTCTTTTCGTGGCCGCGAGCGCATCATGAGTGTAGCATGTAGTCATGTAGTTAAAAGACACGCATCTCATGTTTACCATGTTTCCACCAGTATGATACCTTCATCCTCCGTTCAAATCCCGTAATGCCGAATTTGGTATAAACGAAGCTAGCGAACCGGCCGCCAGCGCATCATGAGCGCGGCATGTAGTCATGTTGTTACATGACACGCATCTGATTATTATCATGTTTGCACCAATCAAATACCTTCGTCATCCATTATCCGTAATACCAAATTTGGCATATGTGACGCTAGCGAAACGGCCGCGAGGGCATCATGAGTGTGGTATGTAGTCATGTTGTTACATGACACGCATGTCATTATTTTCATGTTAGGGTCAGTCGTTTGTGTCCGGCATGCAATCATGTAATACCATACCAGTTTTGCAACATGCCAAATGAACGAAACCACCGCACGGGCTGCAGGACCATTAATTGTAAAACATGACATTCATGACATGTCGAGACTTTTATGCTAAGACTGGTCAAATATGCTCTTCATACAGTCATGTTATGCCATACCAAGTTTGGTGTCGATACCATTACTGAAACGACAAAATAGCTAAAGGTCGTAGGCCGCTGGATAGATAGATAGATAGATAGATAGATAGATAGATAGATAGATAGATAGATAGATAGATAGATAGATAGATAGATAGATAGATAGATAGATAGATAGATAGATAGATAGATAGATAGATAGATAGATAGATAGATGGATAGATGGATGGATGGATGGATGGATGGATGGATGGATGGATGGATGGATGGATGGATGGATGGATGGATGGATGGATGGATGGATGGATGGATGGATGGATGGATGGATGGATGGATGGATGGATGGATGGATGGATGGATGGATGGATGGATGGATGGATAGATAGATAGATAGATAGATAGATAGATAGATAGATAGATAGATAGATAGATAGATAGATAGATAGATAGATAGATAGATAGATAGATAGATAGATAGATAGATAGATAGATAGATAGATAGATAGATAGATAGATAGATAGATAGATAGATAGATACGCTTAAGGTCGCTGAAATTCACTGAGCAATGCTTCGCATTTAAAAATTTGTAACGATTTAGAGCACAGGGTGCTCTACTATGGGAGAGCTTATAGCCGTCCCGTAGGCCTCAATGTCAGAAGCCGCACTTGGAAATCTACACGTACTTAAAGCACGAAGGGGTGCTGCCAGCCAACTATTCCTGATTGAAAATGTTTGCACTGCAGTACGAAGGAACGAAGAAAGTTTTGACGGCGTGATACTAGCGACCCACAATTGCGTCTCCGGTTTAGTTTAAAAAACTAACAGGTCTCATTAAATTACGTTCTTAATTTCGACAATGTTCTTCAATCAAACGTAATGATATGTATTCTCGTGATGAACCTTGAATTAAAAGTTCTTGTATAGTGTATATTCGCAGATAAACAGCCTTTGCGGTTTGAGCGCAAACCAGCCAGCGCGACCGCCTTTTACGGGAGAAGGGCAAGCACGCCGACAAACGGTTAAACGCCAAACGGTTCGGAGTAGCGTCCAAGGTGGGTTCAGCCATTACCAAACACTATATACGCAAGCACACACACACACAAAAAGAATGCCAGATCCCACGTACAGTGTAAATCGATGATATTCGAAGCACATATGAGAAAAGTTGATATGCTACTTTTGAATAAGCACAACGTTACGAGGAGGAGATAAATCATGCCGTACATGACTTCCGTGTCATGATTATTATGTTTGGATGCGTCATTTATTTTCATCATCTATTCATGTCCCGTGATACCAAATTTAGTATATGTGGAGCTAGTGAAACGGCCGCGAGCACGCTATGAGCGTGGTACGTTGTGATTCTCTTACATGATACGCGTGTCAGGATGATCAAGTTTGCACCAGTCATATATTCCGTCATCCATTGACATCACGTACGTTACACCAAATTTGGTATATGTGGAGCTAGCAAAACGGCCGCGAGCGCATCATGAAGGGCCCAACACACACCAACGTAGCGTTGGCGGGCGCGCACGCTGGGAACAACGATGCTACGTTAGCAAAACGCGAGCACTCTAATGTCTGCCGCCAGGTGCGACAAGCGTCCGTCGGCGCGGCCCGACGGCAACCGGTGCGAAATGCGACATGCTGCATTTCGCACCGGTGTGTTACCCAGACAACACTGTGTCTCCCTCTTTTCGTGACGGAGGGACGCGGGACGCGCTGCAACGCGCATGCGTCAAAGCAACACAGCGCGGAGCGCACCTACGAGTATATGGCAGAACCGGCACCTGGCGTGGCAACGCCGGCGTGACGTGACGAAATGAACGCCGGCGAGCACGCGCACCGCGTCACGTCGAAATGTATTAGTGCCTTTACTGTGGCATGTAGTCAAGTTCTCACATGGCACGCACATCATGATTATCATGTTTGCACCAGTAACATACCTTCGTCATCCGTTCGCGTAGGGTAATACCAAATCTGGTATATGTGACGCTAGCGAAACGGCCGCGAGCGCATCAAGAGCGTGGCACGTAGCCATGTTGTTACATGACACGCATGTCATGATTTTCATGTTAGGGTCTGTCGCTTGTGTTCGCCATGCAATCTAGCCATACCATACCAGTTTTGCAACATGCTTGTCAACGAAACCACCGGAAGAGCTGCAGGATCATGAAATGTAAATCATGACATTCATGACATACATGTCATGATTTTCATGTTATGACTAGTCAAAAAGATCTTCATATAGTGATATTATGGCCTACTATGTTTGATATTTATACCCTATCGAAACGGCCACGAGAGCTAAATGTCGTAGGCAGATAGATAATGATAATAATAATAATAATAATAATAATAATAATAATAATAATATAGCATTTTAAGAGCCAAAACCACCTGATGATTATGAGGGACGGGATAGTGGAGGGCTCCGGGAGTTTCAAACATCTGATGTTCTTTAACGCGCTGCGCAACACGTTGCACACGTACGTCCAGCATTTCGCCCGGTCCTTCGAAACGCGACTGCCACGACCGGGATGGAACCCACGACCTTCAGGTAAGCAGTCAAGCCCCGTAACCGCTACTTCACACCACGGCGGGTTACAGCTAAATCATGTGTTCCATCCGATTATTAATGCGACTTTCTTTCTTTCTTTCTCTATTTCTTTCTTTCTTTGTCTCTTTCATTCTTTCTCTCTTTCTTTCTTTCTTTCTTCTTTCTTTCTTTCTTCTTTCCTTCCTTCCTTCTTTCTTCTTTTCTTTCTTCTATCTTTCTTTCTTTCTTTCTTCTTTCTTTCTTTCTTCTTTTTTTCTTTCTTTACTTCCTTTTCTCTTTTTTTATCTTTCTTTCTTTCCTTCCTTGCTTCCTTTTTTCTTTCTTTCTTTCTTCGATGTATTTCTGGTCACGTTATAGAGAAAGGTCGTGTAGTGCACGTAAAGAGCTCACACGCTTGTTTCAGTCTGTAGTGGACTTCAGTACTCCCAAAAAGTTTGCGCGCGTATGTACGACCATCGTTTTGAAAATGTATCTTATGGCGTCCAAGATTTTAAATACTGATAAGCATGCAATTTACTGTTCTGTGCCCTCCCTCGGGCCATAGACACTGTTGTATAATCAGCAGCATCCTTCTAAATCTAATAGAATGATGACTTGACCTACAAAGAAAAATGAAGAGCTTAAGATGGCCTAAATTGATTCCTATAAATGAATTTCGATTATCAAAGTAGGTAAGTACTACTAAGCATCCAAATGGAAACCTTAGTTGTAAGGAAGACTGGAAAAGTGAATGTTTCATGATACTGGGGCAGAGGTATCATTAAAGATATTACCTTTTTTTTTTCGTTTTCTTGAAGGAAAACGGAAAACGAGGTAATTACTGTCAGCCGATAATGACGACATGACTAAACTTTTTGTTGGGGAGGGGGGAAGCGAATAAAAAGAATAGTTGAAACAGACGGTCTTTGTAGAGACATGAAAAAGAGAGAGCACTTGCCGCACAGGAGCGACAGAAAAAAGACCGAATAGATAGCAAAGATGGAGGACATGGTCAGGAGAGTCCGAGGTCGGGGCGCCTCCCGGCGAGAGCTGTTAGCATAAGCGTGCACAGGGTTCTTCTTCAGGAGGGCAGGGGGAAGGTTCGTCGTAGAGCCTCTCCTCCTTATTATGTCAGTGTATGAGGGTGGCTTTGCACCCCTCCCTATTACCCCCTTACCTTCTATGCCAATGTATGGGGCTGGCTTGGCGCCCCCCTGCCCCTCCCCCCCTGCTCGTGTGTGCGCGCCTATTGGTGTTAGTAGTGTTCATTTGTGATATTTTCATTTTTTTTTATTTTAGGCAGCATAAACTCAATCGCTGCGTATATGACACGCTGGATCGTTTCGCAAGCGAGACAAGAATATATTGAAGTACGCTTGCGACGCTTTCGTTCAAATTTTGTCAAATCCGCTGGAAAAGCCAGTGAGAGCCATTTGCGCGCAAAAATACCGCGCAATTTGCTTAAGGCTTCACACGGCAAGTCTCGTCGTGAAGGATGGCCAGTAGGAAACTGTTGAAAAGCTCGTAAGCAAACGAGAACCGGCGCCAAAAGATAAACATGGCTGACGCTGCCGGTGTCCTTTCTTTGAACAGCGTCGCTTCCACGAGGAACCGCCAAACGTCGTGGTTTCCAAATAACGACGCCAAACTATAAATCAACGACATGTTGAAAGAAACAGGGGTGAGGAAATACACCCCACGCCGAGATGATTTGATTCATGGCTCCACAAATAACGTCTTTTGAATACCTGCCGTTAGACAAGCGAGTGAATTCGGCTCTTTTGCTCGTCTGTAAAAAAAAACACTGCATAGCGGAGGAGAACTGGGAGCTGCACGATACGCTTCTCAAGAGCTTAGAAGTTTTCAGCCTGCGAAAATAAAATTAGGAAGTATTTCTTTTTCTCTCCAAACAGGCAACATCCACAAACTCAGATACATTTCATTACGCGAATGACTGAAGGGTCCCGAGTGCTTAGGGTTATTAATTTAGGGCGCCGTGTTTCACATCAGCGCCCCTGCATTCCCCGTAGCCCTCCCTGGACGAGTTCGAAAGAACGCAAGCTTCGAAACGTGTGCAAAATTGAGAAAGAGCTATGACGAGCAGCCCACAATGGCCTGCTTTAAGTCCACGCTTTTTCGATAGAAAACGAGAAAACCAAACAATTTTGGAATGCAATCCTACAAATTATCGGCCGCCATAGTAAAAAAAGAAAAGAAATATTTGTCTCAAAGATTCCGCTCACTGAACAATCACAGGGCAACTATCAGTAAAGATATAAGGTGATTTGGCGACCCTGGAGATGATATCACTATTATGCATCCATGGCCCACGTCCCCCTCGATGCGCAAGTGTACGGCAGAAGGCACATACCTGTAATCCACACCATGGGGTTATACTACTAAGTGCAAACTAGCAGACAGCGCGGTCCACGCTTCGCGTTCACAATGATGGAGGCTCAGCAAGTCGGCGGCAGAGCAGAATTAACACCCTGCGAGAACATGGTGACCATTGCTTTCGTGCAATGGCATCGCCTAACAATTGCGCAATGTTTCAGTGAATCACAGCAACCTGCCTGAAGTAGCTAGCGTGGGCCTAAAACAGACACACATGACGACGCACAAAAACAGACAGGTCCGGACCAGCCCGAATACGTTCCTCCGACACTTTTCATATACATTCTGCTCAGTGGCCGCTATACAATTACGCGCACGTTGTGGACATTCGCAGGAGATGTACCCGTTGCCCAAGACACGCGTTGACACGCGTTGACGCGTGGAGAGCGGCCGTCCGACCCACGTGCGTGAGAGCGACCGCGACCGGAAGAGAGCGTTGGGGACTTGGGCCTACCTTGACGGTGCGTCCTCGAGCACTCCGATCGCTTCTCACACGGGGCCAGGGTGACGAGCAACAACGTCCCGACGGGGATCTACTGTCACGCCACAAACGCACTGACCGCGGCTCCGAGAACGATGAGTGAGCACTCACCGCTGCCCTTTGGCGCGCAGTGCTCTGCCGATGCACTACTGTCCCCTCTCTTCGTCAGCGGTGCTCTTCTCTCGCTGCTATACCCCCGCCTCCTTCTCCCCGGCGGCCATTAGAGCGGGAAGGCACGAAAGAATCATAGGAAGTAAAGAGACGCGCGCAACTTACTGCCGGCGGCGTGACGCAAGCCGCGGGTCGCGCGACTCCCTCAGCTGTTCGAGCGCCAGCAGGGCCACGGGTAAACAGCTGTTTGGAGCCCGGCCAGCGGCTCAGCCTCCTCTCCCGCGATCCTCGCCCTTCGCGAGTTCGTTTCTATGCACACTTTGGACCCTCGCTAGATGAAGAGCGTGCCCGCGTTCAAGGAAAAACGCTAACGCAACTCGTTCACCGTGCACTCTCTCTTTTCTCTCTCCCTCTACTTTACTTTTCTTCTTGTATTTCACAAAGTTTCTGCTTTTGCCAACGCCACTCTTGGCTATCGTCAGTTTTGATCCTTGCTTCACGAAATGGAACGCGTACGTTTAGGCCACAGTGGCCTCGGCTGCACCGGCCTCCATCATGGCCGCCTCTGGGGCAACTTCGGCAAACGAGCGCCCTTCGCACACCGAGCTGAGGATGGTGTCGTTGCGTTTAGTGACCGCACCGTTGCTACCGGCCAGCGACGTCTGAATCCTATACGGTGTGCCCCAATGCCTTCCACAGCAAGGTGTCCACGCTAGAGCTTGGAAGTGTTTCGAATAGTACTGGCTCCGAGTACAGTTGCGTATCGTTAGGATAGTGTGGGCCAATACACTGGCAATGCCCAATGAGTCGAGCGACAGAGCAAGCGTTTTGTCCACTTGTGCGAGATGTTTGAACGCCTATATTGCATGCACTCTACACTAAAGCGTGGCTTCACATTTAAGAGGGTGCACATCAGTAACGTGAGAGTCGCTGTATGCGACTCCATTAGTTAGCATATATACAATAACTCTAACGTGGCTTTCATAAAAAAGTGAACAAGAACTGCATGTTTAGCAGAAGGTCTCCTCTAAAGCAATGCCTGGCTTTTCCGTCAAAATCACCATGTCACGCGCGTACAGATAAGTGCGCAACTATTAAGCTAACTGAGCACATAGAACTGGGTAAAAAAATCTGTGGATTTGCTTTTTATCAAATTAGCCTCTTAAAATAAAAGGAAGATGCTGATCTTACTTTTGGAAATGCTGCAGTGTACAAGATCTAGAGAGAACGGGCGCTACTTGCCAAACAGTGATAAAATGGATTTTCACAGTATCTTGTCGGACTCTGTTTATTTATTTGTTGTCCATTATTTCTATTGTATTCCGAAGATCCAAGGACTGAACTAAGTGCCTGGAACATCGAGTGCGCCGACGACGATTGAGGTGTTCAAAACTATTTCAAAAAGTTACGTATTATGAGTAACTAACTGCTGCCCCAATAGTGGCTTAACAAAACTGGAGCTTTGTTAAATACCTTTATCAGTATAAAATCAGCGTCACTTTTTCTACCCCCCCCCCCCCCCATGCCACAGCAATTTCCCACTGCTTAGAACAATATGGCGTATTCGACTACTTGGCGGGGGAGTGCTTTTTCCACATAGGTATCCGGAGGGGGATGCAAAAAAAGCTAGGGTGCCCCCCCCCCCCCTGGAATTTCAGAGCTTTTTCTATGCAGCAGCAATAAGCTACATAGGTCGGTTAACTTTACTGGTGGCCGTCAGGATTGCCGTTAAATTTCGGGTGTTAGACGTGATGAACCTATCTCGCTTGCCATGCCACAGCCCTGAAAGGGAGACTGCTAGTGCTAAATGTGCCCCCCCCCCCCCCCCCCATCGTGAGGATGAACACACTCGCAAAAAGTTCTGCGGAAGGCACTGCTTTTCCCCGAGGTTTTCCGCAACACTGCACGGCTTGTTCGCCTCGAGGAGGCTCATTGGCACTGCGAGCGTAGCGGCCACTTCTCTTGCTGCGCACCAAACGTTCGACGCTGCGGATTGCTTGCCCGTTCCGGGTTCACTCTGCCTCGACCCTGCATGCACTCCTTTGCTCAAGCATCGCCTGCACACGTATCTGTCTCATAAGGTAAAGCAAGGCTCACGTAAATGTGCGGGGTCACGGTGAGTTCACCGAACATAACCACAGCTACACATTCCGGGCTTTCCTGTATAAAAAATGGCGGCATGCGAATAGGACGCGCATACGCTCTGTGCGTGCAATGCTGGAACTCACATTTATGTTGGGCGTCATTTCGGCAAACACTCATTTATTGCACGACGTATTTGCCATTAGGAAGACGTGATAGAGGACGATATATGTACCATGCATTAAAGACAAATAGGGAAGGCCAAATTCAAGCAGTATTCGCAAGCCAGCCCACTGTTACACACTTCCCAGCGCACCAAAGAAAGCTGCTCGGATACGTATTAGGGTCGCACTCTGCTTCGCTCGATGGTGGCTCGGAAGAATGACACACAAACAGTGATGTCGAGCGAAGATCATCGCCGCCTTCATCTTCGAGAGAAACATCATCAACTGATCTCTCGAATAGCCCGAACATCATAGCTCGTACACTCTTTAAAAAAAGTTTGTGGAAAAATAGCAACTGCAAGCAAAAAGGTAGTAACTGCAGCGGTTACTACCTTTCTTGGACGATTACTACCCTTTTTGCTACCTGTTTACTACCTACGTTAGTAAACAGTTACTAGCTGCAACCGTTACAAAATTTTTGCGACATGTTTACTACCTACGTCAGTAAACAGTTAGTAACTGAAATGAAAGAGGTGCAAAACTGAGTTTGCAGACTGTTTGTTTTCGCTGCGACAAAGAAGGCTTACCTTAACCAGTCATCGAGCAGGTGGTCATCGATGACTGGCGAGTGAACGACTGTAATTAATTACAGCCAACCTGCACGACATTGTGAACAATTAATCACGAACTCATCGAATTGTGACTAGGGGAAGCCTATGAGTAAAATTATGACCATGCGCCCGCCCCTATAGCGCGAGCCGCTCTGTCAGGCTCGCATGTGACGTACACGCCGCCAAGCCTCGTGTCTATCGCACGACACCACGCCGCACATGCGGAACCGCTACGACGCACGTGTCCGAAGGCACCCACAGGGCGACGCCGTAACGAACGAGTATCAAAAGGAGGCCGCGCATCATTTGCCCGAGAGAGAAAAAAGAACCGGGGCCCAGAAGGAACACCCGCGTCATGAAACGCGTCACCGCTGTGCGCAAGGCAGGAGGGGGTTTCTGGCATCGTAGAGCCGACAACGGCTGGCGCAACGCATCGTAGATTCTAACGCAAGGCATTCAAAAAAAAGAAGGCAAGAAGAAATGAAACTTTTTCGTCACAACCCAACGTTGGTGGAGCGCCAAGACGACGTTCGGGTCCGCTACTTCAAAGTCAGACTGGCTGGCTTGCTCGCAGCGAGCGTTAATGAGAGAACAAAGGAGGCCCGGGAGAAGACGCGGCGCAGACAGAAGAGGAGGAACCCCTAAAGTCATCGCGACAGAAGATGGCTACTGTGATTCCCCACCCTTTCTTTTTGCTGACGTCGGCTTTCGGCGCAAATTATCATCATTCGACGAGACTATCAGCGCAAGACTGCGGTGAGGTGGAGTCACATCTTGAAAGAACGTAGCTCAACTTGGCGTGTAATCAAGAGTAAATAAGGTATAGCTTTAATGGCGGGTGGCTCCGGCAGGTACTGCGCCGAGCCTAATTACTCGCGCAGCAACGACACTGCAGGCTCGAAAAAGAGCGATAAAAGTGCACAGAATACGGCGTCGTCTGCGGGCGTGTACTCTTTGTGCAGTGCCATCTGCAATGTAGACTGCGAATGCGCAGCAGCAGCCTACTGAACTGATGCACATTCGTGTCGGGCTTGATGTCGGGAAAGAACCACGTCATTACGAGTAAACCGTTTTAGGACAGCAAAAGGGCAACCAGGCGCCACACAATACGAATTGCATAAAGAGTGGTTCATCGAATACTCCAATCATTACAAAAGTTTCAGGCATAATTCTTCACCGTCGTTAAGCACCCCATCAAAAAGAGCACGAAGCTTTGCAAATGTGTAGCAGGTACCACGCTTCTCCAAAGACTGACGGTTAAGCACCACATCAAAAAGAGCACGAAGTTTTGCAAGTGTGTAGCAGGTACCACGCTTCTCCAAAGACTGACGGAAAATGGCATAGCTAATGCTTCCATACTACTTAGAATTATGATTAATGGCGTAGTGGGTACTGTGCAAGTGTTAGCATGTACTCAAATAACGTTTAAAAAGGCTCTGAAATGCCTGTCTTTCCGTTTTCGCCGTGACTGTGCTGTGCATTCCGCGCAGGCCTGGCGGTTTCACTACTAGCTGTATATACAGTCTTTAGCAGAGCGAACGTCCAGCTGAGTGATCAGGTCGCGTTGAAGTCTGATTTCTGCCCCGCGAATTTGGGCAGCAGCCCTGTGGTTCGACCTAGAACAAAAAATGAGCGCGATCGGAGAGCGTGAAAATGCATGGAACAAATCGGCCACTTCGACGCGAAGGACGGGCTCCTCGTGCCAGATTCTAATTTAGAATAAATCAAAACTTAGGAGAAACCCCCCCCCCCCCCGTGGCAGTTTGAAGACAATTGTTCGATTTCATGTGTCGGCGGCTGTATTTCAGTGGGGGTAACACATAAGGCACTAGCATTCTTGCATCATGGTTCGCGTGAGGTAACCACAGAGAGTAAGCATTAGTTCGGAGTCCCCCGAATAGGCCACTTTGTGGTAATATTGTTGTTGGGCACACAAAACCCCAAAATTAAGTTTATAATCATCCGGAATAATTGAGTAACACAAGGTACTGCTATACTGAGCTTGCTATTTCGCGCTGATCGTGGAAATTGCCGTTTGAATGAATGCAAACTGCGAAAGGTCTATACTGTGCAACGTCACGATCGTTAAAGGTTCCCAGAAGAGCGAAATTATCCGCAGTCTTTCCCAGCAGCGTGCACTCGTGGCATGTTATGCGTATCTACAAGTTTCATTCTGTTCCGAAAAATTCAAATCAAGCAGGCAGCACAACTTTTTTAACCACTACGATCGAGGCTGGTATAGATATCTCACACCCTTGGAAACAAACCGAATGGTTAAACCGTAAAGAAGAGATTACGCTCTGCTAATTACCCTTTTCCTCAGGGGTGAGTCACCTTAGCACCGGATCCTCTCCATCCATGGTGTCATGGCAATGCACAATGTAAAAGGTTAACAAAAGGGTAACAAAAACAGCATAAAAGCGCCCTTCCCTCCATAAAAACAGTGACATTTTAAGCACTCGTCCATCAAAGCGCATGACAAGAAAAGGTTCAACAATTGACTAATAATATTCAGATAGAGAGATAGAGAGAAATAAAGATGCAAGAAAAGGCAGGGAGGTTAACCAGACGCACATCCGGTTTGCCACCCGCACTGGGAAGGGATGAAGGGGAGAGAAGAGGTTGCAGGATTGTGACACAACAGTATAAAATGCCTACAAGCTCGAATTATTCATACTCGTCGGTGCCTTCAACGTATACATTGTGGACCTAAGGACCTTGCTTTGTCATCGACTCTTCATGAAACTTCATGGTGCTTCATGTCAGTTGATTTAAATTACATAGTGTAAGGCTCGAAAACGTACTGTTACTCAACCATACGATACCCTGAGCTTCGCCCGCTCCTCATGATTCTCTTCGCAGAGACGCGTTATTTTTTCTTTTATTTTGCATCAGACAGTGCGCCAAGTGTTCACCCCTCTATCTTTCACACGAGGCAAGATAGCTTAACTTGATAGACATCTCGATTGCTGCATCAACAGTGGTGCAGCCTTCATTCTTATTCCCGGCTGCCTTTGAAGTACATAAATATATGCCGGCGATAGAAGCTTGCCTGGCGTGTACTCTTACGGTTGCCGCTAAAGAAGCATCCTTCCATTCGTACTCCAGTCATTTTTTTACACTCGTTCCTTTCTCATTTTCTTCTTGTCACTTGGATGTTTTCTCCTGTCACGTACAGCTCTCTGGCCGCTTAGCCATGCGGTAAAGAACAACGTATTGGTGTGCTTCATTACATCTGTATGTTTACACCCGACTCCTGAACGGCTGTCCAATGAATGCCTTCCTGAAACATTTGTTTTCATCATCCAGTTTCAATGGAAGAATACCGAAGAGGCGCTACCAAACGTTATGACGTCATGTTGCGAAAGCTTCAACATACCCTTGCCACGAGTGTTCAGTTATGATGTTCTTTTTATTTGCCGATTTAGCCTCTTATCACGCAGACTACCATTATTTCTTATAGCACAACCATATTTTCTTTGGTCTTACAACTTTGCTTTATTTTAGTACGTCCATAAACCGTTGCTGCGTTCAAACAAAGGGACGCTTTCTCTTAGCGTGAGTCAGCTGAGTAATGAAATGCTTAGGATGTCAATAAAACCTGACGAGCGGTAAAAATACTTTTATGCACTCTTTCATACCTGGGACAATTAATAAGTGAGACCCTTATCTTCTGGGGCTTCAAAATGCTCTAACATTGATTATTTTCTGCAGGCGACCAGAACTGCCACTACACAGGTGACCCTACGTTTGAAGCGCCATGTTACGTTATGCATTGGCTCGCTATCAGTTTACACTGCGCTCTGTTCAAATAAATGGCGATAATTTAAATTTTCCACCATTTTGTACTACGAATGTGAGTACTGATTGCCGTAGAGTTTGTACTCATTTTTGTATATTTTACCACTGTCATTGCTTCGCAGAATGTTACTTCATGTTATTTTGCTTTTTTCTTAAAGAACACTATGAATTACGTCGAGCTTGTGTTGTGTTGTTCCGTTGTGTACATGTGACCCACTCCTGCATAAGACCCTATTGGGTTTTAGCTGGCAATGTACGCAAGCAGGTAACCCGAGGAGTGACCGTGTGGAAAGTTCGTCACTTTACGAAAGCTTGCCCTTTCGGAGAGTGCAAGCAGTACTTTCGTATACATGTGACCACCTGTGCGCTACGACATACATCGACTCACGCACAAAACCTCATTTGGCAGGAAGTGACACAAGCGCTTGTGCACTGCAGGACAATAGAAAGAAAACAGTGCGCGTGTTGTTCAGTGGCATCAAAGTGCCAGAATTAGCCTTTGGGGTTTCATGCACTGGCATCAATACAAAAATTGTCCGGTGTATATACCCCTTTTTTACCGTGTATGTATGTACCTGCAGCTGTTATTGTTTAGTATAGTGACGAAATTTGTTATGGTATTTCTCACTTTGCTTCATGTAACGGGGTTTCTCAGAACTGTCTTTTGTAGGCTACGCATCTAAATCACGTTATTTACATCGCAAAAAGCGGGAGGAACTAATATCCTCCTCTTACATTGTCAGTTGTGACAGATAGCTGTGTGGGAAAAGTAATGCTGAATAAATTGTGCCTGTCAACCTCGAAAAAAAAATAGAACAATATGGTTATGTACGTAGCACTGATATTACTGTGGGGTACATCGTATGAAGGACTCGAGGCTACTTATAAGCACTTACGTTTTGTTTTTACTTGCCCCCAAACATATGTTCGTAAACATACCCCCCCCCCCCTTTTTTTTTTGTGCTTAGGACAGTCGAAGCCATGGGAACCTTAGACTAGGAACACTCCCATCTCAAGGTGATACCGGGCATTACTTCGAAACGTTTCCAAAATAAATGTTCATATCTCTCTCTCTCTCTCTTAATGTGGTCGGCGAAGCCACCTAACCTCTGCAGTGATCGAAAAGCTATAATCATACATGCATTCATAAAAGCAGATAACGAATCGATTCACAGATTCTTCAGCAAGCACAATGGCTCCTTTAATTGACATATTCTGGGCTTTTACCGAAACAATGCCACGTATCGAATGTGAGCACAAGCATGCGAATGTTATTGTTAAGGGAAGGCAACTCTCAGTTTGACTTCAAATGTTATAGTGTAGCAGTAACTGCGAACTGTACTGTAAAGCCTAGCTAACGAAAAAGCGCTTTGCACACGATGCCTCCAACTAGCATTCCCAAGAACTTTTTGCGCAGACGTTTTCTATAAGAGAATATTTCAGCCAACAACGATGCAAGAATTATCATTAGCAAAACCTACTGACCACTGGGAAAACGTAGTTATGAAAAAGAACTTCAGAAAATTGCACCTCAGATATGCAACGTGCTCTTCCTTTCTCTGCAGAGCTGACTAGTCATTCCACATAATGCTAGCTTCCACCTAATGTGAACTGGCTCACTTGTCAAGGAAAAGTTTATGAAGTGCGCAAGCATGCGAATCTAGGCCACACTTATGAACAAAGTGCTCACTTCAGTTTTCTATAAATAATCTTTCCAAACACAATCTGTGTAGCAAATGGCAAGCAAGTAGTTGGATGGTCACGGCTAGAGTAGAAGCATTTATAACTGCAATTCACTTTTTATCCTTAAGCTGAAGAAAGAAAATAATTCACGCTATTCGGGATTATTGACCGCATCTGTACAAATATCAATGATCAATCAATAAACGGATTGAACTAATAAATGTGTACCATTTACTCATCTTCTCTCCCGATTTTCAATTCAACTGTATACACGTTCAGTATTTAAAGTTATTTTGCACACTCCAAGTTATCTTCCGAAAATATAAGAATTCAAGAAAATTCACGGACGTCCTGCATTGTTTGACATTACTAGTGCACATTCGGCCCCCGAAATCAAAAGTGTTTACGCAATTTAGTTGATTCATTCAGGCTATCACCACACTTTCAAAAACATGCATGCCAGCAGTACAATATATTATAATCATATACGTATTGATATCCTTATCCACATTACTGGGCAAGTATTCACAGAGTTGCCATCGTTAATTGCCGTACTTTCCAGTCTGCTCTTCAGCGAAGCCAAAGCGCACGCTGGCATATACTTGAACCGAACGTCCTCGTTGCAACTGCATATGAATAAATCAGAAAATTAACACCATCGGCTTCCCTGTACATATGAACGAAACATGAAACAAAATGGATCGGACAATCAAGCCCATTGGGCAATATAATCGAAGGCTTCCTTGTCTGACTTCGTTTTGGGTGAGCAGTGGTAGCGTAGGGAATAAGTTCACACGGCTCATTACACTGTGACACTGCTAAGCCCGAGGAGTCGTGTTCGATTCCCGAAGGGTGCAGTATGCACAAGCACTTCGCTCTTTCAGCCCTGATTGTTTTTTACCGACAAATATTTTTTTTTTGTTTCTCGTTGATATGAGGTTACAAGAACCTCAAGACCGCAAAAATATTTTTTCTGAACATCCCGTCTGCATGCAAGAAAAGTGGTTCCATATTTTATATATAAGACACCAGGGCTTAGTGATTGTAAAGTGAAATATGGTGAATTTAAATACATTTATTAATTTAACCATGTAATTCCAAGTTATTGTTGTGAAAATAACATACAGCAACCACGTATTGGTTGAAGCGCCAAAACTGCCCAATAGCAAGTTTTTGCGCTTGTGATACACAGCTTCTCATTGGACTTAAATTGCCACCGTCTACATCGGAAGATCAACATCATGAAAAATTTTCTAATGCTGCTTTGTAGCGCCAAAATGCATTCCGCCCATGTTTGAAAGGGCAAGCTGATTGAACTACAATTTGTCGTCCTCTTCGAGCTCCATCACGCACCAATTGAATTTCGTCTAACGAATGAAAATTAATTACGTATCATCTCGATATTAGACACCCCTTACATATTATCCATGTGATTTGGGCAGGTTTCTCGACTAGTATAACAACAAATCGGGAAAATTTACAAGAGCTACACATCTAGATTAGCCTGAACGCATTCGGAAGTGTGACAATCAGTGAGCCCTGGTGTCCCATATTTAGGAGATGAAGATTGTCCACTGCTGTGAGCGATACGTTAGTGTTAGGGAAAACACATTTTGTAAATATAAGCATCTCAGAAACAACAAGAAAAAAAACGGTAGCTACTGATCCAATAGTTAACCAGTGACGTGTCATTTTTTATTTGGTTGTGGCGAGTGTCATCTTTATGGCAATCCGCCATTCCCCTTTGCAAAGTTCCAAAAAAGACGACGACGAAAAACTTACTACCTATAGGCTTGCGCAGGTGTAGTAAATATAGTTCGGACACCTTTGTCAAATTCTGACTTCATTATGTCACATTTGGCAGCGAAACTTCTTCCTGCCGGTTTTTTAGGACGCCAGGGCCGAAAGAGTTAGACTGATGTGCACGCTAAGGAATCTGAGGCAGCAAAAAATAGCTGAAGGCAATGCTGCTGCGACATTCATTTCACGCTTTCGTATAAAAACCAAGCAACTTATTCCATTATATCTTCGCCTTCTTATTGTATGTATTTAATACCTAACATCAAAGCTGTTCTTAGCCGAGGCTTCCCCATCTTTTGGCGTAGCGCTGGCTATGGGTTCTTGCGGTGTAGCGAGAGTGAGACTCGGTAGGAAAAAAAGGGCTGTGAAAATTGGGCGAGAACGAAGCTCCATGGAACGTGTGATCGCACATTGGAAGACGTGCAAATAGAAGTGAGGGTGTAGGTGACGAGAAGAGCATCAGCTTTGCTTTTTCGACAGTGTTCGAGAAGCTGGGCTAGCCGCACGTTTTATGTTGAAAACAAGAATATCGGGCTCTTAGATCTGCCGAGCTCTTGTTGAGCTGGCAATTATGGTTAGTGTCTGTGCAACCAAAGTTTTCACTGCAATAATTCAAGCTGCGAATTAGTTTTCTGCAAATATGTTGAACAATAGCCCTACGTGATCCTTCTTATACAGTTTTGTTGCTTGGTTGCGTTGCCTAGAAATCAGAGAACGTCTAAGTGGTAAACAAAAAATTATCATCACGCAGCGCACGCCAAGTCACACCTAACTACCCGCTTTGTTTAGCGACATAGCTTTGTTTTGCGATTGGAAGACCCTTTCTGTATATTGCTTTAATTTGCTTCTACTAAAGTGTCCGCTGCAGGGTAATGGGAGGTGGGGCCAGTCAAGCTACATACACGTAGCTTTTTTTTCTCACCTTCCAAACCAAATCTAAAGTATTTGTACTTTGTGTGGCAAACTAAATGAGACTTCAAACTCTAGCAGTTCCTTTATTCAAGAAAGTGGTGATTCGGACAATTTTTTTCTTCCATCATTAAAGCAGTGCAGCACGAAGTACGACAAAGGGAGGCACGAAATCCTTTATCTTCATCCTTTCAGTGCCCCCTCTTTTCTGCTGTACACTTCATCACCTTAAGAACACAGTTAACGTTATAGGAAGAAAATATCATACAAGATGGCTTCAGGCAAGCAAACAAGGTTCGCTAGCTTTCGCGTCGTAGTGGCAGTTGGCGGCTCGGTTGAGCACTGTTAATATTGCGATGCCTTCGTAAATTCATCGCACTGTTCATTCTCAAGTATACTAGTGCCCTTTTTCGCTTGTTCTGACCACAGTGTCCACAAGAGAAAGCTACTTATTCATAACGTATTCTCTGGTAAATCAGGGCGTCACTTTTCGCCCCCGCAGCCTCGCATAGCTTGTATATTACGGCAAATAAATAAATAAGTGAATAAATAAATAAATATTCACACGCGACTGCCTCACTGGCGCCTCACTACTTGTACAGTGCACAGTTCTTAATGTTGGTTATACTCCCGAGATTCTTTATGTTATCCTAAACAGTGCTATACATTAGGCAAGTCGATGTAGTGAGGCAAGTGTCCTTTGTGCTGTATTATCGGTTCAACTCAAGACGAGTGGTCAGAACATAGCACGCACAAAGATATGAGCCGTCTGCTAATCACTGTCAAGGTAGCGCGGACACGCACGTACGATCAAAATGTACCCGTGCTTTCGGAGCTACGCAGGCTTTCCTATGGGACGTCACCCGTTCCTTTACCTCGGTGGTTCTTCGCGTGGAAGAGACAGAAGGCGCGTTTCCTTCTCGCTTGAGTCACAATCATCGGATGCCCAAGCTTTCACTCGCACACAGAACACACGATGCGCTGGAGGAAGTTATCGTCCCGCACGCTAAAAATGTATGATCCCGCGCGGAAACGTATCTTCGGGAACGAAAAGGCGGCTGACCAGTGTTCAGGGAAATTGTAAACACTTGCCTGCCACCTGCCTATGTAGTGGGACTTAGTCATTCCGCCTCTAGCGATGCCCTCATGCATCGTCCCAACTGCGAGAGAGCCATAAATCGAGCCAGACCGTTCGGGCCATCCATCAAGTGGCCGCGGCTTGCTCTCGACGCATATCCCGTAAAAGCATGCGCTAATATAGAAAACGTTCAAAGCGATATACTTAATCTAGTGCGCCCCAACGGGTGCTTTGTGCAGCGTGAAGTGCTATCCGCGCCTGATCGGCCATCGATTGTGCCACGGAATGAAGAATGGCTCTCTGTAATGAGAAGCGGAGTGCATCGGAGGTTAGCGCCTTGCACGTGCGCACTCTTGCCTCAACGGTATGACATAGGCAGCATTCACTCTGACCATGAGTCGCGCGTCTATGCCAGGTTCAATTCAGCTTATACGAGGAGTTTCGCTTTGCGAATATTACGGCTTGCCAAGCAAACTTATGGCCCAGTCCTGCAACCCAAGTACCAGGGGACGCTGTTATGAGTGAGGACGGTACTTGCCGAACCACATATGAACGAAAAAAAGCGATGCACAAAGCGATCCCGCCACAAGGACATATCGACTTCTTTAAAGGTGCACTCCTTGGTGCTTTAGCCTTGCACCTATAAAGATCAATGTTATCGAAAAACTTTGAACTTCAATTCTATCACTTACATGAATTGCTCAACGTTTTCTGTCAGACAGGTATCCGACAAATGCTATGACTGCTCGTGTGGTCCCAGTCTCGTTAAAACTTGTGCCATTCTTTTGTGCAATCAATAACGAGAAACAAAATAATGACATTAGACTTCATTTTTGTCTCTTCACTTTTATCGGGTGCATTTTTCAGACCCACTGCAATACTCGTCGTTACGTTTAGCTTTCATGTACGTCAACTCATTGTGTGGTTGAGTAATGCAACGCCTATTGCACATATTAGCCGCAAAATATTTGTCTGGGTGGGTGTGCGCCATAGCATAAGATAGTGGGTAGGTCGAACTGTCAGCTAAGCGTGACAAGACACTAACATATTTAACCTATATGTATATTTATAAAGACATTCTAATATTGTTATCGCAGATGTTCTGTTTAATTGTTAATTGACGTAAATTAGTCAAATTCACTAGCCGAGAAAGGGTATAGTGAGGGAACTTTCGGCCTACCGTTAGCCTAACGAAAAATGCGTGTCATCGGTGTTATAACTGCAGGAAAAATTCAGGAGCTTTTCTCCTTCCTAAAAACGGACCCAGGCGAAACTTGACGTCTACATACCTAACCTATATCGTTTTAAAGACTTCAGCCTTTTTTGGAGTACTTCAACGCAAATATTTCCGTCTCTGTGTTTAGAAAAAGTGGTTAACGATTCAGAGTACTAGGTACTCTACTATGGGAGAGCATAAAGCCGTCCCGGGGGCCTCGCACTTGATGAGCTGTCTGTTTCTTTCTACGTTGGTGTCTCCCTACAGATTCAGCCGCATGGCGAAAGTTGGAGCCCGTACTCAAAGCCCACCCATGAAGATCTCGTGGCTGCGTTTAAATTTGCGAACATTGTCGATCGAAAATCAACTATTACGCACATTTGAGGCGCAATATAAATTCGTAACTGTTAGGCAGTGTGTATTTTTATTTGCAAAATGCAGAGGTACGTAATTTTCAAGACACAAGTGTTTATTACACTGCCCTGACAATGCGATGCTATATATGAACGAAAAAGGGGGGTGCTTTTACAGTTCGCAGGTTAATCAGAGGCTTTAACTAAAATGACCCAAATCTCCCACCCACCATGCAAAGGCTCTCCGTTCTAAAAAGAGAAAATGGCAGCATATCCACGGAGTGAATGATGGATAGAGGGGCGAAGCATACGTCCGTCCTATCGTTTTTGCTTCCGTCCATCCATGCGTGCGTCTGTGTGGCCCCCCGTGCGTCCATCCGCCCATCCGTGCGGGCGTCTGTTCGTGCGTCCACACGTACATCTGTACGTCCGTCCCGGCTTTCGTCCATGCATCCACTTTTGCGTCCGTCCATGCGTCCATTCGTCCGTGCCGCCATCCGTGCGTCCGTCCTTGCATCTCTCTGTGTACCCGTTCGTCCACCTATTCAACACTCCAAGTGCCACCATCTCGCATCTTTTCATCTTATATTCCTCATATAGAAGCACCGCCATCCAGCGGACATTCCAAGGACTGAACGAGAGGAGGCACACCCCCACTTTCTTACGGCTTGCGCTTCGTGTCTACTTCCCACCTTTAACCACCTCGAGTTCATGGTATATGCTAGTTCACTGTATTCCGGGCACTGCGGCCCAACGCTCGCTAAACCTTTCTAAAACCTAGGAGGTTACGCCCAGCGAGTATAACGTAGCAACCCTTTCTTGTCTTTTCTGCGTTGTGGAACAATAAAAGATTCGCAGCGTGCGCGTTAACTAAAAGCAAAATTCTCCTGTCTCTCATTATCCCTTAGCAGTCATTGGCATGTACATTAAGCACTATTTTGCATTGTTCAACAACACACAGAAGAGATCTCTCACCGGCACCACCTCGGAGGTCAAAATGTTATACTTGTTACATACTACAACAGATACGAGGGATGAACGAGTGCCGCTATAAGGAGCTTCGCCCTTAAAAATGGCAGCATATCCACGGAGTGAATGATGGAGAGTAGGGCGAAGCATTCGTCCGTCCATTCGTTCTTGCTTTCGTCCGTCCATGCAACCGTCTGCGTGACCGTACATGCGTCCATCCGCCCGTCCGTGCGTGCGTCTGTTCGTGCGTCCGTCCCTGCGTTAGTTCATGCGTCCACCCATGCATCTCTCTTTGTGTCCGTTCATCTAGCTATTCAACACTCCAAGTACCACCATCTCGCATATCTTCATCATGTATTCCCCATATAGAAGCACCGCCATACAGCGCACATTCCAAGGACTAAACAAGTGGTGGCACACGCACACTTTCTTACGGCTTGCGCTTCGGGTTTACTTCTCACCTTTAACCACCTGGAGTTCATGGTATATACCAGTTCACTGTATTCATGGCACTGCGGCCCAACGCTCGCTAAACCTTTCTAAAACCAAGGAGGTTACACCCAGCGAGTATAACGTAGCAACCCTTTCTTGTCAGATCGTGCTCAATGTACATGCCAATAGCTGCTAATGGGGATCGCAGCGTGCGCGTTAACTAAAAGCTGAATGCTCCTGTATCTCATTACAGATTGAGCACTATTTTTTTTCAACAACACACAGAAGAAATCTCTCGCCGGCACCACCTTGGAGGTCAAAATGTTATACTTGTTACATACTACAACGGCTACGAGGGATGAACGGGTGCCGCTAAATGGAGCCTTGCCCCTAGGAAACTTCTTCGCATAACCATTGTCCATAACTGCCAGATAGCGCCATGTCTCACTAAGCGCCTCCAGACCGAAGGTTGTCGTCTTTCGACGTTCTTTACAATGAAACACGGAGATACGCGGCCATTTTTTTTTCCTCGTAAGAGCGAAGCTCTTTAAGCTTTTCGTTTCGCCAGGTATGTTGCGGACAGGTATTATCATCATCATTATTCTACGGGCTCATTTCATTCGTTACAAGTGCTGCTTTGCTTTAACAACAAGTGCGCCAATTCGTTTGGCATGGTATGCAGCTGCTACGACAGGCAGGCCTGTTACGTGACTGAAAATCACGTAACAACGCCTGCCACACTCCGTAACTAGTCACGTGACTAGAACCGTGCGACAACACGTTACTCGCACGACTAAAAATCGCGTAACATCTCGCCACACGTAGTCACTGATTCAAGTCACGCCACATCACGTACTGGCTAGTAACGTGACACGTTATGATGATAGACACGTAACAGCTAGTAGCGTGACAAAAATCACGGCATTGCGCAAGATGTAGTTAGGCTATAGGTGTCCAGTCATAATTAGGACTATTGGCAAAAATGTTGGCAACTCAAGTAAACACTAGTTATCCTAGCGGAAGTAAGTTAGGTCAAACACTAGCTCCGGTAATGATTCCAGGTTTGCGCCACCAGTGTAAGCCGTGCACTTTCACAGCGAAAGGTTTTATGAGATCACAACGAGGGTCGCTTACGGTGCTGTTGTTGTCCGCCGCCGGTGTCTGTAACCCATATCGTATGAAATAAGAAAACAAGTAAATAAAAAACACACAGACGACTGACTGGGCTTCCAAGCCGGGTCCCCTGCGTACCAGACCAGTATTCTACCACTAAGCTATATGCGGCAGTGCTTGAAACTCCGTCGCAAACTGACCCAGGCAGGTTTCATGTCGGGAAAGGAATCGTTTCAATATGAGTAATAAACCGATTTATAACAGCAAAAGAACAACCAGGCGTCACACAATGCGAATTGCGTAACGACTGGGTCGCCGAATTCTCCAAAACATTACAAAAGCTGCAGGCATAATTCTTCATGGTCGTCAGCCACAGCATCAAAAAATGGCACAAACATTCTTGCAAGTATGAAGCGGGCAGCACGGTTCTCCGAAGAATGGCGAAGAATGGCGTAGTGAATACCTGCCTACAGCAGCAAAAATGCGAGAATTCTCTGCGATCTTATATAAGGAAAGCTTTCCGTTCCCACTCTTCCTCGCACGCGTGTATCCCAAAAGCGAAACGCTGTGTTTGAAGACGTCTAGGCAGTGAGGAAGCCCTTCAAAAACACGGAAAACTTCTTTATATAACGCCGGCAAAGCCTTGTAAATATCTTGCATAATCCAAATATGATTGGCTCGCTGTGTTATTTCGGGATTCAGCTATATAACAAACGAGTCAGAGGGGGGCTTCGGTGGTTGTTGTTGCTGTGTCGTGCACAGACCGAATCTGAGCGTAGTTCTTGCAGCCTTTTTGAGGAGCGAACACCACTGATTAGCGAAAATGAAAAATGAAGCAAAAATTACTCGGTACACCAGCTGAGGACACTTGAAGCGATAGACGACAACTGACTAACATATTACTATTGTTAACTACGTGCATCCCGTTCGCCCTGTTACACTCACGTTCCTTCGAACAAAGAAAAACGTCTGTAGCAGGAAGCACCCTAATAATCATATGCGGGCTGCGTCACTTTTAGTACTGTATTGAATTAGTGTTTCACCATGAGGTTGGCATGCAATACCTACATATCAGTACGAATAAACGGTTTCAAGATTGCAAGCTTCGTACCCCAAAAAAAAAAAAAAAAAACTTCCGGTCACCTCATTTACCAGATCCTAAAACGTCGAAACTGAAAACACATTTTTAAGTTTTTCCTTCAAGGTTAAGGAAAGGATCTTTAGTTTTCCAAGTAAAGGCAACTTGCGTAAAGTTCAAGGAAATCTCTAATTTTTATGTAGCTCAGATGAACATTTGTTTGAATATGTCTTGCAAAATAAGGGCAGGAAACTGTAATGAATCAGCGGGCTATTTTCTAAAGCTTCACTCGCCCACCGATGCTATTAAGGCACATTAGTGGACAAAACCGAATGTCTTTACTTGATATAATCAGATGATACTTTTCGTTAATACTCTACGTGGATTTGCTTTTTGCTTGTATCATATTGGCTTCCGTCATTATTAAGTCTGCACATTGTCATTTTGACTATATTATTCACCATGTAAAATGCACAGGAGATCTCATTTCAGTGTCTGACTGCGGCACCTCCTTTCGTATATTCTTACGATGCAGCTGTTTCTTTGTTTGGTGTGAAATAAATGATTCCGATTCTGAACCATGATGCTTTGTGAAAGATGCAACAGGGTGGCATAAAACATTTTGAGCACCACAAATGGTTTTTAACATCAGTAATAATTCGCGCTGACATCAGACATCACTATGTTTACTTCGCATGTCTCTTATGTCTTGTCGCACAAGTCATTCAAGTACTCACACACGCATGCACTTACGATATGCCATCGGCACCACCAAAGCCCGTTTGAATATCGTGAAGCGGCTATGCTGTAATGCTGTTCTTAACGTCCTTGTTTCTTTTTCTACTTTTTGTCTGCCCTGCCTGCACAGCATTTGCGAATAGCATTTAGTGCCTACGTCTTCATCAGCCATGGTGCAATTGCTCTTCCCCCTCTGACGTAAGTTTCATAAGTTTTATTTTTCGCTATATGCAAACGCATGAGCCTCATTCTGTGAAGCACAAAAACTGTTCAGTCGTCGCATAGCGCCCTTTTTCGACTAACTTCTCTGACGATGCATGTATTACTTTTGTCCAGGCTCTTACAAGGCGTTGGTCACATTCCATCTGGAGCCAGTTTACGAAAACTGGCTAAGGTTGAACTTCTTGAACCCAGTTGACATAAGCTTGGTTTTGCAAAGACTATGCACATAGGTGTCGGCATGACAGCTTCGATTTCGCACGCTTCGGCACTTGGTATGCTTCTCTGTATAGCGGGCTAGTGTGGCCGCTATTTGTCCCGGTCTTTCAGCAACAGGTATTACTGTTTTAGAGGTTTCGCAGCCTGTCGTTTAGCTATATCGACTGGACTATTTAGCGGTTACCGCATGCACGCGATTTCCTACCGCCAGCGACAAGGGACAGTGACAAACTTGCTCCGTCGCGCCATCGCGTCACGACGGTTGCAACCATGTGTCGGCGACAAAAAGCCATAGTTGCTTGAATGAAAACTATCACCTGCATAGCCATAAATTGCGAATAGAAGTTTAAAAGTTCGTCGATGACAACATCCTAAATTTATTACTATCTTCTGTGACAAAAGTAAGTCACAAAAGCACTTCACGACTTTTTTTTTTTTTCGCAATCATTGGTTTAACCACGACAGGCCCCCCAGAATGCGTACGCTACGATGGCTACGACGCACTTCGCACGACGCTTTCCCATTGTAGCCAGCGACCAAATCGTTACACGCTACCGTCAAGACATCAAAACAAACCTTCAATAACAAGATTTAAGACAAAATACGCCTGCCCTCTCTATCCGCGTGAGAGGCGGATATAAAAAAAAATGGCAGCATATCCACGGAGTGAATGATGGAGAGTGGGGCGAAGCGTTCGTCCGTCCATGCGTCCGTCTGTGTGACCGTCCATGCGTCTGTTCGTGCCCCCGTCCCTGCGTCCGTTCATGCATCCGCCCCTGCGTCCGTTCATGCGTCCATCCATGCATCTGTCTGTGTGTCCATTCGTCCATTTATTCAACACTCCAAGTCGCACCATCTCGCATCTTTTTATCATATATTTCCCATATAGAAAGAAGCACCACCATTCAGTGGACATTCCAAAGACTAAACGAGAGGTGGCACACGCACACTTTCTTACGGCTTGCGCTTCGGGTCTACTTCCCACATTCAACCACCTTGAGTTCATGGTATATACTAGTTCACTGTATTCATGGCACTGCGGCCCAATGCTCGCTAAACCTTTCTAAAACCAAGGAGGTTACGCCCAGCGAGTATGACGTAGCAACCTTTCCCTGTCAGATAGTGCTCAATGTACATGCCAGTGGCTGCTAATATGAAATGAGAAACAGGAGGATTCAGCTTTTAATTTCTTAGAGCTTGCGCTTCGTATCTGCTTCCCCCCTTTAACCACCTCGAATTCATTCATGGTATATACTAGTTCATTGTATTGATGGCCCTGCGGCTCAACGCTCGCTAAACCTTTCTAAAACTAAGGAGGTTACACCCAGCGAGTATAATTTAGCAACCCTTTCTTGTCCGATAGTGCTCAATGTACATGCCAATGGCTGCTAATGGGGATCGCAGCGTGCGCGTTGACTAAAAGCCGAATGCTCCTGTCTCTCATTCCGCATTAGCAGCCATTGGCTTATACATTGAGCACTATTTTTTATCGTTAAACAACGCACAGAAGAAATCTCTCACCGGCACCACCTTGGATTTCAAATGTTATACCTATTTCGAGTAAGTGCCACTGGTAGTTACGTACTACGACGGACGCACAAGCCACGTCATAAGGAGCTTCGCCCCTAAAAGTTGTCGACACCTTTTATTCCTTGAGGTACGCGGATAACTCGCATCAAGAGTGCATTGCAACCGAACCGAGGACCAAGGGGGGGGGGGGGGGGGCGATGTTGCTGGGAATCGCCACGCTGCCTTCCGGGCGACAAGCGATCTTTTTCAGTTCTCAAGAAACATGCGACGCGAGAAGCGGCAGCGACGAATGGGCCTCCGCGACAGCAAATCTTGGCGCTCGTCGCTGTCGTTTGTCGCTGTAGCGAGAAAATCGCGTGCATGCAGTTAATGGTTTAGGTTTTGGTAGTCGCTTGCATCGAAGCGCGCGTACACACGTGGATATAGGGATCGATGTATGAGTCCCCCCTTTAGAACGGGGCTGTGTATAGTGAACTATTCACTATTGGGCTCTGACAAGTTTGCCACCATGGGCTCGACAAATAAGCAAAAAAAAAAGCTTTTCGCGGGCGAAGCTTCTTAATCCGTGGTTCGTTCCTTCCTCCGTATGTACTATGTAACCACCTCTAGTTTATGGCTTGTTCAATAGATGGCGTTGTTTCTATATGTCCTTGGGAATAATATTGTCACGTAATACAATAGGGGGAACACACACAATGATTTATTGAGGGTGAACTTGTGCCCAGAAAAGTAGCTATGTCACAAAGAAGAGTCTGCTAAAAGCGTTCCGCCTACGGGTCCCTTTCTGAACAACTCCTCTGTCAGTCTTCCCGGCTCGTGCTCCTCCACCCGAGGCATGAGCTGCTCTGCCCCAGATGCGTGAGCAGGCGCGAGACACAGTAGACGCCCGCATAGCGTCTCGTTGGTTGCGAGGCACTGCAGACGTCCACATAGCGTCTCGTTGGTTACGAGGCACTGTAGACGCTCACATAGCGTCACGTTAGTTGCGAGGCACTGTAGACGCTCACATAGCGTCCCATTGGTCCTCTTTGTAAAATAATTAGTAGGAGCAATCTCTGTGTCATTACTCCCCCTCCCAAATGCGCATCGTCTCGATGCGTGAATTCGGTAGATGTTTCATTCTCTTTCGTGGTATGGCTTCATTGCGGACAACGTGGACGACCTCCGCATGGTTTTGCCGTTTCGAGCGCTATTGTCCGTCAGGGATAACTTCATAAGTTAGGTCACTTAGCCGGCGAAGGACCTTGTATGAACCAAAGTACCGTTGAAGGAGCCTTTCTGACAGGCCGTGGCGTCGTATTGGTGTCCAGATCCATACTTGATCACCTGGCTGGTACTTGACTCCCCTGCGGCGCACATTGTAGTAGTCCACATCCTTGAACTGTTGTTGACGTACTCGGTGCCTTGCCAACCGGCGTGCTTCTTCAGCTTTTAGCAGAAATTCGTCAATGTCAGATGGCTCGTAGTGTTCATTGTCAACTGGGAGCATGGCGTCGAGAGTTGAATTGACTATGCGACCATAGACAAGCTGAAATGGGGTGACGCGGGTGGTCTCTTGGAGGGCCGTATTATAGACGAACGTTGCCTAAGGCAGGATTTCATCCCACGTTTTATGCTCCAAGTCCACGTACATCGACAGCATGTCAACGATCGTGCGATTTAGGCGTTCCGTTAACCCATTCGTTTGGGGATGGTACGCAGTGCTTTTCCTATGGCTGGTGTTCGTCATTATCATCAAACATTGCATCAACTCTGATGTGAAGGCTGCTCCTTGGTCGGTAGGGTTCCCGGTGCGTTTCCTCCAACATAATGCCTAGAATATATTCTATATGGGCACTATACCTTCAGCACCATGGCCTTCGGAGCATTCGTCGACCGGATCCATCCATCCATCTATCCGTCCATCCGTCCGTCCGTCCGTCCGTCCGTCCGTCCGTCCGTCCATCCGTCCGTCCGTTCGTCCGTCCGTCCGTCCATCCGTCCGTCCGTTCGTCCGTCCATCCGTCCATCCGTCCGTCCGTCCATCCATCCGTTCATCCGTCCATCCGTTCGTCCGTCCGTCCGTCCGTCCGTCCATCCGTCCGTACATCCGTCCAAAAGATGCAAGATGTTATAAACTAGACGGCGGTACGTGTAGTTTATTATGAAAGATGCGAGGTGTTATAAAATAGGAATGATGCCACATATGGCGCGTGTCATCGTTCGATATAGTGCGGCGACGTACGCTAGGGGGAGCGTTGCAATAAAATTGAGTGGGCAAAATGTACGGAGGATTCATGTTTTACCAGGTTTACCTCCGGAGCTTCGACCACTCATCATCATTCACTTCGTGGATATGGCGGCATTTTTTTCTGATTCTAATAGCTACTTGGCCCGAATAAATAAAACTTTCTTCATTATAAGGATAGAACAAGTATGGGACGCTGATCATGGAAAAGAAGTTATCGTGTGCCCTAGTTTTTTTTTTATTTCTAATTTCTTGGACGGCACCACGTTTTCCGCACGCCGGCTGCGTCTGCTGTTTGCTCTTGCAGCGGCGAGCACAGCATCGGCCGTGGAAAAGCTGCTCATCGTTGGGACGCACCGTCTTTTACACATCACGCATCAAACTTTCCAGCCTTATCACTGGTGGCCGCGCAAACTCTAAAATAAGCTTCACTATTCGCGTCTTGCGCGCAATCTTAACAACGATCTACAACAATTGTGAGGCTTCTCGAACACTGAGGCGCAGTCTGCGGCGATCATTGCTGACAGCCTTTGAGGGCGTAAACCGAATACAGCAAAACTGAAACAAGACAGGCCCGTGGCCGGATCGTGCCGCAACCGGCCTTCCATTTCACCTGTACCAGGGCTCAATTAACATTCGATCACGTGTGGCGCGTACCCGTTTATACTGGGCTGAACACGGAACCTAAACTTCACTGTTATAAAGGCTGAATAATGCTGGGAAAACGTTCTGAACAACGGAAAATTTTATATGTACCAGTATATAAACAGCACAGTAACTAGCTGCATGTATGCACTCTCATCAAAGTTTAACTCTGACGTTCCCATTTTGCATGCATACATTTTGCTATAATAAACACACTAGCGCAGCGAGCAAGCGAAAACCGAAACTGGAACCTAAATCGGCTGCAGGCTGCCGGACTACTTGCGTAGTAACAAAAATGTGCGGAGGCCCCGCCTCCGTAGCCTTCGCTCCAATGTCAAGAAAAGCTGTCGCCGAGTATAGTCGTTTACACAGCATATTCATAGAGTGCATGATGATGAGTGGGGCGAAGCATCACTGCGTGTGTCCAACCATCCATGCGCCCGTCAGTTCGCCCGTCCATCCTTCCGTCCGTGCGTCCTTACTTCTGTCCATAAGTCCGTTCGTCTGTCTGTCCGTGCATGCTTCCGCCAGTCAGTCTGTCCATCCGTCCATCCGTTAATGCTCCCGTTCATCCATCCGTCCATCTGTCCGTCCGTCCATGCTTCCATCCGTGCTTCTGTCGTCCGTCCTATCGTGCGCCCGTCCATCTTTCTCTCCATCCGTGCTTCCACCCGCTTGTCCATCTGTCTGTCCGTTCATGCTTCCGCCCGGTCGAATGAACACACGTACGAACGGAAGGTTGCTTTGCCCCCTCATCATCATTAATTTCGTGGATATGTTGTGACTCTTCTGTGTTGGCGTAATGCCAACTTATCTGCTTCGATCAAATTTATCTTACCATTAAAACAAAACCGCAAATTCATAACCGAGTACTCTGCCCTTTACGGCACAGTGCCCTTATTATTATCACAGCCCCAAGGCTCCATTTGTCACCTCCCGTGAGCACCCAACACGAGGCGTGCCCCAGTCCTTTCATTTACAGTCATTCCTGCTTGCACGTCAGACATCATGCGCACCACTGAATTGCCGAATGTAAGCTCCGGAACTATTCCACGCTCCCACAGACCTCGAAGCACCTCGTACTTACTGTATCCCCGAAACACTCTTTGCTTATTGCCGCATTCATCTTTCCCTTTGCTGCCTAGGCTTTTTGCTGTATACCTCCACACGTCTATCACCCTCATTTACCCATACTTCGACGTAATTTTATTGTTACTCTCAGTACTTCTCGGCCCTCTGTATTTCTTGGCCCCGTTATAGATGTCCCGGTGCAACATCTGTCACAGTTTTGAGAAGCCAATCTCCGCAAAGGAGCCGCTGAACCTTCGGCTAGCAACAGCAAGGCTCCGAGTGTGCACCTGCAGTAACTACGCCTGTCCTCTGCAGATCACATGGCGTGACTTCGAACAAAAGAGATACCAAAACGAAAAAGCCACACTTGTGGCTGTATCAAAGGGGCCCTTTAACGCTTCAAAACTTCGGTGCTGACTGCGTCAACTCGTAGTGGCGCTCTAAAGATTTATACTGCGAGCGGATATGGTGACGGAAGGCACAGACCCCTGATTGGATAAAACTAACGCTAGACGTAATCGCGACATTGCACCAACGTAGGGATTACTATTGGGTTTATTTTTTTCTTCAGCATGGTTTTTAGGGGCGAAGCTCGTTAAAGTGGCACCCGCTCGTCCCTCGTAGTCGTAGTCGTAGTGTGTAACAAGAGTTATCATTTTGACGTTCAAGGTGGTGCCGGTGGGAGATTTCTGCTGTGCTTTGTTGAACAAAAAAGGGTTTGCGGGGTGCGCGTTAACTGAAAGCCGAATGCTCCAGTCTCTCATTGCCCATTAGCAGGCATTGCCATGTACATTGAGCACTATATGACAAGAAAGGGATGAAAAGATGCGAGATGGTGGTACTTGGAGTGTTGAATAGATGGACGAACGGACACACCGACAGATGCTTGGATGGACGCATGAACGGACGCAGGGTCGGATGCATGGACGAACGCAGGGATAAACGCATGAACAGACGCACGCACGGACGGGCGGATGGACGCACAGACGGTCACACAGACGGACGCATGGACGGACGGAAGCAAGAACGAATGGAAGGACGAATGCTTCGCCCCACTCTCCATCGTTCACTCCGTGGATATGCCGCCTTTTTTTTTTTCACTGAACACGAAAGAGAATAAAGCTTTTCAACTTTCCCACGTTTAAAACTGCAAATCCGGTCGACGAATGCTCCGAAGGCCATGGTGCTGAAGGTATAGTGCCCATATAGAATATATTCTAGGCATTATGTTGGAGGAAACGCACCGGGAACCCTCCACGCGCCAATGTTTGAAGAAACTAAAGGGAAAAAAGTAGGTGCCTTGATATATTTATTTATTTATTTATTTATTTATTTATTTATTTATTTATTTATATACAGGTTACTGCTAGCCTGGGTGCCAGGCTTTGAGCAGGTGTGGGCGATACAAAAGAAGAAAACAGGATAACATACAAGCATAACAATACACTTCTAAGGGTACACTTTGAACCGGAAAAAAAAATCATGCCGAATTCAACAGGGCACGAAAAAAGGATGAGACATCAGAACATTGCACAACATTAGCAGGTAACAGATTCCACTCATGGCACGTACGGGGAAAAAAGGAGTTTTTGAAGGCGTTTGTTTTACACGAAAATTCAGCGACTTTCATTGGGCGATTGGATCGTGTTGGGCGGCAAATGCTCGGCTGGATGTATGCTTCCTTGTTAATTTGAAGTCTATCGTTATACATCAAATAAAAAAATTTTAGCCGATCATGATAACGTCTTACCGCAAGGCTTTCCAAACCGGCCCTGCGGAGAAGACTCGTAGGAGACGTTTTCCAGCTGTATGAACTGTAAACAAATCGCGCGGCTTTTCTTTGTATGCTCTCAAGCTTATTGGTATTAACTAGAGTGTATGGGTCCCAGATAATTGAAGCATATTCTAATAGTGGTCTGATGTAAGTTTTGTAAGCTAGCAGTTTGGTATCCTGAGAAGCTTTCGGTAACATTCTCCTTAAGTATCCCAGTTTTCGCATTGCCTTTTTCTGAATGTACGTGACGTGCTCGTTCCATTTCAGATCGGATGTGATTAAAACTTCTAAATATTTGAAGCATGATACTTCAGCTAGACTATGATTGTTTATTTGGTACGTGTGCTTCAACGGGGCCTTTTTGCGTGTAATGGTCATTGAAACAGTTTTTTTGTAATTAAGAGTCATCTGCCACCTAGTACACCATGTTTGTATTTTTTTAAGTGACGCGTTTAAGACGGCCTGATCGTTATGGTTGCAGATTTCATTGTAAAGAACGCAGTCATCTGCGAAAAGTTTAATTTTTACCGGTATGTCATGTACAATATCGTTAATAAAAACGAGAAAGAAAAGTGGCCCGAGAACAGAGCCCTGTGGGACGCCCGAAAGTACTGGTGAGGCCGCAGAACATGCGCCCTTAACGGCTACGCTCTGTTGCCTGTAGGAAAGGTATGATTTAATCCATGCCACTAAAGTTTCATTTTTCAAAATGGCCGTCAATTTACTCAGCAATTTTGAGTGCGACACACGGTCAAACGCCTTCTCAAAATCTAAGAATATGACGTCCACTTGCCCCCGTTTGTCCAGTGTTGCAGCGAAGTCGTGAACCGTTTTCAGAAGCTAAGTTACAGTGGACCGTCCTCGGCGGAAGCCATGCTGTCGGGCGTCCACAATGCAATTGCTCTCAAAAAATTGTGAAATGTGCTTAAATATGATATGTTCGAGCGTTTTGACACATGTTGAGAGAATAGAAATCGGTCTGTATGACGATAAGTGAGAACGGTTTTCGTTACCTTTCGGTATTGGAGCGATTTTAGCATACACCCAATCCTCGGGAAGTTCAGAGCACTCGAGAGATTTGTTAAATAGTAAACACAAGTACTTCGCGCACCCCTCAGCATATCTCACAAGAAAAGCGTTGGGTATGCCATCAACACCTGGGGACTTTTTAACATTTAGATGGAGCAGAAGGGAAAAGACACCTTCTTCATTGACACACACGTCACTGATAGGAGGCACTTCAATGAAAGAAAGAAATTGCGGGATGTTTCCATCGTCATCAGTAAACACTGAACAGAAATACCGGTTCAAAGCATCTGCAACATCTAGGCTGTCGTAAACAGGCTCATCGTCTACGTAAAGGCTGATAACAGTGTTCTTTTTCGGTGCGAGATAACGCCAGAACTTGTCTGGAGACGAAATCATGAATTCTTTTAACGACACTTGCTGATAATGCTCTTTTGCTGTCTTAATTTTGTTTTTCAGTTGCATTCGCAAGTCGTGCATTCTATCAGAGGCAGCTGTTGATGGGCGTTGCTTACATTGCTTTCTTTGCTTTTTTAGTTTTCGTCCCATGCGTACGATTTCTTTATTCATCCACGGATTATTCTGCCTCAGTACTTTCCTCCGGAAGGGTACAAATTTATTCATTGTGTCAAACACTACGCTTTTAAAGAAACCCCAGATGTGGTCAATCGAATATTCTTTTGATCCGCACATAGAAACAAATTCAGGAAACGAGCTGTCAAGCACATCAAGTATGTCTACATCACTAGCACGTGTGAAATCGGGTATTAGACGTTGTTCTTTTGTAGCTTGAAGCGGAGCGTTTAATTGCATAGTGAGGCAGGTGATTTTATGGTCCGATATACCCTGAAAAACCTCAACTTGGGGATTTCGTCGCATAATGCCGTTATTTACAAGGAACAGGTCTAAAACGGACTCAGCTTCATTTTGCACTCGGGTGGGTGTAGTAACCAGTTGTGTTAAATGATGAAGCACTACGCAGTCAACAAACGGCCCCGAACCAGCACTAAGGGCTTCAGGTACGTCGTTTTGCCAGTCTACGGAAGGGAAATTAAAGTCACCCGCCAGGAGCATATTAGAGGAATGTTTGCCATAGGAGCACAAGAACTCGTTAAATATTTCGACAAACGTGTCGCAGCTAGGAGGGCGATAAAAGGCGCCAATAATGATGTGAAGTTCTTCAAATATTGCTTTAACGACGACACATTCTAGTCCATCCATATAGGGTAATCTGACTACACGTAAAGATTCTAAAAACAGAATAGCAACACCTCCCCCTCGAGAGCCTCTGTCCTTGCGGTATACCTTGAATCCGGGGGGTGTTATTTCAGAATCGCCAATATCACAGTGTAGCCAAGTTTCAGTTATTATCAAAATATGTGGTTTATACGTTATAATATAGATGCCATGGCAAAAAAAAAGGGTCAGTAGAGCTACAAATCATTATATAGACCTTTTCAGAAACGCCTCCCTGGGCGCTGCCACAGTCCTCTTTGGGCTGTGCGAATAGGCGTGACTCCTCAAAAATGCACTGACAAGGCTGCGCCTATAGCCTTTGTACTTCCACGCGCAGCCATCCTGGCGGTGTTTTAGGGGCGAAGCTTTTCAAAGCGGCACCTGTTCGTCCCTTGTAGTAGTGGTAGTCGTAGTCTGTAACCAGTCTTACGTTTTGACCTGCGAGGTGGTGTCGGTGGGAGATTTCTCCTGTGCGTTGATGAACAACGAAAAATTCACAGCGTGTGCGTTAACTAAAAGCCGAATTCTCCTGTCTCTCATTCCCAATAAGCAGCCATTGGCATGTACATTGAGCACTCTCTGACAAGAAAGGGTTGCTACTTTATACTCGCTGGGCGTAACCTCCTTGGTTTTAGAAAGGCTTAGCGAGCGTTGAGCCGCAGTGCCCTGAATACAGTCAACTAATGTATACCATGAACTCGAGGTGGTTATAGGTGGGAAGTAGACACGAAGCGCAAACAGCAAGAAAGTGTGTGTGTGCCACCTTTTGTTTAGTCCTTAGAGTGTCCTCTCGATGGCTTTGTTTCCATATGAGGAATATATGATGAAAAGATGCGAGATCGTGGTACTGTACTTGGAGTGTTGAATAGATAGACGAACGGACACACAGTCAGATGCATGGATGGACACACGGATGGCTGCGCGGACGGATAGACGCATGTACGGACGCAGGAGCGGATGCATGGGCGAACGCAGGGACGAACGCACGGATGAACGTGCGGACGCACGAACAGACGCACGCACGGACGGGTGGATGGACGCACGGACGGTCATACAGACGGACGCATGAACGGACGGAAGCAAGAACCAATGGACGGATGGATGCCTCGCCCCGCTTTCCTTCATTCACTCCATGGATATGCTGCCATTTTTTTCTTCCTCCTGTGAAAAGGTGCATAGAAGCGTTCGTGAGCTGCCTTGTCTCGCACGCGACGTTCACTCTTCAAGCCCCACATTACTTGTTACCATCACAATGACGTCCTCAATACGTTGGAAATATGGCATGTAAACTTCCTGCACGGTAGGGCTTTCAGTCCATCTAATTGGGCAGCCATCTGACGTCACAGGGTGAGGGAAACATGGTCAGATGAGCCCGATAAAATAGAGTTGAGCGTAGGCGTCCATTTTATTAAATGCGAAGCATTTCTTCTGCGACTTCAGCGACAGTAAGCGTATATATATATATATATATATATATATATATATATATATATATATATATATATATATATATATATATATATATATATATATATATTCACCTACGACTTCTGGCTTTCCTGGCCGTTTCGGTAATGATATCGATACCAAACTTTGTATGGCATAAAGCGACTGTATGAAGAACTTGTTTGACGACTTGCCATAACAAGAAAATCTTGACATGTACGTTATGAATGTTATGATTTAGATTTCATAGCCCTGTAGCTCTTGCGGTGGTTCTGTTCACATGGCATCTTGCTAAACTGGTACTGTATGACATGATTGCATGGCGAACACAAGTGACAGACCCTAACATGAAAATCATGACATGCGTGTCATGTAACAACATGACGACATGCCACGCTCATAATGCACTCGCAGCCGTTGCGCTAGCGTCACATATACCAAATTTGGTATTACGTTACGTGAATGGTTGACAAAGGTATGTGACTGGTACAAGCATGATAATTATTACATGCGTGTGTCACACCTGTCCCGTTAATTAGGGAGGCGATCGCCGGGCTAATTCTAAGAGCCAAAGTATCGGCCCTCCGAACCGCACCACGAAAGCGTGGACAATTTAGAAGTGGTCCTTTTTGGCGCGCCAGCGGACGCCGGCTGTGGCCCAAAGAACAAGTCAGAGCCGAGAGTTGATAAACAAAACAAATTATATTCTCAATAATGGCAGATCGAAAACAATACACAAAAATGCACACTCCACAATAGTTGCATACAATATGTCACCAATCAAACCAATCAATCAACGTACTACACAATACAATCAGCCACACGTGAAACAACGGACACGGACAACAATACGCACTACGATGCAGTCGCATGCATTGAACAACCAAGACACTTAAGGACTAAAGAGATAGAAAACCTATTCAGTCCAAAGTCCTTGGAACAAAAGTCTGAATGATACTCTTCCGAGAATCACTCACTCAAAGTCCAGCGTTGTTGTCGTTCCGTAGTTCTCGAAGTTTCTCTTCCAGGAAACCTCGCGTCCTCTAATGGCCACTCTCCAAGCTTCAAACTTCTTCGCCGGAAATCCGTCGGCTTCTCACACGCAGCTGTTGCCCGCGTCTTCGCTCGATAGCGGTAAACCCACGCTCTTGCCTGTAGCTCGAGCCGTCCCTACGGACCAAAACTTCGCCGACTACACGGCGGACTCTCTACGCACTCTGGCGCTCACTTCCGTCTCCTCCTGTTCTGTCACTACGGGCAGAACCTTCGCCAACTACACGGCGGAATTCCTACGCGCTCTGGCGTTAACTTCCGTCACCTCCTGTTCTGTCACTACGGGCAGAACCTTCGCCGACTCCACGGCGGAATCCCTACGCGCTCTGGCGTTAACTTCCGTCTCCTCCTGTTCTGTCACTACGGGCAGAACCTTCGCCGACTACACGGCGGAATCCCTACGCGCTCCGGCGCTAACTTTCCGTCTCCTCCTGTTCTCTCGTCTCGGCTGCTCGATTAAATACCTTCCGCGCCACCTTCCAGAAATTTCTGGTCATTTCGTCGGCGCGATACGCAGCGAAGGCTGGGGAGAGGCACGAGACGGTTCGACTGCCCTCTCCGGAGGATGATTCACTCGGTCTGACCCCGCATCCTTCGTTCTAGAAAAATCGCGGTCTTGCTGGGCCGCCGATGTGGGGTGAGGAGGATCGTCTGCGAAGCCGTGCTTCTGCGGGGAGAGCGCGCGCCCGGGAGCCCTGGATGTTGGCTTTCTTTTTTTTTTTACCTCGCGGCGTTTCTGCCGCCCGTTGTCGCAAGGATTTGGCGGCGCGCTCTTGTTTAGCGCTCGTTCTGTGACACTGCCCCCCACTTTAAGAATATTATCTCATAATATTCAAAACCACACAAACGAGCGCGAACAGTCACCACACATTCTCACAGACTGTAACACAATCCGTCGCTCATGACACTTCACATTCACAATATATCACTCAATACAATCTTACATTGTAGTTCAATTCCACAGCACATGAAATATAACCACAGGCACATGATTACAACACTTCATCACACATTCCAAACAATACAAACGTACAAGGTTCTGTCTATACAACAATTATACAACACTATACATCACATCACAGCACAGAACACTTTGACTCGCTCGACATACACTTGAGACACAGGATAATAAGAACATTAACACAACATATGGCACTCAGCACTGCCCAACACATTCTGATTCGACCTCAGCATTTATCCTGAGTACTTCGAGCAGCGCTTGCGCCCCCTTTTGCGGTGCTCGCTCGATCTCTTCTTGTGCTTCCACGTTCTTTTTCGGCGAGCCCTTTCCAACGACGATATCTGAGGCGTCGTCTCAGCCATCGCTGTCTCTTCCGACACCGTTAACGCGTTATTACATTCGACGGGTCTTGTCTGTTTATTTACCCGCTTGATCATACCTCTACATTTTGCCCGGCTGGCCAACTCCGTCTCCTTTACACTATCAGTCGGTTGAGGTCGTGCCGACGTACGTCCAGTTGCTCGGCCTGTGAACCTATTCGACACGATCGTCTTCTCCTTCGCTGTCTCTTGCGCCGCAGCTTCACCTTTGGCTCTAGTGAGACCCGTCACGGGATGCTCCTCCACTGTATCTCGCGGCCGCTGTGTTGGCGAGGGCTCTAACTTCGGGTCTTCTCCCAAACATTCTGGATCACTTGGCCCTCGCGCCCCGTCGATGTTTCCGATGACAAGGTCATACAGGGGGGTCGTCATGCATAACGCAGTAACCTTCCCGCTGAAGTACGGGGTTTCAACCTCAATTTCTGCTTCGGGAAGCATCCGGACCGTACGGTCAATTAGGCAAACCGGTTTCGTTCTGCCTGTCAACTCTCTTTCCCGTACCAAATTTCTCCTCACGATAACCGTGGAGCTACCGGTGTCTCTTAGAACCGTAATCTTCTTGCCTGCAATCTTTCCAGGAAGCGTTGGCATTCCCTTCGTAACACCGGTTGGCTGTTTTGACATTACAGCCCCCACAATAGGAATTTTCTCCCCATTCTTCAACTCTACGAATCCATCAGTGAAGGCATTATTATCAGATTTCGGTGCCGCTTGCACACAGGATACCTGGTGAGTTTGACTCGCTCCGTTTCGACATGCATCTGCTTTGTGCCCAGTCTGACCACACTTGAAACATTTTACAACCGTAGGGCTCGTAAAGATCGTTCGACAGTTTTTCGCGCGATGACCCACTCGGTTGCACAGAAAACATCGCGGAATGCTCTCTGGTGCACGCTTCTTTTCTTCGGGAGCCAATTTCTTCAAATCATCGGGACAATCCTTCTTGACCTTGGCCAAATTAGTGCCACCTTGCGCTTCCAAGAATTGATCAGCCAATTCAAGCATGTCTTCAAGTGAGTCAGCCTTCCTCTCTTTTAAGTACAGGGACAGGCTTGGGTGGCAACTAGTAAGAAATTGTTCTCTAATTAGCAGCTCTCTAAGCTCATCGTACTCCTGCGCTGTCCCTGAAAGTTCAATCCATCGGTCGAAATAATGGAAAAGTCGGGCGATATACTGCGTAGCCGTCTCACCATCAGCTGGCTTTCCTGTCCGAAATCTGTCCCGGAATCCTTCCACAGTGAATCTAAATCGCTTCAACAAAGCAGCTTTCACCTTTGCATAGTTGGCTGCATCGGTCGGCGTCAGCCTACCGTACACACTGAGCGCTTCACCACTCAAGCAGGTACTTAAAGCAGTTGCCCATTGATGTTCCGGCCAATTCTGGCTCTTCGCAATCGTCTCAAATCGGTGAAGGTACGCATCAAGGTCGTCCTTCCTTTCATCAAACGCTACAAGCAGCTTGCTTGGGTTCAAGCGGAAACCATTATCTTCCCGTTCGCTGCTTTCAACTCTAGCTTGGACCGGAGTTTCCCTTCGCTGTTGCAAACGGAGCCGCTCGAGTTCCATCTCGTGCTGCCGCTGCCGTTCCCTTTCAGCCATCTTCGCTTCTCTTTCTTCTTTCAGCTGTCGCTCCCTCGCTTCTCTTTCTTCTTTCTGTTGTCGCTCCCTCGCTTCTCTTTCTTCTCTCGCCCTTTCGGCTGCTAACTTCTCTCTCTCCAACTCCAACTTCAATTGTTGCTCTCTTCCTTCCTTCGCCCTTTCAGCGGCCAGCCTTTCTCTCTCCAACTCAGCTGCTTTTTCTTCCTTGGCCCTCTCAGCTGCCAACCTCTCTCGTTCCAACTCAGCTGCTTTTTCTTCTTTGGCTCTCTCTTTTTCTTCTTTTTCCTTCTGGGTGACCCACTTCCGTAGTTCGGCGCCAGAAAGACCCATCTTTTCACCAAGAGCAACTAACTTTTCGAGATCCATTGTGTCTCGCAACTCGCAACTAAAACCTTGCCGCGTGCAAAAAGTATCTGCCTAAATCAGTCTATCGGAACACCCTCCTGCACTCGTTAACGAGAACACTGAACAACACACAAAATCGTTCCGATAGCACTATCAACAACTCGAGGCTCTTTCTCACTACTTTGGACACACTGTGCACCAAAAGGTCCTGTCGCGGACGCCAGATTAATTGTCACACCTGTCCCGTTAATTAGGGAGGCGATCGCCGGGCTAATTCTAAGAGCCAAAGTATCGGCCCTCCGAACCGCACCACGAAAGCGTGGACAATTTAGAAGTGGTCCTTTTTGGCGCGCCAGCGGACGCCGGCTGTGGCCCAAAGAACAAGTCAGAGCCGAGAGTTGATAAACAAAACAAATTATATTCTCAATAATGGCAGATCGAAAACAATACACAAAAATGCACACTCCACAATAGTTGCATACAATATGTCACCAATCAAACCAATCAATCAACGTACTACACAATACAATCAGCCACACGTGAAACAACGGACACGGACAACAATACGCACTACGATGCAGTCGCATGCATTGAACAACCAAGACACTTAAGGACTAAAGAGATAGAAAACCTATTCAGTCCAAAGTCCTTGGAACAAAAGTCTGAATGATACTCTTCCGAGAATCACTCACTCAAAGTCCAGCGTTGTTGTCGTTCCGTAGTTCTCGAAGTTTCTCTTCCAGGAAACCTCGCGTCCTCTAATGGCCACTCTCCAAGCTTCAAACTTCTTCGCCGGAAATCCGTCGGCTTCTCACACGCAGCTGTTGCCCGCGTCTTCGCTCGATAGCGGTAAACACACGCTCTTGCCTGTAGCTCGAGCCGTCCCTACGGACCAAAACTTCGCCGACTACACGGCGGACTCTCTACGCACTCTGGCGCTCACTTCCGTCTCCTCCTGTTCTGTCACTACGGGCAGAACCTTCGCCAACTACACGGCGGAATTCCTACGCGCTCTGGCGTTAACTTCCGTCACCTCCTGTTCTGTCACTACGGGCAGAACCTTCGCCGACTCCACGGCGGAATCCCTACGCGCTCTGGCGTTAACTTCCGTCTCCTCCTGTTCTGTCACTACGGGCAGAACCTTCGCCGACTACACGGCGGAATCCCTACGCGCTCCGGCGCTAACTTTCCGTCTCCTCCTGTTCTCTCGTCTCGGCTGCTCGATTAAATACCTTCCGCGCCACCTTCCAGAAATTTCTGGTCATTTCGTCGGCGCGATACGCAGCGAAGGCTGGGGAGAGGCACGAGACGGTTCGACTGCCCTCTCCGGAGGATGATTCACTCGGTCTGACCCCGCCTCCTTCGTTCTAGAAAAATCGCGGTCTTGCTGGGCCGCCGATGTGGGGTGAGGAGGATCGTCTGCGAAGCCGTGCTTCTGCGGGGAGAGCGCGCGCCCGGGAGCCCTGGATGTTGGCTTTCTTTTTTTTTTTTTTACCTCGCGGCGTTTCTGCCGCCCGTTGTCGCAAGGATTTGGCGGCGCGCTCTTGTTTAGCGCTCGTTCTGTGACAGCGTGTCATGTAACATGACTACCTTCCACACTCATGATGCGCTGGCGGCCGTTTCGCAAGCTTCAATTATGCCAAATTTGGTATTACGGGACGTGAATAGATGACAAAGGTATGATACTGGTGCAAACATGATAAACATGAGATGCATGTCACGTAACAACATGACTACATGCTACGCTCATGATGCACCTGCGGCCGTTTCGCTGGCGCGACATGTACCAAAGTTGGTACAACGCGAACGGACGACATAGGTAAATGACACATCCAAAAATGATATTCACGACATGCGTTTCATATAACAACATGACTACATGCCACACTCATGATGCACTCGCGATGACGTAAATGAATGACGAAAGTGTGTGACTGGTGCAAACATAATAATCATGAGATGCATGTCACGTGAGAACATGACTACATGCCGCAGTCAAAGCATCTATACATTTGGAGGTGACGCGGGGGGCGTGCTCGCCGGCATTAATTTGTCGCGTCATGCAGGCGTTGCCACGCCAGGCACCGGTCCTGCCATATACTCGCAGGCGTGCGCCGCGCTGCGTTGCTTTGACGCATGCGCGTTTAAGCGCGTCTGGCGTCCCTCCGTCACGAAAAGAGGAAGACGCAGTGTTGTCTGGGTAACGCATCGGCGTGAATTTCGCGCTGGTTGCCGTCGAGCCACGGCGACGGACGCTGGTCGCACCGGTCGCACTTGGCGTCAGACTATAGAATGCTGGCGTTTTGCTAACGTAGCGTCGCTGTGCCCAGCATGCACGCGCTTCAACGCTACATCGGAGTATATTGGGCCCTTCATGATGAGCTCGCGGCCGTTTTGCTAGCTGCACATATACCAAGTTTGGTGTTACGTGACGTCAGTGGATGACGAAATATATGACTGTTGCTAACATGATAATCCTGAAACGCATGTCATGTAAGAACATGACAACATTCCACGCTAATAGCGTGCTCGCGGCCCTTTTGCTAGCTCCACATATACTAAATTTGGTATCACGTGACGTTAATATATGACGAAGGTAAACGACACGTCCAAACATGATAATCATGACATGGAAGTCCCGTACGACAATATTTACTTCCACCTCGTAATATTGAGCTGATTTCAAAGTGACACATCAACCTTTCTTATTTGTAATAATAGCGAAAGTTGGGCTAGTTAGATGGTTCATACTTGGGAAGTAAATACAGCGCACAAATATAGACAAAGACAAAGGACATCAGCGTGGTGTCGTCTCATCCTCTGTCCTTGTCTATATTTGTGTGCTGTTTTTACTTGCCAAGTTTCGTATTCGTGCTTCGCATATCGTTGATTTCCACTCTACGAAGGATCTTCCAATTTTTTTATATTTTGATTTTTCCACGCTGAATAACTTTTAACTGCGTGCCCCTATCGCTGCCGTTCTTGCGGTTCTCTTAAGCTTTCGGTGTAAGCAACCAGCTGGAAAAACATGAAAAACAATGAGGCCGTGAGAAGTGTTAGAGGGCCCTTTTAAGTCCGAGCCCTCTAGAAGTCAAAAGTATTCTATTTATTATCTGGTGCCTCGAGCCACGAGGCTCTTTGCCAAGCCCGGCCGGACGCGCGTTGCATTGCGCTTCGGTGACTCGAGGTCATTGCGACGCGATGAATGATTTTGCGAGACATCATTTGCATCAAAAGATCAGTTGAAAACATTTATCAATGCATTATACTTGCGAATGAGACATCACCAAGATAGTGGGCCAAGCATCATAATTTGCACGAGTTAGCACCACATGACCAGGGACTGAGAATAAGTTGGAGACACATATATACCAAGCGCCATTGACAAACACCGTGTATGTTTCTCATTCGCTGTCAATTTCGCAGCTATATTAATACATCGTGCCTGCATTGCTGAACACTCCAAGATTCACAACAAATTAATTATATATATATATATATATATATATATATATATATATATATATATATATATATATATATATATATATATATATATATATATATATATATAACACAAGCGAGTACACGTACGAGAGAGCAATACTTTTATGCCTAACCTTTCAGCCATTGCACGGCCTTTGTCAGAGAAGGACAAAAGAAAATGCTTCAGTCTCTTACGAATGTTTCAGCCGTGCCATTACGTACCACAATATATACAGTGTGTGTGTGTGTGTGTGTGTGTGCGTGTGTGTGTGTGTGTGTGTGTGTGTGTGTGTGTGTGTGTGCGCGCGTGTGTATGTGTGCGTGTGTGTGTGTGTGGTAGTCTTTGAAAGTCAGCCCGCAGATGCACTGAGACAATGTTGGGTGCATGCAGTGAGAGCGCGTCTAGTCTTTGTTTTTCATTTTCTAGATGTCTTACGATTTTACAACTCCATTTGGTGTCTATTGTGCGTCCACATGTGTTAGTGTACCTAGAGTATGAATGTGCATCATCATCTCTTTTCGCATTTTGCAGCTAAGAGCTGTGACAGCATGCCACACTTTTAATAGCTATACAGCTGTGTCTAAATCTCGCCTTCAAGTTGCGCAATCGCGCGTATGCTTCCTAGCATAAGGTGCATGCACGGAAGAGACAAGAACCGAAACGGACTGCAAACGACAAGATGAGGAAAAAATCCTATGCCCGCCACAAAGGTGTACACCGACTTTGGGGTGGCGCCCGTTCAGTTCATTACCACCGGCGCCTGGTCGCGTTCTTTTCGGGCGTATTCCCAGGAGCCCGGGTCGCATGTGTGCGTGCGTGTGAATCCTGGGCACGCGAGGGCACGCCGCCTGGTTTCACGAGTGACGTCAAAGTGACGCACATTGGCCACGTGACCGGGATCGCGGCTCCGTATGCCAGCCCACCTCAACGGCGGGCGGCCGCCGTCGATTTACAACCAGGGCGCCGGGCACGGTTGTCCATTACGCTCGAATGCCTCATTTATTTCGCTGTTTCTCTGTTCTCGAGCTTCGCCGCAGATCGTCTGACGTGCATCATTTATCCCAAATATCATCCACCGTGCATTGTGCCGCGTACCACACTTATAGCATGTTGGGCGCTCCATGCTACATCAGCTTGAACTTGTGTTCGAAATTAAGAAAGCTGCCCGTGCACCCTCGCAAGTGTCTTAAGAACAAAGGTGTTTGTGTATTGGTGCGCTCGCGCAAGACCTGCAACATTGATTATTCTGGTGCATTACATGAGCACTGGTGGCAAACGTATGGTACACGTAACAGCGACTCTAGGCGTTATGCTTCGCTTTAGAGCCCCGGGTGCCAGCGTTTCGAAAACATCAATTATGTTTTTCGGAGAAGAAATGAGAGATTGCTAACAGAACATTTACGTACCACAAAGCTACAAGAAAATTTTTATGGATTTGGTATAATGAAAAGCCTTCTTTGTTGAAGAAAAGTTGGCCCTGGTCCGGGGCCTGGCTCCGGGACTAACGCTCTGCCAATTGCGCTGCTCGGGACTCTAGCAAGTAAAAACGGCGCGAAAGCAAACTTATCGACGATTCGAAGAATATGGACACTGAATGCGGTCTATCAGTTCAAAGCAATGCCCGAAGAAGCAGAGTTTCGAACTAATGAGGCACGACTTGTCATGCTACACTATTTTTTGCAAATAATCTGCTACGGAACCATGAGCTAGCAACCGTACACTTGCGCTGTGAGCCGCATATACGACTACCAATGTGTATATAACGATTTCTATGAAGTCTCTCACAGTTATACATTTTGAAACTTGCGAAGATTACTAATCAAACAGAAAAAAAAACTAACCAGCGCTGCACAACACCGCTTCGGGCACGATGCACGGTCTCGCCAATCTATTTTCTTTTTAATATACACTTCATATTCAGATACTTTTCACCAGAATAATAGTACAAGGTATATTGTAGTACTAGGATAATCAACAAAACGTCTTGTTTTTGTTAGCCGCACATAGAAGCACCATTACAACTATCTGTCACAATGCGTACCGCATCCTCGCACGATCTTCGTACACTTTTTTTAGTCAACACGGGTAGATGTTCATACAAGCGTTTACTCACTGCAGCTGATCCACTTTCCTGAAAATATGGATTCTTCCAACCAGGATTCGCTTTGAATCCGACGATGGCCGTCGCTCGAAGCAACGGTGCAGAACGTGTACGCATTCGATGTAAGTTTTCGTGCAGCACGATGTAACGTTGCACTCCGCGTACCCTTGTACTCTTTCTCGCAGCACGGCAACGACAATTGCCCTGAAGAACTAGTGTCCTTCGTGGCAGATGGTGACGCGTACAGAATCCGATACTCTTCACGTGGTCACATGCCTCAGCACCCCGATCGGGCCTCGCAACAGAAGCGAGGAAATGGAACGCAGCTTAGCCGACGCACACGTCTACCAATTGCGCTTCTGTATACTTCCAAAGGAACACGTTAGTGGTTTTCGCGCAAGCACAAGGAGACAGCAGAAACACACGGACGGGCGCATTCTAACAAAGTGGTTTATTTATTTATTTATTTTATCATATTGGTCTGCGCGATCTGGTCGAAAAGACCCTCGAAAGTTGCAAGTATGCACAGCTTGTGAACGCTTGCTCTAACGAACAGATGACAGCTGCGAAATTTCTTTCTCGAACAATACAATCGAGTCCACCCGTCGGTTGACATACCTCGGTAAAACACCTGAGGAGTGTGTAATCCACCCCTTGGTTGCCTTGCTTCACTTAAGAAGGGCCTCTTTAAGTAAAGCCTCCACCAACACCACAACGTGCACGGGACGATTTTTTCACCGGTGAAGTGAATTGCAACTGATCGTCCGACCATCCCAATAGAGCAAGCGATATGCTAGCAACTGGACTGCGGGAGAAGCTCTGAATTGCCAACAGTTTCCACTATGTTTTGAGCTTTGTGACCTCGTACGTGCATTAGCCGAAGTCAAAACCAAGCAAATGAGTTGCGCGTCCGCTGTGTACGAAACTGTTGTCACTAAGGGCACAATCCGCATATTCTCGCGATAGCATTAGAGAGCTCGCGTCGTAGAAATTCCGCCGTCGGCATCGGCACCGTTTGTTGTGAGCGATGAGCGAAAAATCTAGATAGAAGCAAATAAAACAAAGGATAAAACTTTTGATTCTTTTGAGAATCGAACACGGACCATTCGCGTGGCAAGCAGGTGTTTTATCACGCAGCCACAATGTTACTTGCAGCTACTTTGTGAAAAGACACTACATAAATGCCATGTAGTGCATGGAGTCCTCTCAAGGCATTTCGTTTAGCTGGTGTCATGACGAAAACGAGCCCAATCGGAGATTTGTAGGCGCATTTGGGAGGCCATCAAACTTCGCCCCACTCTCTATCATTGACCCCGTGAATATGCTGTCATTTTTTTCTTTCATTGTTTTGACGCCTCGCTCCAGTAAATGTTTCGAGAGTGCGTCCAGGTTTATCATGTGTTCTTCAGCCTTTGTTGCTGTGACCAAGATATCATTAATATAAAAACAAACTTCGTTTAGGCCCTTCAGCATTGTGCCCAATAGTTTCTGAAAAATACCTGGCGCTGACGCAATTCCAAAAGGTAGCCTGTTGATTGCAAACAGAACTTTCTGTGTGTTAAATTTTAAGTACTTCTTCGACTCTTCTGACATAAGTACTCGTTGGTATGCCAAGTTAAGGTGCATCTTAGAAAAATGCCTTCTCCCGGCCAACGTAGCTAATAGGTCATTGATTTTGGGCAGAGGGAAGTGTGTGATGTCCAGAGAGGGAATTATCGTTGTCCTATAATCGACGCACATGCGTACGCTTCCATCTTTTTTTATCGCCGGCACGGTAGGCGTGGCATGTTATGATGTATTCATGGTTGTGAGTATTCCCAGCTGATCAAAGTTTTCAATCTCTACTTCTACTGCTGACTGCAATGCGGATGGCACATTTCGAACTTTTAAGAATGTAGGCCAGTGGTCCAAGAACAGCTCGGCCCTTACGTCTCCGATAGCGCCTAACTCGTTCTTCAACAGCCTTTTGTATTTTTCGAGCAACGCATCTAGTCTTTCCTTCATTCGCGAGGACAAGTCGAACACTGACCTTGAGACGGGGTTGAGGCCCCAAATCTCGTTCCAGTATAGGCGTACTGTGCGCATAATAATAAAAACCCAGCGCGAAAACGGCAGGAATGACCGGAGGAGACCGGACAGAGCACTGACTTACAACTTTCAAGATTGATCGTAAGTCAGCGTTCTGTCCTGTTTCCTCCTTTCTGTCTTGCCATTTTTGCGCTGGGTTTTTATTATGTATGTGAAGCAACTCACCCAAGCTTTAATCTTAGCAAGGTTTACTGTGCACAGCCATTCGCGTATTAGCGGTGGTCTGGCTTAATCCACGAAGTAGACCGGTAGTTTCGCCATTTGTTCCCCGGGCTCCACATTGACGACCGTCACGCCGCAAGGTTGGACGAGTGCTCCGGCAGGGGTGCACACGACAATGTCGGTTGGTCCGCATCTTGCTGATAGTAAATGCTGCTTGAGCTGCTTGTAAGGCATGATAGACAGCATGGCTCTCGTGTCAAGATGCATTTCTACCAGTGCGACATATATTTTCAGTCCAACGAAAATAGAAGTGCGGCCGGAAGCCACTTGTTTTCAAACGTATATGGATGGCACCTGCATCACCACTTTCAGTGTTTTCACTCTCCGTTTCTGCGTTACTGCAACAGGCCCTTTGAATGTGGCTTTTCTTTTGACACTTATAGCACGTATTCTTAAATCGAGGGAATAAGGAATGATTATAGCTCCGGGAACCGCAGCGATAACAAACCAGCAGCTGCGCACCGGCAATCCCTCACGCCTCGTACAGCTCAGTAGAGTCATAATTGCCTTCTCCCTTCATTTTGTGCAGCTATGTGGGCATTGATTCTACGACTCTAGTCTCGGCGACATCCTTTCGAGCTGCAACCATGGCCAGGGTGCGCTCGACTGCTTTTGGGAACGTCTGTTTTTTGTCCTCGGAAAAGAGTATTCACTTCACGTTCGCCCACAGTTGTCCACAAACAACACAATCCTGCAGCCCTTCGTCCAAATTCACTCCAGACTGACAACTGCGTGACAACTTCCGTGGTTCAGCAACATGTTCGGGCAAAAGCTGGTCTTCGCGTTGTGCTCTGGGGTAAAACTTGGCTTGTTCCCCAACTATGGACGGCTTCGGGGAAAGATGTGTGTCTAAGAGGCTCTTCAGTTTCTCGATACTTTTTTCCGACGTCAGGTCCAGTGCAGCCAACGACTTCAGCAACGCATGCAAACGTGGTACGATGGTGCCGAGAAATTTGTGTAAACCTTGTCGTTGTCTGGAACATTGTTTACAATAAAAAAAGAGGTCGACCCCTCCTTGTATGCCGCCCAGTCGCTTGCAGTAACGTCGAACGACTCCATCTGGCCCAGCTGCCCTGCAGACTGAATTGTCGCTTCTCCGCCAAACTGCTCGCTACTCTTCATTTTTTTAATTCCATCTTCGTCGCCAGTCTTGAGTCTCGTCCAAGGACTTACAGGACAGAGTTCCAACGGAGAAAATAAAAGCGTGCCGAGAGTAGCAATACGTTACAAGTCTGTAAGTGTGCGTTCTTGTCATCACGTTTGAGCCAAACATAGGCTATCGAACACTCTGGGCACCAGATTTTGAGCAAATAAAGGCATTGAAGTTGCGTGGATTCATTTTATTCTCTAACTTTGTGAACTGGCTGATACATGGTATTATCAGTGCCTTCCCGTATGGTAAACACGACACCCAAACAATACCTCAAGCGACTCATGTATATCAGATGACTGTCCTTCAAAAGGAGGTTCACCACACGTGGCCATTGGCAAATGAAAGACATGGCATTCTCTGGCAAAGGCGTCAGCCGCACACCAACCTTGATTACGCGCGGTATTAGTCATTCATGATTCTCCTATACTGGTTTCTCGTATCGAGGTATCTCAGAATTACTGTTCAATCGTAAGTGTTAAGTGCACGTTCAAATATATAAACCAATGCTGCATGGTTGGAATGGAACAGATTATGACCAACAACAGCAAGGATGCAGGAGTGTGCCCTTAAGGACATCACACATCAATAGGCATTAACTGGACCAAGAATATGCGAGCGAAATCGTTGTAGATGGGCCAATATGGACAAGAAACTGCAGCAGCGTAAAAGGCTGGGCGAGTTGGTTAAGCTTCATGATGTCAAAAACCAGCGCAAAAGACGACACTCAAAAGAAGCGCGTGTCCTGGGTCCTTCTTCTTTTGTGTGTCATCTTTTGTGTGTCATCTTTTGCGCTGCTTTTTGACATGAAACTCACAAAGGGTTGCCTTTATCACCGCAGTGGTGTAGCGATTGCGGTACTGGGCTGCTCGCCCAGTGGTCGCGGGTTCGATCTCGGCTGCAGCGTTCGCATTTCGATCGAAGCGAAATGCGATAGGCCCATGTACTGTGCGGTGTCGGTACACGTTAAAGAACATTAGATGGTCGAAATTTCTGGAGGCCTCTGCTGCGGTACCCCTCACAATAATATCGCAGTTTTGCAGCGTAAAACACACATATATTTTAGACAGTTTTCCTAAAATGTAGCAAAATATTATTACAGATGCGGAATTTTTATAAAATGCCTTCCAATATTTGTGCAGATCAGTGTTGCAAATCATCAGCTACGTGAACTCGGCAGTTTTTTTTTTTCGAATATAAACATGTCAAAGGTGAATTACCTCTATGACCCCGGCTCCTTTTTTTTCTAGCTGACCTTCACTATTTACTCTTAGGGTTCAGCCTGCATGGTCTATAAATACGCTCAATCGTCGATGCTCGGAAGCTACGTCATCGCGCATCCATCTGCCGCTGCTGACGTCACAATCACAATTCGATGCGCCCTCCTAAACACGTCACAGGACTGAGTCCTCGGTGTGCATAAAGCTTCGAACGGAGCGAAGGACTGCCGGTGAGGTCGTTGGGAGGGAAAGGAGCAACAAAAAATGGTTGATCGATGTCTCAGTTCTGCGAACACGCGCGCACCGGCTCAGTAGCAACAAAAGGGCGGCGGTGGCTGCCAATTCGGGTCACCAAGGCGCCTTGTCGAGTGCACTGACCTTTGGGAAGCCGAGATTCTGCTGTTTCGCGATCGCATGCGAATCGTAGTGTGTAGTCACCCCGAATTATACGCATTCCTCTGCTAGGCAATTATCAGATTTTGAATGAGCGTTATAAGAAACGATTGTTATAATAAGGGATCGTTTTCCGTGTTTCGACACGACATTATTGAGATCTAACAGACAATAATGCCAAGGAATGTATAGGGGAAGTTATTAGAACCAATGTAATGTAAATAAGAAGAAAGAAAAGTGGGTGAAAAAATAAGTTGCCGTGAGCAGGAATCGAACCCTATGACCTTCGAATAACGCATTCGATGCTCTAGAGCATGTATATATATATATATATATATATTGTTGCGAATGTATTTACTACTTTAGAGTAGAAAAGTACTCCAGCAGTCAAGATGGCAGCCGTTGTGTATTTCGAACAGCCCAAAAACGTCGTCGTCTTCTTCTTCGCACCGCCCGCATAGCTGCATAGCCGCGAACCCGCAACATCGACCTCCGGCGGCGAAAAGCGCCGACCCGGCGCTTGTTAGCAGGTGTTGGACGAGATGTACGGCTTGAGGCGAGCGACGTGGACGATGTCGGAAGATGTGGAAGGTATCGAAGGGTTTAGAGGTGCTATTTCATAGGTAACATCAGTTACCTGCCGTAGCACACGATAAGGTCCGGAATACTTGGGTAGAAGCTTTTCAGCCAGACCAACATGTCGCGACGGAGTCCACAGAAGAACGAGGTCACCTGGACTAAAGTGGACGTCCCGATGGTGGCTGTCATAGCTACGTTTCTGACGGAGCTGCGAGTCCGAAAGGCGCTGGTGGGCAATCTGACGGGCTTTCTCCGCGGTGCTAATAGCGCGGCGAGCATATGCTGTGGACAGGTCGGTAGGGTTGGGTACAAGCGTGTCGAACGGCAATGTCGGGTCTCTTCCATACAAAAGGTAAAAGGGAGAATATCCAGCAGTGTCGTGGCGTGAGCTATTGTAAGCGAAAGTGACAAAGGGTAGCGCAATGTCCCAGTCACGATGATCCGTCGACACGTACATGGCGAGCATGTCAGTGAGTGTGCGATTCAGACGTTCTGTGAGGCCGTTTGTTTGAGGATGGTAGGCCGTCGTAAGCTTGTGCTTGGTTGCACAAGAACGAAGTAGATCGTCAATTACCTTAGATAAAAAGTAGCGACCGCGATCGGTGACCAGTTGACGAGGAGCACCATGATGTAAGATGACGTCTTGAATCAAAAAGTCGGCGACATCTGTAGCGCAGCTGCTTGGAAGAGGTCTCGTAATTGCGAAACGGGTCGAGTAATCTATGGCGACGGCGACCCACCTGTTACCGTCGGTAGAAAGAGGGAAAGGGCCCAGCAGGTCGAGGCCGACACGATAGAAAGGCTCGGCAGGTACGTCGATCGGTTGAAGGAGCCCGGCGGGGTGTACCGCTGGCCTTTTGCGGCGTTGGCACGACTCACAAGACCTAACATAACGTTGTACAGAACGGTAGAGGCCGGGCCAGAAAAAGCGTCGGCGGACACGGTCGTACGTTCTGGCAACACCAAGGTGGCCAGCCGTTGGTACATCATGTAGTTGCTGAAGTACGGTCGAGTGCAAATGAGTGGGTATTACGAGTAGTAGTTCGTTTCCCACATGGTGCATGTTGCGGCGGTATAAAATGCCGTCTATGACAACGAACATGCGAAGCGAATTGTCTGTACAGCCTGTGTTCAGGCGGTCGATTAGCTCGCGTAGGGACGCGTCACGCCGTTGCTCACATCCTATGTTGCCGAAAGCAGAGAGCGAGGAAATACAGATGGACGCGTCGTCGGTTACTAGATCTGGAGCGTCAACGGGGTACCGAGAGAGGCAGTCGGCGTCTTGGTGTAAACGGCCAGACTTGTAAACCACTGTGTATGTGAATTCCTGGAGGCGCAGAGCCCAACGAGCAAGGCGCCCCGTTGGATCTTTGAGGGCTGAAAGCCAGCATAGAGCGTGATGGTCAGTGGTAACTGTGAAAGGCCGGCCATATAAATAGGGGCGGAATTTACCAACTGCCCATACAAGCGCCAGGCACTCGCGTTCCGTAATAGAGTAATTGCGTTCGGCAGGAGAAAGGAGCCGGCTGGCATACGCAAGAACTCGATCGTGACCGGATTGACGCTGGGCTAAAACCGCGCCAATACCGTAGCCACTAGCATCAGTGCGGACCTCGGTTGGAGCAGACGGGTCGAAGTGGGCGAGAATCGGTGGCGTGGTCAGAAGTGTTATGAGCTGGGAAAAGGCCGTGCCTTGATCAGGACCCCACTCAAATGGTACATCTTTCTTCAAAAGATCAGTGAGGGGGCGTGCGACCTCTGCGAAGTTTCTGACAAATCGTCGGAAATATGAGCATAGGCCCACAAAACTTCGAACGTCCTTGACACAAGTCGGTACAGGAAAATCCAGGACAGCTCGGACTTTGTCGGGATCGGGGCGGATGCCGGAGGAGTCAACGAGATGCCCTAGAATAGTAACTTGGCGATGCCCAAAATGGCATTTCGAGGAATTAAGTTGGAGCCCAGCCTCTCGAAATACTGAAAGAATTGAGGAAAGGCGCTCGAGGTGAGACTTAAAGGTTGGGGCAAACACAATCACGTCGTCCAGATAACACAGGCAGATAGACCATTTAAAGCTGCGCAAAAGCGTGTCCATCATCCGCTCGAACGTTGCCGGCGCATTGCACAAGCCAAACGGCATTACCTTGAATTGGTAGAGACCGTCAGGCGTTACAAAGGCGGTCTTCTCCCGGTCGAGGTCGTCCACGGCGATCTGCCAGTAACCGGAGCGTAAGTCTATCGAAGAAAAATAGGTTGCGCCATGAAGGCAGTCCAGGGCATCATCAATACGAGGAAGCGGGTAGACATCCCTTTTGGTGACCTTGTTTAAATGCCGATAGTCCACGCAGAAACGCCAGGTATTGTCCTTCTTTTTAACTAAGACTACAGGGGACGCCCACGGACTCGATGAGGGCTCTATGATGCCTTTTGTGAGCATCTTATTCACCTCCTGTTGGATAACTTGGCGTTCTGATGGTGACACTCGATAGGGACGCCTGTGAATTGGAGCTGCATCACCGGTATTAATGCGATGTTTGACTTGCGATGTTTGACTTATGGGCCTACCGTCAAAGTCAAATATGTCCGAATAGCTCGTGAGAAGATCAGTGAGGTCTTTGACCTGAGACGGCAAGAGGTCTGAGGCAATCATCTTAGTTACATTGTTGAGCCGTGTAGATTTGGCTGCGTCGGTGCTATGCAGGTTCGGCGAGGCGACTGTGGCCAGTTCACGTGACACTGATGAGATCTGGCACTCGTGTGACGGTGAAAGAGTGGCGAGAACAATGCCTTGTGGTAGGATTTGAGGGCTGAGTCCGAAGTTCAGAAGAGGAAGGCACGTCTTGTTCGCTGTGACAGTTAATATGGTGTACGGGGAGGAAACGTTGCGGGCCAATAAAACACCGGGAGAGGGAAAGACCACGTAATCCCCATCCGGAACACTGGGATATGGTTCAACTGTGACACAAGTTAGGGCTTGGGGTGGGAGGCGAACAAACTCAGCGCACGAAAGCTTGTTCTGTACCATCTTCGACTCTTCGGTGGCCGCAGGCAAGTCAAGTTGCACGACGCCGGCTGAGCAGTCAATTACAGCGGAGTGGTCGGACAAAAAATCGAGTCCAAGGATGACGTCATGTGGACAGTGAGCGAGAACATGGAATAGAACGGACGTCTGGCGGTCGGCGAATCTCACACGCGCGGTGCACATTCCGAGCACAGCCGGGGTCGCTCCACTAGCGACACGTACAAATAGGGACTCTGGCGGCGTAAGGACCTTGTTTAATCGTGCACGGAGGTCAGAGCTCAGAATTGAAATATGTGCGCCGGTGTCAATAAGGGCAGTAACAGGAAGGCCATCCACTTCTACATCAAGCAGGTTCTTGTCCGTAGTCAAGGTCAGCAGAGGGTTTTCAGGTCGGGAGTCCAATGCAGCGTCACCTCCGGGAGCTGCATTGCTCAGTTTTCCGAAGAAGGGCGTCCACTAGGGTGGGGTGACGAATAGCGGCGGTGCTGAGGTGACCTGGAGCGACGGTCATGCGGGGACGGCGAACGGCTGGACCGGCGGACTGGTGTCGCAGGAGTGCCATTGTACGGTCCATCGTCACGAGCGCTGTACTGCAGGGGCCGGTGGTTGTCGTCACGTCGATAGCCAGGAAACGACCGAGGTGGATACGTGCGGAAACGACAGTAGCGGGAGATGTGTCCTACACCATGACAATGAAAACATATAGGCTTGTCGTCCTGTGTCCTCCACTGAGCAGGATCACGATAGCGGCGGAATCTTTCTGGTGCAGGAGAAGGCGCTATGGTACTGACCCGAGGTTCCGTCAACGAACACACAGGCTGCAGCCCAACGTTTGCCAGCTCCTCTCTCACGACCTGTTGGATCAACGAGATCGTTGGTCGATCATCAGATGGGCGGGTCAGAAAAGACGGAGACGCGGCCTCGATTTCTCTACGAACGATGCGAACCACACTTTCGTTGTTATGTGGTTGACTGCATGGCGGCTGAAGGTCCTCGCAAGATGACGTAGCGGCCGTGTTCGGAAGTCGCAAGAAATTCTTGGCGACCCGGCGACTCTTCAGCTCTTCGAATCGGCGGCACTCTTTGATGATGTCATCAATGGTGGAACAGTCTTTGGAAACCAGTATGTTAAAAGCATCATCTGCAATGCCTTTAAGTAAATGGCTTACTTTGTCTTCCTCGGACATGTTGGGGTCGGCACGATGGCAAAGGGCGAGAACGTCAAGGATGTAGGTGACATATGATTCGGTCGTAGTTTGTGCCCGACCAGAGAGTTCTTTAGAAGCGGCCCGCTGGCGTCCGACGGCCTTACCAAACAGGTCACGAAGCTTCTGTTTGCAAGTATCCCAGCTGGTTATGTCCGCTTCATGAGCCTCGAACCACGCGCCAGCTGTTCCGCAGAGATAGAAGCCAACGTTGGCGAGCATCATCGTAGGGTCCCACCGGTACACTGCTGCAAACCGCTCGAACTTCGGAATCCAGTCGTCAACGTCAACATGGTCGGTGCCGCAGAAGTTGCCAGGGTCGCGCGGTTGCGTCAATACGACCGGCTGTACAGGCTGCGCCGGAGTCGCGGCTGAAACAGGAGCGGCAGAATTGGTTTCTGTTGCCATGGTCGGGCAGTCGAGAACACGTCCGCTTCGAAGTTCCGTCTTGCGTCGTACCCAGCGCCACCACCAAAATGTTGCGAATGTATTTACTACTTTAGAGTAGAAAAGTACTCCAGCAGTCAAGATGGCAGCCGTTGTGTATTTCGAACAGCCCAAAAACGTCGTCGTCTTCTTCTTCGCACCGCCCGCATAGCTGCATAGCCGCGAACCCGCAACAATATATATATATATATATATATATATATATATATATATATATATATATATATATATGTCAGCCGAGAGTTTTCCCATATAATTGTTATCGCAATAACTTTTTCAAAAGCCTCCGTAGAAATAATAGAAATCCCAAACCTGTGGTAGGTATTCTCTGTATGCAAGGACTCTCCACACGAAGAGTCGGACACAACAAATGCATAAAATATAGATTAATTCACCTTTAAAAGTGCAGCTGAATGCTCACTCTCGCGATCTAGGCCCATCGCTTGTGCAGAAAAGCTGACGTTTCACAATAGGAGAAGCAACGGCAGTTGTCGTCACACCAGATTTGTAGTGACGTGAGTGGCCTCCGCCATCTCCGAACGAACCAAGCCTGCTGTTATGAGTGTGCTGGCGTCGCTTGCAGAGACACTGTGCGCGTCCGTGAAGGACACGGTGATTTCGAAGAGACACTCGATGCGTCCCTCACGGACAACCGGGGCGTCCGTCAGAGAGGCTGCGTGCGTCTAACAGCGGGACTGCCCCCTCCTCCTTCGGCGTCACGACGCCTATGAAAGGCCGGTGCATCTAGCATCGGGCGTCTTCTTCGTCCACGTTCTGTACATAAGTTGTAAATATAAGCGCTTTGTTTCCTTCTGTTCGCCTTTTGCCTTAGCACTGCCCATGGATGCAACTGCAGTTGGCTGTCAGTGCGATTGTTTTGCTGGCGCACGTGTGGCACGTGTTTGTGGCAGACGAAACTCAGCCCGATGTACGTCACAGCCTTGTGTGGTCATGTGACCAAGCCACATATGCATGGACGTCACTGCCCAACTCGGCGTCGCGAAACCGAAACCGAAATTGGTCCACATAAGAAGAGCAATATTGAAACATTTAGCGCAAATACACGTATCTTGGTGCGTGTATCATGCTTCCTGTAGCTGAATGAAGCGCTTACAGCAAAGAACACACGTGCCACGAATTTGGTGGCACCACCTTTTTACCACATTTTAAGAAGCCCTCATGGAGCTAAGACGAATAAAAGCTTTCAATGTCCACACTAAAAGCGTTGCAACCACCGGAATTCCCTTCAGAAAAAAAATGGAATTAGCACCTGAGAATTTGGATACAAACAGATTCTAAAAAACTCGTATCTCGTTCTGCTACTCAATAGAAACAGCGAATGTTCAGGTACCGGGTCTCCGGGCTCCTGTAACAGTTGTGTTTGTCTTCGTTTCTGCATCGTGTTTTTTTTTTCTTGCGCTGCTTCCAGCAAGAAAAATGTTTACCGAGTTTCTGAACGAACCATTTTACTGTGCTGTTTTTTTTTTTAGTTTACGAATACACGACTGCGATGACCACAGAAATACACTGCCACTCACCGGCAAGTAATGTTGAATGCTAGTCCACGTGTCAACGCAACAGCCGGCGTGCGTTGTTGCGGCCTTGCTGTAGGGGTGCAGCCGTGCGCCGCCAGGTGGAGTGGGCGCCGGCAGCGATGTGGCCTAGGCTGGTGTTTGTGGTGCCGCCTCGAGCCGCCACGGCGAGGCGAGGCAGCGCTCAGGCCCCGGGGGCGCCCAGCCTGCAATATTACAAAGAGGACATGAACGTAGGTGCATATATGGACAAAATTTAGAGCCCTGCCGACATCTGGGTGTCTGTGAAGCCGTTCGTGAAAGCTAGGGTGCTTACACTGTTTTCAAGCAGATTGCATCCGTAGCAGAGTCGTTTACTCTTCTGCCCAATCAAACGTAGTTGAGCGAAACGTTGCCTCTTGATTAACTTGCAAAAACATGAAGTTCCTTATAACACCAGAAAATCAGAGTGTTGTGATCAGTCACCATCACGCAGTACCAAATATAACCACAATTGCTGCGTTCAACGTTGCCTGGCCCAATGACAGGTCTGATTGTCAATAATGTTGATATTGTATCTTGATGTCCTCCTTCTCTACTTTCTTTAGTCGCATGTAAGAAACATTATTTTATTCATATGTTACAAAATACAACGACGTTTTATTTTGCTCTTTTACTGTTATTTTTCCTATTATTCGATATATGTAATCAGCCAGGAAAAGCGCCTATTTGCTTTGCTGCTACTGTATCATTTTTGTGCTTTTGAAAATTGGAGCTGCATCATTAAGCGGTCATGAGTCATTTATTTTCTCATACAGCCTCTGTAACACTGTATTGGTGTTGGTAAATTACAAATCGCATGCATACATTTGGTTTTTAACTGACAACGTCGGTCTTGTCATTTCTACTGCCTATCTGGGCCGGTACCGCAGGCAGCGTCTTATCTACGTAAATCCGGATTCAAGCACAGCGTCACCTAAAAGCCACGAGGATCAGTTGCACCGGCGTTGCCAGGGGAACGGAAAGAGGTTCAACTACTCGCTTGAAAACTTTATATTTAGTAGGTGTATACACACCTGTCCGTATAGAAAAGCAAGCACAAACGTTGGTGGAGTATGGTTGAAAGCCCCACAACTCCCAAAATATTTCTTGCTACGCCAATGGCTAGCTGCCACAAATTGAGAAGTTCACGTGCTTTTTCTGCGGTAACCACGCTACTGCTGTGCGGCGTGACACAGAGTCTAACGGCTAAAAACGTATCCGCTTGAAGTACCTATCATGCTTCAAGCGGAAACGCGGTATTAGTTGAACGTGCTGAGGCTTGTCTACTGTGTGTTTATATTAGGAAAGCCTACCCCGTCATAGCGTAGCAATCCGCACTTGAACAAGCAGTCTGCAGTAAGGGACTAGTCGCCATTATTTGTTCATACTGCATAGCAGGAAAGCTAGGTTTACAATTTTGAAAGTGGTCTGCAGTACACGTTTTATAATTTTGAGGGGGGGGGGGGAAGAAGTTAATGTCACAAAACTCTCACATGGTTTTTGAGACGCCGTTGTGGAGGGCTGTGGAAGTTTCAATCACATGAGCTTCGTGAATGCACTCCCTAATCTAAGTGCATGGGTACAAGCATTTTCGCCTCCATCAAAAATCAAGCCGCCATGGCCGGTATTCAAAATGGTGCAGCTGTGTACAAGGCAAGGAGTGAAAAACGAATTTTATTATTACGATAGTGTGAATTATATTTGGTGTGAGATTGAAAAGAACACGGAGTTTTAAATAAATGCCCCTTAATGATATGGTTAAAGACATTGTTGTTGTTGTTGCTTGAAGGAGCATAGTTATCCTTGTTGCGTGTTCACACAGGGCCGTTCGGCCATCTCAAAGCGTGCGCTGAGACGTCTCAATATGCGTTAAAAGCTTTGTATGCAGCAGCCTTTTTTCTCGCAAACCACGCAGCTGCCATTTGTCAGCCGTCAGCAACGTAGCTATAGAATTACGCGTGCCAGCTGACAGTCTGCGATTAGTTACAAAACATTTTTACGTAGCTTGGAAAGTCTATAAGGGGTCGCGTTCAATTACGAAACGTGCATGGCGCTTGACAAACACGTTTTGTAAGGCGAACGACTGAAACCTTCAGCTTTTAGCTATAGTCCATGCGATCAATGACACGCAGCGTGTCACGGCTGTTGACTCATGGACGTCGTCTGAATGCAACGACTTACTTGAGAGACCCAACGGACAACACGAAACCACTCGAACATAAGTTTCAGTCTTTGGAAGCTCGCTGTCGCACGCACATGCAGAGGCCGCCCAAATACTCAACACGCGATTTAAAATGTCCCGAGCAGTTCCACGTAGCGTAAAATGTGTCGACATAATGGACCTGCGGTTCTCCTGTGCTTCCTGCGTGATGCTATGTGAGGTTGTTTGCGTCTGCATGGGTGTGGCATATTCACCGCTCTGGAGGACTACGAAAAAAACCACCTACTTATTTGATTTCAGGATGTTCCCGTGTACATGAGAACCGCCGTGGAGCGACGTATTATAAAATGTGTCTGTTTAGATTGCTTAATAAATGCGTATACATCAGTTTTTTAGCCCTTGCAACTGCAGGCCTGACCAGAGAGCGCATCGCATGTCTATACCATACAATAATATAATGGTGTTCCAACGAGTAAATATGAAACCTATACATTTATAGTCACGAATATCGATGTCTTACCAACTTCATGACATTTGCGTTACTCTCCGTGTCAAATAGAGCACCTTCAGAAATATACGGCGCGTGAAGAGTCGCATTCAGCCGCTTCGTGCGTTTTCCACAAAGTTGTTAGAAAAATGTATCCCGAACCATTTCATCGCAAGGCCGCAAAATTAGACGCTTGGCACGTTTTCGCAACGCTGATGGAGTTTCGTCGTGCCGCAGTTCATTCACAGGGTGGTACGACACCTTCCTGATAGTCACTGGTGCATTACACTTCCATCTCTAATGGGGTGAAATGCTATGCGCGTTGCCTTGATATAATATGAATTGCCAGAGCAGGACCCTTTTAATGCAATTGTTTAGTACACGAAAATAGCATAAGTTGGGTCACGAATATTTAGTGGCGTGTCTACTATCGTCAGTCAGACTATGTGAGCGAGGCGGACGAAGCAATCGTTGTGCCTATTGTACATGTTGTCAATTACGTTTAAGCTATTAACTCTACTATGCCACAGTTTACTAGGCAAAGGGAGTGCAGTCCGCCTACCTTTTCGCTTCACTGACTGGACGTGACGAGGGTGGCGGAGATGCTTGGCCAGTAGCGGGTCGCACAGCTGTCGATGAAGTTCGCGAGCGGCATTGTAACTAGCGGAGACGTGGAAACCTCGGTGACGCGTCCGTTGGATCGCGTTTCGCGGCTCAGTCAAGCCCGGCTGGTGGTTTACTTCTGAACCTGGCACGTACCCACTGCTGAGGTCAAGCCACAAACCTTCGTTCTCTTTTTCTGGGCTCAGACGTAGTAGCTCATAACTACGAGAGTCCACCTAAATAAGTTCTTTTTCTTTCCTATAGTTCAGTAGTAATTTAACTTTTTTATTTATTTCTTTATTCAGCTGGACTTCATGTATTTGTTTAGACAGTTTTATGGCTGGTTGGTTAGTCAGTATAAGGCGAATTCATTTTTTTTCTGAGTTGATTAGGTAATTTTCGCTCGTTACTTCATAATATATTTAGTTCGTTATCTCGTCAGTATGTGGTTGGTTATAGTCAGTTAACTGGCCCGATTAAGTTGATTAGACATTTAGCTGGTTAGTTGGTTAGTTAGATATAGGTGGATTAGTTCATTCCTTTCTTAGTTCGACAGTTTGCCAGTTAATTCGCTTCGTGGTTATTTATTTAGAAACTTCACCGGTTAGTATTTAGTTGGTTTGTCAGTTTGCTGGTTTGTCAGTTATTGACTTCTTTATAGGTGAATGAGTTATTTTCTTCCTTATTTGGCTAGTAAATTTGTTAACTTATTCAATTATCTGGTTAGTAATGTGTTTGTTATAAAGCTGGTTTGTAGACAAATTAGTTTAATAATTAGTTAGTGATATAGTTCATTGGGTCGTTAGGTAAATATAACAGGGTACGTGAACGTAAGCGCGGAGGAAATCTACTATTAGGGCACTGTATCCAGCAGGCTGACCAGCAACAATATTTACACGATGTCGTGACGCACGGAACCTGAGAACATGCGAGGGCTTAGCGGTGCCAAAAGGATGACTTCAGCATAAAGCAGGCCATAGTGGGATATTGCAAACCTACTTCGACCGCCTGGGGCTGAATCTAGCAACACGGGAGCTGCATCACGGGAGAAACACGGGAGGAAACCTCCCGCACGTTTCTTTTGTTGCATTACAGAGCACAAACGTGTGCCTCGTCAAATGAGCTATATGTATGCGGTGACCTCGCTGCTCATATGACTGCCACTATATGAAAATTAAGCTGCTGCACATGTGGATGCAGGGAAAGTCGAGCACAATGTAACAATTTCACAACGAGCTAGGCGGGTCTGGAAGAAGTCATCTTCGTGGTACGATTGTTGTGCCTTCATCCTTCTTACTTTCATATTGACATTTCCTTGCGTGCGTGAGTGGGGGTTAGTGTCAACCTTGATATTAACAGCCAAGCATATTTCTTTCTACTTCAAAGTGCGAGTCACCGTGTACATTATGTTATGCTGTGATGTTGCGAAAAAATTCAAGTCAAGTTTCTTAAAAAGGAACTTTACCGTTTTTTTTTCATATTCACCGATTAAGCGTTGAACGTGTGTTCTTATCGGTAGCGTGGTGATATGTGCGAAAATATACAACCATACGTCATTTAGTTTTCATAAAACAAAATTTAAATTGATAGCCGGTTCTGGAATCACACTTGTAAATTCGGGCCATCCTGTGTATGTGACGTAGGGGCCTACTCTTTTTCAAAAACCCTGCCTCTCCCAGCAGACAGATGCAGCGCGCGCTTTCGTCTACGAGGCGACCATGACGCAAGCACAGTTCAGTTATGTCAGCGTGTTAGTCGTCGTTTTATCAGGTATTACAATACTGAGCAACAAGGAAATCGATTCGAGGCATGTCAGATGCTTCATGGGCCGACGTCAAAAAGCGATGCTTCCACGCTCTGTTAGTAGCAACAATCATCGCTGAGCTTGTCACTGGTAAGTTCGGGCAAGCTGGTAGAGCTTGATTCTGCGACAGATAACATCGCCAACTTGATTTTTTCGCGTCAGATTTACACCCTGGACAGCCGTGTCGGAACGTAGTGGAACTCGTGACGTCATCGGCGACGTATTCTCATGACGTCATCCGATACCCACAATGGAATACGGAATGAAATTTGTTAAATAAAATAATTTACCAGTGCCTGGACAAAATGCTTCACCCTAGCTTTTGCAGGACTGTCAATAATGTTTAAAAACACCATTATCTCAGCATAGCCAAAAATGAACCGGAGTTCTCCGTTAAATCTGTGAGGCAGTAACATCAAGTTAACTTTCTTGTTGCTATTGTAGTTTTGTTCTTGCATGGCAGCCAAATGAAACGTGACTCGCTAGACAAATAGAGAGAGAGAGGGTGGGGGACGCAGTATTCTATAATGTAGGGGTCTACCACTATATCAGTCAGAAATCCACAAACGGCCGAGGAAGAGACTATGTCCTGGCCATTGCCACGTGCAAGGGCACATTCACCACATTTACTTTTGAACAAGCAGAAAGACCTAATGAATCGGACAGATAGGCTCAGTAAGATCAAAAGAATGTAGAAAACATTTTTCGAGACAACGGTATGCGTGTTGTTGGCTGGCATGGTATTTACTTTGTCCTACTACTAGAATTCTCGCTTTCTTTTAACTTATGTACGTCCATGGTACTGACGCGTTGATGTTCGAAACATATCTGTAACGTGAAATAAAGCCCTGTTTAGTTTACCTAGCGCATGCATACTGCGGAAGTGAGCGAGTGATCTGTGTGTACCGTTTCTTCATGCAAGTATAATGTGCATTCGGTGTTAATTATGTGTAAATATGTATTCTGTGTTAATTGTGTATTATTGTGCATGTGTAATATTTGTAACCGGAAGAGTTCGATGTCATCTGTCCAGCTTTCTCGGTTGTAGATTGAGCGCAACTCGATGTTGTTCTTTTGTAAATGTGCACACTATTGTACTTGTTTTTGAAAACGCTGTACGAAATGAACGGGAAGAGAGGCCTCGTCTGGCTGTTTAGCCTTTAGTCGCTGTCTCTGCAGTAAATACCCTGAAATCAAATGATTTTAATTTGATTAGATGTAATTATGACGATGACGAGGACAGTAATGGTGTTTATAGCATGATTGTAGTTTGGGTGTGAGCCACAGCTTTTAGGGTCTACTCTACTGTACTCTACACATACCCTCTTAGCAAGATGGCCAAAGGTCGGTCAAATAAGAGCTGGGATTTCTACCGAAAGAATTCCGGAAAGCGGTGAAGGTGGAGCCAACTGCGCCACGTTATTGAAACACTTCTGAGTGGAAAGAGACATATATATTTTTCCGCATCTAAAATTAAGCGAAGAAGAAGTGATCGCCATGCGCAGAAGGCAAGCGAATACATATGCAATATAACGTACGGAATGCACCCTTAAACTTATACAAGTCCCATTTAAACCTAGATTTTGTGGTGTATCTGAACACTTTGTGCTGGTGTGTCCAAAGCGCCAAAAATATGTTAATAATAGAGCTTTGGCACGACTGCAGGCTAGTGACAAATGTTGGAAGCAATGTTAACCCTCCATCGTAGAAAGCAGTTCGAAAAACGGAGACAAGGAAAGGGCGACGCGCACAGCACGATATAGTTAACGGCATAGAGCTTGGAAGATCAGTGAAGGCTGGTGGACCAATGATAGGCTGCAGCACTAGCCAACGGCTCTGTGTACCGAGAAAGTCACTCAGCTAGGATGAACAAAGAAGAGTTCTGAATTTCGAACAATGAACATTCATTCATTCATATATCCACCTTCCGCATATACCTACTCTCCTCGTTTTAAGGGGGAAGCTCGTTATGAGTGGGTCGTCCGTCCACATTGTATGTAGTAGTAGTAGTAGTAGTAGTAGTAGCACAGAGAAACATACTTGCATAAAGAGTGGACACTCCCGTGAAGCCCTGCGGCCCAGCTACTGCGCTGCTTTCGGCGCTACGAGTGGTTGGTCAGACCTGATATCTTCAGCATATATAAAATAACAAAACATTCTTCTTTCCGACAATGGGATTGGAACCCGCACCCTCATGCTCCGAAAGCGAGTGTTTTTTCCATGAGGCTACACACCCATGTTTCCGCGACGGGAATACATGTACAGCCCATCTAAACCACATGAATGTGCCTCTTTGTGCAAAACAAATGCAGAAGGACAACACTTTCTAGTCATACTTTACTGTTTTCTGTCGTAAGGCATTAGAAGTCCTCAGCGAGACATGATGTAGAGCAGATAAGGGATAATTGCACAAATTAACAAAAATTTTTCTTTGCAAAAAAAAAGTGATGCCAAACCTGGGTATTCGTTGTACTCCTGAGAAGCCTAATACATGTGTTAATAGATGAATAAAAGCGAGGATATGTACGCCAGCTAGCGATGTGTCAGACCCTTCGAAAAGGCTCCCTAGGCCACTCTTTATATACTATATTTTTCTATGGTAGTAGTAGCAGTAGGTAGCCACATCTCGTTTAAACCCTGGAATTTCCGCTGTATGGCGGTACTTGTATATGATGAGTATACGATGAAAAAATGCTAGATGGCTGTACTTGGAGTGTTCACCAAATGGTCGGACAGACAAACAGACAGAAGGACGGATGCACGGACTCACTGACGCAGGGACAGACGCGTGCACGGATGGACGGACGGACAGACAGACAGACAGACCAACGGACGGACGGACGGACGGACGGACGGACGCACAAATGGGCGGACGCACAGACGGATGCACGGGTGGACGGACGCACGAAAGCAAGGACGAACAGAAGCACGGACGGATGGATGCACGGACGGACAGATGTACGGTTCGCCCCGCTCATTATCATTCACTCCGTAGATATGCTGCGATTTTTTTCCTCTGTTTTTTCAAATGTATTTTGGAAAGAGATCACAGTGCGTAAAAAGACAGCGATCTTTAAATAGAACATTTCTGATGGTCTAACGAAACACCTTTCTTTCTTAATATTCAAACACGCTAAAACCTGAGCCGGCGTTACATATGGGAGTTATAATGAATCGTCCACAGTTATAAAGTAAACAGGTGAAACCAGCACGTACTAAATATATTAGTGCATGTATTGAAATTAGTAGCTCAGCAACGGAGCTCATATTTAGTCGGTACAAGAAAGAATAGGATTAATGCAAATGTATATATACACAAAGGCATATACATATACGAAATTTCATATTTCAATCTCATTGCAGCTGATACTGCATAAAGGCAAAGCACTCCCAGAAAGAAAAAGAGAAAAGAAAACGAACTCCTAGCAACTAAATGGTAACCTATATAAAATACTGCTGTGTACAACAAATGGATGCACAAGAACTTTACTAACTTACATGGAAATAACCTCTAAACTTTTTAAAAAAATCATGATTTAGAGAGAAAACGATACCTGCATTTAACTTGTTCCAATGAAATAAAGCGAGAAAGAAGGAGGATTATCAAGGTTTTGGGAAGACCTTCGCTTATATTCTTCAAATATCTAAGAAAAATTAAGGCAGAAAAATAAATGTGCATAGCGCACTGAAACAAAGATTACATGTACTATGTTACATTATAGTTATTTAGAAAGCCATTAGAGAGAAAGTATAAAGAAATGGGAAAGCACTTTCCATAAAACCAGTCAGGTCAACTAATATCTATTTCGTTTTATTTGTATATGGCATTGATTGTATGCACACTGCGTTCAACAGTTCTGAAATTTCAATGACCATCGAAGTGTCATGCTGGACAATGTGGAAGTATAATATTTGTGAGTGACTCGTTACGCGTGAAACATTAAACCGCATAAACTGTGCATTGCTCTCATGTTTCCTGAGGGCGTCCATAAGGACCGTTGAGTTGTATATGAGGCGCCGCCCGTGTTTGCTCAAGGGCTTACAAAACTGCCAGGAGATTAAAGGGCCGCCAATCCCGATTAACCCTTAGCACTGGCGCCTCGGATTATTCTGGGCGCCAAGAACGCAACTTGCGAGGTCAACGCGGGGCCGGATCATCAGAGCCCAGGAAGGAGATTAGCAAGTTGCGGACCACGCTGGCGAAGCATGGAAGGCGTGCCTCTCCGACGCTGGAGTACAGCAGAAGAGGGGAATGTCCGTGCGCAAACTCTGAGTGAGTTGGTACTTTCGGCACTGCAGCTGGCAAAGGCAACTTATGAGATGCCAGAAGGCGAATGTATGTGCATATGCAAAAACACGTGGAACTGCGGATGAAGGCCAGTAGGCAGGAACGTTTTTCAGTCGGTGTTTGAGGGGATAGGGTTTCCTAAAATTAAATAGAGACTACTCTGGTGCTGCGATCGTTCAGCTACCTTGGGATTGATGAGTAGAACACAATTTCGTCTTGTCTTTCCTAGTCTTCGTGCTGGCGGCATTCGAACGCACTACTGGCTTTGTTTATTGTTGTGCTTTGCTTTTGTTTCGAATAAAACAACGAACCGTTGTGAACTTCGTAAGCTGATTTGAATGGGTGAGCCTAGAAAGGTTAAGATATACTGAGGTGAAACAGCTGAACATTTGCCGGCCGTCATCTCGTGACAAACTAGCTTCAAGCCATGCGAAGCCAAAAAGAGTCAAAAGTGTGAAAATTAGACAAATTTGCTTACTACCAATCGTTTCCGTGCTCGCTGAAGCGCCGTGCGCAGCAGCTCACATAGATATTAGCGCCAGAGTTTCTTCGTTCCTTCTTGTGTATTTAGGGGAAACTTTACGGTTGGGGGCACTTTTTGAAGGCATTGATTATTTGAGAAAATCCTCCATTTTGATTGTTTGTTCTTGGTAACATCAATTTTCGGTGTGAAGGGGGCAGCTAGCTTTGTTTTCCTCTCAGGCCCGCAGCCTTCCTGGCTGTGGGCCTGAGAGGATGTCCTATGACGACGTGGACCGGGCCGGGTAGGGCATTTTTGGATATGGCCTGGGCCAGACTGAGGCCTATGATCTTTGGGCTTCGGTCGGGCCCGGGCCTGAGTCAGGCCCTTATTAGACCCGGGTCTCATATACAGAGTACTATTTCAAAAAATGTGTCCAATATTATTTACAATATTACAGAAAAAGGCCTGTGTGCCCTACATGCGGCGTTTCCTTTATAGCTTGTCACAACGTATATTAAGATCTGTACAAACATTTCTTACGAAAGTAATTAAAGAAATTCAAACAAACAACTTTTCTTTGTGGGTGCTTTGTATGTGAACAGTGGAGGCGCAGTTTGGTGCGTCGGTTTCTGTTTCGCCAGCTAAATTCGCCAGATTTCTTCGCTCCGCGGTGATTACCAGTGGCCGCTTTTCTAATATTTTCAAGCGGCAATAGGCTATTCGTAGAATGAACTTTAATTTGCCTATTTGACTCGGCCGGACATTTCCAGTGAATAAAAAGCTAGTTGTTTTAATTTCTATAATTACTTTTGCTATTAGTGATTCTACATACTCAAGATTTCTTCTGCCAAAGTAAAGGGAATGCCGCAGGTAGGACGCAGATGACTCGTTTCTGTACATTTAAATATTACTGCAAAAATTTCTTAAAACACCCTGCATATCGATATAATGGCGTGTCTACGCTGTTTGGTTTTGTTATTTTGTGGGGTTTAGCCTCCCGAAGCAACTCAGGTTACGTAAGATGTCATAGTTGAGGGTTTCGGCTATAATTTAGGCCACCTGCAGTGCATTAGCATGCACTGAAAACGGAGAGTACAAAACGTCTAGCATTTCACTACGTCGGTATGCTACATGTATTATCAAAAAACTTGTAATCTAATTTTCCACCATTACATCTTGAAAGAGAGACGCTCTTGCATACAACAATGAAAGGTTAGCCATGCAGGTTGTACTGCTGCAACGGCAATGATATACACTACTAACATAATAGTGTAAATGAGATATGCGCGCTTGTATTTAGCGAATCCTTTCAAGTGTGCAGATACGCTCACATGCCGGCCACGCTTTTTTACGCCTGCTGTTGTTGGTGCGCTTTAAGTGCTGATGTAGAGTGACTATTGTCACAGGTGCGCCAATCGATGCAAATGTGGCTAATTAGGCAGCTGCAAATATTTATTACTCGGCGATTAGCCAAAAATGTTTAGCATTCAACTGGAATGAACATCGCATAGAACAAATTTTCGCGTATTTTTACGGTCACCTTCGTGTTTTTCGTATTTCGACGGTAATTCATAAGCGTCCTCATTCGTCGAAGCACAAATGTTCTGATGGCACTTAAAAATGTGAAAGCGTTCCCGGGAACGAAGCAAGACCTCTACGTAAGAAAGGTCATGACGTTGATTTACTGTTGTATAGCTCTTGAAACAGGGGAGGTGGGGTGCATAGCCAAAGGTATTGGAACCTTTCACCGCATGAATGCCAGATGGATCCTGTGGCACCTAGAGTTTAGAAATGTTTCGTCCCTTCAATCTTTTCACCCCTATTTCTGTCATTTTCATATACAACGAATGAAGAACGCACGTCAAAACTGAAGATGAACCCCTACTCTCGTAAACAGTTTAACGTATACAGATTGCACGCGCTTAGCTTATCTTTCGTGGGTGTCTGCAGTGGACCAACCCTCTGGCATCACATAGTTTAGCAAACTGCACAGTTGCTTCATTAGAAAATTGAGGGAGCCACATGCACTGCGCATAACATGTTTGTAAAAAAAAATTCAGGAGTGCCTCCCGCTTGGCCCGTCGAAGTATCTCTGGCGAACATGCCGCTTCGAGTTTACCCTCCACCTTTTCTTCCACCATTTATTCGCCGCTTATTCCTTTCTGTCATGTATATTTTTTTCCTACATTGTTGCTGCCCCGATCTGAAAGCCTGCAAACACCACCACACTACGTTACCCTGTTCGCATCGAGGCCTTTGGTAATCGGCGACTGCAAAACCCGCTCTCTTGCTTCCGGTCTCTGCGGGGGATCGCACTCCGAACATCCGATACGCCCTGTTCGACGGGGAGTGCCAAATAAGGCGCTGGATGGTTCACTTCGGGGCTTTAATTTACAGTTATTTTGGAAACCTTGAGTACGATCTTGCTGTAGCATAGTGCCCGTGACAGGGACTGGAGATACGAAGACGGGTAGTGGGGCAGAGGCTTGTTTGTTCTTGGACTGTTCGAATGCATGGCATGATGTGGATGGCACTGCGCTGAGCTGCAATAAATGCTTTCCCACACACATAACCACAGGCATAACGCTCTCGAATATAAAAGGCTGTCACAAGTAGAGGACGAGATCAGCATCTTCAGGGAACAACGAGGTCCGTGGCTCGCTTCCTCATGAATGTGGCTCGCTTTGGCAGATCAATGAAACTGTGGTGCCGGTAACTTGGGGAATAAGGGAGGGAAATGATCTTCATGTTTAGAGCGCGAAAAGAGTGTACGTTAGAGACAGCCGAGGGGTTGGCGGGACAGCTTTCATGCATGTAATGCTGCCCAGCCTGGTGTAGTCCTCCCAGAAGTAGCTAGAGCATGTTTTTTTTTATTACAAGGCATAACAAATTACGTTTGCAGGAGACTTGTTACATTTACTCAGTGGCCCAGCTCACATAAAATTTATGTACACTCCAACTATTAGTGTCAGCCATTTTTCCACTTCATTCGGGGGTAGAATGTTTTGTAGTCATTCTTTGAAATGCAAGACTAAGATTGTATGGTTAGCACTGCGTACATGAGACAGCCAGCTTTGGCTACAAATAAACTTTGTATTACCCTGCAATTATTTAACAAAATATTGCGGGTGCAAGTAACCGGTAGTATACTGAGTATGCCAGCGAAAGTTGTGACACTAGAAGACGTTCCAAAATACTCACTAGGGTGTATTTTGTGTGAGGCAGGTATCTTCACAATAGCCGAAGAGTGGAGAAAACCTCGCTTATGTTCAAGGCATAACTGGCTGCAACGAGCCGGGCCGGGCCCAAATCTTTAAGGCGCGGCCCGAGTACAGGCCGTATTTGAGAATTCCGGGCTGGGCTCGGCCGGACCAGAGCATGAAGTTTTCGGCGCGTGCTGTGCTCTACTTCGGACGTTTGTGTAAGGAATGCAAAATAACTAGCGGGAAGCGACGCACCTTTCTTTAGTTTCGCATAAAGACCTCATGTGTCCTTTCCGGTAAAATCACTGTGATTAGCGCCTGCATAATAATTTCGCTGTGCAGCCTGTGTTTCTTCTTTTTCCTGCACTTGTTTCCCAATTCAAAATAATCGGCATCCTGTAATCTGCACAGCATAACACAACGCCGCAATACACCGAGGATATTGGCTATCGAGTTATACTATACCCATAATGTACAGGAAGACGACGATGTTGACAACCTAAATGTAGGCAGACTTAGCTGTAGGTAGCCTTGGCTGTCGGCAGCAGTCGATAGTCGAGAGCAAGAGCGGGCCTTCGTGCTTCGAAGGCTAAATATAGGCGCCAGCAGATAATTGTTTTGCATAATTTGAGCTTGCATTTTGTTTAGTTTATATACAACTCGCTGACATCTCTAGATAGTGGCGCATGTTGTAAAAAAACAGAGCGGATGGAAAACTAGAAAAACATATGGGAAGGAAATGTTGCACCACATGATAGTGATATTCTATCTACAATGGGCTGCTGCGTCATTGTGCTGCTCTGCGAGCATTCAAAGATCTTGAAAGGGACCTCTACATTCCGAGTAGTCCCATGCACTGTCGCCAGAGCGCATGTGTACCCCTTCTCGAAAAGACAGGCATTGTTTGAAAGAACCGTTTCACCAAGAAGTAATGCAGGCTCTAGTATATTAACAAGTCGGGAGAAATCTGCGTCAGCCAAGCCTTGGCGTCACTCCACGATAAAGAAATTACGCATCTTGAGAACCCACACACTATAAAAATTCATGTATGTGTGACGCCTTGTTTTGGACACGTGTTCATGTATGCGCGCGAGTAGTTTCAAGAAAGGTCTTTGCTTATACGTTATCCTTGCGATAAAACTCCAGTTCATAGCCAACGCTCGTCATATGCACCTCTTGCAATTGTTGTTCTTGTTTTCCGTCCGCACTGTTTCTTGCAATGTACGATCTCCAACTCGATCAAATGTGCATCCTTGTGCTTGCGTAGGGCAGACTGGGCTTCCCAAATAGACCCTTTAGACACCGATGAAGCCACATCGTAGCACAGATTGCGCGATGTAGTACGGGTGTATTCCTAGGACTTTTCTGGAAAGCTCTACGCGTCCGGTACCTAGCCCAACACCGCAATGCGTTCCAGCTCCGGGGCCCGGGATGCACAAGCTCGCATCCCGCTAAGCAGTAGTGCGAGACAGAGGAGCCCCCCTTCCGGGCCGGTGCTGAGCCACACGGTTTGGATCGATAGCGGCGCGCCAGTGTGTCTCCCCCATCCTTGACCCAGATCGACGGACCACAGAGCCGTCGCCAAGGGCGCCATAGCAAAGCCTACCTAGCCGAATGGGGGAGGAGAGGGGGTATTGTTGCCCAGGGTGCAAAGGACAGGGGCAACGATTTGCTCTCGAGGGAGTTAAGTGTAGCCATCTAATTTGCTGACACGTGTAACGTTCTTTAAGACCCATACACGATCTCAGTGGCCTTGCGTAATTAACTGTTTTGCGATGACAGCGCAATATTAGGACGGAAATGAAACATAACAGCGACTTCCAACAAGATCTATACTAATGAAAGCGAGCAAATAATGAACCAGTTGATTGAGTAGTGCCAAAAGAAATTATAGTTAGTCTTCAAATAATCAGTGACAGGGCACTGCTTCCAAAGAAGTACACGTGAAAAACGTGTGGTATTATTCGTAGAGACTGGCTTGGTTTGCGAGATAACTGTAATAAATTGGTGGTGTAGCAGTGCATGTCCCGAACAAAAGTCAGCCCCAATTTTACACATAACTGACAAGGATTGATAATTGAACCGGGATTAGGCAAAGAGCTGTAAAGGAAACCGATGTAAAACAAAGAGAAACTAGAAACTGGATGTGAAGGGTAAAAACAAGCAGTGCGGTGTAGGCTCACGAATATTGCTAGACAGAAGTTGGGAGCGAGAACTTGGATGATAACACAAGGTACCTGGAGACCTGATCTAGCGGCTTGAGAACAAGGAGAATGGCCGTGCAAGCATTTGCAATATAATTAGGCACGTGCCCGTAGCTACAAGGAGTCTGGGAAAGATGAAGCAGGCTGTAATTGGATGCCCTGATATTCACTCAGCAATTCCCGTAGGAAACGTTCCAGAGGCGTGCATAATTCAATGCGGGTGTAGAAGCATGAGCTTGCAAGCAGTCGAGTTAGGCGAGCGGTGTTTCGCGCGACGGAAAAGGAAATTACAAAGGGGAGATATACTTTAAAGGACGCCCGCTCTAAAAACCTCTGCTCTCTACACAGAGATTTTGATGAAGAGAACTTCGAGGTAGACTTAATCTTGCACCACGATGGATATTTTCACAGAAGAGAGTGAAAATAAATCACTGCCATCCTGGACTCTGTACCGGAGTGCAAATGCTGGTATTCGGTGACACGTGGTTTTAGCGCAACCTAGAGAGAAATATTGCTGCGCCCACGGAGCGATCTGTGAAGCCTACAGTGCATACAACATGACCAAGACAAGCGGGCTAAATTTCTGTGCTCTCTGTAACATCCTCTTAATGATTTACTCGATGACAATTTAAATTGACCTCCTCCTCCATCCCCCTTTTAAATAGTATCGCTAGCTTTACCCACTTTTACTGAGCAAGGTATTGACATAAACTGAATCACATCGAGAATGAGCCAAGCGCGACTATTACTGGCTACGAAACTCCTCAGCATAAACATATTTTGGTATTATAATGCAAAACAACTTGTCCTATTCTTAATAGTTTTCATACATTTCATTATTGCCCTATTTTATGTCAAACGCAAGTATAAGACCTCTCGAGACAATCCCCAATCCATACAATCGTGGGCGAGCTCACGCACTTTTATCACCTTTAGCCTAATTCTCATTATTACAACCTGGCTCCTGGTCATCCCCAGTTTCTTTTTTTATTATTTTGTTAACCATTCCGATGTCCTAACTACTGTAAAACGCATCCCGTGCCGTGCTTATTTTCGCCGCTAGGTGCTGTTTCGGCACGCCTTGACGACAGGACCCTGTCGGATGAGTGATTGCAAGAATGTCCATATGAACTGTCGTCGGCCTGGGAATTAATTATCGCCTTACTGCAATTATTACGCGGCAGTGGCCTATTAGATAGGCTAGTACTCACGCTCTGCAATTTCTTGTTGTTTTTTCGCAAGCGTGCTCTTCTCACTGCTCTTCTACCCATCTTCATTTTCCCATCCTCTTTGCGTAGGGTATCAAACTTAATGTTATGATTGTGGTCGACCTCCCTTCTTTCAAATTATATCATTATCTTTTAGAAGAAGAGACTGTTGGGCGATCAACACAGGAAATTTTTCATAGCGACAGATCTCCCACGACACTTAGAGAGATTTATCCACAGACTTTGATTGGAAGTGGCATACACAAACAGCTTCCTGCACAAAATACATCAATCCAACTCCCCGGAATGCCGTTGTGGTCATTCAAAATAAAATGTTCGCCATATTTTTTTGGAGAGCGTTAAGTACGCGAACGAAAGAGAAAAATTAGGAACAACTCAGCAAGTTGGAACAGATGGCTCCTCACATTAAAGAAATTACTCGAACCATGGCCAGAAACGCATCTTCAAATAAAGGCGAACATCTTTTTAACAGACTTTTTAGTGGAGGCAGCACTAGATAAGCGCCTGTGATAGACAGCCAGGGATCGATATATATATATATATATATATATATATATATATATATATATATATATATATATATATATATATATATATATATATATATATATATATATATATATATATATATATATATATATATATATATATATATATATATATATATATATATATATATATATGAAGTGTGCTAGTGCATATACTTACAGTAGAAAAGGGAGGTGTGCGTGCGAACAGTTTATTACAGTGGGAACTGCTGCAGGCAAACTGTGCATTGGCATAATATTCCAACTGGTGTCAGTGTGCTTTTATGGGTTTTTTTTCGGATTGTCCTTTTAAAATACCGTTCAGTATTATTCTTTTTTTTTCGCTGCAGAACGTACTGATATGAAGTAGCCGACCACAACCTCTCCGCAGCGAAACAGCTAGAACAGAACAGAACAGACTGTTGGGTGAGTTGGGATTCCATCATGAGAAAAAGTGCGTGAAAAAACGTGTACAGATGAGTAAACGAACAACACAGGCATGAAATAACAAATGAAAAAGAAGTGAGACAACCTAAAGTGCTTGATTGAACAGCAGAAAGCAATTCCCTTGCTGTTTAGGCAAGTACATATGGTTTAAATGGCTCCCATCTTTTGCCTATTTTTCATAAATATTTCAATTCTTAGTATGAGCTCATGATCCCCTTTCTCTTTGTCCACGTTTATTCGCACAGTTTTCCTCATAATTGTTATCCTGTCAGGACATTCAACATTTATTTCATCATCATCATCTCCTTCTCTTTTACGCAAATAACTAAATCGTTTATCTCTCTTTCTTTTTTTTTTGGTGCCTGAAGTGCGATTATTTATCGTCCATGATTGTTCGCGTGTGAAGATAACAGTGCAATAAATGCATTTCGCGTCTCATCCCTAAAGAAACGTTATCGTGAGCCAGCAGCCGTCTGTGATGATCTCTACCTGTGTGTGCTGTATTCTTCCGCAAGTACAGTAAACCGTCAACATACTTCCCGTGTCTCGTAATCGGGTCCTTGCGTACGACGTCTGTGCTGGAATCACCGTTTCGATTCGTTCGAGGCAGATATATCTACAGCGCCTCGCCAAGCACCATTCCGGCCTGATTACGGCTGCAGCTATGGTGCAAAATACCGGAACTGTACCACACGGACGGGAGCTAAGGCGTGGCAGGCGTTGTAAGCTGAAAGCCGTCGATTATGACTCTCCTCCTCCTTACAGCCGCTGACGAGCTTGGTGCACTGCTAATTACAGGCTGTAAGTTAAGTGGCTTGCGGGGCTAGCGTACAAAGCACGTGTCCTATATAGCGCTGTGCTGTTCTCGATAGCGGATATATCATTACAGTGTGGTTCAGCTAGGCTTTGTTGAAGTTTATTTCCATCCTCTGAATAACGACGCGCCCCGAAGATAGCTAGAGTGACTGACACGATTTGATAATAACGAGAAGGTGCTTCAGTTCACGCAAGCGTCTCTTTTTTTTTTCAGCTTGTTCTTTAGGGTAGTCACAGAAGGGGAGAGATACTCACAGTTTCTGGAGGGAGGGCGGAGGAAGGGAGGGGCGCTCTACGACTATGGTGACCCGCAAATACATCTCATGTGTTGTTATTCGTTGACAGATTCATGGAAGCAGGCTATGTCTCAGTTACTGGCTGCCTTATTTCACCACCTCCCCTCTCTCCTTTTTTGTGACGTCAGTTTATCTTGGTGAGCAAAGTGAGTGGGCTAGTTGCTTTTTGACGAATAAAACACTGCGTTACAGTTACAGCGAAATGCGAACTTGTCAGGGAAGAGACAGGAAATGAAGTGGACAATACAAGCGCAAACTATCAACTGAACTTTTTTGGAAAATCTTGAAGGTAAGAACGCTTCCAGGAAACGGTAAGGTCTGTTTACGATAAAAAAAAGATGGGGGGGGCAATCTTGCGGAACTGTCTTAAGGTGCTAAACGTCGGGTGATTGAAATTACGAGATGCGGCAAAAACTCACAGTTATTTTTCAAGTATGCTGATTGAATATCTCTATCTGGCTTCTGATGAATTCGATTTCCGTCGGGGCTCGAAGAATGGAGCTTGAACTGACGCATTCGCTTTTTTGGTCTGATATGTGAAAGGCTTCCCAAACACTGCATGTCGTCGTATTCTTTGATTTGGCCAACACTGATGTTTTGCAGGGAAACTGAGTGCAGGCTACTATTAGAAGAAACGTCAGTGTTGGCCAAATCAAAGAATATGACGACATGCTATGTTTGGGAAGCCTTTCACATATCAGACCAAAAAAGCGAATGCGTCAGTTCAAGCTCTATTCTTCGAACCCCGACGGAAATAAAATTCATCAGAAGTCAAATTGAGCAATTCAATCAGCATACTTGTGAAATAACTTTGAGTCTTCGCCACATCTCATAATCACAATCACCTGATGTATAGCACCTTAAGACAGTTCATCAAGATTGCCACCCGGCCCCACCCTCCTCTTTCATCGTAAGCCGATCTTTCTCTTTCCTAGACGTCTTTTTGATTGTTTTGATTGATTATTATGTGGAGTATAACGTCCGGAAACCATGATATGATTATGAGAGACGCCGTAGGGAAAAGCTGCGGAAATTTCGACTGCATGGGGTGCTTTAACGTGCACCCAAATCTGAGCACACAGACGTACAGCATTTTAGCCTCCATCGGAAATGCAGCCGCCACAGCCGGTATTCGATCCCTTGGCCTGCGGGTCAGCAGCCGAGTACCTTAGCCACTAGACCACCGTGGCGTGGCTCCTGAAAGTCTTCTTACCTTCACGTTTTTTTTAAATAAATTCAGTTAATAGTTCGCGTTTGTATTGTCCACTTCATTTCGTGTATCCTACACAACTTCACATTTCGCAGTTACTGTATCGCAGTTTTTAATCATGTATATTGGTGATTGATATATCCTGCCCTTCATCAAGCATAATATTTTGTAATTTATATATTTATAATTGCCATCATCGCTATCAGGTGGCAACTGGAGCGTTGATGGTGTTTTTAGTAAGTCAGGGTAATAAACACCGAATATTCAGAGAGCGTATATAAAGATTTACATTGTTCACTGCCCACTCACGGGCCCTTCTTCAGAAGTATCATTCTAGAGTTGTCCCGAGTGTCTAACTCGTGTTTTTACAAAAAATACGCAGTGGAGGCCCATGCCAGCAAACCGGTAATACATCGGACAAGATGCGCTGATCCCAATGATTGGGAATCGTCGTGCCCCACGAAAATAGTGATAGTGATCGAGTTTCGGCACGTGTTTTCGAGGCACTAGATGATTTAGCGTGGCGGACGGAAGGGATTCTGTGGACATCGTATAGAAGTTGTAGATTGCGCTTACAATGGAAATAGTCGGTGAGCCTTGCAGCGATTTAGTGCGCAACAACAATATTCGCTGAAGCGTCTTTAGTTTTTTTTTATTGCTTGAACTCTGTGAATCGTAATTGGACGTTATAATTTGACCATCAACAAAACATCTACAAGGTGGAAAGCCGACTACTCTTGTGGCTACTTTTCAGCACATATAAATGGGGGGGGGGGGGTGTTACTTGAAGGGTGCTAATTTGGAACGCTTTTCATGTGTTGAATGCGAGTCTCTCTGCGATTGCCAAAAAAGAAAAGTACTAAGAAGCGCCAGGGCATTCTTAAAAATGTTTCAATAAGATGAGCGCGCGCACTACGGCTGTTGGGCCAGTTGATAGATGATAAGGTTGAAAAAGGGGTTGGACACCGACTAAAACTGGTACCTCTGTTTGATCGCTGGTAACCCAGCGATCATTCGTGAGAAGACCTTTGTCATGAGGACGTGTCCTGCGTAATACCGTGTATTCCAGGGATAGCTGTTACCCCAGTTGTCGTCAGTATAATGAGACTGCAGTTTTGTGTGCAAAAACCACAACAGGTTATGGTGGTAGAGTCAAGATTTGTTTGACTACCCGGGGTCCTTTCGATAGAGCCCCCATACCCAAATATCAGATTTGGGTGCACGTTAAAGAACCCAAGGTGGTCGAAATTTCCGGAGCCCTCCACTACGGCGTCTCTCATAATCATATGGTGGTTTTGGGACGTTAAAACCCCGCATATCAATCGATACCCAAATAGACGGCTGCTTTTGCATTTGTTCCCGTTTTGAAATAGGATCCGCAATATTGAATTTGACTATGCAAGGCCATGATCCGCCGAGCATTGATGGTGGGTAAATGTTAGTTCTAACTTTAGAAGTGTGTTTCGTTGCTAAGTCAACGTTTCAGATTGGTCCTCGATCATCTGATGTAAATATAAGTTGCGTACGTTTTGTGTGCATCAAAATTTTCACTGATGTACTTGATATTTCTGAACAGGCCGCTGTTATATAATTCGTACAATCATATGAGTTGGTCGGAAAATGAAGTAGATATGAAGTAAGCGCCCCTAACAGTCCAAGCTCCGAACTTGAGAATTTTTCAGAACGGTAAGGTCGGTCAGTCGGTCAGTCATTTATTCGTACAGTCGGCTGAGTTTAGTCGACGCTAACTTCGTGTAGTGCAGAGATGAAGCCTGAACACCAGCATGATAAGATTGTCGCTCTCAAGTAGGGGCGAACATGTAGAAGAGCATGCATAATCTGAACATACTTGAATAATGCATGCAAATCACTTTTACAGATAGCAGTTAGAGAAAAGACTTTCACCGAGATCTGCAGTTGCTATCTTGGTTTCCCTTTCCTCGAACACTGCAAAAAAGAACGGAGGCTTGCGTTCTCTGTCGTCATGGCGATTGCGTGGTTCCGCGAGTTCAGTGAGTGTGATGCTTTTATAGTGAGGGTTGCAATGTTCGCATGTGCGCCTGAAAGGCTTTAGTTAAATAATGGCGGTAGTACAAGAGTGCGGTTGCTCAGAGTAGCGGGAGCCCATTAATTTGGTGCTAGATCAGTTCCAGTGGGTGTCCGTCAGAAAAAAACCAATGTTACGTAAGGTTTAGTCAGCACACAACATTCTTGCTATAAGGCGATTCTGCAATACCCATGCGAGGGTATATTACCTCGCAACATATGCAAACCAGTGAAGCGGAACTTTGTTGCGACATGTTGAGCATGCGTGTGTCGCGCGTTACTACATAACCTTTCAACTGCTTCTCTAACACCACATTGCTCTGCCGCAGACACGCCCCATGGTAATCACTCAGCAAGAAATAGAACACGCAGCTTGTCTTGCCAATACAGTTTTATGGGTTGAGCACCCATCGTGGTCAACTCAAGCTTCCTAAAGCAATAATGGCTGCCTGGGTTGTTTGAAATTTCAGGCCTGATAATTGTTGGCATGACGACTGAGTCAATCAATGCTGAATTTAACCACAAGCATAATTAATCTTATAGGTAAGTGAAGCTCTTCTCACAAAGCAAATAGCCCCCAGTGCGTGAATGTTTTGGTTAAGCTTTCGAAGGTACGAAGCACCAATGCTATTTCTATTTGTTGACCAAGTGCGCTGCTTCAATGCCGGCCGTTATACTGCACAAATTTGTGATGCGATGCATTGTTTTTATACATATTTTATTTCCAGCGACCTTTACTGCTGCTTATATTTGTGCCAGTAAATAACATCAAATAACATGAAAGATAGAAGAGCAGATAATGTCACTCTTGCTAAAGCTTCGGGACTCTATCTTCCATTAACTTCTCTCAAATAACATGTGATACTTTTCTAGCGTAATTAGAGAGCTTTAGTACTGCGGAATGGTGCTACGTACGCATCACGCAAGCGCCTTGCGTTACGTGGCGTCGTTTGCCACTAATCGGCTTTTAGTACGCCGTAGTACCAGCGTACGTAACGAGCGTGAAGCGCGTTGCGCCATCTGATAGATCAAAATAGAAGCACGTGTTGTTGACAGCCATTGTGAGCCATTCAAGTGTTATAGCCAAATTATGGCCATATTTTAAGCCACAGAGCCGGTCGGTGCTTGCCTTCGATGCCGCCATTTTGCAAAACGAAGTCTCGCGCTGTCGCGAACTTCTTCGAGAGCGGCGCGATCACCTCATACGTACGCACGAACGCATCTCATGCGTGCGTGCGTAGCGGCTGCGTACGTAACGCGATACGCGCGCGTTGTGGTCTCCGCATGCGCAGTACGCAGAACGTGGCGTCCTTACGTACGCAACGCCGCCACGTACGCAGCGTACGCAGTACTAAAACTTTCTATAATTGTGAGTGGCATCACGAGCATATGAAAATGGCAAAAAATGTGTATGCTTCCGGGTTTAAATTGCGTTGCTCACTCTCATGCCAAATAACTCTTTAAAGAGCGTGCGTGCATCCGCAAGTTTGCAATAAGGCCACATATGACTTTCTTGTTGTCCTGCGGTCAATATCGAAGCAGCGTACATATTGCTGAACGTGTCAACAAACAGGCGCGAAGAAAGTGAAAGCATGCGCTCCTGCGCAAATAACCGAAGGCTTGCCGCTCCAGCAGCGACTCTGTCGACTACCCTGCGCAATAAAAGATCACCAGTGGGCAGAGCGGCACGTTTAATACACGCGAGGAATAGTGGTCTATCAACCCAGCCCTCGGGTAGAGTCTAGTACATTGTACCTCGGGCGTTGCGGAAACTGGGCCGCGCGCAGCTAAATATACAAAGTTTTCTGCGTGTCTGTATCCACACTTTACGACACGGTGATGGTGTTTCAATGTTCATAAGCTTGACGTCGGTGCGTTTGCTCTTCAAATGAGCCAGCCAAAATGTGAGACGAAATTATGTGCCTGTACTCCACCGGCACAGAAGCTAGGAGCAAGTTTACGTGTCTTTTTTTTTTTTTGCTGCTCACGGTGGCCGCCGTTCATATTGCCGCCGCAGGTGAACATGCCTGAGCTCCTGGGAAAAAGTTCTGAGTTGGTACTGTTGTATTAGGACAATTAAAATTTAGCCTCGCGAAAAATCCTAGCGTGAGACCTTTTTGTAGGCGCTGGTTATGATGTGTGGTACATCAAAATCAACACCACATCCGCTATCAAAGGCGTCACCTCACATCATAAAGTTATCATCATCATCATCAGCAGCAGCAGCAGCAGCAGCAGCCGCCGCAGCAGCCTGACTACGTTCACTGCAGGACAAAGGCATCTCCCATGTTCCGACAGTTAGCTCGGCCCTGTCCTTGCTGCTGCCAATTTATACCCGCAAACTTCTCAATCTCATCTGCCCACCTAACCTTCTGTCTCCCCCTAACCCGCTTGCCTTCTTCGGGAATCCAGTTAGTTACCCTTAATGACCACTGGTTATCCTGTCTACGCGCTACATGCCCTGCCCATCTCCATTTCTTCTTCTTGATTTCAGCTATGATATCCTTAACCCCCGTTTGTTCCCTAATCCACTCTGCTCTCTTCTTGTCTCTTAAGTTTACACCTACCATTTTTCTTTCCATTGCTCGCTGCGTCGTCCTCAATTTAAGCTGAACCCTCTTTGTAAGTCTCCAGGTTTCTGCTCCGTAGCTAAGTACCGGCAAGATGCAGCTGCTATATATCTTTCCCTTGAGGGATAGTGGCAATATATCAGCCATGATTTCAGAGTGCTTGCCTAGTGTGCACCACCCCATTCTTACTCTTCTACTTACTTCAATGTCGTCGTTCGCCTCCGCGGTTATTACCTGTCCTAAGTAGACATAGTCTTTTACAGCTTCAAGTGCACTACTACCTGTCTCGAAGCGCTGCTCTCTTCCGCGGTTGTTCGGTTGTTGTACATTACTTTCGTTTTATGGAGATTAATTTTAAGACCTACCTTTCTATTCTCCTTGTCTAACTTCGTAATCATGAGGTGCCATTCGTCCCCTGAGTTACTCAGCAATGCAATCACATCAGCCAAGAGCAGGTTACTAAAGTGCTCTCCATTAGCTCTCATTCCTAACTGTCCCCATTCTGGGCCTCTGAAAACCTCCTGTAAGCATGCATAAAATTGCATTGTGGAGATTGTATTCCCCTGCTTTGCACCCTTCTTGATCGATATACTGTTGTTTCTTTATGAAGCACAATGGTAGCAGTTGATGATCCCCTGTAGAGTTTTTCCAGGATGTTTTAATATGCTTCGTCTACGCCCTTATTCTGCAATGCCTGCATGACTGCTGATATTTCTACTGAATCAAACGCCTTCTCGTGATCTATAAAGGCTATGTATAGTGGTTGGCTATATTCTAGGTATTTCTCTAGTACCTGATTAATAGTGCGATTGTGGTCGATTGTTGAGTAGCCTGTTCGAAATCCTGCTTGCTCCTTTCGATGATTGAATTCTAATGTTTTTTTTAATTATTTTAGCAATTACCTTTGTAAATACCTTGTATACTACGCAGATCAAGCTGACTGGCCTGTAATTCTTCAAGTCCTTGTCATCTCCTTTCTTCTCTATACAGTCTTCATATTAACCCTATATGCCTCACATTATTCTGATCTATATTCGAAATGTTCATAGACTGTCACGCCGCTTAGCGGAATTCAGGAGTGTCCTCTCAAGTATGATCATGCAGTAGGCAGACGCTCCTTTGTTCGGCTGTGCTAGCCTCTGTTTTAACGTGTTACCAAGAAACGAACACGAACAACTTTGTATGTTTCATGCATCAGTCAATATACCGGATAGTCTGTGACGCGATAAATCTGAATCGTTCTTGAGAGACGCGAAGTTTTCGTGAAAATACGTGGCAACTTTCGCGTTCAATTATAGTCCGTAGAGTACACATAGCTTCGCAAGATGTTCTGCAGCTTCGCTGAATATATTTAAATGTTATCGTCTGAACTTTGCGGTTAGAACTCTCCTTAATTGTTTCACGTGCGTATAGCATGAATCGCATAAAACATTCATTGTACGCGGAAAGTAGCGCAGGCTCGCTATTTTCGCTTCCAAACCTTGGCTAACGCTGCAACGCTTGGTTTTTATGTTCGTTATTAGATGGCAGCACACCGCAAGTGATTCGCTTTTTGCTGGGTGTCAGAGCTAATTGTTCTCCGCACCAAGATAAACGTGGCGAAGGACACCGCGTTGGTGTTGCACTAGGTGAGTGACGCATTGTTGGTATTATCGAAGTCGTTCAGCAGAGATAATTCCTTAGATTCAGCTGCGCATGGTGTTCAAGGGAGCCGTCTTGACGTCGAGGATTTTTCACTGCACGTAGAACGCACCGAGAGTGACAGCAACGATGAACGATGAGCTGCTCACTCACGAGCAGTGAGTGGAACTTCACGTTCTGTCGTGAGTTAATGTATTTTCACACTCGTAAGTCACTTTGATTGTATTTATTGGATAATATTCTTCAGCAAGCTCAAAACAAAAGCGCAGTTTTTTTTTTTTGCATTGCATGTAGCTCAATTATAGTGGATATTGTTGAGTGCCGAATGCCGCCAATACGCTCGAGCTCGACCTGCGAAGCGAAATGGGTAGAACAGCGAAGCGTACTGTTGCGGCTTCAGTCCACGCCTCTCTGCTAACTTCTCCTGAACTTCACCGGTACCATCCAAACTACGTTGAAGTTCCGCGAATTTTCACAATTTCGACGTTCTGAAAAGCGTACGTGACTATTCGTTACGATATCCTTGTTGCCATCGCACTGATGGAAGCTGCGACATTCCAGTGCACAGAATTGCACACTGTTCGAGTCTGATCATGGCTGTGACACTTAATGGCAAGTTGAATTCTTGTGTTCCGCTGAAGAAGCAAGTTAGTGGTGCTTATAGTACAAGTAACGACAATGGCGTAATATATGTTCACAAACCATTGTTATACGTTAAACATTTGGTTCCGTGCAGCCGCGACGACGCGATACTCGCTAGTGGCCAACTACTGCGGCAAATCCGTCGGGCAGGCTGCGCACAAGCTAACACAAAGTGCCATTCCGTTCATACATCGATTCGAGTTCGCACAGTTTTCTGTGCGCAATCCTGCACACCCAAGATTGCGCAAAACGTCGTTAATGCACGATCGATCAGATGACATCACCACACTGCGGCAAGAAATTATGTAGCGAACATTTCGCAATTCCTATAATTTGGGAAAGTCCTTTGGTCCGATATACATTGATTCGATGATTAAGAGTTCATCCGGTGAAAGCCACATGGGGCGTACGTCCGTGCGTCCTATCTTTTCCCATGCGAGTTCACGGGTTGATCATCTTCCTTCAGCCATCTTGGATCGCACGGCACGCCACTTAAAGCCCGTGGGCATTGCAAATACCCAATGATGTGGGTTTGTATCTCGGCACCGTCGCCGATATACAAACGAGATGGACGCCCACGCATTTAGTCGAAGATGACTTCCTGACGGTTTATAACGATTGCCAATACTTGTTATATTTCTTGCTGGTGGAGCCACTCCACCGCTTCACTCTGTCTGCATGAAAATGCAGGCCCGAAGGAAGCGTAATTGAATGCACACACTTTGTCGCTTTTCTGCGTAACTTTACACATAACTGTTACTTATCTTGCCTAAGCATTATGGCACGCTAGGCTATACGTGCAGAAACCACTCAGACCGTACAACGAATAAAGACAGCTGAATATAAAAGAGTATAGCGGAAGAACACGATGTCTCATGGAAGAAAAATTGAAGTACGAGAGGCTAGAAAATACGACGGAGTGCGACCAAATGGTGATAGGTTCTGCCGCACGAATGGAGAGAGCCCACCACTGGCCTACTGCAGAGGCTGTAGAGTAGAATAATGGAATTATGGTGGTCCAATGATACAACAATATCTGACGAAAGGTTCCTAGTAAAGGTTCGAGGATTCATTTTTATCAAATCTTTGTAAGTATGTCTTGAAATGTCCACAACGTATCATGTTGCCACTAGTAAGAAAGCAGCAGGCACATCTGATCCTCGTGTTCTAGACCGTCACCTCGTGCTCTGAGCTGTTCAAGCCATGGCCGCTGAACAGTAATGCTTTATAGCATGATTAAGTTTTCAGAAAATCAGTCATTCAATAAATAACGGCAAGAGGTTCAACGGAATCACCGTTTATATTGGAAAACAGAAGAAAGAGTGGGCAACGGTGTCAGTGCTGCGGCTTGACAAAACATGCGCTAGGCAATTGTTCACTTCTGTCTTAAAATATTATACCTAAAATTATGAGATTTAGAACAACCACGCAAGTCACCTGAGAGTGCACTGCTATCTGTCGATCAAGTTTATCAAATTCATGCACCTCCACGTAATATCAAATTATGTCGAATAATGGCAGTGCTTCAGATACTGCAAGGGACGTTGAACATATCCTTCTAGCTGGAAGATGAGAACAAAGTATGCAATATGAATGGTTTACGGAAAATATCGCACTTACCTGGAAGATTACAAGAACAAAACTGCCCGGGTCTTGGCGTGCAACAATGCTGTTGCCGGTGGGCCGTGACACGCGTGTCGGCTTCTCGCAAGGGATTCGATAAGCACGCGACGAGTGCTACGCGGGCCTGACACGCGTTCGACGCCACACGAGCCGAGTGCTCGGAATATCGAGAAGCCTGAAAACGCGATGCAATTGTCGAGCCGATGCTATCGCCCGTTTCTTCACGCAATCACTGCACCGGGGACGAGCAGGAGTAGCCTGAATCCTATCGATTCCTCTTAAGTCTGCAGCGTCAAGTTGTCGATAAGTCGTGAATCCGTACAGTATCCACTAGGAGCCTTTGCGATAAGCGCCCGCATATGTCGCTCCACTGGCCGCCATTGAAGAACGTCATGGAGTCGCCATAGGTCCTCCAACGTTCGCGTAATCGGACGCGTTAAAATGCGGGCCGAAGAGAAATACTCGGTGAGCCGTGCTTGTTGGATACCGCCCAAGAGGTCAGCAGCAATGCGCTATTGTAGCACTGACAATGAGCACGACGCCCGTTCGACTAGATCTCTACAGAACACTTGTCAGTGTGAACTCGTAGTGCAAGGATTGTTCACTAAACAGCAGAGAGGCATCATTTTTCTCGTATTCGCAGTTGCTCTTTTACACGTTCTACTAACTTCATTTAACGTGGCTTTTTTTTTTCGGGTCTTCTCAGCAATACTTTTTCTAAATTAGAAATAAAATGCATCTTTACGCAACTTGATAACCAGTGCGATTTGTCACATTTATAGCAAAGTGTTGATCACTATTGTAAAAAAAGAAAAAACATTTGGAGGTAAAAGTAAGAACTGCAGGCCAGTTTATTTCCTGCTCATAATTCTCGCGCTGCAGCTGAACCACCATGGTGGCATCTTCACTATTCATATTAGCAAAGCTTCTCTGTTCGCGTCAACTGTGCCGCTTGAGAAAAAAAGCAATGACATGGATATGATCAGGGTGAGATACATCAACCCGCGAGCAATAAAGCGGTGATCGTCTGCAACTCACAGATGACTTCAATAGCCCGGCACTAAACAATAATGTCAGGTGACTCGCATAATGAGATAACTTTTTATGATGAAGACAAAGGAAATAATATGTGCAGGTAGCCAGCCAACTGGGTGCTTGTCATGTTCACTTTTTTCTCCTCTTGCTCTCTCTACTATGAACCTCGACATTCTGTATGTCAGCAAAGTGTTTTACCACAGAGCTACGCTCGTGCGTCGACCTCCTTAGGTCACAAACTGCATATCCGCTCAAGCGTTATGTCCGGACAACGCCAGTGGGGGACAGAGTCAGGCTCCTGTCGTTTTAACACACGAACGTCATGTCAAGCCGGAAACACTTTCTCGCATCTAAAATGACGCTGCCGCCACTAATTGAAAAGAACTCGTCAAGTAACTTTTCAATTCTTCACTTGAGAGCAGTTGCTTGCAATAAAGAATCGTAGAACGTGATAGTTTTGAGCGTACCCACTTTTTTTCTTAAATCACAAAAGTCGCATGTAGTTTGAACCATGTAAAATTGAAACTCATCGCCACGGGCATGCACGTACCACAACATCTCTGTTATGTCAGACAGTCACTACCCTTCACATTAAAGTAAAAAATTTGGATGAAGGCGTCCAGAAGCAGAACACGGTAAAAAAAATGGCAAACATTCTGAAATAGACGCGCAGATATCTTATTGGTTTGCGTACAATGGGTGGCCCTTATCTGTTTTTTTCTTGAAGGGAATAAAAAGGCTCGAAAAGATATACCCCCTGTTTTCAAGAAGAGCGGCAGTGACTCCCCCCTCCCCCTTTTTATGCTTTCCAGACAAATGAATGTTTGCTATCGCGGTTCGCTTGTGCACAGTTTGCAACAAACTGATAATTAGCAAGAACCACAGGCAAAACTGACATAAGTGGGATAGCTTGCAGGTTTCAACTTAAAATATGGCCCTGGCACGCCTTCGTTGGAGTTTCATGACTTTTTTCCCGCAGGTAGTGGTGGTCTGACGAACGTAATGGTCTGGCATCGTGCACGCCGGCAGCGATCAGTTTCGATTTCATCATTGATATTCGATAACGTGTATGTGGAACTACGTGCAAGTATTGTGCAAAAAAAAGGTATGACATAAATTGGCAATCACTGCAACATTGTAATCGAAACGCCTGGCCTCAAGCTAATAATTATCAAGTTACTTAACGAGTTCTTGTTAACTAGTCGCAAAAATATTATTTCCCCTTTGGCTGAATATCCCTCCCACCTGACCCCAACATGAAGGTCACTAACGAGAATGACAGGAGCCTTCTGTCGCACATTGTTTATTAAAAATTACTGTATTATCTAAAAAGACAAACACCGAGTAAAGACCACCACTCATGATATGCGCCTCTGCATGCACCTGCCATGGTTTCGGTAAAATTGATAGCCATGCTCTAAGCATGAGTGATGAGAGATTACGACCGCAATCGTGTTAGTCACCCTTTTCTAGCGTCTTGTGGATGTAAACACAGTTACTCAAGTTGCACAAAGATGTAAATTCACCACCCAACGGTAAGCTCAAAATAATGAACTAACGTGGCATAGGCTACTCTAAGGGTTTTAAAAGACGTCTACTCGCAGAGTGTGTGGGATCTATCAGAATATTTTTGTTGACTATTTCGCGACCACTCTATGAAAAAATGAGCTCATGACTAGACTTTGGTGCCGGAGAAAAGAATTTCTAAGTATATCCATATTCTTTCATTTTTAAGGCTGTCTTAGACAAAGTTTTATAGTTGAGATTGATTAAGCACATACATCATGTTCAAGCAAATAGAGCAAACTTAAGGAACTGTATGCTCCTTACAAATATGTGCCCACGTGAAAGCTTTCCTGCCACCTTCGAAGCAGATTCGATGCGCGATATAGCTGCTAACCGATATTAGCGTTCAAAGTCCCGACTGGCTTAGTCGACGCAATGTTGTTTCGTAACCAGTGAAAGGGGCAAGCATGAAAATAATAATGGCTGCGCAAAAGTGCAGCTGCGACTATGAAGCTGCAAGTAAGTAGCAAGTAGAAGTGCAAGCAAGTAGAAAGTAACGCTGCTTACGGTAGCGGGACCTTTTACCCACCACATTTTTTGTAGATCCGGTGAAAGGTCGTAGTTTACTTAGCGGAAAGGTTACGTGGTTACCTCCTCCTGTCGAAGCACACGCGTGTATTAGTATAGTGCCACAGTGCACTGGGAGGACTGACGGCCTTGAAGCAAGCAATTAACTGACTCCTTTCAGTCGTTAGAAAAGGCGGCCGTAGGTCGGGGTCAAATGAAAGCTTTTCCTATTGCCGTCTCATTTAATGGTCTTGGCTGGAGATGGGCCGTCTTAAATGTCAAGGCTAGCTTTGCCAGGAATACTTCCTTCCTCGGTGCGAAAGCAAGCAGTTTGCAGTGTAGCTCGTGTAGTAGATAGGCAATAACTTTCTTCGCAACTAATAGGGTTAATGTTTTGAAATTTATCTCTTCTGATACAAGCTTGCTATTTTACTCGCAATTGCGCTAACTGCTGTTTAAATGCTTATAATAAGCTGCTTGGTCAAGTTGATCAAATTGTCCAACAACGTGTGAAAATACATTTTTTTTTCTTTCTCTGCCCAAGAGGCTACATGATGGTGGACTGGCTTACAATAATATTTTTTCGCAACATGACGCCCTATTGAAAAAACATTGCCCGCAGCTTCCCTCGGGGGAACACTGAGGAGGATGCGGAGCATATAATTGGTTAACGGGGTGTTAAAGTGCGACTTACTTGGGTCGATGGCTAAATTGGTTAACGTGGTTGTGAAATGGGGTGTTAAATTGCGACTTACTTGGGTCGATGGCTAAATTGGTTAACGTGGTTGTAGGAGGGGGTGTTAAATGAGTGAACACGTACACACGTATGCGAAAGGGCGGCGCTGGTCGAAGGGACGTCGATCATTGTGTTTGTGGATTCGTTGGAATTCATTTCACCGCGACCTTGGACGTCGACGCGCCGTACAAACCAACCGACGAGCGGCAACTGAGCGAGCGAGCGCTGACCTTGAGTATATATACAGCTCGACGGCGCATGCACTGTCAGCTGTTGAATGTTCTCGAAGCGCGACGCCACATGCGCGTCCACTGGAGAATCAGGAGAATTGTAGATGTCGAACGCGGTGTGTAGAGGAGGAAGGGTGCACAGATGGTGGAGGAGTGAAGCGCGCGCGGTGTGTAGAGGAGGAAGGGATGCACAGATGGTGGAAGAGTGGGCGACGGCGCGACGGCGCATGCGCGCGCGTCAGCTGTCGAATGTTCGAGAAGCGGTGCGGACGGCGCGGACGGCGCACTACAAGGCGCGAGTATAAGATGCTTCCGCATCTAAAAACGTCCACCATAGAAATGGTGGATTCCACCAACCACCATTTTGGTGGATCATGGCAGTGGAAATGTTGGTGGCACATAGTGTATGGTGGCGTATGGTGGAGCGGATGGTGAATGGCGTGCTCCAACCGGCAATGGTGGAGCGCGAAGCAGCGTCAGAACCACCGTGACGAGCTGCCACTAAAGAAATAATTAAAATTATTGTACAAAAAGAATGTAGCAAGCACCCATAACAAAAAGGAGTGCCAGCGTGGGATCAAACCTGCCACCTCCGAATTTTGAACTGAGCACACTAACCACGGCGCCACGCCGACAGATGGCGTCATGGTTGTTAAAGAAGTAGTCAACTCACAAAGTCACCGTTTAACTTCAGTTCTGTTTGTAGTTTACTCGGGAGGGACGGGATCTGCACCTGCAACTGAATTTTCCACATTTGATAAACACCAAGAACTGCTGCCTGTAACGATTTTTTGACGTAAGCATGTGGGAGGTAGTGGCCAGATACTGCACCAGGGTGGCCAATCCTTCTCTGGTGAGGGAGTGCGTTCTCGGCGGTGTTTGCCGGTGAGGCCGCACCCCAGGCCTCTTAATGCAGTTCCATCAACACGCGGATTTTTTTTTTTTTAATCCGGTTGGGAACTGCGCGGTACCGGGATTTGAACCACGGACCTCTTGCATGCGAGGCGGATGCTCTAACCACTACGCCATCGCCGCAACCCTCTGTAACGATTGCCACTGCGATAATGGCAACGGCGCTATGTTTATGTTACAATTTACAACCGCAAGGAAAAAAACAACTCAGTGGACTCAGGAGCAGGTAGAGTTTATCAGTGGTTACTGGCAAGGTTATTATCCGTTTCTCGCTCCTTTTAAAAGGCGATATCAGTTCAGGCTTTATTACGCTTCTATGCTCATTCGATAGACACGCCCTCACAATCGAATGTAATGTTTTTCGCGCAACGCACACCGCAGTCGTGCCAGCACATTGCTATTGCTCTATTGTTAGGAACAGCTACATAACGGCTTGTCCAAAACGAATGCAGTGCGCCAAAAACATTATGTTATCTTATTCGTTCAGTAAGTGTACAAATTGACGTGTCTATGTTCTCGCATAAGAGCCAGCGAAGTGCCGGCGAGTGCGACCGGCGGCTGTCGGTGAGGAGAGGCGTACCTTTGGTGGAAGTGCTGCAAGCGCGTCGCATCGATGTTTGACGCTTCTTGCGCGGACACCGTACACAATAAAAAAGGCTTCATTTAGGTTAAATGATGCTGCAGCTGTGCTGTTTGGTCATTTTTATTCGTCAAAATTGTGTATTCTGGAACCCAGAAGCGCCGATAACACTTGTACGGGCTTGGTCGGTATGACTAACCTTTGGTGGAAATCATGGTGGTAGAACAGAAGGGTGAAAGTCAAATTCGCTGGGGCTCCTCTCAACGCACGTCGAAAGTGAAAGTTGTGCATATTCACACGCAGTTTCTTAACTTAAAGGTACGGCTCAAACAATAGAATGTGCACAAATTACCAGAGTTGCGTTTTTAGCGTGGCGACGTCAAGTGACCGCGCTGTGTTGTGCTCTAACTTTGAAAGGGGCAATTGCGAACTAAAGCCCATTTATTTGTCCACAACAGCGCTCCGATGTAAAACATTTATTTTCTTGTTCACAGTGATACTCCAGTCTTCTAACCATCTCAACAACAACAAAGAAAAACATAGCGGATGTCAAATTGATGAAAGTACGTGCGCGAAATGTAAACATATTCCAGGCCGCATACTATATGCTCCACAAAAATTAAAGCCTTGTTGACACCACAGTAATTAAAAAAAAACGCACTAGAAAACGTGATGACCAACGTTGGTTTTTTTTGCCGTAAACATATATTTCGGCGCATTCAAGAATGAAACATTACAAATAAGTGATTTCACATACTGTAATGTGCTTTTCATCATGCCACCGCCATCCAACAAGCTTCCGTCATGCCACCGTCATCCACCTTGCTCACCAAGCCTTCCACCAAACACGTTTTGCCTCGCCACCAGGAGCCGGCATTTTTCACCATCACCACCACTGGCTCGCCACCACCACCACCATCTGCCATCATTTATTCCACTCTCGCCGTCATCAGCCATTATGCCCACTACAATTTCCACCATATCCACTAATATTTCCACCATATCCACTAATACTTCCACCATATCCACTAATATTTCCACCATATCCACTAATATTTCCACCATATCCACTATTCTTTCCCCCATATCCACCATCGATTCCAGCATCCACCAACCCAGGATTTTCAATAGGGCGGCGACGACAGACGTGCACCTCGGGTAACCATGTAATTCCAATCAGAACACGACGGCAACAGCGACAACCAACGTACACCTTGGGTAACCATGTAAATTCTATCGCAATAAAGCTACACACAAAAATTTGACAGTCCTTGTCGTCAAAGGAGAACCAATTGTTTTTTTTTTCTCTCAAAAAGACGACAGTCCACCCCAGTAGCTATGAGGCTGCGGTGCTGCGTCGTTACGCTCAACACGGAGAACTGGATTTCGGTCCATGGTGGCCTCATTCCGATTATGGAAGAAATGCCACCATACACTTAAATTTAGATGGGCGATAAGGAGGCCCAGATGTTCAACAGAAAGAGAGAAACCCTAGATGTTTCAGGGTAGTCCTGTACGTCGGGACTGAAATTATACACTAAGTGAAAGGATGAGTCCTTTATTATCGATACAGAGTGAGCAGATCTTGTTTTTTTGTTTTTTTTTTCTTTTCTTGTTGTCCTACGATGTCCTATCCAATGTTTGTTAGAGACAAACATTTTTCGCTGAGTTCTCAGTGCCAGTGGCTGTCAAGTTGTGTGCAATAGATAAGTTGCGACAATGGGATAGCCTACGCAGCCGACTCCACATGTGTCGACCGCAATTCTACAGAGTTAGTTTCCTTCTTCAAAAAGAACACTCGCGAAAGAACCTGACACGATATAGTATTGGCTCGAGTCGGCACACGTGCTATATCGTAAGGAGCACAAGTAAAGGGTGAAACTCGCGTTCTGTAATGTTGTAGGATTTTCCTAGGTGGTATATGCGAGTGATAATATCAGTGCCCTGTCTCTAGGAGCGTTCGGTTTCAGAAGGGATGATTACGAATGACAAAGCAGATCACACAAAAACATAAAAAAGTACAAAACCATATTTTGTGGAGTTCTAACGCGCAAAGCCGCTACATAATAATCAGACGCACCTCAGTAGAACACTCCAAAAATTTCAAGCATCAGGTGTTTTTATCGTCCGCTGACACTGCACAGAACATAGGTCTTTAGAAATTTTCTCAATCGAAACGAGACCACCGCCGTTGGGATCGAACCCGCGACCTTTCGAGACAACAGCCAAGCAAGTAATTGTTTTACCACCGAGGCGGAGAACCAAAATTACAAAGTGAAAAATTCTTTTGACGCCCCATTCGTCATCCTGATCGTCATTCCTCTTTTTTTCTTGACTGCCGCTATTCGCCGGTGCTGTTACTTCACACCTTGATTGCCATCCTCTGTTCTTGATAAAGCATGCAGGATTCATTCAGAAGCCACCACTGTCAAAGGAGAAAAACTGAAGTTCGAAAGCGAGCTCATGTTTTGCACTCGGATTACTTTTTTCACGCTCTGCTTTTTAGGGAATCATTCTGGGCACTTAGGTGCAAAGAATTCGTTATATAGTAACACAAATTGACTATCATAGCTTCTAAAGATTAAATATAAAAATTCGGCACATCCCACGTACCTGGGAATCGATATTATGCGAAGCATGCGGAGGAAAGGTGACCGTGTTGCAATTTTTTTATCGGAACAAGAAGAAGTGTCTCTTTAGAAGAACGCCTATTTCTGCCCTCTGTTTTTTTTTTTTTTTAGTGAAATCATCGGTCTTTTGAGGTGCCTCGCCTCCCCGTCTTGCGGTGATGGCCGTGGAGCATGCCAGAGGCCCGCCTGGTCACAGGTCCTCGCACCCGTCAACCACAAGGAAGCGAGCTGGCTCTCCCAGTGACACTGATGACACTGATATTTATTCTATGTCGGAAGACGACACATCCGATGGCAGCTTTATACCTGTCCGGGGTAAGAGGGCGAAGAGAAGGACGGCGAATACAGCAGCATCAGCTCCTGCAAGCACAGCGACTCTGCAGTCAAAGCCTGCGCGCTGGCCGCACGTCATCATCTTCATGCCCGAAGATCCATCAAGCAACCTACGGCTTCTGAACACGCAAGCCCTTTCCGTTGCTCTCGAATATGCGGTGCCACATCAAATTAAAGACGTACGTGTAAACCCAAGGAAGAACATTCTCGCCATAGACGTGCACGATGTGAGTGCGCTAGGACAGCTGCAGCAAATGACTGAGCTAGGCGACATTAAAATGCGCCCCTTTATCCCGATGCATGATAAATCAATTGCCGGTGTAATTTATGACATCGACATTGCCATTCCTAATGCTGACTTGTCTAGCCTCATCAAGCCTGCAAACGAGGGAACTGTCATTACGCAAGTGCGGCGCCTTGGAAATACGCGCTGCGTAAAAGTGTTTTTCAAGGGAGATTGCATACGGTCCCACGTTAAAGTTAGACATTTTCGACATCCGGTTCGACCATTCATCCAAAAGCCACTTCAATGTCATTAGTGCTTCAGGCTAGGACACGTCAAGGGCGTATGCCCCAACTTACGACTGTGTCCCCGCTGCGCTGAACCTCATGCTGAAGACGCCTGTCGGGCAACTACTCTGAAGTGCGCCAACTGCAGCGGTCCTCATGCTGCCTCGTTGAAAGACTGTCCTCGAATCTAAAAGGAGCGCGCGTTTCTCAGACAAATGGCCCGAGACAACTCGACACACAAGGAGGCAGTCGAAGTAGTCCGGCGTCGACGTCGGCATCATCGAAAGTCTTCAAAGAAGGCACATTCCCGAAACGCTCCTTCCCACTCTTTAGCGGTTCCATCCAGTAGCGCCGCGAAAGGGCCCACCACTTCTACGAAAGAAACAGAGAAGCCTCCTTCTCTGGAGGAATGGTCCACGCCCCCGACGCACTCTTCTGCCAAGGAACATCTGCAGGTTGTGGCCACGCCAGAGCCCTCTCCAGCCATGGAAGATTTGCCTAAAACTGATCGTCAAGTGATCTCGGTGCTGCGTTCCCTCATAGAAGCCATCCGAGCGATATTAGTCGACAAGAAGACACCATCTGCTCGAAGCGCACTTGAACTATTGGACGCCCTAAGCCCAGTGCTTGAATCTCTCAACTAGAAAGATGGCTACTCACACCTGAACATTTCGTAAAGAAGTCAAGGCTGCATCCGTCATCCAATGGAACGCCAGAGGACTGAAATCACGCCTTTCAGATTTTCGTCAGTTTGTGTTTACCAACGTGTTTCCAATAATCGTCATTTGTGAACCCAATTTGTCGAAACCAATAAGACTGTCCGGGTACGAAGCCGTCATGTCTTCAACGAACGGTGCGCGCAGCAAAATCATCGTCATTGCTCGTCGTGAACTGACGTATGTTGTGCAACCAATTGCACCTCACGATGACAATCAGTACGTCTGCATCACTGTGAAAAAGAACAAACTCATGTTTACTCTCATGGGCGTTTATATATCGCCATCGAATAATCTCGATTCCAGGAGATTAGCGGATATTTTGAGAGTGTGTCGTGCACCATGGGTCCTCATAGGTGATTTCAATGCGCGCAATCACGCATGGAGAAGTACTCAGACAAATGCAAGAGGACGCAGGTTAGCAAACATCGCCTACAACTTTGGCCTTACTCTCCTGAACGAAGGCAGCCCCACTTTTCTTCGAGGGGTGACATACGGCAGCTGTCTCAACCTTGCCTTTGTCTCCAACTCCCTCGCGAGATACGTCAAGTGGTTTCCAGATGTTGAGACACGAGGAAGTGATCACATTCCAATCTACCTTAACATCGAAGGCTTGTCCAGTTGTGGACCATGGACGACCATTCGAGCAGTCCAATGGACCAACTTCAAATCTGACATGGAAGATGCTTGCAGCGATGGCCTACGATCTGGGTAAGAGGAAACAATTAAGAGCACAATACAAAACTCCACTCGCACGGTGACAATATCTTCCACACGAAACGACTTTGATATAGCGTTGGAGCGACTCCGAGCACTTCGACGCTGGGCGGAGCATCGGTATCGGCGTACAAAATCAATTCACGATCTTAGGGCAGCCAGGAGGATGCAAAAGAAGATTCGGCGTCGCATGGATAAATTAGCGTCTGAACGATGGACAATGTTTTGTTAGTCACTAGACCCTCGCAAGCCACTCTCACACATTTGGAAAACGGTGCAAGGTCTGCGTCACCCTACGGAACAGCGCTTTCCATTCAAAACGCTCGCGCTATTTCAAAGGAGGCAAGACATCGATGTCGCAGAATATTTCTGTGCGCAGATTGCCAACCAAACCACTCGTCCAGATTCTCCAGTGAGAGGTGACGTCCCCCGTTCCCGTGACTACCACATGGACCTCCTTTTTACAATGAAGGAGCTCGAGGCGGCACTAGCTCTCTGCAGGCGTTCAACTTCACCGGGCCCAGATGGTATTCCGTACCGAGCCTTGTGCAACCTTGGGGAAGGTGCAAGGAGAGAACTGTTGAGCCTCTACAACATCTCGTGGCAGGATGGCAATATCCCTGATGACTGGAAAGTAAGCCGTTTGCTACCCATCTTGAAGCAGGGCAAGTCCCCACTCAAACTCACCTCATACCACCCAAGAGCACTGGCCAGCTGCGTATGGAAGATAATGGAACGGATGATACTATGCCGGCTGGGGTGGTATTTTGAATACTACAAGATTTATCCGAATTCAATGGCTGGTTTCCGACGTGACCGCTCTTCTATTGACAATGTTGTTGATCTAGTTTCGTACGTTCACCACGAAAGATCCCGTAAGCGACTATCTGCAGCTTTGTTTCTAGATGTGAAAGGCGCTTATGATAATGTGTTACATGAAGCCATTTTGGGTGCTCTTGTGGTGGTTGGCCTTGGTGGTCGAGTCTTTCGGTGGATTTCGAGTTACCTTGCACCAAGATCATTCTTTGTGTCAACAGAAGATGGCCCAACTACGCGACGCTATTCTTCCAGGGGTGTTCCTCAAGGCGAAGTTCTTAGCCCGACACTATTCAATCTTGCACTAATTGGCCTCGCTGAATACTTGCCAAGCACCATTAAAATCTCAATATACGCAGACGACATCTGTGTCTGGACATCGGCAGTCACGCGTCCTCAGATACGTTCCCGGCTTCAAAAAGCAGCAACTATGATTGCCAACTACTTGTTCAAACAAGGTCTCAGCATATCAACAGAAAAATGCGCGCTGGTGGCCTTCACTCGCAAAGCAATGACCCCTTATGTCATCTCAATCTGCGGGCGAGCAATTTCTTACGCCAAAACCCACCGGTTTCTGGGCATCATTATTGATAGGGACCTCTGTTGGAGTCCGCATGTGACCTATATGAAGAAGCGCCTGACTGCTATTTCCCAACTGTTCAAGTTCCTGGCAGGAAAGACGTGGGGGATATCATTAGAAGCAATGATGGAGCTCTACAAGGCCCTGTTTCTCGGTTTCCTCAGATATAGCTTGCCCGTGCTTAGCAATACCTGCAAGACCAATGTTCGTGTTCTACACGCAGTACAAGCCCAAGCGCTGAGAGTGTGCCTCGGTCTGCCCAAATGTACGTCAACGGAAGCAACAATTGCAATTGCTGGTGACTATTCGATACAAACTCACATTGTTGTAGAAGTCCTGAGAACGCACATGAGACACTTCACCCGTGCTCCCTGCCATCACCTTGCACTGTTGCCTTCAGAGAGGCGCCAAGCATCGTTCGCCAAAATGATTGTGCAATACAACGATAAACTTCCCTCGGGCTTCACTCCTGCTTCTAAACCTCCATACCGCCTTGGTGTCTTATTCGACCCACAGTGTATCTTAGTGTACCAGGGATCCAGAATTCTGAGCTTTCGTCGCCCATGCTAAAACAACTGTCTCTTCTTCTTTTGCACGAGAAATATTCAGACAGCATACATGTATACACCGATTGTTCCACGAACCGCCAGTGTTCGTCAGGGGCGGTAGTTATCCCAGCAAAAGGTGTTACCATCAGCTTTAGGACTGACCACTCCACGACATCTACAGCAGCGGAACTAGCTGATTTGCGCGCTGCACTTTTGTGGTCAATCGGGAATCACCGCAAAAATGGTCGATTTTCAGTGACTCAAGGGCTGCCCTACAATCTGTGCTCTCAGCACTGCAATGTGGCCCATACGAACAGCTTGTTTTCGAAATTCGATGCCTTCTCCACACTTCACACGAGAAAGGGCATCATGTGACGCTTCAATGGCTGCCAAGTTACTGCGGCATCATAGGGAGCAAACATGCCGATACTGCCGCGTGGGCAGCCCTTGAAGGAACACGAGAAGCCATACCACTTTCGCGGACCGATGCTGCCAGTAATCTTCGACGACTTGCGCGTGAAATCACGTTTTCACTATGGTGCCCACCAAGCATCGATACGAATCGTCAACACCACCTGTCCTCTTTGATGGCTCTCCGCATGCCCACTAGACTCGACCGAAGAGAAGCCACCCTTCTTCATCGCTTATGGCTAGGAGTGGCATTTACAAAATCTTATTCCTTTGTCATAGGAATGGCCGACAACGCTCTCTGCGATGCCTGTCATTGCGAAGAGACGCTACACCACATCCTGTGTGACTGTCCGTTGTATGAAATCCAGAGACAGTCACTGGCGTCCGCTGGCGCATCGACACTGGCGCATCGACAAGAGCCAAATGTCTGTGGACACTATTCTGTCAAGTGCCCGAGAGAAGACATTGCAACAGAAGGCGACGAAAACTCTGTTGAAATTCCTACGCGACACAGATTTGAACAAGCGACTGTAACAGCAATGTCACACACCGCGAAAGACAAGACTGGACTATGACTGAGTGTGCGCGTGTGTGCTGCCGAATGTGCTGTTTCTCTCTTCCCTCTCAGCTCTCTATCTTTCATCTCCCCCATCCCTCTTCCATGCGCAGGGTAGCAAACCAGCTGCCTATAGGCTGGTTAACCTCCCTGCCTTTCTTTTCCCTCTATTTTTCTTCCTTTATTGAGCGACTCTTCATGAAATGACGCTAACTGTATGTACGAATTGGTCACGCACAGGCATATGTTGAAGAGTTGCAGATGTTTATATAAACAGTTGTTTGCACTTGCGCAACGATGCCAACTGCAACATGCGTATTAGCAACACAGAAGCTGATGCCCGCGAGGATGCTGGCCCTGGACACTGCTACATAATTTCACTTTAGCGCATGGTAGCTAACCACAATTTACGTTAAGCCGACGGGACGGCTGTATCAAAATAGTACATATGTAATGTTTATAAAATTGGATAGGCAGCACTGCAACCACTATCGATGTTTCACAAAGATTAGCGTCTATTTGAAAAGTAGTTCCGAGACCTGGCGTAGCTCTGTGGTGAAACGATCCATTGCTACGCACAATGCTTGGGTTCGATTCATTATTTTCTTATTTTTCTTTCTCTTATTTATTCTTAGCATTCGTCGTGTTGACGCTACCGATGCCGGGTATTTTTTAACGCTCGTGCAGTAAAATTTTCAATGTGTGTTCTCGTCGTTCCTGGGTAGATACCAAGTGTCGATCACCTGTGGCACATACCCGCATACCAGCGGCACATACCCACCCATGGATATGTGCCACAGTCCGGCGGGAATTGTTTGACGATGTACGCGACAGCATTGTGACATTATTCATATCTTGACCAGCACGTCATATTTGTCAGACCATCTTGCCCTCCCAGGTGAATTTTGGTTCATGCCAAGTTAAAGGGTCCATGAAACGGTTTTTTCACATTCCATTCTTGATTAGACCACTACAGGAGCAAATCATTCGCACCAGAGTTAAATCGAAACACCCATTATTAACGGAGCTATGAGTACTAAAAAAGTAACCTCCTCCACTCCGCCTTTCACCCTCAACTACCTTAAACTCTTCCTTTGAGCGCTCGGAGCTAAGCTCCGCCTTCACGGCGCCTGCGTCACGATGTGACGTGAGACCGCATACGCGTACATCCCGCCGCCGATCTGATACCGGCTGTCTGCGCTGCACGTTTCACAGCCAATAAGATCAGCTAAAAACGATGACGTCAGTGGGACAGAGAATCTCGCTTGGTGTATGGGCGGTTGAAAATGCGTTTGGTCGAGCCGCAGCGATCTGCAGCACTCTTGAGCAATTCGCAGCTTTAAAGCATTGTAATAAATTACACAGTTTGCGCAGAGAGCTAAAATCGGTATCTAAATCACTTTTGGGACTTCATCTACCAGCCCAATGTGTCTGTGAAGAATCGTCAAAACCATTTCAGGGTCCCTTCAAGGGGGTGACCACGAGAGCACCCAAACGTAAGCTGATAGATAGATAGATAGATAGATAGATAGATGGATAGATAGATAGATAGATAGATAGATAGATAGATAGATAGATAGATAGATAGATAGATAGATAGATAGATAGATAGATAGATAGATAGATAGATAGATAGATAGATAGATAGATAGATAGATAGATAGATAGATAGATAGATAGATAGATAGATAGATAGATAGATAGATAGATAGATAGATAGATAGATAGATAGATAGATAGATAGATAGATAGATAGATAGATAGATAGATAGATAGATAGATAGATAGATAGATAGATAGATAGATAGATACGCGCAATGTCACCCCGAAGTTCGCTAAGAAATGGTTCACATCGAAAAATCAATTTACAGGTGGAATGGCGCTGCACCACCAGCTCCAACAAATCCCCTTTTCGACGATTTTTTGTAAATGTTGAGAAGTCGGTGGTACATTTATAAACCGAGCTTATTTGTATTTATGAAAATTGGTTTGTTAAAGCTGGCTCTTAACTAAATAAACGAACAGATGACTTGCGAACAATTCACTCTGCACCAAAATATCTATCCCGGTTTTACACAATGCGCATTTAGTTCACCTGAAAAGGGCGTATTTGATTAACAGATTTCATTTAGGTCAGAAAATTCATAACGTTTGCGGGTGTTTTATGAAATTTCTACTAACATATTAGGTCTATAAATGAGTTATCTACGCTTACAAACTGCTGTAGATGTAACTTGCGAAACTTGGATACAATTTTAAGTATGGTTCTCATAATTGAAAGCTTTGTGTTTTCAGAAATTTTCAGCAGTACTAGCAAAAGTTATTATGGCCTGGTTTGTGCAATACATCGCCAAGTTACCGCAGGCCAAGCTTTTCTTTCAGTGAACAAAAATTCGATCATGCTTGTTAAAGAAAAAGAAAACAATATTTAGGTTCTCATGTATTTGGATATGGTCTCCTAAGCTGGAGCTTCCTTTTGAAATTATTGCATTGCAAAGGCTTTTCTCTCAATCCGTCCCTGTTAGCCACAGCTGTGTCCAGCCAAAATCCTTCGAATGAGCAAACCTCGTAGTTTTGCTGTGTCTATTCCTGAGAATACTTTGGTGTCTTGAGAAGACACTTACTTCTATTTATTTATTTATTTATTTATTTATTTATTTGTTTATTCATTCATTTATTTATTTATTTATTTATTTATTTATTTATTTTTTATTTATTTATTCACAAATACTGCATCTTGCACAGCAAGATATTGCAGGAGTGAGTACAACACAAGATAAAATACAATACATTAAGTCACACTAAATCACATTCAGTCGCATTAAATATAACACAAATAAAGTATACACATTGAGTATACACTCTGAATGGGCAGAACATCAGGAAAGTATACACAGCTGATCAGTGAAGAAAGTTCTCGCTCCACGAAAGAGTTCTAAGGCTTCTCTTGCGCGACAGTTCGCAGCAGCATAACGGTGTACTGATGCAGCACGCTGCTCTATCGTTTTCTTTCTGTATCATGGGGCGTCAATGATTGGCCTTTTTTACGACGGGACTTAACTCAATTTATGTAGTGAATGATACGTGTGGGCGCTGGAGGGTTCTGGGGAGAGCGCGTGACACGTCATTACAGATTCGTGGCATGCCCACGAATCGGAGTCACGTGACTGGAGAGAAATAAAAGTAAGCATGACATAGACTACGAATCACATAAGCTTGAATTCCGACACATTGTAGTTTGTTTTGCTGTAGACGGCGTTAAGGTTCATATTCGCAGCAAAACTCATCCGGAAATTTCGAAAAGTGATTTGGTGTAATGAGCGAGCGGATAATTTCAACTTCACGTTTAGAAAAGCTTATTTACCAGGTAATCTAATTTGGTGGAATAAGTGGTCAATAAAAATCACCGCTTGTGATAGTGTCTAATTCTAACTGTTAAAGCAGCTGAGTAGGCGTCTTTCATTGCTCAGGATGAACTGGATGAGACCTTCTTGTGTATATAGGTACACGGTTTACATTAAGGAAAGAATGTCATTAGTAGATTGACTGGTGCGGACAATTTTTCTGCCACCCATTCCAAATAAACCACCGCAGACACAGGGTATAGCGTGAGTGCCTCGCCAACCGGAAGACCGCGCAAAGGAGGGCGTGGGTTCGTTCCACAACCACCGCAAGACTTCCGCTCGTGCAGTCCTTTTTTTTTGCCATATGTGGCGCCGGCAAAAGCCGTTGCCGCATACCTTAGTGATGACGTCATTGGCAACCTAACGACAGCACCCAGTACTGTGGCGCCACAGGTGGCCGCCATGGAACCTGTCGTCACGCTTTTGTGTTTACCTCCTCCTCGCACTCGCCTTGCTACGGCTATCTTTCATCCGCCGCTGCGTTCGACGTTCACTCTCTTTCGTCCTCGTTGACTCTGCCGGTTACGACGATGCCGTAGCCACGAAAAGCGAGAATGAGCGCCTAAGAGCACTGCCCTAGAAGCACCATAAGGTTATCGACGAGTGAATCAGTCAATTTCTCATTCGAAACAGTCAGCACTAAAATAGGCTGCAATAAAGACGATTGATTATGATGACACGAAGAGAAACGGCACTGATTTGAGTGTAATGAATTTACCAAGAAACGGTGAAACTACACCAATCACCAAACGTATGCTGCACGATCTGTTAGCCACCAATAGAAAAGAGGGGGAGGAGGTGTACAATAGTTGTTTTAAAGACAATGAGATGCGCTATATTCCACTGCTTTTACGGGAGCATGGCTTCATGCAACAGTTCAGAGAGTAGCGGAATAATAGAAGAAGAAGAAGCTATGTCATAAGAAATATTTAACCCATTGTGTTGAGTGGGCATCCGTAGTTTGCGATCTCTATGAACCTCCGCACGCAGCCGCACAATGACTGTGATAGGACTCGCCTCAAGAGCGTCTCCGTCAAACTCACATAGAAACGTACTCTCTAACAGCAAGGAAAAAATCCAAGTTTAAGACCAAAATCTTAGATATAAAATTAAGTTTACTGGAACCTGTTTCTGTTTCTTTTCTGTACGCCAACGAGAGTCAAGTTTAATCTCGTCCGTTACCTAGCAACGCTGCCGTGTCTGTTGTGGTTGGTGCTAGTTAACAAGTTAGGTTACACCCACAGTATTAGTAGTAGTGACGCACTCAATAAACTGCTAGCCCTGTTGGATTTTAGTAACGCTGTGCCAAACAGCATCATCATAATAAACAACAAAAAAACGAACTCTCAAAATTGTTTTCGTTCATTCAGACTTGCACGAAGGCTTATGCTTACCATGCTGTAATAGCAACGACTCGATGTGCGACCCCTGGAATTGCAATAAAACGATCGAATATCTGGGGTGCATAGCGCCCGACGTCCTCTCTCCGAAGCCTTTACTCTGGCTGAAAATGCCGAGCCGTTTTTTTGTATAAACTATAATATGGAACCTTGTTCGTGAATCCGATTGGTACACACGCGTGAGGGACTTTTTACAGAAGATATTCACTTGAGGCTACATGCGCGATAAAGGAAAAAAGGAGTTTTCCAATTCTTGCCACGGCGTAATCGCTGCACTCGATTCCTTCCTATTTTTCTTATATTACAGCGAAGCTCTCAGTGTACATAAGTTCTGCCAGGCCGCATTCACAGATAGAAGACGCATACAAGAATTTTCCGCAAAGTGACTCAATTAATCCAGCCTTTTTTTCGTCGAAATGGACATGACGTAAAAGTAAACATAAATATGTCTGATTTCGCTGACATGGCCGAAAGTTGTGAACAATTTTGCCTCATGACAAGACCATTCGCATAAATAACGAACTTCGAGACAGTTCTGAACTTCAAAGTAGAGAAATTTTTTGTTTTGTTTTTTTACGTGTACTGGGTCGTCCGCTCTTGGTACGAACATGGCGCAGCGCGGCTACACTCCGCGGGGTGACAGCACAGACAGTTGGACGACGCGTCGATGCTAACCGGCGCAAGTGCACAGGCAATGCCTGATCTCTTCAAGTGGGCTCGAGCACAGTGCGTGCTTTTCTGTGATGCGAGACTTACTATCAGCATGCCAGTAGCGATTGAGCGCATTGCGATGGCGTGGCAAGAAAGCGCGCTTCGCTTACTGCATTTTCGTCCAATTTCGCGGGCATGATGTGAGTGGTTCTTCCTTTCACTTGCTGTCCTTGTTAATAGCATGCATACTTGCAGACTACTTTGGATTGCTATAGTTTCTTTTTGAGAATATAACACCACAAAGCACCTCTTCCTACATGAAAGACGTTTTAGAATATCGCTGTGGACGATTTCGACCACGCCTGGTTTTCTAGCGTAAGCTGGCATTACGCAGTACACGGGCGTGCTTGGAAGCTGCGTGTGTAAGCATTCATTAAAACTAACTGAGTTTCCGTCGCGCAACATTTATCTCCACGTGTAATGACTGTCTTAACGCATAATATAATATTACAAGTTGCCCGGACTTTTCAGACAGCCACCCTGAATGACGGGTTTGATGCACCAATAACGATTGTCCTGCCCTAGTTTGCTTCATTATAAAGCATGAATCCCCATTCCCACTGCTTTCGTGGCTTGTTATGTGCACATAGGGGCCTTGCCTCTTGTTGCCGCCAGCTAGCTATTCTTTTTAACGTGACAACTCATTCTTCCCTGCAGTAGAGTTACGTGAACAATGGCTCTTTGCAATTGTCACCAGTTTATCTCAGTGTCCTCGAACAGCTTTTTGATATTAAATGCGGAGCGCGTTAGGGGCCGGGCTGTCGTATGCTGTCCTCGTCACTTGGCGTCACTCTGGTAAAACGACGTAGCATAGTCACCTGTCGCGTAATAAGTGCGCCCTCGCGCTGAAGAAAAATCTTCTTTCTCTTGCTTTTCGAGCGCCTTGATGATGATATTAAGGGTGGAGCACCTCAGGAGCCCGGGCTTTTGTATGCTGTTATTCCTTCGCGTAACACAGGGAAAAGTACGTATAAAAATTAGAAAAAATGAGGAAGCAAGCGAGAAATAGAAAGCAAGAAAAAGGAAATGAAGACGATAGAAATAAAAAGAGAAAAAATCAAGCCAGAAGAACTAGAGAAGAGAAAAAAATGAAAGAAAGAGAGAGCGCACGGATGGAGAAACTCAATCAGTTGTCCGGTAAATTAATGGCCCAGACTCCTGTCTCCCATGTCGGGACGTCAATGCTTTGCCTCTCCGCCACTTCATGAACCTGCTGGACTACCCAGAGTTTGTCGGTGAGTACAGAGCTCCACAACGCGTCTTCCCACCTCGCAAAAAAAAAAAAAACACAGGAGCTAATAGGTTCCGAAAATCAACAAACTTAAGGCTGGCCAGCTCCGGGCCTCTTTTATCGTTGCCACCACTTGTGCACAGCTTCTTTAACATTTTGATGTTCACAGTTGCTGAATTTTTCTGTTTGCCATCCCTAGACTAACGTCGTAGTCAGTTATCATGAGCAAAAAAAGCCAACAGACTTTTCGGGAAACATTCCCATGGAATTAAATTCAAACGTCTCCTACCAAATCATGTCGATAATCGGACCCGCCTTTCAACGCCATAGTACGCGGGTCCAATCCATTCTTCGCAAGCTGAACCCTCGAAGATCTAACTTGCATACTATTCTAAAATTGTTTCAACCCAACCTGAAGAAGCCTGTTCCCCCACAGTCTTTGCATTATGGCTTCTCTCCAAAGCTATTGTGGTTCATGCTCTCATGGGCTTGGCACTAGTGTTCCTGCTTGCGAAGCTGTTACTAGGCTGCAATTGCTTTCCAAGAAATGTGCAAACTTTAGCACGGACAACGCTCTAATTGTTTTTAAATGCTTAAGCCACAAGACATTCTTCTACTCATCGTATTTTGTTCGGCAGCGGGGACTCTATAAGTTGGAGATTTAATTTACGTGTAACGTTCTTCCCATTTCATTATCGAGGATATTTATTCAGTAAGGTTTAAATACTTCTCGTAACGTTGAATAACCCCGGATGGTCGAAGTTAGTGTTTCTGTGTGCGCTACCGCAAAAACAGGAAAACTAATCGAAGTTGTCTGGAGCCATCGTCAACAGCGTCTCTTATATAAGCATAGTCACTTTGCGGCATTGAATTCCTTACACCAAAGCAATGCTGAGCTGTTTGAAAAAATACATGCAAACAAGAATGAGCGTGTCAGAGAAATAAAAAGAACAGCCCAGTTGCTTTAAGCCAGATGTTTCAAACTCATCTCAGCTAGCGTGTCGTAGTCACTAAGTTTAGTCCCGCAAGGGCCGGGACAGTGAAGAGGGGGTTGAAAGTAAGAGGGGGGGGGGGGGGGGTAGCACGAAGTGCTGAGCTGAATATCTCTAGCGGCGGCATTTGAAAGAACGCATTTCTAATATCTAATGCGGATAACTCGTGAAAAGAACTTGTCGTCAGGAATCAAGCAACACTGGTACAAAACTCCAGAATGACTCAACTCTGGACGCTGATTCCAAATAAAAAAATATTTTGTTCCATGCTTATGTTTCACTGCATAGAGTGATGCGCAAAAAAAAAGTGCTTGAGGCTAGTGGCGCCTTATTAGCTCAGCAGAAGAACGAGGGATTAACCGCAATAGGCAAGTAGAAAAGTGTTACGTACGATTTATTCTTGGTGAAGCCGTGGGCTGCACGCGGCTGGCGGTACGCGCGTTTGATACTGCTTATTTAGGCGGAAAACTGTACACCTCGTTGCAAAAACTGCCCATCAAGCGAAGCATGCTTCTCAGCTGCGTCATTACGGCACCCTGAGTCGCCACTGGCATGTTGATAGTAAGGCGGGCCTCACAGCAAAGCAAGCACGGCGCCCGTTGCTTCAGAAAACATCACGCGATGTCCGTGCGCTTTCGCCGATTAGCTTCGATGCGCGGATCCATTGTGTGCGCTGGTGCCCCGTGAAGTGCAACCATGATGCTTAGTGTTTGTACCAAGAGCGGACGGCCCTGTACAAACCAGAGACTCCATACTTAGACCCCTTGAAGGCCCTTGCCGTGTGCGATATAAGTTCAGGTAGACCAGGGGTCTCAAACACGTAGGAGCTTGCGGGCCACGTTTCCGTAATTTAGATGGACATGGGCTGCGATTCCGAAGTCAGAGTGGGGGGGTACACAAATGTCACCTAATTTGGAGATTTTAAAGAACGCCTTTCCAAAATGTAACCAGTGGGTCATATATTCAGGGGACTTGACGCAACTTTTGAGAAATATGTGGAATCGATAAGCTTTGTTAAGATCCAGCCGTTATAATAAAACGAGTGATACTCGCTATAGTTTCAACACAGTCACAGGTCGAATTGTTCTGAACTTTTGAGCAGTAAAACTGTTTCTGTTAGTCATGAAACGTGGGACCCTATCTTGAAAAACCCTCATTGAGCCGTTGCCAAGCAACCCCTCGACTCGCACAGCTGGTGTGACGTCATGTCAAGTCGCATGTGTATCGAGGTAGCATCGGCGAGCCAACCGCGCTGGAGCACTCGTGCCAAGTCGAATATCATTACACACCAACTAGAGTATCGTCATCTCGAGCCGTGTATGCGCCGTGCAACGAGTGCCTAGCAACGATGCCAAAGCTAGGTAACAAAAAATCGTGCCGCGTCGAGACACATGCTGCCATTGGCTGCCCTAAGAAGGTACGAACTGCCAAGGAGGAGGCTACATGTCGCGAAGCGAGATTCCCTGCTATGCGGTAGAGACAAAGGCAACGACAGGATGATCCCGAATACACAGCCAGAACTGTCGAGAACGAGATACATCGACGGCGTGATGATCCTGGATGTGCCAGCCATCCATGAGAACGGGATACAGTGTATAAACTGATGCGGCCCCAGCACCAAGCCATCCGTGAAGCCAAATACGATTGACAACAAGCACGTGACCACGACGTCGTAACCTTGCAGCAGCCTGGTTCAACCACGATATACTGCAAAAAATCATAAAATCGACCAGATTCGCAGTGCTTGGGCGATGGGCATCCCAACGGAAACAAGGCATTGTTTTTCTCCCTATTATCCCACTCCTAATGTGGGTTGGAAAATCGGAATGACATACTGCTGACCTCTCCACTATCACAATCCTCATTTTCTTTACTCGCCCTATCTGTATTGGTTTCCCGCAATTATATATGAGAGCTCGTCGAGCACTCCTACGTTTACCCTAACGTTACGCTTTCTAACCCTAACCCTAACGTTTACCCTAACGTTTACTCTTACGTTAACCCATAAAAAGGATGGGCTCTCACAGTGGCCTCGGTCTTCGCAAGAGAAGCAAATGGAGACAAAGAAAGACGCTCAATGGGTAAAAGTGCCAAAGCATTAGTAGCAACTGCGGGAAATGACGCTTGCCGTGGACGAATGCGAAGGAGGCTTACGGCGAAAACAAGGGAAGCTGCACAGGCGTAATTATCTAGCTTCGGAAACCTCCCAGTGGAGACATTGTGGCCTCTGAAAGAGCGCTCCATTTGCACTGCAAGTGGCCGCGACTCTACAGGGTCTGCACACGACTGAAAATGGACCATGAAGGTAAGGAAGTGAAAGAGAAAGGTAAAACTGATGTTGGTCTTTTAGATCGTGTGTCCGCTACGTCGTGCAATTCGCGACCGGTATGTCACGTAGGCCTGGAGAGAGAATGTAGCGAGGAATACCCAGAAAAGAATCTACGCTGTCATTAAACAAGCAGGTGTCCAGAACATTGAGAAATGCTCTTACTCAATGCATATTTCGGGCACCTGGCTAACCAGAGTCATTTTAGGGACTTCAACACCTTACCATGAAAGTTGACAGGTGGGACAGGGGGATCTTTTAAGGGGCTTCAAACTCCGCTAATATTTTTGTACTTTTAAGTGTATGATGTGCGCGAGAATACAAGCACATGCGAGAACATACGTAAAAGGTCGGGGGAACACTGCGGGGACCCTTAGCGTCACCCTGGGGGGTTGAACATTATAGCACTATCCACATGCACACACACACACACACACACACTATCGCGTTTCAAATCGCTCGCCTGCCTTCGCTTCTCGGTGGGGACCGAAACTATGTCGCAAAAAAAACCAATCTGTATATGTCATTTGGCTTCCTAAGGTTGCATGGTATGATTGTTGGACATTCACAACATCAGATGTATAGCACATTGAGGACAGGACATAGAAAAGGACAAACAAACGCACAGCGCTAACTTTCAACTACGCAGTTGATTCCGATAATCAACAGTACATATACCCTTACAAGATGCGTGGACGAGTCACTTGCTCAAGCCAGCAATCGTGTATCTTGACGAAATCATCATGCCACGTTCAACTATTTTATTTGTTTAGCTAACCGCAATCAAATAATACACTGGGCACGTGCTACCAAACTTGGTGCTCAAGTTTGCTTCGATGCTAAACCTTGTGATTTCGTTGCGGCTCTTTTCAATGATGCTCTGTAGTTGGCATGGTGCTGGCTTGCGCACTCCTTGCTGCGAATTGCAGTGAATCACCTTTTGCTCTCTCCTGTCATGGATGCGCTATACAGTGGATGTTTTGGCTCCCTTCTTAATTTACACCTACCTCATATTTCAGCTCACGGCTAACGCTGCTTTTTCACTATCAACCAAGGACGCTGACGCCAGAATTTCTACGAAGTGAGCCCTTTAACGCTATCGCATTGAAATTGGCTGGCTGATGTTGACCGACGTGCTTCCGCGAGTTCTACTCAAGCGAGGATGTGGCGAGACTATAAAGCTGACGGGGACGGCGATGGTGCGACACCAACTGCATGACGGCTACTTTGATCATGCAGCACTACGGTTGTGGGTTAAACATATGTACTATATGAGCTCAAGCAAAAAAAAAGTAAGAAGGAAGTATTGTAATGACATCTAGAAGCGCCATATTATACATTCTTGTGTACTTGGTATGGCTGTGTAATCTGCTGTGCCATACGACGACAATGATATTTGTATGCCGGCGTTTTGTCATTGAAACTTTTACGATGAGGGCCACTCATGAAACCCGCAAGCGTCGGACATTTCCTTGTAACCATGTAGCCACTACAAATGTTCGATCAGCTCACGCTCACGGCGCTGCGTGACACAGTGTATGAAATATCAAGATGGCATGACAAAATAAAGCCAGGTAACAGCATGTGACTCCTTCCCCAAAACTTTCATACGGACGCCACATTTATTTTCAGTGTTGTGGAAGCTACTCCGGGGAGTCTTTCAGCGGGTTACAATATATTTGGTATAATTTATTGATACCATTGCTCGCTGCGTCGTCCTCAATTTAAGCTGAACCCTGTCTGTAAGTCTCCAGGTTTCTGCTCCATAGCTAAGTACCGGCAAAGTGCAGCTGTTATATGCGTTCCTCTTGAGGGATAGTGGCAATCTACCTGTCATAATTTGAGAGTGCTTGCCAAATGTGCTCCACCCCTTTCTTATT